>NW_028270186.1:23880764-25080764 GCF_037043375.1 Chiloscyllium plagiosum | reverse complement strand
CTCCCCCTCTCTCTCGCCCTCCCTTCGCTCACCCTTACATTTCTCTCACCCTCATGTCTCTCGGCCTCCTCTCTCTCTCGCCCATCCCCTCTGTCACCATCCCCTCACGCCCACTCATCTCCCTCGCTTTCCCTTCTCTTTTCCCCTCCCCCGTCTCTCGCACTCCCCTCTCTTACGCCCACCCTCTCTCACGCCCTCCCCTCTCTCACGCCCAACTCTCTCTCTCTCACCCTCCCCTCTCTCGTGATCCCCTCTCTCTCGCCCTCCCCCTCTCTCTCCCCCTCCCACTCTCTCTCATCGTCCCCTCTCACTCGCCCTCCCCTTTATTGCACCCTCCCCTCTGGCACCCTCCCTTCTCTCTCGCACTTTTCCTCCCTCTCGCCCTCCCATGTCTCACAGTCCCCTCTCTCTCGCCCTCCACTCTCTCTCGCTGTCTCCTCTCTCTCGCCCTCCCCCACTCGCTCGCCCGCCCCTCTCCCGCCCTCCCCTCTCTCGCCCTCCCCACACTCTCACCATCGCCTTTCCCTCACCCTTCTGTCTCTTGGCCTCCCCTGTCTCTCGCCGATCCCTTCTGTCCCACTCCACTCGCTCCCCGTCCCCTTTTGCCTCCTCTTCTCTCTCACCCTCCCCTCTCTCTCGCCCTCCCCTCCCGCTCGCCCTCCCCTCTCTCGCACTCCCCTCTTCCACCCTCCCCTCTTGCGCCCATCCCCCTCTCGCCATACCGCCTCGTGACCTTGCCACCTCTCACCCTCCCCCTCTCGCCCTACCCCATCTCGCCCTATGCCCTCTCGCCCAAGCCCCTCTCGCCCAAACCACTCTCGTTCTCCCTGTCTCGCCCTATCCCGTCTCGCCCTAATCATCTCGCTCTCCCCTCTCTCGCCCTCCTCTCTCTTGCCCTCCCCTCTCTCGCCCTCAAGCCCTCGCTCTAACCCCTGCCCTCCTCCCTCTCGCCCTCCCCATCTCGCACTCACCCTCTCCATCCCAATTCACCCTCTCCCTCTCGCCATCCCCTCTCGCCCTACCTCCTCTCGCCTCCCATCTCTCCCCCTCCGCTCTATCTCGCACATCCCCTCTGACACCCTACCCTCGCTCCCCGTCGCCTCGCACCCCCTCATCTCTCTCTCCCGCCGCGCTCTCCCTCCCTTCCCTCTCTCCCTCCGCTCCCTCCCTACCTCCCTCGCTCTCCCCGCTCTCGCTCTCCACTGTCTCGCCCTCCCCTGTTTCGCCCTCCCCTCTCTCGCACTTCCCCTCTCTCTCCCTCACCTCTTTCTCCCTCACCTCTCTCCCACTTCGCACTCCCCCTCTCGCCCTCCCCCTCTCGCCATACCTCCTCTCGCCCTCCCCTCTCTCTCTCCCCCCATTCTCTCTCACCCACACACTTTCACGCCCACCCTCTCTCTCGCCCTCCCCACTCTCTCGCCCTCCCCTCTCTCACACTACCCATTTACTCGCCCTCCCCCACTCGCTCGCCTGCCCCTCTCTCACCCTCCCCCTCTTTCCCTCCCCCCTCTCGCCCTCCCCCCTTTTGCCCTCCCCTCTCTCCCTCCACCACTCTCCCTCCCACTCTCCCTCATCCCTCGCCCTCCCTCACTCACCCGACCTCCCCTCACCCTCCCCTCTCTCTCGCCCTCCCCTCTCTCTCGCACATCACCTCTGTCCCCTCCACTCACTCCCCTTGCCCTCACACCCTCTCAAATCTCTTTCCCTCCCCTCTCACTCACCTTCCCCCTCTCTCTTGCACTCCCGCGCTCTCTCGCCCTCCCCCACTCTCTCGCCCTTCCCCTCTCTCTGGCCCTCCCCTCTCTCTCACTCGTCTCTCTCGCACTCCCCCCTCACCCTCCACCCTGTCTCACCCTTCACGCTCTCTCGCGCTCCCCTCTCTCGCCCGCCCTTCTCTCGCCCACCCCATTCTCTGTCCCACCCCTTTCTCTCCCTCTACCTCTATCTCCCCCTCCCTTCTTTCGGCCTCCCCTCTCCCGGCATTCCCTCCTCTCGCCCTCCCCCCTTTCGCCCTACCCCCTCCCGGCATTCCCACCTCTCGCCCTACCTAATCTCACCTTATCCCCTCTCGCCTTTCCCCCTCTCACTCTCCCCTCTCTCGCCCTACCCCTCTCGCCCTAACCCCTCTTGCTCTCCCCTCTCTTACTCGCCCCTACCTCGCCCTCCCCTCCCTCGCGTTCCCCGCCCTTGCCCTCCCCTCCCTCGCCCTCCCCTCTCTCGCCGTCCCCTCTCTCGCTCTACCGTCTCTCACCCTCCCTTCTCTCGCACTCCCGTCTCTCTCCCTACCCTATCCCGCTCTCCTCTCTCTCACCCTCAACCCCTCACTCTTACCTCTCGCCGTCCTCCCTGTCGTCCTCCCTGTCTCACCCTACCCCTGCCCTCCACCTTCGCCCGCCCCTCTCGCCCTCCCCTCTTGCACAACCTCGTCTCGCCCTCCCCTCTCTCTCGCTCTATGCTCTATCGCACATCCCCTCTGTCACCCTCCCCTCGCTCCCCGGCCACTCCCATCTCTCCCTCCCCCTCCCTCCCCTCTCCCTCACCTCTTGCCCTCCCCCCTTTCACCCTACCTCCCCTCACCCTCTCCTCTCTCTCGCACATCACCTCTGTCCACCTCCCGTCGCTCCCCCTTGCTCCCCTTCCCCTCGCACCCTCTCAACTCTCTGCCCCTCTCTCTCGCCCTCCCCCTCTCTCTTGCCCTCCCGTCTCTTTCGCCCTTCCCTATCTCTCGCGTTCTACTCTCTCTTGCCCTCACATCTCTCTCTCCCTCCCCTTTCTCTCACCCTCCCCTATCTTGCCCTACCCTCTCTCTCGGTCTCCTCTCTCTCTCTCGTCCTCCCTTTTCTCTTGCCTTCCCCTCCCGTGCCCCCGTCCCTTACATCTCTTTCGCACTCTCACCTCTCGCCCTCCCCTCTCTAGCCCTCCCCTCTCTTGCCCTCCCCATCACCTCATCATATTTTCGCCATTCCCACTCCACCCCTCCATTCTCTCCCTTCTGTCCCCCTCCCCTCTATCGCCATCCCAGCTCTGTCCCGCCCCCTCACTCCCACCCCTCTCTCGCCCTCGCCTCTCTCGCCCGCGCCTCTCTCGCCCTCGCCTCTCCCCCTCATCTCTGTCGTCCTCCCGTCTATTGCCCTACCCTCTCTCGCGCCCTCCCCCTCTCGCCCTCCCCACTCTCTCTCCCTTCCCTCTCTCGGCCTCCCCTCTCTTGCCCTCCCACGTTTCGCCCTCCCCCATTCTCGACTCTCTCGCCCTCTCCCGCTCCCACTCCCCTCTCTTCCCCTCCTCTCTTTCGCCCTCCCGTCTCTCGCCCACCCATCTTTCTCCATCTCCTCTCTTTCCCTCCCCTCTGTCTCCCTCCCTTCTCTCTCCATCCCTTATCTCACCCGCCCCTCTCTCTCCCTGCACTCACTCTCCTTCCCCTCCCTCACGCTCCCCTCTCTAGGCCACCCCTCTCTTGCCCTCCCCTCTCTCGCCCCCCACTCCCCTCTCACTCACTCCCTTCACTCCCCCCTCCCCCTCCCCTCTCTCGCCCTCCCCTCTCGCCCTTCCCTCTCTCCCTCATCTCTCTCCCTCATCTCTCTCACCCTCACTCTCTCTCACCTTCCCCTCCCTTGCCCTCCCCTCTCTCGCCCTCCTCTCTCACGCCCTCTCCTCTCTCGCCCTGCCCTCTCTCGCGCTCCCATATCTCGCCCTCCCATCTCTCGCATTCCCCGCTTTCGCCCTTCCCCTCCCGCCTTACCTCCTCTTGCCCTCCCCTCTCTCTCGCATATCCACTCTGTCCACTTCCCATCTCTCCCCCTCCCCTCGCACCACTGCATCTCTCTCGCACTATCCTCCCCCTCTCTCTTGCCCTCTCCCCTTCCCTGCCTTCCCTCTCGCTCGCCCTCCCCTCTCTCTCGCACTCCCCTCTCTCTTGCCCGACCGTCTCTCTGCCCTCCTCCTCTCCCGTTCCCCATCTCTCTTGCCCTCCCCTCTTTGTTTCTCAACCCCCTCTCTCCCACCCTTCCCTCTCTCTCACTCTCTCCCCTCTCTCTCGCCCTCACGTTTCTCTCCACTCCCCACTCGCACTCGCTCCTCCTCCCTCTCATCCCTCGCCCTCCCTCCCCTCTCTTGCCCTCCCCTCTCTCCCTCCCTCCTCTCGCCCTCCCCCTGCTTTCCCCTCTCCCTCCCTCCCCTCTCTCACCCTCCCATCTCTCTCTCTCCCCTCCCCTCACTCTCGCCCTCCCCTCTAGCTCTCCCCCTCGCCCTCACCCTTATGCCCTTCCCTCTCTTGCCTTCCCCCTCTCGCCCTCTCCCCTCTCGCTCTCCCTCCCCTCGTCCTCCCCTCTCTCACCTTCCCATCTCTCTTGCACTTCCCCTCTGTCCCCTCCCCTAGCTCCCGCTCCCCTCGCACCCTCTCATCTCTCTCGCCCTCCCCCTCTCCATTTCTCTTCACCTCTCCCTTGCCGTACCCCTCTCTCTCGCCCTCCCCATCTCTCTTGCTCAACCCCATCTCTCTTGCTCAACCACCTCTCTCTCGCCCTTCCCTCTCTCTCACCCTCCCCTCTCTCTCTCACCCTCCCCGCGCTCTCACCCTCCCCTTTCTCTCGCCCTCCCCACTCTCTCACCCACCCCTCTCTCACCCTCCCCACTCTCTCGCCCTCCCCTTTCTCACGCCCTCCCCTCTCTTGCCCTCCACCCTCTCTCTCGGTCTCCCCTGTCTCGCCATCCCCTCTCTCGACCTCCCCTCTCTCTCCTTCCCCACTCTCGCCCGCCCCTTTCCTCCTTATCTCTCTCGGCCTCCACTCTTTCACCCTACCCTCTCTCCGCCTCTCTTACCCCCCACTCTCTCGCCCTCCCCTGTCTCGCTGTCCCCTCTATCACCCTCCCCACTCTCTCTGCCTTCCTCTCTCGCCCTCCCCTCTCTTGCCCGCCCTACGTTTCTCTCCCCTCCTCACTCTCACTCCCTCCCACTCTTTCCCTCTCTTCTCTCTACCTCCCCTCTCTCGCCCTCCCCACTCTCTCGCCCCCTTCACTCGCCCTCCCCATTCTCTTGCCCTCCCCTTTCTCTCGCCCTCCCCTCTCCTGCCCTCCACCCGCGCTCTCGCCCTCCCCATCTCGCCTTCCCCTCTCTCGACCTACCCTCTCTCTCCCTCCACTCTCTCTCCTTCCCCTCTCTCGCCCTCCCCTCTCCCTTGCCCCCTCTCTCTTGCCCTCCCTCTCTCCCGACATCCCCTCTCTCTTGCTCAACCCCATCTCTCCCGCCCTTCCCTCTCTCTCATTCTCTCCTCTCTCTCTCGCCCTCACGTCTCTCTCCCCCTCCCCACTCTCACTCGCTACCCTCTCCTTCCTTCCTCTCCCTCTAGCTCCCCTTTCTCACGCTCCCCTCTCTCGGCCTTTCTTCTCTTGCCCTCCCCTCTCTCGCCCTTGCGCTCTCTCGCCCTCCCCCTATCCCCCACCCCGTCGCTCTCCACTCTCTTGCCCTCCCCTCTCCTACTCCCCTCTCTATGCCACCCCACTTCCCCCTCCACGCTCTTCCCCTCCCCTCTCTCCCACGCCCCTCTCCCTCCCTCCCCTCTCTCGCCCTCCCCTCTCTCTCTCCCCTCACTCTTGCCTTCCACTCTCGTTCTCCCCGCCTCGCACTCCCCCTCTCGCCATCCCCTCTCGCACTCTCCCCTCTCACTCTCTTCCCTCTCGTTATCCCTCCCCTCGCCATCCCCTCTCTCTCACACTCCCATCTCTCTCGCACATCACCTCAGTCCGCGTCCCCTCGCTCCCCCCCCTCGCACCTTCTCATCTCTCTCGCCCTCCCCTCTTCCTTGCCCTTCCCCATCTCACTTTCCCTCTCCCTCTCCCTTGCCCTCCCCCTCTCTCTTGCCCTCCCATTCTCTCTCGCCCTCCCCCTCTCTTGCTCAACCCCTTCTCTCTCGCCCTTCCCTCTGTTTTGCACTTTACTCTCTCTCGCTCTCACATCTCTCTCTCCCTCCCCATCTCTCCCTCCCCATCTCTCCCTCCCCTCTCTCCATCCCTCCCCTCTCTCCTGCTCATCTCTTTCGACCTCCCATCTCTCGCCCTCCCCACTTTCGCCCTCCCTTCTCTCGCCCTCCTCTGTCTCCCCCTCATCGCTTTAGCCCTCCTCTCTCTCCCCCTCTCGTCTCTCCCCCTCCCGTCTCTCCCCTCCACTCTCCCACCCTCCCCTCTCTTACCCTCCCCAATCTCTCGCCCTTACCCTTCTCCCTTACCCTCCCACTCTCTCTTGCCCTCCCCCTCTCTCACCCTCCCCCTGTCTCTCACCCTCCCCTCTCTCTTGCTCAACCCCCTCCCTCACACCCTTCCCTCTCTCTCACTCTATCTCCTCTCTCTCGCCCTCACGTTTTTCTCCCCTCTCCACTCTCACTCCCTTCCCTCCCCACTCACTCCCTCCCCTCTACCTCCCTCCCCTCTCTCTCCCTCCCCCACTCACAGTCCCCTCTCTCGCCCTGGCCCCTCTCACCCTCCCTCCCTCGCTCTCCCTCTCTCACCCTCCCCCTCTTCCATTCACCTCTCTCCCCTACCCCTCTTCCCCCTCCCGCTCTCTCTCGCCCTCCCCTCTCTCTCGCCCTCCCCCTTGCCCTCCCCTCTCTTGCCCTCCCCTCTCTCGCACCCTCCTCTCTCTTGCTCAACCCCCTCTCTCCTGCCCTTCTCTCTCTCTCACTCTCTCCCCTCTCTTCTCTCCCCTCCTACTCTCACTCCCTCCCCTCACCCTCTCTTCCCCTCCCTCCCTTCCCCTCTCTCTACCCCGCCCCCCGTGTCACGATACCCTCTCTCGGCCCCCCTCTCGCCCTCCCCCCTCTCCCCGTCGCCCATCGCTCTCCCCCTCACGCCCTCCCCACTCTCCCACTCCACTCTCTACCCCTCCCCTCTTCCCCCTCCCCGCTCTGCCCCTCCCCTCTCTCCCACTCTCCTCTCTCGCCCTCCCTCTTTCGCCCTCCCCTCTTTCGCCCTCCCTCTCTCTCCCTTCCCTCTCCATCCCTCCCCTCTCTCTCCCTCCCCTCACTCTCACCCTCTCCCCTCACCCTCCCTCTCTCGCCTTCCCCCTCTCACCCTCCCCCCTCTCGTTCTCCTCCATTTGCCCTACCCCTCTCGCCGTCCGCCTCTTACCGTCCCCCCTCGCCCTCCCCTTGCCCTCTCCCCCTTGCCCTCTTCTCTCTCGCTCTCTTCCCTCTCGCTCTACCTCCGCTCGTCCTCCCCTCTCTCTCACCCTCCCATCTCTCTCGCATATCACCTCTGTCCCCCTCCCCTCGCTCCCCCTCCCCTCGCACCCTCTCATCTCTCTCGCCCTCCCCTCTCTCTTACTCAACCCCCCTCTCTCGCCCTTCCCTCTCTCTTGTACTCTACTCTCTCAAGCCCTCAAGTCTCTCTCTCCCTCCCCTGTCTCTCTCCGTCTCCCCTATCCCCCTCCCCTCTCTCTCCCTCCCCTCTCTCGCCCTCCCCTCTCTCGCCTTCCCCTCTCTCGCCCTCCCCTTCTCCTGCTCATCTCTTTCTCCCTCCCTTCTCTCGCCCTCCCCGTCTCACCCTCAGCGCTTTCGCCCTCCGCGCTCTCCCCTTCCTGTCTCTCTCACTCCCGTTTCTCCCCCTCCTCTCTCCAACCCTCCGCGCTCTCGCCCTCCCCTTCTCTCGCCCTCTCTCACCCTGCCGTCTCTGTAATCAACCCCCTCGCTCTCCCTTCTCTCTCGCCCCCCTCTCTTGCCCTCCACTTTCTCGCCCTCCCCTTTCTCTCACCCTCCCCTCTCTCTCACCCTCCTCTCTCGTACTCCCCACTCTCTCGCTCCCCTTCTCTCTCGCCCTCCCCTTCTCACGCCCTCCCATCTCTCGCCCTCCACCCTCGCTCTCGTCCTCCCCACTCTCTCGCCCTCCCCTTTCTCTCACCCTTCCCTCTCTCTCCGTCCCCTCTCTCTCCTTCCCCTCTCTTGCCCTCCCATTCTTCACACTTATCTCTTTCGGCCTCCCCTCTCTCGCCCTCCCCTTTCTCTCACCCTTCCCTCTCTCTCCGTCCCCTCTCTCTCCTTCCCCTCTCTTGCCCTCCCGCTCTTCACACTTATCTCTTTCGGCCTCCCCTCTCTCACCCTCCACTTTCTCACCCTCCCCCTCTCCCCGCATCTCTCTCGCCCTCCACCCTCGCTCTCGTCCTCCCCTGTCTCTCCCTCCCCTCTCTCGCCCTCCACTCTCTCGCCTTCCCCTCTCACCCTATCTCTCTCACCTTCCTCTCTCTTGCCCTCCCTCTCTCGCCCTTATCTCTCTCATTCCCCTCTCTTGCCCAACCCCTCGCCCTCCCCCTCTCGCCCTGCTCCTCTCGCCCTTCCCCTCTCACCCTGCCCCTCTCGCCCTCCAATCCCTCGCCCTTCCCTCTCTCACACTCTCCTGTCTCTCTCGCCTATCCCCTGTGTCACTCTCCCGTCGCTTCCCATCCCCTCTCTCCTCCTCCCTTCGCACACACTCATTTCTCTCGCTCTCTCCTCTCTCTCCCTCCCCTCTCTCTCGTCCTCCTGTCTCTCTCTCCATCCCCTCTCTCTCCCTTCCCTCTCTCTCTCCCTCCCCTCACCCTCCCTCCCGACTGTCTCGCCCTACCCGTTCTCTCACGCTCACCTCTCTTTCACTCCTCCTCTCTCGAACTCCCCTTCTCTTTCGCACTCTCCTCTCACCCGCTCATCGCTTTAGCCCTCCCATCTCTCCCTCCCCTCTCTCTCGCCCTCCCCACTCTCTTCCTCCCCTCCCTCTCCCTCTCCCCTCTCCCGCGCTCACCTCTCTCTCTCCCTCCCCTCTTTGTCTCCCTCCCCTGTCTCTCACCCTCCCCTCTCTCGCGCTCCCCCTCTCCCTCCCGCCCCTCTCTCCTGCTCATCTCTTTCGCCCTCCCATCTCTCGCCCTCCCCTCTCTCACCCAATCCCTCTCCCACTCATCTCTTTCGCCCTCCCCTCACTCGCCCTCCCCTCTCTCTCGCCCTTCTCCTCTCTCTCTCTCGCCCTTCCCCCTCTCTCTCGCTCTGCCCCCTCACTTTCACCCTTCCCTCTCTCGTCCTCGCCTCTCTCGCCCTCCCCTCTCACGCCATCCCACCTCTCGCCCTCCCCTCTGTCGCCCCCACTCTCCGTGGCCCTCCCCTCTCTCTCACCCTCCTCTCTCTTGCCTTCCCCTCTCTAGGACTCCCCTCTCTCTTGCCCTCTTCTCTCTCATCCTCCCCTCTCTCTCTCGACCCCCTCTCTCTTGCCCCCTTCTCCCTTGCACTCCCCACTCTCTCCCAGCCTCCCCTCTCTCGCACTACACTCTGTCTCGCCTTCCCACTCTCTCTCGCCCTCCCCATCTCACTCCCTTCCCTCTCTCTCGTCCTCTCCTCTCTCTCTATCTCCCCACTCTCTCGCCTGCTACTCTCTCTCATGCTCCATTCTCTAGCGCTCACCTCTCCCTCTCCCTGCCCCTCTCTCTTGCCCTCCTGTCTCTCTCTTTCCCCTCTCTCTCGCCCTAATCTCTCTCGCCCTCCCCCTCTCTCGCCCTATCCCTCTCTCGCCCTCCCCTCTCTCTCGGCCTCCTCCTCTCTCACTCAGCCCCCTCTCTCTCGCCATCCCCTCTCCACCCTCCTCTCTCTCTCGCTCCCTCCACTCTCTCTCCCACCCCTCTCTCAACCTCCCTTGTCTCTACTTCCCCTCTCTCGCCCTCCCCTCTCTCTCGTCCTCCTGTCTCTCTCTCCATCCCCTCTCTCTCCCTTCCCTCTCTTGCCCTCCCGCTCTTCACACTTATCTCTTAAGGCCTCCCCTCTCTCACCCTCCACTTTCTCACCCTCCCCCTCTCCCCGCATCTCTCTCGCCCTCCACCCTCGCTCTCGTCCTCCCCTGTCTCTCCCTCCCCTCTCTCGCCCTCCACTCTCTCGCCTTCCCCTCTCACCCTATCTCTCTCACCTTCCTCTCTCTTGCCCTCCCTCTCTCGCCCTTATCTCTCTCATTCCCCTCTCTTGCCCAACCCCTCGCCCTCCCCCTCTCGCCCTGCTCCTCTCGCCCTTCCCCTCTCACCCTGCCCCTCTCGCCCTCCAATCCCTCGCCCTTCCCTCTCTCACACTCTCCTGTCTCTCTCGCCTATCCCCTGTGTCACTCTCCCGTCGCTTCCCATCCCCTCTCTCCTCCTCCCTTCGCACACACTCATTTCTCTCGCTCTCTCCTCTCTCTCCCTCCCCTCTCTCTCGTCCTCCTGTCTCTCTCTCCATCCCCTCTCTCTCCCTTCCCTCTCTCTCTCCCTCCCCTCACCCTCCCTCCCGACTGTCTCGCCCTACCCGTTCTCTCACGCTCGCCTCTCTTTCACTCCTCCTCTCTTGAACTCCCCTTCTCTTTCGCACTCTCCTCTCACCCGCTCATCGCTTTAGCCCTCCCATCTCTCCCTCCCCTCTCTCTCGCCCTCCCCACTCTCTTCCTCCCCTCCCTCTCCCTCTCCCCTCTCCCGCGCTCACCTCTCTCTCTCCCTCCCCTCTTTGTCTCCCTCCCCTGTCTCTCACCCTCCCCTCTCTCGCGCTCCCCCTCTCCCTCCCGCCCCTCTCTCCTGCTCATCTCTTTCGCCCTCCCATCTCTCGCCCTCCCCTCTCTCACCCAATCCCTCTCCCACTCATCTCTTTCGCCCTCCCCTCACTCGCCCTCCCCTCTCTCTCGCCCTTCTCCTCTCTCTCTCTCGCCCTTCCCCCTCTCTCTCGCTCTGCCCCCTCACTTTCACCCTTCCCTCTCTCGTCCTCGCCTCTCTCGCCCTCCCCTCTCACGCCATCCCACCTCTCGCCCTCCCCTCTGTCGCCCCCACTCTCCGTGGCCCTCCCCTCTCTCTCACCCTCCTCTCTCTTGCCTTCCCCTCTCTAGGACTCCCCTCTCTCTTGCCCTCTTCTCTCTCATCCTCCCCTCTCTCTCTCGACCCCCTCTCTCTTGCCCCCTTCTCCCTTGCACTCCCCACTCTCTCCCAGCCTCCCCTCTCTCGCACTACACTCTGTCTCGCCTTCCCACTCTCTCTCGCCCTCCCCATCTCACTCCCTTCCCTCTCTCTCGTCCTCTCCTCTCTCTCTATCTCCCCACTCTCTCGCCTGCTACTCTCTCTCATGCTCCATTCTCTAGCGCTCACCTCTCCCTCTCCCTGCCCCTCTCTCTTGCCCTCCTGTCTCTCTCTTTCCCCTCTCTCTCGCCCTAATCTCTCTCGCCCTCCCCCTCTCTCGCCCTATCCCTCTCTCGCCCTCCCCTCTCTCTCGGCCTCCTCCTCTCTCACTCAGCCCCCTCTCTCTCGCCATCCCCTCTCCACCCTCCTCTCTCTCTCGCTCCCTCCACTCTCTCTCCCACCCCTCTCTCAACCTCCCTTGTCTCTACTTCCCCTCTCTCGCCCTCCCCTCTCTCTCGTCCTCCTGTCTCTCTCTCCATCCCCTCTCTCTCCCTTCCCTCTCTCTCTCCCTCCCCTCACCCTCCCTCCCGACTGTCTCGGCCTACCCTTTCTCTCACGCTCGCCTCTCTTTCACTCCTCCTCTCTCGAACTCCCCCTCTCTTTCGCACTCTCCTCTCACCCGCTCATCGCTTTAGCCCTCCCATCTCTCCCTCCCCTCTCTCTCGCCCTCCCCACTCTCTTCCTCCCCTCCCTCTCCCTCTCCCCTCTCCCGCGCTCACCTCTCTCTCTCCCTCCCCTCTTTGTCTCCCTCCCCTGTCTCTCACCCTCCCCTCTCTCGCGCTCCCCTCTCCCTCCCGCCCCTCTCTCCTGCTCATCTCTTTCGCCCTCCCATCTCTCGCCCTCCCCTCTCTCACCCAATCCCTCTCCCACTCATCTCTTTCGCCCTCCCCACACTTGCCCTCCCCTCTCTCTCGCCCTTCTCCTCTCTCTCTCTCGCCCTTCCCCCTGTCTCTCGCTCTGCCCCCTCACTTTCACCCTCCCCTCTCTCGTCCTCGCCTATCTCGCCCTCCCCTCTCACACCATCTCATCTCTCGCCCTCCCCTCTGTCGCCCCCACTCTCCGTCGCCCTCCCCTCTCTCACCCTCCTCTCTCTTGCCTTCCCCTCTCTAGGACTCCCCTCTCTCTTGCCCTCTTCTCTCTCATCCTCCCCTCTCTCTCTCGACCCCCCTCTCTTGCCCCCTTCTCCCTCGCACTCCACACTCTCTCCCAGCCTCCCCTCTCTCGCACTACACTCTGTCTTGCCTTCCCACTCTCTCTCGCCCTCCCCATCTCACTCCCTTCCCTCTCTCTCGTCCTCCCCTCTCTCTCTATCTCCCCACTCTCTCGCCTGCTACTCTCTCTCATGCTCCATTCTCTAGCGCTCACCTCTCCCTCTCCCTCCCCCTCTCTCTTGCCCTCCTTTCTCTCTCTTTCCCCTCTCTCTCGCCCTAATCTCTCTCGCCCTCCCCCTCTCTCGCCCTATCCCTCTCTCGCCCTCCCCTCTCTCTCGGCCTCCTCCTCTCTCACTCAGCCCCCTCTCTCTCGCCATCCCCTCTCCACCCTCCCCTCTCTCTCTCTCCCACCCCTCTCTCAACCTCCCTTGTCTCTCCTTCCCCTCTCTCGCCCTCCCCTCTCTCTCGCCCTCCCCCTCCCTCGGCATCCCCCCTCTCGCCCTCCCCTCTCTCCCTCCCTCCCCTCTCTCTCCCTCCCTTTTCTCTCACTCTCCCCTCTCTTGCCTTCCCCGCTCTTTCGCCTTCCCTTCTCTCGCCCTCGCCTCTCTCCTGCTCATCTCTCTCGCCCTCCCCTCTCTCGCCCTACCCTCTCTCGCCCTCCCCTCTCTCTCGCCCTACCCTCTTTCTTGTCCTACCCTCTCTCTCTCTCGGCCTCTCCCCGCTCTCTCACTCAGTCACCTCTCTCTCGCCCTCCCCTCTCTCCTTCCCCTCTCTCTCTCTCGCTCTCCCCACTCACTCGACTTCCCTTCTCTCGTCCCACTCTCTCTCCTGCTCATCTCTTTCGCCCTCCCCTCTCTCACCCAAACACGCCCCCCTCATCGCTTTCGCCCTCCACTCTCTCGACCTCCACTCTCTCACCGTCCCTCTCTCGCCCTCCCCTCTCTTGCCCTCCCCTCCCTCCCCCCTCGCCCTCCCGTCTCTCCCCCTCCCCTCTCTCGCCCTCAGCTCTTTCACCCTCGCCTCTCTCACACTCCCCTCTTTCGGCCCCCCTCTCTCCACAACCTCTCTATCGCCCTCCCCTCTGTCGTCCTACCCCTCTCGCCCTCCCCTCTCACGCCCTCCCCCTCTCTCGCCCTCCCCTCTCCCCCTCATCAGTAACGCACTCGCCTCTCTCGCCCTCACATCTCTCGCCCTCGCCTCTCTGGCCCGCCCCTCTCACGCCCTCCCATCTCTCGCCCCCATTCTTTCTCACCCTCCTCTTCTCACGCTCCCCTCTCTCCCTCCGCTCTCTCGCCGTCCCCATATTCTCGCCCTCCCATCTCTCGCACTGCCCTCTCTCTCTCGACCCGTGCTCTCTTCCACCTTCTCCCTCGCCCTCCCTAATCTCCCGCCCTCCCCACTCTCTCACACTCCCCTCTCTCTCACACTCCCCTCTCTTGCACTAAACTCTCTAACACCCTCCCCTCTCTCGCGTTCCCCATCTCACTTCCTTCCCTCTCTCTCGCCCTCCCCACTCTCTCCACCTCCCCACTCTCTCGCCCGCCGCCATCTCTCATCCTCCACTCTCTCACGCACCCCTCTCTCCCATTGTCCCCTCTCTCGCCCTCCCCACTCTCTCGCCCTCCCTCTCTCTCTCGGCCTCCCCCCGCTCTCTCACTCAGTCCCCTCTCTCTCGCCCTCCCCTCTCCGCCCTCCCCTCTCTCTCGCCCTCACCCTCTCTCTCGCCCTCACCTCTCTCTCGCCTTCCCTTCTCTCGCCCTCCCATCTCTCACCCAAACCCTCTACTCCTCATCGCTTTCGCCCTCCACTCTCTCGACCTCCACTCTCTCACCCACCCTCCATCGCCCTCCCCTCTCTCGCCCTCCCCTCTCTCACCCTCCCCACCTCCCCCCTTACCCTCCCCCTCACCCTCCCGTCTCTCCCCCTCCCCTCTCTCGCCTCATCTCTTTCACCCTCCCCTCTCTCACACCCCCCTCATTCGTCCCCCTCTCTCCACATCCTCTCTATCGCCCTCCCCTCTGTCGCCCTCCCCCCTCGCCCTCCCCTCTCTCGCCCTCCCCTCTCTCGCCCTCCCCTCTCTCGCCCTCAACTCTCTCGCCCTCGCCTCTCTCGCCCTCCCCTCTCACGCCCTCCCATCTCTCGCGCTCCCCTCTCTCCCTCCGCTCTCTCGCCGTCCCCATTCTCTCACCCTCCCCTCTCTCGCACTCCCCTCTCTCACTCGACCCACGCTCTCTTCCACCTTCTCCCTCCCCCTCCCTACTCTCTCGCCCTCCCCACTCTCTCACACTCCCCTCTCTTGCGCTAACCTCTCTAACAGCCTCCCCTCTCTCGCGTTCCCATCTCTCTCGCCCTCCCCTCTCTCTCCACCTCCCCACTTTCTCGCCCGCCACCCTCTATCATCCTCCACTCTCTCACGCTCCCCTCTCTCCCACTGTCCCCTCTCTCGCGCTCCCCTCTCCCTCGCCCTCACCCCTTCTCTTTCCCTCCTCTCTCTCTCCCTCCCCTCTCTCTCGCCCTCCCATCTCTCGCCCACCCCTCTCTGTCGCTCTCCCCTCTCTCTCGGCCTCCACACTCTCTCTCTCTCAGCCCCTCTCTCTCACCCTCCGCTTTCCACCCTCCCCTCTCTATCCCTCCCCCTCTCTCCCCCCTCTCTCTCGCTTCCCTCTCCTTCCTTCCCCTCTCACGCACTCCCCTCTCTCTCGTCGTCCCCCTCTCTCGCCCTCCACCCTCGCTCGCCCTCCTCCTCTCTCTCGCCCTGCCTCACCTCTCTCTCTCCCTCACATCTCTCCCACCCCATTCTCTCGCCCTCCAGTTTCTCCCACTCTCCCCTCTCTTGTCTTCCCCTCTCTCTTGCCCTCCCCTCTCTCCTGCTCATCTCTTTCACCCTCCCATCTCTCGCCCTCCCCTTTCCCTCCCTCCCATCTCTCGCCCTCCCCTCTCCCTCCCTCTCCTGTCTTGCCCTTCCCCTCTCATCCACCCCCTCTCCCTCTCATCTCTGTCACCCTCCCCTTTCTCAGTCTCCACTCTCTCGCCCTCCCCTGTTTCCTCCTCATTGCTTTCGCCCTCCACTCTCTCTACCTCCCCTCTCTCGCCCTCATCTCTTTCGCCCTCCCCTCTCTCGCCATCCTCTCTCTCGCCCTGCCCTCTCTCTCCCTCCCCTCTCTTGCGCCCTCCCCCTCTTGCTCTGCTCCCTCTCTCTCGCTCTGACTCCTCTCTCTCGCCCTCCCTTCTCTCTCGCCCCCTCTCTCGCCCTCACCTCTCTTGCCCTCCCCTCTCACGCCCTCCCATCTCTCACCCTCCCGTCTCTCGCCCCCTCTCTCTCTCGCGCTCCCCTCTGTCTCTCCACTCTGTCGCCCTCCCCACTCTCTCGCTCTCCCCCTTGCGCACTCCCCTCTCCCTCGCCTTCACCTCCCTCGCCATCTCCTCTCTCGGCATCCCCTCTCTCAACTTCCTCTCTCACCCTCCTCTCTCACACTCCTCTCTCGTCCTCCCCTCTCTCGTCCTCCTCTCTCTCCCTCCCCTCTCTCTCACTCCCCCCTCTCACCATATCTCTCTCTCGTGCGCGCCCCCTCTTCTCTCTCTCGCCACTTTTGTCCCTCCCTCCGTCTCGCTCTGTCCATCTCCTTCTCTTTTTCTGTCTCGCCATTTCCTACCCCCTCCCGCTTGCTCTCGCTCTGACCCTCTCTCTCCCGCGCCCCCGACACCCCTCTCACACACCCCTCTCTCCTTTGTGCCCTTCCTTTCCCTCACCATCTCTCTTCTCTATCTCTCGCTCTCTTCTCTCTTTCACCTCCCTCTCTCGACCTTTTCTCTCTCTTCCCTCCTCTATGTCTCTCGCCATCCCGCTTTCTCTTGCCCCATCTGTCATCCTCTGCCTCTCTCTCGCCCCTCACTCACTCGCACCCTCATTCTCTGTCCCTGCTTTCTCTGTTTTTCTGTCTCTCTCTCTGTCACTTCTCCCCGATCTCTCTTGCCCCCCTTGTCTCTCTCCTGGCCTCTCTCTCTGTGTCTTTCTCTCTCTTGCCCCCTCCCTCGCCCCCTCTGTCTCCCTCTTTCTCTCACACACACTCTGTCTCGTCCCTCTCTCTCATTATCTCCTCCCGTGTATTTCTCTTTCTCTCCACCTTGTCTCACTCTCGATCCCCCTCCCTCGGTGTCTCTCTCTCCACACCTCCCTCTGTTTCTCTTTGACTGAATCTCTGACCCTCCTGTCCCTCCCTCCCTCCTCTCTGACACACTCTGTCTCCCTGATTCTTCCCTTTCCCTCTGACACAGATAGTGGGGGTGGGGTTGGTGTTGTGGCTGCGTGTGGGGGCTGGGGGTGAGTTGTTGGAGGAGGGAGGAGGGGAAAATAGTGTAGAGACGGAATTGCGGGAGGGAGACAGAGACGGCATGAGAAAGAGAGTGGGAGGGGGAGAGGAAAGAGTGGAGGCAGGTGAAGAAACCGGGGTGCGGAATGTGCGAGAGAGGGGATGAGGGAGAGTGTTGAGAAAGACAGTGTGTGCTGAAAGAGAGAAAGAGAATTGAGGAGAAAGAGTAGGGGAGAGGAAATGGGGAGGCCTGGTTGGAGTGGTGGAACAGAGGGAGTTAAACCTAGCTCTTGAGCTCAGAGTGTGGTCGCCTTCCCTAAGGACAAGGACTTGGGAATGAGTCCGTCTCTCTCCAGCTCAGCTTCTCCAGCGTCAAAGACACACAGCAACAACTTTCACTCTGCTGCTCGGCACGCTTTAATTAACATTTTTATTGTTTACAAATGGGAGGATACAGTCAGTGGGATGGTGCATTTTCTCACTCACCCCTGAGTTATGCGAAACATTGAAATGTTTCCCAGTAACACCACCCCCCCTGCCTGATAAGGATGGACAAACCAGCGCTCCCCTCAAGCTGCTCCATCGCTGAAACACTGAACTGAAATGAGAAAATCCCGGATGGTGTGATTAATGAGGGAATTTGATTGATGGATGGATTTCGGTGAAGGGATATTTCAGCACATTCTTCAGCTGCTGCCTGAACTTAGTCTGGGTCACGGCATAAATCGCGGTGTTTGTGCAGCAACTGAGGAGTTGCAGCATGAAGCCCAATTCCTGCACAAAGGGATGTAGGTATGCAGACTGATATCCAATATACGACATCCGGTACCATATAGAATACAGCATGAACGTTGACCATAACAGGATGAAATTGGCCAAGATCACAAACAGTAAAATGATGGATTTTTTTCGGTTTCTCATTTCAGTGTCAGACTGAGCGTCCCCATTGGTGTGAGCGCGGAGTCTCCTGCGAGCTCTGCTGGTTAAAATAATGTGTCTGACGGTGAGAACATTGAGCAGCAGAATCAGGAGAAATGGGACACCCGGGGTTAGAATGTGGTGGAGGAACTTGATTGTGACCCAGACACTGGAGAATCGAACCGCGTCTGTTACATCACAAAACCAGGGAAGGTTCCACAGCCAATACCGAGCCGTGAGCATAAAATACCAGGAAATGTTCTTTAAACAGCTGAGCACAGTCACTGCTCCCAGAACTACTGCCGCCGTTTTCTCACTGCAATATTTATTTTTCAGCTTCTGGCAACAAATGGCCACAAACCGATCAAAGGTGAAAGTGACGGTGAACCAGACAGAGCAGTCAGTGGCTGCATAAAGCAGGACGGCGTGGATATTACACACGGGGACGAAGTGCCTCAGGAAATAAAACTGTTCCTGATGAACAATGGGAATGTGTCTCAGTGTCAGGTCGAGGATAATGACCAGGAGATCCGCCGCTGCCATGGCCCCCAGGTAACGTCTGACACATGGAGACAATCCACAATCTTTATAAAGCAGGACGTAGATGGTCACTACGTTAACTGTGAGGAAGGAAAACAAACCCATTATCCATCAGCCTGGAGGCAAAGGGACCCGTTTGATCGGGGACCCAGTGAGATTTTCAAATGTGTCCCTGTATTCAGGGATTTATTAAAATAATTGGAGCTGGAATAACAAATGGGAAGGTCTGAATTACTGACAAAAATATGACATAAACCACAAGAAACCCTCCCTCCCCAAACACACAGAGACACATCCATAAGGACAGAAGGTTTCTGGAACATTCCCACACACTCGATCAGTCGACAGCAGACACAGGTCACACCTTCCCAGTTCCTAATACGGAGGATGGAAACCTTGCTGTCCTGAAGGATTCGCTCCCAGTTTCCTGAAGACAAACTGAGTTTGAGAGTTCCTGTATTTTGGTCTAAATTGTGGTCGATCCTGTGCCGTGAAGAAATGTAAACGCAGGGAAAACATATTCACCCCTTTAACTGGAAAAACGCAGCAGGTCAGGCAGCATTCAAGGAACAGGAGAATCGACGTTTCGGGCATAAGCCCTTCTTCAGCCCTTCCTATGCCCTACACGTCGATTCTCCTGTTCCTTGGATGCTGCCTGACCTGCTGCGCTTTTCCAGAAACACATTTTCAGCTCTGATCGCCAGCATCTGCAGCCCTCACTTTCTCCTCACCCCTTTAACTGCCTGAGGGGCCTTCGGAACAGTGTCTCCTTCACCCTGGAACGGGATCTCTTCCCTTGGGATCTTATCATTTGTTCAATTCACTGACGTCCGGCCGTTCACAAACAATGTCAGGGACAGAACGTTCCAGGGAATGTCAGTTATAGAATGTCAGGGACAGAACGTTCCGGTGAATGTCAGTTATAGAATGTCGGGGACAGAACGTTCCGGGGAACTCGTACACAACCCCAGTGCATTGATCTGTAAACCAGGAGCAGTTACCCTCCCAGCATGTAGGTCTGTGAGCAACGCCCCAGTGCATTGATCTGTAAACCAGGAACAGTTATCCTCCCAGCAGGTAGGACTATGTACACCACCCCATTGCATTGATCTGGAAACCAGGAGCAGTTTCCCTCCCAACATGTAGCACTGCGTACCCCACTCCAGTGCATTGATCTGTAAGCCAGAAGCAGTTACCCGCCCAGCATGTAGTATTGTGTGCACCACCCCAGTGCATTGATCTGTAAAGCAGGAGCAGTTCCCCTCCCAGCATGTAGGACTGTGTACACCACCCCGGTGCATAGATCTGTAAACCAGGAGTAACTTCCCTCCCAGCATGCAGGACTGTGTACACCAACCCAGTGTATTGAGCTGTAAACCAGGAGCATTTTCCCTCCTAGCATGTAGGACTGTGTAAACCACCCCAGTTCATTTATCTGTAAACCAGAAGCAGTTACCTTTTCAGCATTTAGGACTGTGTACCCCACCTCAGTGCATTGATCTGTAAACCAAGCGCAAGTACACTCCCATCATGAAGAACTGTGTACCCCACCCCAGTGCATTCATCTGTAACCCAAGATCAGTTACCCTCCCACAATGTAGGACTGTGTACACCAACCCAGTGCATTGTTCTGTAAACCAGGAGCAGTTAACCTCCCAGCATGTAGGGCTGTGTACACCAACCCAGTGCATTGACCTGTAAACCAGGTGCAGTTACCCTCCTAGTATGTCGAGCTTCGTACAATGCCCCTGTGCATTGATCTGTAAACCAGGAGCAGTTACCCTCCTAGCATGTAGGACTGTATACACTACCCCAGTGCAAGGCTCAGTAACACTGTGTTAGATCACTGTTCAGTGTGGGGAAACTTGCAGCCCATGCTGGAAGTGACAGGATGTGCAGTCCCCATCCATTTGCAGCTCCATATCTCCATCGTGTTATGACAAGGGGGTGCTGTAGGTGTGAACATCACTGCCAGAGTGAGATGGCGGGGGAATCGATTTAAATATCACCACATGGGAGGGGTTGGGAAGTAGACAGAGAAGGGGAGTCTGAGAGACTGTGTCATGGAAGGATGCGTTCCCAGGTTTCAGAATGCTGAAATGTCGACACTACGATAGCATCCTGTAACATGAGCCAGTATTCCCAGGAAAGATGGGAAAAAGGGATATTGGTATGAAGTCAGATGAGCCTTTGTTCTTTTTAACTGGAATGGGTTTGAACAGAATCTATGACTCATTGGGCAGATTCTAACAATAATTTGTCTCAGTGACATTTTCATTGAGTAAGAAAGAGGGATTTTATGCACGAGGCTGAGCTAGTTTCCTGTTGCTACCTTATCGAACTCACCTCCTTAACCACCCACCCCACCCCATGCTGTCCCTGTCATTCAATACCAGCCCGAGTCTCCCAATCATCATGGCTGGAGGCACTCATCATCACCCGGGTACCCCTGGATATTCAGGTATCCCTGACACTTGTGCCATCTTTAAAAGGCCAATAGGCACACGGTTGAGCTTTCTCAGTTTGGAGCTGTGAAAGGGCCAAGCCGGGTGGTGGAATGCCCGATATCCGTTCCCTCACCCCCCACCCCCCCCCCCCCCCCCCTCCCACTGCCATGTCGGGAGGACCCTGGTAGGAGCCGGAGAGGACTGGGACACCTCGTGTGGAGATTCTGAAACATCTACGTCCCACCGACCGAGTAAGGAGCAAAGTTCAGTGAAGGGAAATTCTCACTTTAAACCCACCGGCAGTTCCGTTTTCCCCCGGCCCAACTTAGAAGCCGTGGCCCTGATGCCATCTCCATTTTGTGTTGAGCTGGTACAAATGGAATCCCCACGGTCTCGGTGGGCAGGAGGGTGGGCTCACAACACATCGTCACCACCAACTCCCAAGAAGAGAGCACGGAGACTCCCTCCTCCACCTCCCCCTGCAAACAGCTCAGATACTGAAACTAAGCTGTGATATTTTTTGCTCTCCCCGCTTGTCCTGACATTTTCAATAATTTGTGCTCATATACACGCAGTGCCCTCTGCTTTTGCACCCGCGTTATAATGGTACAGAATGTTTTATATTGTCTTTCAATGTTCTTCCTACCAAAGTGCATCACCTCACACTGCTTTGCATTGTCCCCCGTCTGCCATAAACCTGAATACTACACCTACGTGTCACTGTCCTGTTTCACTTCCACACTATCCGCCACACACTTTACAATTCTTCCAGGCTTGCTTCCTGCGAACATTGAAATTGTCCTACAGTCACAGTCCACACAGAAATACTGACACACCCATTGGTGTGAGCAAGTGCAATACTAACACACTGTCGAAGCATATACCAGACAGTATGAGTAAAATATTGCCCAGCTCAACATTGAGCAAGAGAAACACTGACAGATTCTCCATGTCTGTGTTAGTGTCTGTGTCTTAGTGAGTATTTCTATGCCTCTGTATTCATGTGTGTGTATTTGAGTGTATCCATGTGGGGCCAGTCTGGCAGTCTCTGTGGTGTTTACAGTTAAGTAATATCCCCCGAAATGAGTTCTTTGCAAAGGTCATTCGACCCGAAACGTCAAATTTTATTTCTCTCCACAGATGCTGCCAGACCTGTTGAGCTTTCTGTTTTAACTGTCTCTTCACCACCCCCCAACACCTCGCTGTCCCTTGTACAGGTGGCAGTGAGGGCGAAAACCATCAGTCTGCGAGGGACAGAGTGAGACCTTCAACTCTCAGCACCATCAACAGAGAGAGAGAGAGAAAAACACACTCACACACAGGGTCACACATCACACACAAACACAGAGAGATACTCAGGCACAGCACACAATTCAGAAACGCATGCACACAGACGCGCACACACACAGAAATAGACATACAGATGCAAACACACATACACCTACACACCAAACACACACAGACACCCATACACCACACACGTACAGAAAACGACACAGCCACATAGTGACATACGCACACACACATACTTGAACACTACACACATACAATCACACTCCACACACACACACAGACACAGGCATACACGCACAGGCACATACAAACATGCACACACACAGACTCCCACACAGTACATACATAGACACAAACCCACTCAGGGTCACACATCACACACAAACATACAGAGAGACACTCAGACACAACACACGAATCTGAAACACAGATGCAAACACACACATATACACACCAAGCACACACACAATCACCCATGCACCACACACATACAGCAACCGACACACAGTCACATGGTGACAACCACACACACAAACACACACAAACACCACACACATTCAGACTCACACTCCACTCACACACATGCACACACAGACACATACTTACACACAGGCACATACAAACATGCGCACACACAGACACCTACACACCACATGCATACATACATACACACAAACACACCCACACACACAGACACCCACACCACACACAGACACCCATACCACACACACATACAGACACGAACACAAACGCGCATACATGCAGCTACACACACACAGAGATATAGAGACAAACACACACAACACAAAGGCACAGTCACACGCTCTCACACAGACAGATACACACTCAAAGAGACACATGCACATGCACATGCACACATGCAGACACAGAGTTGTGCACCCACTGTCACACAGAGATACATACACACAGACACACAGAAAAAGGTGCACACGCCACACGCACTCATACACCACACACACACTCACACTCCACACATGCAGACACCCACAGAACACACTATGCACACACGTAAACACATGCATACATGCACACAGATGCACACACAGAGACACACATGTGCATGCACACAGAGACATACACCACACACTCAGACACACAAATACACACACAGACACCCACATTCCACACCTACGCTGACACACCCACTCCGCACACACGCACAGACCTACACACATGCATGCACGTGCGTGTGCGCGCACACACAGGCCCACAAACGCACATGCACCGAGACACCATACACATATGCAAGCACACGTACACACACGAATAGACACAGACACACATGCACATATATGCATGCACGCACACAAAGAAACGTACACATGCACAGATATGCACAAATTCGCATACACACACTGACACACACACACATGCACACAGACGTGCACACACAGAGTGACTCATGCACGCAACACAAACACAGACACAAAGACACGCACAGACACACACAGATACATGCACACACCCAGAGACACACAGACACAGATACACACATGCACGCACAGAGACACACACAGCCACATACAGAGATACATGCACTAACACACAGACATGGGCACAAACACAGACACACACATACACTGGCACATACACACTCACGCACGCACTTACACCCACACATGCACAAACACAGACACACTCGCACTTACACAGACACACACACGCACACCGACACACACGCACACACACACTGACACACACGCACGCGCACACACACTGACACACACACAAACACAGACCCACACACAAGTTTGCTGTGGAGAGGATCGCTGTTGTACTGACGCCCTCAGAGTGGAATATTCTGTGCCCCCTCTACAATGTGGACATAATTTGTCCTTGGGAAATATTACTTATAGACACTGTACATGTTAAAGAGTACTTCAATTGCAATTTTACACAAGCAACTCCGAGCGATCCATTTTGTCAGGAGATGAGATGAACCTATTGCTCTTTTTGTGATTTGCAATGTTTATTAACTTAGCCTTCCATGCAATCTTCCGTGTGAGAAAGGATCTAAATGCTCTAAATCAGACCACCAGTGCATTGTATCAATTCAAACAAAAGAGGGATAGACAGAGAGAAGGGGACGGAGGGTACGAGGCTTTGACCCCGATTTCAGTGATTCACCCCCAAAGCAAATGAGTTCCCATTGCACAGAGATGCAGAGACAGAGACACAAACATACACACCCACACTAATGCAGGGACACACATAACATACACAGAGAGATAAATGCACGAAGGGAGGCACACAGCGACACAAATAGACATATAGAAATAGACAAACACGGACACAAGTATGAAGGTACATACTTGGGCACACAAACATACATACAGTCATAGAGTTATACAGGGGGTTTGGACACAGTACCATCGGCCCATACAGTCCATGCTGACCATAATCCCAAAATGGACCAGTCCCACCTGACTGCACTTGGCCCATTCATTTACAAACCTTGTCTGATTCATGTACTTCATCAAATGTTTTTGTAAACGTTGTAAATTTACCCACAATCCATCACTTCCGCAGGAAGTTCATTCTATACACGAACCACATGTCGTGCATAAAAAAAAACACTTCTTGGGTCCCGATCAGGTGTACCTGGGAACTCTGAAAAGTGATTGCTGGGTCTGTTGATGAGATGTATTTATCATTAGTAGCCAATTATTGCCCCATATACCTATGCAAGTTTAGATTACCTACATTGTGGATACAGGCCCTTCGGCCCAACAATTCCACACCTAACCTCCGAAGAGTAACCCATCCAGATCCATTTCCCTCTCACGAAAGCACCTAACACCATGGTCCATTTAGCATGGCCAATTCACCTGGCCTGCCCATCTGTGGACTGTGGGAGGAAACCAAAGCACCTGGAGGAATTCCACGCAGACACGGAGAGAATGTGCAAACTCCACACAGACAGTCGCCCAAGACTGGAATCGAACCTGGGACCCTGGTGCTGTGAGGCATCAGTGTTAACCACTGAGCCACTGTGCCGCCCGCCCAGGTCACCTTTCAACCTCCTATGCTTCAGGAGAAAAAGTCTCAGCCTATCCTTAGAACTCAAACACTCCATTCCCGGCAACAGCCTGGTAAATCTCTTCTGAATCTTCTTCAGCGGAATAATATCCTCAGTGAAACAGGACGATCAGAACGGCACACATTATTTCAGTAGAGGTCTCACGAATGCCCTGTACAACCTGAACATAACGTCTCAAATCATGTCCTGAAAGGTCTGAGCATGACGCAAACTTCAAAGAATTAAACCTGAACCCCTAGGTCCCTCTGGTCTATGACACTACCAATGTCCTTAGATTTCATCGTATATGTGTTCTCCTTGTTTGTTTTACCAAAGTGAAATATTTCACATTTATTGAAATTAAAATCCATCTGCTACTTTTTAACCCAGTGAGTGATGGTACCGTGGGGGAGAGGCTGGAAAGTCATCAGCTGCCTTGTTTTATTTAACGGTTTTAGGAAGAGGGCAGTCACATGTTACCGGTGAGAAATAGTGATCGGTGTTTTGGACGCTGAAAGTACGCTCTTTCTTTATGTTGGGTGTTCAGTAATGTCATCTATTCAAGATCCCTCATTGTGTCAGCAGGAATTCAGACTACAGAGGGTAGCCTTTCCAGCTGGAAATCCTAGCCAAGCAATTGAAGATGATCATAGTTTATCTTGATGTCAGACCACATGCGCGCGAAATCCTGCAGTTGAAGTAAATATCTTGAATCTTTTAACAATCCAATTCTTTTAATTATTTAATTCAGTAAAGATAACCAGATTTTAATGAATCCATACCGATCTGAAAGCTAGTATTTAAAAAGTGACCAAACCCTGGATATGGTCTCGTTCTTGCGTAGTGGGCAATGTCTTTGCCTTTGACCTAGAGCTCTGGCATCGAATCTATTTCCTGAACTTGTGTGGTAGTGTCCGTAGTGGTGGACAAAAAGGTTTGGATTCAGATCCTTCCTGTTACGGAGGCGTGTCATGCATGTCAGAACAGGGTGATGAACAAACTCACAGGAGACTAATGCTGCACCTTCAGGGACAATTGCCAAGTGGTGGTAGTGTCCCTACCTCTGGGCTCAAAGTTCTAGATACAAATCCTACAGACGCATTTCATTATATGTCGGAACACGTTGATTTAAATTATTTTGGAAATGTGATTTGATGGAGAAGGAAGATGTTTCAGGACTGAATTAGAGAATTCACAGCCCGGCATGACTGAAAGCACAGACATTTGTGTTGATTCGAGTTAAACTTGCATCTTATAGAGGTTTATAAAATCATGAGGGGCATGGATATGTGAGCAGTTAATGTTTTTTTCCCCAGGATAGGGGAGTCCAAATCTAGAGGACATAGATTTAAGGTGACATGGACAAGGTTTAAAATAGTCCGAAGGGGAATATTTTCAGACAGAGGATGATGCTTGTATGGAAAGAGCTGCCAACGGAAGTGGTGGAGTCTAGTACAATGACAACATTTAAAAAACATCTTGATGGGTATAAGAATAGGAAGGGTGTAGAGGGATATGGAACAAATGCTGGTAAATGAAACTAAAATAAGTGAAAACCTCTGTTTGGTATGAATGAGTTGGACCAAAGGGTCAGTTTCCGTTCTGTACAACTGTATGATTCATTGATCCAATTTGTAAAGATTTCTTTGTAATCTGATAAAACATTCTTCACTGTTCACCATATAACTAAACTTAGTGTCATACGTAAACATGGTAACCATGTCTTCTATAATTCTCATCCAAATCATTGATATAAATGACAAACCAAAGTGGTTCCAGTACAAATCCCTGTGGAACACCTCTGGTGACAGGCCTCCAGTCCAAAAGACTACCCTCCTCCACCACCCTGTCTCCTGCCAATAATCTGAAACACACACGCATGCAGACATTCGGAGACACAGACACAATTCTGTCTATAAAACAGGGATAGATAATTTTTGATGAATAAAGGGATCAAGTGTTACAGAGAGAACGCAGGAGAATTGTGTTGAGAAACATGTCAGGAATAAGGGAACAGCAGATCATGTTCAACGGGCCAAACAGTCCAGTTCTGCTCCAGTTGTTTATGCTCTATGGTTTACGGTATCGGAAATGTCTACCCAAAAGAGCAGTGAAGGTTGAGTTTGATAAATACTTTACTGAACAGGGTCAATAGGAATGTGGGGTAGGTTTGAGGGGCTGAATGGTCTGACTTTTACTGTTTGTTGTGCCATTAATTCACAAAAGACAAAGTGACTTGCTGTGAGGTTAACACACTTTCAAATTAAGACGTCACTCATTTAAGATTGAGGTAAAGATGTTCCTTTCTCCTTAATTCTGTGCTGTCAGTGGTGCTGTCATTCCCAGGGAACAGTGAACACTGGGTCATTGGAGATATTTAAAGCTGGTCTTCCCGATCTTCAATGGGCGGGAGAGTCAGTATTTATTGGGAAAGGACAGGAAAGGGGTTTTCAGCCACAAAAAGATCTTTCTACATTGAGCAACAGGGTCGATGGGCCGAATAGCAAACTGAAGCTCCTAGCCCATCGATGCTGTTACAGATGGAGGGCAGGATCCCATTCAGTCACTCAGCATTGTTACAATAAGACAAGAGAAGGCTATTGTGCAAACCCCCACCCCCTACCCCGTCCATGGAATTGCAGAGGAATAGAGTGAAGTATTCAGTGGCAGAGAGAGACAGCACGGAAACGGACTCTTTGGTCCATCTTAACCCTACCAATCAGATGCCCTAAATTTATTTAGTTTCATTTGCCAGCATTTCCCTCTGCATCCTTCCTGTTCATGTCCCAATCCAGATGCCTTTTAAATGTTGTAATTGTACCAGCCTCCACCACTTCCTCGGACAGCTTATGTCATATGCACATCACTTTGCTCCTTGGGGTTTTTTTTTTAAACTATTACCACTCACCCTAAACCTATGGTCTTTAGTTTTGGACTCCCCCAACTTAACTGGGGAAAAGACCATGCCTATTTAACTGATCCATGCCTCTGATGATTTTATAAAGCTCTTTCAGATCACACCTCATAGACAATAGTTTATTTTAATGTGTAGTGACTGCAGGAAGTTTTGAACACAACCACCAACAGTCAAAATTGAAATTACTGATGAAGACTATCTGTGTGCTGACAAAGGGACACATGTTAATGAGAAGTCTCCCCACCTCCTCAATATTCGTCTAGTGAAAATTGAGCACATGACTGTGATCGCAGAATAGATCCATTGCTGCATCTGAAAGACAGTATGCTTGACCGTGTAGTGTTCTACTCAAATGTTAGTCTATATGTTGTGCTTATCTTTTAAACTCTCAGGCATCAGTATCATTGACAGTACAATCTCCAGCTCTGACAACAAATGGCCTTGATGGAGTATTGCTGAGCTCAGAAACACCTTGACAAGCTGCAAAACTGCACAGGAGGAGTCCATACAACCTCTCTAGGCTGTTACACATGAACAAGGGAGCCATGGTCAGATACCAGGAAATACCGTAGATATAATTATTTATTTTCAGGTTGGAAAGCTGTAACTCATGGAATTCCTCAGGGATCAGTGTGAGTTTATCAACAGTTTACAATCCAGATTAATGATTTGGAGGAAGGGGCCGAATGGATTAGAGATCAATTTGCTCATACACCAGGATAGTCATTTAATGAGATGCCAAGTTGAGGCAGAGCATCTGCAATGGGATAAAGACAAGGGAAGGCAGTGAGCAAATCTTCAGCAAAAAACAGTACAATGTGGGAGATGGGAACTTTGTGTTTTGGAGGAAGCATAAAACAACAGTAAATTATATAACTGGAGGCAGAATGCAGAATTCGGTGGTGGAAAGCGAGTTGTGTGTCCTGGTACATAAATCACAACAAGTTAGACTGCAGCAAGTGATTTTGAAAATAAATGGAATGATACTGTGTCTTGGAAAGAGTATCGGGTATGATCTGAAGGATGTTTTACTGCATCTGTACAGGCCATGGCAGAAACCACATCTGATGTACTGTGTGTGGTTGTAATTCCCTGAAGTGAAAAAGAGCAGGATAACTTCATAAACTGATAGATATTTGGGACTATCTCTCATTTTTCCTTTCATCATGAATTCAATTAATTTTTCAGCAAGTTAACCCTCTATAGTGATTTTGTTTTTCAGTTTGCTCTCAAACGTGTCCATGTGTCAGCATTTTTAGAAAGGGGAACAGATTTGCCATATCCAAACTGTGAGTTATCCATCTTTTCATTGCAGTTTGATTAACTTTGCTTGGGCCATAAATTTGTTAATGTTAACAGAATAAAGAATTCTTCCTGACTTCTTTCTAACCCTGACCTAGTCTGAGGCCTATATTATTGGTCATATCAACAACCCGGTTACAATAACATTTGCAGTGAGAAGTGGAACGAGGAAGGGGAATAGTGACCCGAACTATAGATCGGTGAGCCTGATGTCATTGGTGCGCACGTTTTTGGAAAGGATTGTGAGGGCCATGCAACGACTGATAAAGGATAGTCAACATGCCCTTGTGCACGGGGAATCATGTCTAACAAAGTTGATTGCATTTTTTGACCAGCTGTCAAAGATAATTGTTGATAGTCGTGTGGTAGACGCTGTCTACATAGTCTTCAGGAAGGCATTCAACACGATTCCGCATGGCAGACCAAGTTAGTAAGGTTAGGTTATAAATAGATCCAAGATAAGCTAGCTAATTGACTACGAAATGTTGCGAAGGTTGGAGACAGAGGGTAATAAAAGTTTGCTTTTCAGAATGGAGGTCTGTGACCAGTGGTGTGCCTCAAGAAGCAGTGCTGAATACATTGTTTTTCATCATTGATATAAATGAGTTAGATGTGAGTATGTTCCTTGTTATTATGTTTGCAGATGACATCAAAATTGGAGGTGTAGTGCCCAACAAAGTTTACCTCAGATTACAATGTGCCCTTGATCAGATGGGCCAATGGGCCAAGGATGGAATTACATTTAGATAAATTTGAAGTGTTGCATATTGGCAAGGTAAAACAACGCAGGACTTATGTAATTCTTGGTGGGGCCCTGGGGAATGTTTTTGAACAGAAGTGTGCAGGCTCATAGATCCGTGGAAATAGAGTCGCAGGTAGACAAGGTGGTGAAAGTGGGGTTTGGTATGCTTGCCTTTACTGATCAATGCATTGAGTATGCGAGTTGGGAGATAATTTTGCGACTGGGCAGGATGTTAGTGAGGCCAGATTTAGAATACTGTTTTTAATTCACTTCTGTCTGCTACAGGAAGGATGTTGTTAAACTTGAGAGGGTGCAAGAAGGCTTTACAAGGATATTACCGGGAGTGGAGGGTTTGAGGTCCGGGGAATGCTGGACAAACTGGGGCTTGTTTACTCTGGAGCAGCGGAGGCCGAGGCGCGACATTAAAGACGTTTATAAAACGATGAGGGGCATGAATAGTCTGAATCGCTAAAATCTTTTTCCCAGGATAGGGGAGTCCAAAACTCGTGGGCAATGATTTGAGATGAGAGGAAAATGATATAAAAGGGATAACAATGTCATGCACAGGGTGGTTTGTGGATGAAACAAGCTGCCAGAGAAAGTGGTGGAGACTCGTGCAGTTACAACATTTAAAAGGTATCTAGATATTCATATTAACAGGAAGGAGTTAGAGGGATATGGGCCGAATACTGGCAAATGGATTACATCGGAATGGGATGCGTGGTCGATGTGGAAAAGGTTCTGTGCTGTGTGACGCTGTAAGAGAAATGAGGAGTAATTCCAAAAAGGCGTTTCGAGTAGAAATTCTCTTCCCCAGAATTTTGTGGTGCCTCTCAGTTTACAGTTATTCAAGCTGAGTTAATTAAATATTTGACAGTGAGTCACCGATAATGGGATACAGACAGTAAAGTCGGGCTGAGACCACAACCTGAGCAGCCACAATCTTAGTGCCTGGTGGAGAAGTTTCAAAGTGTCTAATGACTCACTCCTGCTCCTCAATCCCATGTTTCTGTGTTCCATTCAGCCCCTAACACCTGCTAAGCAGGAGCAGTTGGAGGCCACTTACTGCTGCAAATTGATGCACAGAAACAGAGGAGACCATTCAGTCATCTTTCAGTGATCTAGCTCCTCCAACTCTCTATGTAAAATAATTCCTGACATTCGCTCCCCTCTATTTCACGAAAACACTCCACACTCCGACACCATGACCTATTGATAGGAGCAATAGAGATGAATACAAGGGCTCAGGTAAGAGGGACTGGCCCTGGTATCAGTGCAATATTTGACTGAGGATGACATCAAGGAACTCGTGAAAAATTGCACTTAATCGACCCCAACCGGTCGATCAAATATCATTTCCCTTTCCTGAATGTAGCCCGAAGCTTCCAAATGGTATCATTATTCTCAAATTGTCTAGTTGTCACATTCCTTATAAAAAATCCAATAGTTTTCTCACAGCTGACATCAAGCTCTTTAATTTGCTGTTTGCCCTCTCTGTCCTGTTTTAAATATTTAGGTTTACAATAGCTGTTTTCCAGTCTGCAGAATCCTTTCCAGAATCTAACCAGCTTTGAAGAATAATCAGTAATTCTTTCACGAGCTCTGTTGCCACCTCCCCAATACGCTGGGATGTAGCTCTTCAAGTGCAGCAACATAGCAAGCTTCAATTCGATTAGCTTTTCAAAAACATGCTCTTCGTTAATTTTAATTAGCTGCAGTTCCTCATTTTCACCAGTCTCCCTGTTCCCTAGTATTTCTGGAAGTTAGTTTCTGAACCTTCTTCGGGTGAGACATAATCAATGTATTTCTCTCAGTGAGCAGATGGCTTCTGACAACCAGTGATACATCTGAGGGCTGCACTCGAAGTTGATGGATATGTCATCCACTCCAGCCTGGAAAGTTCCAGCATCAATCCAGTTCACTTCATGGTGAGTGTCAGCACAGTTTGTCCCCGGTGTGAGACTATCGGTTATACTGAAGGAGGGGACGTAGCTCAGTGAGCTTTTCATTTTTGAAAGATGCTGGTTTCACATTTTGCACTTGGAATTGGTCCTGCTTAGCAAAATGTTCCTGGAAATCCCAAAGAGGACAATAAAGTGCCCTGACCCTTCCTGTGTACAGAGCTTCCCTTCTGTGTAGTCTCGGCTCCATTTCTTTCCCATAGACCCAGACACTCTGTAAATGCAGTGTCAAGAGTGGGGTCACCAGACTCTCGGGTCTCCCTGAATGGAAGCAGCAGCAGACAGCACAGACCCGAGGAAAGCATCCACAGAACCTCCCCTTACTGTCTAATGACAGGTGCAAGTCAAATTCCCACACACACAGTGCACCCATTCTGTGTTGAAAATGCCTTCCTCTCCTCAGTTTCTCTTCCTGGCTGAGAAAGCCGTTACATTTCTGCACACTCCCACAGGAACAGTTCCTCTGTCTAAAGCAGGTGACAATGTAACATTATATTTCTCTGTATCTCAGCAACTTTAAGGGCAGCACCAGTGTTGCCGATGGAGTTGATCACCACGCTCAGAGAAGAGTGATAGAGGAATATAACTCACTTTAAACAGGTGAATATTTAAATTGACATGTTATTCAGGAATATGGGAAAAGGGAAATGTTAGATTAAGCTCCCATTTTATTTTCCTTCTAGTTATCATGAGCAGTCCCTTTGCTTTTCATTTTTCTCTCTCTCTTTCTGGATATTTCTCCATCCATTCAACACACCCCACACCTCCCCACCCCCCAACTCACCTCGTCATCCCTGACATAAATAATATTATTTCCCAGTTGCTTTCAGTGCTGATGGAGGGTCACTAGACTCGAAACGTTATTTGTTTTTCTCCTGACAGAGGCTGCCGTAACTATTGATATTCTCCGATATTTTCAGACATTGGAGAACAGTATTTCAGATCTCCAGAATTCACAGTTCCTTGGTTTATTTAACCTTTAATGTTGTTGTTTCCCGGGATGTCAGCATCACTGGCAAGGACAACATTTGTTATCCATCACCAATTGCCCTAGACTGTGAGGTCATTTCTTAGACAATATGGAGTCAACCATTTTATTGTGTGCCTGTAGCCACACTTAGTTTCGTTACCAAAGGCTGTCAGTGAAATAATAAAAGGAATCCGATGGTTATGGTTCCCGTTCGTAAAATGAGGTTTCATTCCAATTTCTGTCATTCGAATTTTAGTTCTGCCATCGGCTTTGGTTCGATTTGAAACAATACCTTTAAAGCCATAACTTGTGCCTCTGAATTACCCATCCAGTGACATTATTACTCTGCGAAGGCGTCCATATTATGAAATAACTGGAGAGGCAAGAACAAATTTGTGGTCCAAATATTTGTAACTGGAAGAGTGGTCGGAAGGGACCTGGAGCTGTAACATCTGAAGTTAACAAGGGGGTAGATGACGGTTAATTCAGCAACAGCACTGAGGCAGAGCTGCAGACTGGGGATATTATAAAGATGCGTGCAGGCATGTTTGATTGCAGAGAGAATCCAGAGACACAAAATAGTTCAGGGCAAAAGGAAGACACAAGGGTCTGAACAGTCTTGTTCCTTCTCAGATGTTTATGAGGGAGGAGTCTGAAACTGATGGAAATGAAGTGGAGTTTGGGACTGAAACTGACGATAACAGTTTATGCATTTGTTAAATACAAATAACTGAAATAGCAATAGCATTCACTATCGTTAATCAAATGGACAGTGATAGACTTACCAGGAACACCAATAATAGCGAGGATGGGATAATAACCTGCTTGAATAATGGTCAGTACGGCTTGTATCCGCAACTCTAACCAAGGCCAATCCTGAGAAAGCCAGTAAAGACCCGAGGATAAACTTCTGTCCATTGTTGGAACATTCCAGTCTAATGTTCTCAGATTCTGATCCACTGTTGGAACATTCCAGTCTAATGTTCTCAGATTCTGATCCATTGTTGGAACATTCCAGTCTAATGTTCTCAGATTCTGATCCATTGTTGGAACATTCCAGTCTAATGTTCTCAGATTCTGATCCACTGTTGGAGCATTCCAGTCTAAAGTTCTCAGATTCTGATCCATTATTGGAGCAATCCAGTCGAATGTTTAAAGATTTTCTTCCTCTCTCTTTCCCTGTAGCTGCTGATCCCAATCATCTTGAGGATGATTCTGCCTCTGATACAATACGATAACAAGTTGAAGAACTCCTCTTATTAATAGAAGAGGAAAACCTCGAGTGACACAATTCGGATCTACGGAGACTGACATCAATCACAATCACTGAACAAACAGCTCCAGTTAACCCATTTCACGACAACCTCATATGTCACAATAATACTTGGTCTTCGTGGGATATTGACATCACTGACTATTGGGTTAATGGCACATCTCCAATTGTAAAGTTAAAAGTGAGGCAGAGAAATGATGCTTTATCTTCACAAGCTCGATGATTTTGCTGTGTTTTGGCAGGGTACGAATTGCTGGGCCCCCGTGCCGGTTGTGTCTGATCACCAGGCCTGCGCGTCCTTTCGTTTTATTTATTTATGTTTCGCTTTGACATTTATCTTAACATCATTTCACGGCTTAGGTGAGGTTAAGCATTTTTGAGAGGCTCCTACAGTGCCAGAGACGGTGTAGAGACAGTCCATTCCTTGTGGTCCTTGCAGCCGCGGCCAGATCCTGTGGAGTAGTGCTCAAACTCTCCCAGAACCAGGATTCTTTGTTTTACCTTTCGCAAGTTATTGCTGGGTTCTCAGCAGGGTTGGAAGGGTGGAAATCTCTCCTGGCTGCTACACACTGCCTCTCTGAGATTTCTCTCAGAATTTTCTTTTGATGTTCTTTCCTCATGGATTAGAGAACTACATGTGAGACGATCTGTTTCCTGAATTTGCTTTTTGACAGGTGTATATTGATAGGATGTTACCATATTTGGAGTAATTACTGTTGAGAAGTTAAAAAAACCTATAATTCTGTGAAGATTTCCTCTAGGATTAAGTTATTCCAAATTCTTCTTGTTTTTTTGTTGTATTTTATTCCAGTGTGAATAAATGTTTGTTAATGCCGAATATTTTGACCAAGTGAATTGCATCCGAAACACAGCACCGGATATGTAGAATCAAAATGAGAAAATGTCCAAGACCAGGATACGATTGCCATATATTGTGAGGGGTGGCCGCTCGGATGGATAGGAAGAAAGACAAATACTCACGTTTTAATTGGAAATTATTGCATGGACAACATGTAGCAGACATATGGGGTTTGGCAGGATGAAGTGCCGTGCTCGAGGACCGATAGCTCGATCAGGAATTATATCGCTAGATCCAGAGCAGACACATATAAGCCCAGTTGACATATCAGCTCAGCATGGAGCACCGTGCAGAAAAGCTTCAGTACAAACCAGCAATCTGTCGGGGATGGAATACTGTACAGACCAGGCTCGGTACAACCTGGCAATCTGTCCAGGATGGAGCACTGTATAGACTGTCTAATTGCAACCAGTAATGTGTCCAGGATGCAGTACATTACAGACCAGGCTCAGGACAACTCAGCCACCTGTCCTGTATGGAATACTGTACAGACCAGGCTCAGTAGAACACAGCAATCTTTCCATGATGGAACACTGTACAGACCAGGCTCAGTGGGACACAGCAATCTGTGCATGATGGAGCGCTGTACAGACCAGGCTCAGTACAAGCCAGAAACGTGTAAAGAATGAAATACAGTACAGACCAGGCTCAGTACAATCCAGCAATCTGTTGAGGATGGAATACTGTACAGACCAAAGAAGCAAAAGTGAGGACTGCAGATGCTGGAAACCAAAGTTTTGATCAGACTGGTGATGGAAAAGCACAGGTGGTCTGGCAGCATTCGAGGAGCAGGACAATCAACGTTTCGGACAAAAGCCCTTCATCAGGAATAGAGGCAGGGAACCTCCAGGGTGGAGAGATAAATAGGGTTGGGGGCTGGGGCTGGGGAGAAGGTAGCAAAGAGAACGTTAGGTGAATGGGGGTGGGGATGGAGGGCATAGATCAAAGAGGAGGGGGAAGGTAGCAAAGTGTACAATCGGTGAAAGGGGATGGGGTGGAGGTGATAGGTCAGAGGGGAGGGTGGAGCGAATAGGTGGGAAGGGAGATTGGCAGGTAGGACAGGTCATGGAGACAGTGCTGAGCGGGAAGTTTGGACCAGGGGTAAGGTGGGGGGAGGCGAAATGAGAAAAATGATGAAGTCCACATTGATGACCTGGGGTTGAAGTGTTCCGAGGCGGAAGATGAGACGTTCATCCTGCAGGCGTCGTGGCGAGGGAGCGGCGGTGGAGGAGGCCCAGGAACTGCATGTCAACGGCAGAGTGGGAGGGGAAGTTGAAATGTTGGGCCACGGGGCAGTGGGTTGGTTGGTGCTGGTGTCCTGGAGATGATCCCTGAAGCGCTCTGCGAGGAGGCGTCCAGACTCCCCAATGAAAGGGAGATCGCATCGAGAACAACAGAGACAATAAATGACATTGGTGGATGTACAGGTGAAACTTTGATAGATGTGGAAGGCTCCTTTTGGGCCTTGGATGGAAGTGAGGAAGGAGGTGTGGGCGCAGGTTTTGCAATTCCTGCGGTGGTAGGGGAAGGAGCCAGGATGGGAGGGTAGTTTGTTGGGGGAGGGGGAGTGGACCAGACCAGGTAGTCACGGAGGGAATGGTCGTTGCGGAAAGCGGAATGGCGTGGGGAGAGAAATATATCCCTGGTGGTGGGGTTCTCTTGGAGGTGGCGGAAATGTCGGTGGATGATATGGTTGATGAGAAGGTTAGTAGGTGAAATGTAGCCTCAGTAAAATCCAGCAACCTGTCCAGGATGGAAAACCGTACAGACCAAGCTCAATACAACTCAGCAATCTATCCAGGATGGAATACTGTACAGACCAGGCTCAGTACAAACCAGCAATCTGTCCAGGATTCAATACTGTACAGACCAGGCTCAGTACAAAACAGCAATCCGTATATGATAGGATATTGTACAGACCAGTCTCAGTACAACTCAGCAATCTGTCCAGTATGCAATACCATAGAGCTGAAAATGTGTTGCTGGAAAAGCGCAGCAGGTCAGGCAGCAGACAAGGAGCAGGAGAATCGACGTTTCGGGCACGTTTCGCTTCATACCCGAAACGTCGAATCTCCTGCTCCTTGAATGCTGCCTGACCTGCTGCGCTATTCCAGCAACACATTTTCAGCTCTGATCTCCAGCATCTGCCGTCTTCACTTTCTCCTTGGAATACCGTAGAGACCAGGCTCAGTACAACACAGCAATCTGTCCAGGATGGAGACGTGTACAGACTAGGCTCAGTACAACTGAGCAGTCTGTATAGGTTGGAATAGTGTACACATCAGGCACAGTACAACACAGCAATCTGTCCAGGATGTATTACTGTAAAGACCAGGCTTCATACAAACCAGCAGTCTGTCCAGGACGGAACAATGTACAGACCAGGCCAAAATTTCTACTTATCCCTGACAGAGTGTCCGAGGCTGATTGATGACAGGTTTATTAAATCAAGAGGGGCAAGAATGGGGTGAATAACCAACATGTTTTTTCCCTGAATAGGAGAGTCTAAAAAATAGAGGATACAGATTTAACGTGAGAGGGGAGAGATTTTAAAGCGACCTTAAGCACAAATTATTGACACAGAGAGTGGTGCATGTACAGAACGAACTGCCGGAGGAAGTGATGGAGTCTGATACAATTCTACATTTAGAAGAATGTTCATAATAATAGGAAGAATTTGAAGGAATAGGGATAAAATGCTGGCAAATGGGACGAGATCAGATTAGGATGTCTTATCAGCGTGGAGAGGTTGGACTAAAGGATCTGTTTCCATGCTGTATGATTATTTGACTCTATAACAGGGATAAGTAGAAATTCTGAAAGGGTCTTTGGAGTGGGAATTCTCTTCTGCGGAAGTTTATGGTGCCTCTCTATTTACATTGATTCAAAGCTGAGTTAGTTAAATATTTGACAGAGAAGTGAGTCATGGATAATCGGATACAGACAGTAAAGTGGGGCTGATCAGCCACAATTTTAGTGCCTGGTGGAGAAGGCTCAAATGACCCACTCCTGCTCCTCAGACCCATGTTCCTGTATTCCATTCAGCACATCAAACCTGCTAGATAGGAGCAGTTGGAGGCTACTTACTGCTCTAACCTGCTGCACAGAAGCAGAAGCGACCATTCAGACCCTCAAACTGTCCTACACAATTTGAGCTGGTTTGGAAAATGTATTTGGAAAACCCAGGCTGGGTATAAAAGAGGCTCCTCATCTCTCTTTACAGAGATTCCCCTCTCTGCAACTTGTGCTTCATTTGTTGGTCATGTTGTAGACCCAGATGCACTGTGAATACAGACCCAGTACCTCACCCAGAGTTTGCTTAAAATCCTCTGGTCTTCCTGACGACAACATTCAATAACAGACCTTCCAGGAAAACAATATCCACTAACTTACCAATAACAAAATGTGAGAACATCAGAAACACGAACAGGTCGTTCACCCCACACCACCCAACCCCCTCCCCGTCCTAAGCCTGACTTGCCCTTCACTAAGATCATGTCTGAAATGGTCTTGGTCCCAAATTCTCTTTAATGCCTAGTTGTTCATCACCCTCACCTCTCTGACAGATCAAAATCCATCTACCTCTTTTTAAAATATTATCAGTGATCTCGAACATATAACATAGAACATAAAAACGTACAGCACAGAACAGACCCTTTGGCCCACGATGTTATGCCGAGGGTTAATACTCATGGAAAATAAAATAACTTAAACTGTGCACCCCTCAACTCACTGCTATTCATGTTCATATCCAGCAGTCGGTTAAATGTCCCTAATGACTCTGCTTCCACCACACTCCTGGCAATGCATTCCAACACTCTGCGTAAAGAACGTTCCACTGATGTCTCCTCTATACCTTTCTCCTAATATCTTAAAACTATGACCCCTCATGCCAGTCAATCCTGCCCTGGGGAAAGGTCTCTGGCTATTGACTCTCTCCATGCCTCTCATTAACTTGTATACCTCGATCAGGTCTCCTCTCTTCCTCCTTCTCTCCAGAGAGAAAAATCTGAGCTTAGTCAACGTCTCTTCATAAGACAAGCCCTCCAGTCTAAACAGCATCCTGGTAAATATTCTTTGCACCCACTCTAAAGCCTTTGTATCTTTCATACAGTAGGGCGACCAGAACTGGACACAATATTACAAGTGTGGTCTCACCAGGGACTGGTAGAGCTGTAGCAACTCATCGCAGCTCTTAAACTAATGAAAGCCATATGCTTTCTTAACAACCCTATCCACGTGGATCGCAACTTTCAAGGATCTGTGTATTTGAACACCAAGATCCCTCTGTTCGTCCACACTGCCAAGAATCCTGTCTTTGATCCTATATTCAGCATTCGAATTCGACCTTCCAAAATGCATCACTACGCACTTATCCAGAGAAGAAGAAGAAATGTGCTGTGACCTATTACCCTTCTTGAAAAGAGGAACAACATTCGCCTCCTTCCAATCCTCTGGTAGACTCCCACGGAGATTGAGGAGGCAAAGATCTTCGCCAGCGGCTTAGCAACCTCCTATCTCGCTTCCCGGAGCAGCCTAGGATAAATCTGGTCTGGCCCCGGGACTTATTAATCTTAATGTTTGCCAAACTATCCAGCACATCAACTTCATCAATCGTGATCTGTTCAAGCCTGTATCCCAGCTTCTCAAAGTTCTCATTCACAAAAAGGTCCCTTTCCTTAGTGAAAACCAAAGCAACAATCTCATTTAGCTCTTCCCCAATCGGCTCAGACTCCACGCACAATTTCTCTAGGTTGTCCCTGATCGGCCCTACCTTCTCCATGATCATTCTATTATTCCTCACATTTGAGGAAAATGCCTTTGGGTTCTCCCTAATCCTACCTGCCAAACCTTTTTCGTGCCCTCTTGCCTCTCCTCAGTCCATTTCTGAGCACCTTCCTAACAAGCCTGCAATCATCTAATCATGTAATGTAGCTTGCAAACTCTGTGGAATAGAGAAGCCCTGACATTCATGACCCTCTGGTTGAGGCAAACACTCCCTTTTCCGAAACCATGACCTCCTCACATGAGGAAGCGAGGTGAACACAAGGGGTCAGGTGACAGTGACTGGCCCTAATATCAATGCAGTATTTAACCAAGGATAGAATCAAAGAACCTGAACAAAATTGTACTGAATGGGAATCAGTGTAAACCACCCTTTGGTTCAAATGATTTGAAACACAGAGGAAGATGTTTGTGGTCGGTGGCCGATAATCCTCACAGTCCCAGGATATCTCTTCAGGAGATCCTCAGCGTAGGTTCCTCAGCAAAAACATCTTCAGCTGCTCCATCAATGTCTTTCCCCCATAAGATCAGAAATGTGAATGGTCACTGAAGATCACGCAATGTTCAGAACAATGTGTCACCCCTCATATCCTGAACCAGTCTGTCTGTCCATGTGCAGCAAAACCTGAACAACAGTAAGGCCTGTGCTGTTAGAGTGTCGGTAACATTAATGTAACAGTACTGCTGGACACTGCACATTTCCACAGTGAAAGGAGGAACTCAGTCAGCATCTCCAGCTCACTTCACAGGAATATGAAAAAGCCATTCAACACATCAATACTACTGCATCGAAAGAGGGATAGCCCATTCAGTCCCTGCAGCTTATCACACAGGAAGAGAAGGAATGCAGTGTTATAGACCAGACCACAGCCCCTTAAAATATTTTACTGCAGTAGCCTAGATCAAACTATTTTCTAATTCTAAAGGGCAAATGTGACGTAACTGGGGGAAATGTGTCCAGTCAAACTACTCGATGTTATCTAAAACAGTTTATTTAAACACTGTCATTAAAATACAATGAAAGAAAGAAGAGTGTAGAATAACAAAACTATTGGAAAACGTAACAGAATATTAGATACAGTACCTATTGCTAACTAACTGTACCGATAGAGTAAGATCCCAGAAACACAACCACTTGGCAAAAAGGCAAATTCAGAGGCAGATTCTCACATCCAGTGCCCAGTGCAGGAGGTAAAAACCCATCCAGAGAAAATTCAGAGACAGTAGCAGCCAGGAAACTTTCACGGAAGTTTCCAACTCTGTTGAGACCCCGATAGTTTCTGATGTTACTGAGAAACTAAAACCCAGATATCATTATCTGTGAGAGTTGACCACACACATTCAGAATTCATTAAAATTAACCCAAGACCTCCTAAGCTGTTTACTGAAGTGGTCTTATCCAGCCAGCTCATCATCACTTAATAGAAAGTCGGACAAAGTAACCTCTTAAAGCTACAGGTTCATCACACGAGGTAGCACATTGAGCTGTTAAACAGGAACCACTTTTATCCAATCATATGAGGAAGAAACCATTCATCCTCTCAAGTCATTTACACATGAACAGGAGGAGGCCACTCAGCCTCTTGAGACACTTACACGGAAACAGGAGGAGGCCATTCAGCCCATTGATCACTTGCACAGGAACAGGAAGAGGCCATTCAGCCGCTCAAATCTCTTACACGGGAACAGGAAGAGGCCATTCAGCCCCTTGAGTCACGTACACAGGAACAGGTGGAGGCCATTCACCCCCTCAACTCACTTACACGGGAACAGGAGGAAACCATTCTGCCGCTTGAGACACTTGAACAGAAACAAAATGAGCTAACTGATGCTGATTCCTGATGAACGGCTTATGCCCGAAACGTGGATCTTCCTGTTCCTCAGATGCTGCCTGACCTGCTTGGCTTTTCCAGCAGCACACTCGCTACTCTGATCTCCAGCATCTGCAGACCTCACTTTCGCCCAAGTGATTCTCAAACATGAAAAACAAGTGGAGCAAAGGCTGGAGACTGGGCCCGTTGCAGTCGGGAGACTGGACCCGGTGTGGTCTGAAGACTGGGCTCGGTACGGTCTGGAGACTGTGTGGCGTGGAGTGGGGACTGGCCCAGTCTAGTCTGGAGACTGGGCCTGGTGTGGTCTGGAGACTGTGTGGTTATGGAGTGGAGACTGGGCCTAGTGCATTCTGGTGACTGGGCCTGGTGTAGTCTGTTGACTATGCCTGGTGCGGTCTGGAGACTCGGCCTGGTGTGGCCTGGTGACTGGGCACAGTGCGGCCTGGAGACTGGGCCCTGTTTGACCTGGAGACTGGGCCTGGTGTGGTCTGGAGACTGGGTCAGGTGCGGTCTGGAGACTGGGCCCTGTGGTGTGGAGACTAGCCCCGATACAGTCCAGATGCTGGGCCTACTTTAGTCAGGAGACTGGGCCCTGTGTGTTCTGGAGACTGGGCTCGGTGCAGTATGGAGACAGTGCCCGGTGCAGTCTGGAGACTGGGCCTGGTGCGGTCTGGAGACTCGGCCCGGTGTGGCCTGATGACTGGGCGCAGTGCGGCGTGGAGACTGGGCCATGTGTGGCCTGGAGATTGCGCCTGGTGCGGTCGGGAGACTGGGCCTGATGCGGTCTGGTGACTGGGCGCAGTGCGGTCTGGAGACACGGCCCGGTGTGGCCTGATGACTGGGCGCAGTGCAGCGTGGAGACGTGGCTCTGTGTGGCCTGGAGACTGCGCCTGGTGCGGTCTGGAGAATGGTCCAACTGCAGTCTGGAGTCTCTGCATGGTGTGGTCTGGAGACTGGGCATTTTGCGGTCTGGAGATTGGGCCTGGTGCGGTCTGGTGATTTGGCCAGGTGCAGTCTGGTAAGGGGACCAGTTCAGCCTGGAGACTGGACCCGGTGCGGCCTGGAGAGTGGGTCCAATGCACATTGGAGACTGGGCCCGGTGCTATCTGGAGATTGGGCCTGGTGCGACTGGAGACCAGGCCTGGTACTGAATGAGGACTGGGCCTGGTGCGTTCTGGAGACTGGGCCAAGTGTAGTCTAGACTATGGGGTCCAGTATGGCCTGGAGGCTGAGCCTTATGTGGTCTTGAGGCTGGGCCTGTTGCGGTCTGGAGACTGGGACTGGTGCAGTCTGGAGACTGGCCCCAATGCGGTCTGGAAACTGGGTCTGGTGTAGTCTGGAGACTGGGATCACTGCGGTCAGGAAACTGGGACCGGTGCTGGCTGGAAACTGGGCCCAGTGTGGTCTGGAGTGAGTCCGGTGTGGTCTGGAGACTGGGTTTGGTGTTGTCTGAAGACTGTGACCGCTGCAGCCTGGTGACAGAGCTCAGTGCGGACTGGAAACTGGGCCCTGTATGGTCTGGAGACTGGGCATGCTGCAGTCTGGAGACTGGACCTGGTGCGGCATGGAGAGTGGCCCACTGCACACTGGACCCAGTGCTGTCTGGAGATTGAGCCTGGTGCGTTCTGGAGCCTGGGTCAGGTGTAGTCTGGAGACAAGACCCAGTATGGCCTGGAGACTGGGCCCTATGTGGTTTGGAGACTGGGCCTGGTGAAGTCTGGAGACTAGGTCTGGTGCAGTCTGGAGACTGGGTCTGGTGCAGTATGGAGACTGGGCCTACTGCAGTCTGGACCCTGGGCCGTGTGAGGTCTGGTGCCTGGGCCCAATGCGGTCTGAAGACTGGGCCCAGTGCAGACTGGTGACTGGACCTGGTGCGGCCTGGAGAGTGGGCCAACTGCACACTGGAGACTGGGCCCAGTGCTGTCTGACGATTGGGCCTGGTGTAATTGGAGACCGGTCCTGGTGCTGTCTGGAGACTGGGCCTGGTGCGTTCTGGAGACTGGGTCAGGTGTAATCTGGAGGCAGCACCCAGTATGGCCTATGTGTTCTGGAGACTGGGCCAGGTGCATTCTGGAGACTTAGCCCAGTGCTGCCTGGAGACTGGGCCCAGTATGGTCGGTAGACTGGGCCCGATGCAGACTGGTGACTTGGCCTGGTGACATCTGGTGACTATGCCCAGTGTAGTCTGCAGCCTTGGCCCAGTGTGATCTGGAGACTGGGCCTGGTGTGTTCTGGAGACAGGACCAAGTGTGACCTGGAGAGTTGGCCCAGTGCGTTCTGGAGATTGGGACCAAGGTGGTCTGGAGACTGGGCCTGGTGCAGTCTGGAGACAGGGCCAGTATGGTCTGGAGACTGGGCCTGGTAAAGTCTGGAGACTGGGTCGTGTGCAGTCTGGAGACTGGGCCGGGTGTGGTCTGGAGACTGGGCTTGGTGCGACGTGGAGTCTGGACATGAAACAGTCTGGTGACTGGGCCCAATGCGATCTGGAGGCAGGGTCTAGTGCAGTCTGGTGATTGGGCCCGATGCAGACTGGTGACTGGACCTGGTGCAGCCTGGAGAGTGGGCCAACTGCACACTGGAAACTGGGCCCGTTGCTGTCTGGAGACTGGGTCAGGTGTCGTCTGGAGACAGGACCCAGTATGGCCTGTAGACTGGGCCCTTGTCTTCTGGAGACAAGGCCCGGTGCAGTCTGGAGACTTTGCCCAGTGCTGCCTGGAGACTGGGCTCAGTACAGTCTGTAGACTGGGCCCAATGCAGACTGATGTCTTGGCCTGGTGCCGTCTAGTGACTATGCCCTGTGTGGCCTGCAGCCTTTGCCCAATGTGGTCTGGAGACAGGGCCTGGTGTGGTCTAGAAGCAGGGCCCAGGGCGGAATGGAAATGGGGCCCAATTTGTTATGGAGACTGGGCCTAGTGATGTCTGGAGACTGGTTCCTGTGCAGCCTGGAAACTGGGCCCAGTGTGGTCTATAGACTCGGCCTGATGCAGACTGGTGACTTCACACAGTGTACTCTGGTGACTATGCCCAGTGTGGTCTGCACCCTTGGTCCAATGTGGTCTGGAGACTGCGCTTGGTATGGTCTGGAGACAGGGCCCAGTATGGTCTGGAGATTGGGCCCAATGTGGTCTGGACACTGGATCTGGTACGGTCTGGCGACTAGGCCCGGTGTGGTCTGGTGACTAGGGCCAGTGTGGTCTGCAGACCAGGCCCTGTGCAGCGTGGAGACAGAACCCTCTGTGGTCAGGATACTGGGCCCATTGTGGTCTGGAGATTGGGTATGGTGTGGGCTGGGGACTGGGCCTGGTGTGGTCTGGAGACTGAGCTTGGCATTGTCTGGAGATTGGGCCTGGCATTGTCTGGAGACGGGGACCAGTGTGGCCTGGAGACTGGGCCCAGTGCAGTCTGGTGACTGTGCCCTGTGCAACGGGTGACTGGGCTAGGTGTGGTCTGGAGACTTGGTCTGGTGCAGTCTGGTGACTGGGCCAGGTGTGGTCTGGAGTCTGGGCCTAGTGCGGTCTGGTGACTGCGCCAGGTGTGGTCTGGAGACTTGGCCAGTGCGGACTGGTGACTTGGCGTGGTGCAGTTCGGTGACTTGGCCCAGTGTGGTCTGGAGATTAGGCCCTGTGTGGCCTGGAGATTGGGCCATGTGCTGTCTGGAGACTGGATGTGGTGCGTTTGGAGACTGGACCCAGTGTGTTGTGGAGACTGAGCCCAATGTGGCCTGGAGACTGGGCCTGGTATGGACTGGAGAGTGGACTCACTCCGATGTGGAGACTGGGCCTGATACCATCTGGAGACTAAGCTCAGTGCGGCCTGGAGACTGGGCCTTGTGCAGACTAGACCCTGAGCCCCGTGCGGACTGGAGACTGGGCCTGGTGCGGAGTGGAGACTGGTCCCGGTGCAGCCTGTAGACCTGCTGCTGGCACAGACTGGGACATAAGGAACTGTAATTTGAATCCAATCTTTTTACCTCTTTCGTCTGCTGCTGACCTTTCATTTATGATTCTTTCAACATTCTATCAAATAATTATGAATATGTACGATGGTATCTTGTACCTAAGATGGCACCATTAGCAAGGAGACTGCAAACTTTCCACTGCCCCCATGAGAGCGCAAATGGCAATGAAGCCAACTCAAATCAAATGTGAGAGAGTCACTGTATTTCATGCCTTTTCCAAACAAAGCTGCTGCTTGTGCAGTGGCATGGGGAGGCCAGCACACATGCACACACACGCACACAGACACGCATGCACACAGACACAGGCAAACACACACATACATACACAAACATCCACACACACAGAGACACAGGCAAACACACACACGCTCACACCAACACAGGCAAGCACACATACACACACAAACACACATACACCCACATAGACACACCCACACACGCACCCACACACACAGACACTGGCCAGCACACACACAACACACACACACTCACACAGACACAGGTAAACATATGCACACACATGCACAGACACTCGCACGCACACATGCACACGCACAAACACACACACAAGCAAACACGGACACACACAGGCAGTCAAACACACACACAGGCAAACATGCACACACACACAGATACACAGGCAAACACACACACACACAGACAGACAAACGCACACAGGCAGACAAACACACAGAGACACAGGTAAACACACACACATATACATGCACACATACACAAACAAGCTCACAGACACACACATGTATATACAGACATTTGGCCCCTCATGAATTCAATAAGACGATGGCTGATCTGATCCTGGCCTAACATTTAATTCCTCTTGGGATATAAGGCAGGACATGTGACTGAGTTTTTAGAGTGGGAGCATTCTGCGACCAGTGACCGTAATTTTGTTAGTTTGATATTGTTGTGGAAAGGAATCGGCCTGGTCCACAATTTAACGTGATAAATTGGGGCAAGGCCCATCGTGAGCGTTTTCGGCAGAATCTTTCAAAAGATGATTTGGGGAAGTTTTTCTCAGATAGAGAGACATGTTGCAAGTGGAATTCTTTCAAAAGTTGACCGTGAGATATCAGGGACAGCGTGTTCCTGTTCGTGTGAAGTTCAATGCTAGCAGGTGTAGGGAACAAGAATTGACAGGGGGTATTGAGGCTCTGGTCAAGGGAAAAGAAGGAGGGATATGTCAAGGATATGCAGATAGGATCAAGGGAATCCCTTGTGGAGCATACAGGGTGTCGGAGAACCTTTAGCTTTTTCCCGTGGTAATCCCTCAGTCCACCATTATCATCAAGTCGATCAATGAAGATTGTGGGAGAACATGCCAGGGTCATAATCATGTGTACAGAAACCTGATGCTATATCGTGAAAGCTACCACACTTACTGCTTACTTTCCAAACAGCAGGACTAACATCTGACAGAGAGGGTGAAATGATTCGTAGACGAACAGATCAGATCAAAACTCTGCAGTCCTGCCACACCCAGTAATACATGTTCTTGGATGAATAATCAATTTATTGGAGGAGATGGCTCCACAAATATCCCCATCCAAAATAACAGAACAGTCCTGTACATCAGTGTAAAAGACAAGGATGTCTTATCTGCACCATCCTCAGCCAGACGTGTTAAGTGAATGATCCACCTCACCCTCGCCATGATGCCCACAGAATAATAGATGTCAGTCTTCAACCAATTCAATTCGCTGCACATGACATGAAGAAACAGCTGAACACAGAAGATACGAGAAAGTTAATGGGCCCTAACCCCATTCCTGCAATCGGCCTGAAGACTTGTGCTACACAACAAGCCATGTCCCTGGGGAAGCTGTTTCATTCCAGCTCCAACTCTGACATCTCCCTAGCAATGTACAAAATCACTTAACTATGTCTAAGAGGAGAATAATTACAATCTGACCAATTACCACGCCCTCAGTACAATCACGATAGTCAAATTGGTGGGAGATCTTCTTGACAGAGCTGTCAAGCAGCACAGAAATAACCTGCTCAGTGTGGTTTAAGATAGGACCCCATGTTGAGATGGTGCTGTTGTGGAAATGTCACTGGATTACTAATGCTCTGGCAGCTGGTGGAAATTAAAAATAAATAACAAAATATCGAGATGTGAAATCTGGTGTCAATAACAGTGACATTGCCCCCAATGTTGACTGAAAACAACAATCTCCTTCCCCTTTTTACTTTCAGGAAGTGAATCTCCCGTGCTTTCCTGATCTGGGCTAAAAGTGACTCCACACACACAGACATGTAATAAGGTCGTCAGTGGTCTCTTCATGGCCAAGCAATGCACTCTACTGTATCAAATAGCTCCGGGATCTTAAAGGATAAACCTGGACATAACACCCAGCACCAGTCTCCGTATCAGAAAAGGGAACGGGAAACACAGTCCTGTTGACCCTGCAGAGACCTCCTTTCTATCCTCTGAGAGCTTGTGACATTTAAAGAGCTTTCCCACAGACTGAACAGAAACACCGGGCAAGGAGGAGGTTATACAACACATTGAGCCTTCCCCAATCCAGTTCATGTTCAAACTTCTCCTCAATGCATTTATCCCCCACACTGCGCACATCCTTTAATGTGATTTACCTTGGGAAGCTATAAAATAGGAACTTCAGCAGCCCCTTTGGTCCCTCGGAGTTGCACCCAATTCAACATAATGATGGCTGACCCTTTATTTCCACACAATACTCCTGGTCTCTCCCCATCCCTTTAGTGACTCCAGATCCTTATTTATATTCAGTGACTTGGCTTCCAGGTGAGAGAGATTTCCCCACGTTCACCAGTCGCTGAGTGCAGACATTTATTCTCATCTCATTGCAGATTGGCCAGTCTGGACCTAATACTGTGGCCACTTGTTTTAGATGTCCCAGCCAGGGGAATGATCATCCCTGCTTCCAACCTGTCTCACTCGTTCAGTGTTTTATGTATTTCTCTGAGATCGCCACTCATTTTCCTAATCCCCATGGAATACATGCCCAGTTGCCCCAAACGCTGCTCCGACAAAAAGCCTGTCATCCCAGAGATCAGCCTGGTCTCCCTTCGCTGCTCGACCTCAATGTCAGGTTTATCCTTTATTACCTGCTTTCTGCTCCTGCAATATTGTTTTCAGTGACTGGTATACGGGGAGGTCCAGATCCTTTTCAGCGTTACAGCTCCCCTCTTAGTGGGTTTGTATACACTGGTCAGCGTGCCAATGCCATTCCCAGTATTGACTTCTGGGTTCAGAACTCACTGCCCTGCATGGACCTCGGATCTCTGCGCAGAAGGAAACTAAAATGTAGCTTAAGTCACTTTATAGAGCAACGTTTTTCAACCAATCCCTTTTCAAATGGTAGGCTGCAAATCTATTGCCCCCAACAAAAGGCACATTTTCACCTCCACCCACATTGTTCTCCATCTGCCACGTATTTGCCCATTCACCCCACTTATCTCAGTCACCTTGGAGCTTTTTTACATCCTCCTCACCCATTCACAATCCTACATCCTTTAGTGCTGTCAGCAGGCTGGGATATATTGCAATTCATCCCTGCAACCAAATGTTTAATGTATGTTGTGAACCACTGGAGCACAAACACCGATCCCTGCGATATCTCAGCAGGCTTTTTCTGTTAAAATAAATCTTCAATTTATTTTACTTATTTCCCAATTGCCCTTGAGAAGGTGGTGGTGTGTTGCCTTTTTGAACTACAATCCACCTACTGTGTTTTGACCTCCAATGCCATTAGGGAGAGAATTCCAGGATTCTGATCCAACGACAATGAAAGAACGGTGATATATTTCCGACTCAGGATGGTGAATTGTTTGGAGGGGATCTTCCAGATCGTGGTGTTCCCTTATACCTGCTGCCCTTGTCTTTCTACATACACGTGGCTGTGAGTCGGGAAGATGGTGTCTGAGGATTTTTGGTGAATTATTTCAGTGCAACTTGTAGATAGTAAAAAACATTGCTGCTGCTGAGCGTTGATGGTGGAGCATTATGAATGAAGTGACGGTTTAACTGGTTGCTTTGTCCTGGATGGTATAAAGCTTATTGAGTATTGTTGGGGCTTCACTCATCCAGGCAAATTGGGAGTACTCTATCACACTTCTGACTTATGCATTGTAGATAACGGACATGCTTTTGGAAGTCAGGAAGTAAGTTACTTGCCACAGTATTCGTAGCTTCTGACCTGCTCTTGTAGTTACTGTGTTTATGTGGCAATTCCAGTGAGGTTCTAAGCAACGATTACCCCCCAAAATTTTGAAACTGGTGGATTCAGTGATGGTAACACCATTGAATGCCAAGGGGCAGGTGAGATTGTATTTTAGTGTTGATGGTTATAGTCTGGCATTTGTGTGGCATGAATATTACTTGCCACTTGTCAGCCTGGATACTGTCCAGATCTAGTTGCATTTGGACATGGACTACTTCAGTATCTGAGGAGCCACAAATGTTGCTGAACATTGCGCAATCATTGGTGAACATCCCCACTTCTGGCATTACAAGAGAGAGATGGTCATTGATAAAGCAGCTGAAGACGTTTGGGCCTAGGCCACTGCCCGAGGGACTCCTACATAGATGCCCTTGAGCGGAGTTGACTGACCTTCATCAACCATGACCATCTTCCTACGTGTCAGGTATGATTTTAACCAGCGTGGAGTTTGCCCCTGATGCCCATTGATTCCCGTTTTGTTAAGGCCCCTTAATCCCACACTTCGTCGAAGGAAGCCTTGTTTTAAAGGGCTGTCACTCTCCCCCAACTTCTGGAATTCAGCTCTTTAGTCCATGTTTGAACCAAGGTAATGAGATCAGGAGCTGAGTGGCACTGGTAGAGCCCAAACTGGACGTCATTGACCAGGTTATTGCTGAGCGGGTGCTGCTTGAAAGCACCTTCCATCACATTACTGATGATCGAGTGTAGACTGATGGGGTGGTAATTGCCGGATTGAATGTGTTCTGCGTTTTATGTATTGGAGATGCTTGCAGTAATTTTCCACATAATCGGGTAAATGTTGTGGTAACGGTATTGGAACAACTTGGCTCGGGCAGTGAAATATTCTGGAGTACAAGTATTCAGTACTATTGCCAGAATGTTGTCAACATTTGTACCCTTTGGAATATCCAGTGTCTTCAACCATTTCTGGATATCGCGTGGACTGAATTGAATTGGTCGATGACTAGTAACTGAATTGCTGAGCAACACTGGAGGAGGTCGAGGTGGATCGTCGAATCAGCATTTCTAACTGAAAATTGTTGCGAATGCATCAGCCTTATCTTTTGCACTGAAGTGCTGGGCTTTTCCATCATTAAGTTTGGGGATACCTGTGGAACCTCTTCCGCCAGTGACTTGTTTAATTGTCCCTAACGTTTCTCGACTAGATGTGGAAGGACTGCAGAGCTAAGATCTGAACCGTTGTTTGTGGGATCACTTAGCTCTGTCTATCACTTACTGCTTATGATGTTTGGCACACACGGAGTCGGGTTTGGTGGCTTCACCAGGCAGTCACCTCATTTTCAGTTATGCCTAGTGCTCCTCCTGCCATCCTGCACATTCCATTGAACCAGGGTTGATCCTTTGGCTTGATGGTAATTTTTGCGAAGGGGATATGCCAGGCCATGAGGTTGCAGTTGAATACAATTCTGCTGCTTTTGATGACCCACAACACGTTATGGACACCCAGACCTGACCCTGTCCAGCTGTTACATCCTTTCGAACCTGGACAGCTCGATCAGAAATGTTGCTGATGAGCCACTCTTGATGGTGAATATTGATTCCCCCCCCCCCCCCGAGTACATTTTGAGCCCATGCCACCCTCAGTGCATCCTCCAATTGTTGATCAGCATGGAGGAGTACTGACTCATCAGTTGAGAGAGGCTGGTACATGGTAATCAGCAGGAGGTTTCCTTTCCCATGTGTAAACTAAAGCCATGAGTCTTCATGGGATACAGAGTCACTGTTGAGGAACCCCAGAGCAATTCCCTACCAACTGTATCCCACTGTGCCACCACTTCTACTGTGTCTGTCCTATTGGTGAGACAGGAGATATATGGGGAAGATGATGGAGTGTGTGGGACATAGTCATACTCACAGAATCATACCTTGCAGACAATGTCAGGCTGTTGCTTAATGAGTCTGTTTATGTCTATTCACTGCTTCCTGCCAGCTGTCCCATTCTAGAAACATGGCAATATATTCGCTCAATCCACTCAGATTTAATTTTGCAAACTGGGGTTGGAGCTTTACCAAAACTTTTCAAAAATCCAAATTATTACATCCATTGCTTCTCTTTCATTTGTCTCCCAGTCTGTTTCTCAAACATAATTCCCATTTCATAAATCTATGTTAGAGCTGTCTATAACATTATTTTCAGTCCCAATATTTTTTTCTAAACTTACTATGTTCTATGTTCCATGTACTATATCATTTTTCCACACAAGACTTGGTTTTCCTGGTATTGTTTGAAAGTTCTGTGAAGACAGAACTGAAGGAATGGCTTCATAGTTCTGCCATTTCCCTGTTCCCCATTCTCCATTCTCTGGTTTCAAACTGTAAGGAAACTGTACTTGTTTTCTATATTTCTCACACTGACATGATTTAACAAGTTATTACAGTTAACTCTTATAATCCTTGTGAATATACAGTTCAGAAAGCCATCAATTCCTGCCTTAAGCTGCTCAATAATTGACCTTCCACACCATACTCTCACAGGAGAATAGACTCTGTGCCAACAGGAATACAGCACGATGTATATTCGTCCCACTTTCCAACACCAGGCCCATAGCCGGGAATGTTATGACACTTCCAAGTGCTTGTCCAAGTACTTTTTAATGGTTGTGATGTTACCCGTGATAATTCCCCTCTCAGGAAGTGCATCCCAGACCCCAACACCCTCTGGGTGAAAACAAATATTTAAATCCTCTCTGAATCTCAAACCCTTCACTCTAAAAGTGTGCTTCCTTCTTCTTGACTCTCTGACTAAAAGGAACAGCTTCTGTCTATCCATCCATATCCATGCCCCTCGTAATCCTCTCCTAATGAATCACATCTCCCTCAGATTTCTCTGTTCCAAAGTAAACAACCCGGGCTTATCCAGCCTCTCTCCATAGCTAATATGCTCCATCCCAGGGAACATCCTGGTGAATCTCCTCTGCACACCCTCCAATTCGATCACATCCTTCCTGTAATGTGGCTCCCAGAACTACTTACAGTATTCCATTTTGGCCGAACCAAAGCCCTGTATACATCTTATAATCTACGCCCTGATTAGGAAACGCTACACCCACGGTCCAATTCTTAACTATTACATTATCCCGCCCAGTCACATTCAGGGGTGTGTGGAGAAGCACCCGCTGAGCTTCCTAGTTTTCTGTCATTTATTGAGTACTTCGCTGACTGGTTCCTTCTTCCAAAGTGCATCATCTCATATTTATCAGGGTTACATTCTCTCTGCCATTTACCTGCCCATCTGACCATTCCATCTGTATCTTCCTGTAACATAAGGCTTTTCGCCTCACTGCCAACCACCCGGCCAATCTTTGTCAAATATACACTTACTTATTACAACTCCCACACTCTTCACCCAGCCCCCTCCAGATTACCCATAATTCCCCCTCCTATACTTTTTATGAATACCACAAATCATATGCGACACAGCACTGATCCCTGTGGTACAGGAGGAGACACAGTCACACAAACAGCCTTCGCCCACCATCCTCTGTCTCCTGCCACTAAGACAATTTTTATTTTAACTTATCAAGTTATCCTTCATATTGTGAGATTTTACTTTTTTTTCAGTTTCTCATGCTACAAAACTAAACAATCAACCTCCTCAAGCTAATTTCAATCAAATCCATTACATGTGACTTCCTTCTGATAAAGTCATGATGATTATCCCTAATCAAACTTTGCCACTCTGATTGGAGTTCAACTTTCACCTTACCTAATTTCTCCTACATTGATCTAATAAGAAGATTAGTGATCTCCCTGGCAGTGATTTAATACTCGATCGTCTATAATTCCCTGGTCTATCTCTCTAACCCTTACTGTGAAGTGGAATCGTATTAGAAGTTCTCCAGTTCTCTGGCACCTGCCCTATGTCAGATTCTAATGAAACATTTCAGTCAGGGTCTTTCCTCCCTTAACCACAACAGCTTCCTGTGATACAACTCATCCAGACATGGAGATTAGTCCAAATTTATACCAAACAAAGCATCACACCCCTGGTCGTATTTTAGGTTAATCTATTCAAGAATTTCCCAGTCCATCTTCTCGAATTGTGTACCTTCCTCTTCATTCTGCCAAGTAAAATAGATGTGAAGGTCTCATGTCACAATCTATCAATATTCTCCAGCTTGACACACAGATTGTCCACTTTGGTTTCTAATGGACATTAACTGTTTGCTGATTATTCCTGTCGATTTGTCCCCGTAGAATATCGTGGGATTCTCCCTGATCTCGCCTACTTGTACTTCTCCATGTCCCTCTATTATTCAGTCCCCTCTATGTCTCTAAGTTTCACTGCAATCATCTCTCATATTTTGAAACTCGAGATCACTGGCTGAGTTTCCCCATCAGGCAATCTTGCCATTTTAGGGATTAATTTGCAGAATACCTTTTGCAGTTCCTCTGTAGTCAGTATATTCTATCTTAGATTGGGACTCCAAACATTACACAATACTCTAAGTTTAGTCTCACCAACACTCAATACAACTGCTGCACGACATCCTTTATATTCCAATTACATTCATATAAATGTAAACCTATTTTTTACTTTCCTATTTGCATATGTTCTTCCCAATACCTCTCGCTTTAACTTTTTTCATGAGCTTCCTGTGTGAGTTGTTTGAAAAATACTCCTGAATATCCAACTATACGTTATCCATTGGTTCGTCATTGACAATGTCCACAAGAATCATCTTCAAATCATTCCAAACAAATGTTTGCCACTTCTGGTTTTCCTATCATCGATGCATTATCATACTCCCCAGGGGTTTGAGGCTTTGTTTGGTATAAATATCTAGTAGCATGTTCTTTGTAATCGAGTCCAACAGATACCCGACTGTGGATGACAAGTTACTGGTCTGTAGTTCACCAGTCTCCATCTTCATCCTTTCTTAAACTGTTGGATAATATTTATAACCTTTACCTTATCCAGATTGGCTAAATGCCTTTTGGGAATGTTTTGGAAAATAACGTGAAAATCCACAATGCAATCAATATGTCTATTGTTGCTTCCTCTGAAATTCTTGTATGAAGTACATCTGGTCTGTCAGATATATCAAAACTCATTCCAGCTATCTTTTCAAAGATGACCTTAACACTGATAAGAATGATCTTAGACTTTACTTACATAAGTCCCATGGTCACTTGGTAATTTCTGGGAGAATGTTTGGACATTCGTCCATGAAGACCGACATAAATAAACTGTTTCTTTCCCCTGAGATTTCTCTGTTCTCTACAATAAATTATCCTGTCTGCACACCGACTGTTCCACATTTGACCTTGTCTTTTTATTTTTGTTTTATAAATTGATAGACGCTTTTTAGCAGTATTTATGTTTTTCTTTAGTTGGCATGCTTTTTCTTATTTTTAATTTTCTTCTCAGTTTCGTGGTTATCCTTTGCTGGATCCTACATTTCTCTGAATCCACTGGCATAGTACAACACTTGGCATTTTTTTTAAGCTGCTTCTTTTGATCTAACAGGTAGATGAAGGTGAGGCTGAAAGTGATAGGTCGGAGAGTATGGTGGACCAGATTGATGGGAAGGAAGATGAACAAATAGGAACGTCCAAAAATGTGGGGGTGTGGTGGTGTTGAGTTGGAAGTTTGGACTCGGATAAGGTGGAGTTAGAGGAAATTAGGAAAATGGTGAAATCTACATTAATCCCCTGTGTTTACAGGGTCTCAAGGCAGAAGACAAGGCTTTCTTCATTAATGCTTCGGGTGGTTAGGGTATGGCGATGAAGGAGGCCCAGGATCCTCATATCCATGGCAGAGTGGAAAGGGGAGTTATAGTGTTCAGCCACAAGGTGGTGGAGTTGGTCAATGTGGCTTTCCCAGATATGTTCTCTGAAATGATCCACCTGCCTCGCCAATGTAGAGAAGACCACACTGGGTTTAATGGATGCAGTAGATGAGGCGTTCTGTCTCCCTTTGCTTCTCATAATTATCTCTCAGCCCCCTTGGCCAATAAGCTTCATTCCTGATGAAGGGCTGATGCCAGAACATCGATTTATCTGCTCTTAGTATGCTGCCTGCCTGTGCTTTTCCAGCACCGCACACTTCGACTCTAATTTCCAGCATCTGTAGTCCCCACTTTCTCCTCACACCTTCATGGTTTGCATGACTCAGATTTATAACGGTTACTTCAAATAAAACAAAAACTCTCGTGTACTCAAACAGCACAAAAGAAAACCAATACATTGTGGTCACTGTTCCCAAAAGGTCCTTTCCAGCAAAATTGTCAATTATCTTTTCTGATCACCCAATACCAATTCCTAAATAACCTGATCTCGAGCTTGGTGCTCGACATACTGTTAATGCAAACCATCTCACACGTGGTCATGAAATCCATTTTTCCCAGCATAAGCATTCAGTTGGGTTAACACAGTTCAGATATTATTTAAACAGTACATTATTACTGCAATACTCACAAACTTGTCTCTCTCATTTCCCTGTTTTATAACATGCCCAACATTTGTATTGCAGTTTTCACTTTGATATATAACTCCCATAAATGTTTCCTTCTCATTGCTGCTTTTATGCTGGACTTTATTAGATTCTGTAGAATCTGAACGACGTGGTTTCTGGGGAGATTAATGTTAGTGATCATCCCGCCACATCATTTATGCTCTTCCTAAGCGCCATTGTGACATTTTCTCCAGATCTCCTGTTATGCTGGTGGGGTAGAGAAGGACGATGATCTTTCAACAATGCTGTGTATTTCCACAGCCAGCTGAGACTGCTCTAACCTGGGTGGGAACCTTACAGCAGGCTGGTAAAGTGTTCCTGCTGCTGTACAGGCTCGTCGTGAGATCAAATCAGGAGTCATGTGTACAGAATTAATTTCCTCACTGAGAAAAGGATATTGTTGCATTGGAAGCAATTCTGAGATGTTTTCCCCAAGTGATTCCTGTAATGAAGGTGTTACCCCATAAGGAAATGATGATTAGGTTGAGTTTAGAACAATGAAAGATGATCATTTTTTACATCGAACAAGGAGTTAGCAATAGAAGCCAATTACACAACAAATGGAGGAATCCATTCCACTTCTCCAGCTTGTTAGACAGGAACAGCAGAAGGATATTCACGCCTTCGACACCATTACACCAGAACAGGTTGAGGCTGTTTAGCCCCTGGAGCCTGATCTAAGGTTACAGGAGGTGGCCAGTCAGCCCCTCAAGTCAAAACACTGGACCCAGAGTAGGCCATGCTGCACCAGTATCCTGTTACACAGCAACAGGATCAGTCCATTCAGCCTCCTGAAGTCTGATACACAGGAACTGGAAGAGGCCACACAGTCACTGGAGAATTGTTACACTGGGATAACAGGAGGTCATTCAGGCCCTCCGATCCTTTATAAGGGAATTGGATAAGGATACAAACTATCTGAGACTTTTTTATAGAGAAAGGTGGAAGCAATTCGAACACGTGTCTGTTGCATGTGAACAGGAGAGACAAATCACTCCCTCGGTCGCATCTCTGGGATGCATGAAGAAACCATTCAGTATCTCCAGCCTGTTATGAAAGAATATGAGAAGACCCATCATCCCCTCAAAATGTTACACAGCAACAGGAAGATTCCATAATCCCCAACCTTCTTACGCATCATTAGAAGGAGGACATCCTGACCATGGAGATGATAATATCGAAACACCAGAAAGACGTCTGCCCATCGAGTTTGTACACCAGCAGGATGATGAGTCCATTCATCCACGCATGCCTCTGACACAACAATTGGAGCAGATCCCTTAAAAACGTGTGCCCATTAAACAGGAATTCAAAGAAAACGTAAAGGTTTTCGAAAGGGAAGAACTGTATACATTATGGAGTAAAACGTAACGATAAAACTATTGCAACTTAAGGCAAATTATTGGAATCCACTGTTTAAGACATTTGCAAAGTTAAACTACAATCCATCAGAGTCAACACGGTTTTACAAAGGATAAATCGAGTTTGAATTGTGTGCCTGATTTACTTAAACAAAATGGATAGTCGGAACCGTGGATATGGAATATATCTGGTCTTCCTGAAGCTTCAGATGTATTGTTTCTCTGAAGAGTAAGTGGTAAGATCAGGCAACATCGGTTTAGTAGTAATTTATTAGCTTGGATGGAGAATTAGTTAACCAACAAAATGTAGTCAGATGGTATAAACGTGTAATTTTCTTGATGCGACATGTGAGGTGCCATAGGTTTTAGTTCTCATGCCTCAACTATTTGCGTTTGATGTTATTACTCGGTTGACTGGATAGAAAATACTATTGCCACATTTTCAGATGACAATAACATTGATGGGAAATTACTTCGGAATGAAAATGCAAGAGACTTAAAAATAAATATGGATAGGTTGAGTGAATTGGCCCAAATTTGGCAATGAAAATTAAAGTGGATAAATATGGGGTTATTCAAATTGCCCAGCGCAATAGAAAGGCAAATCATGATCTACATGGAGAGAAACTTCAAAGTGTTTAGGAGCAGAGGGATATTGGTGTCCACTTGCATATCACAGAAAACCTGCATGCGGGGTACTGCAAGTAATGAGAAATGCAAGTATAATCTCAGTGTTTATTTAGGAAATGACAGAGTAGAAAGGTAGGGTGTGTTGCTGTAGCTATGCAAGGCATTCGCGAGGCTGCAACTGGAGTACAGTTTGGGTGCGCTGACTTGTGGAAGGATGCATTTGCATTGGAGACAATTCAGAACAGGTTCATTAGATTTAGTCCAGAGATGAAATATTTGTCTAAAGAAGAGAAATTGAGCAGTTCAGGCCTACATTCTCAAGTTTATAAGAATGAAAGGACATCTCATGGAGGTCTGTAAAATGCAATTGGTAGTGTACATGTGGAAAGGATATATTTTCATGTGGTGCACTCTACAGGAAGAGACCAGAGGTTTAGGATGGAGAGCCAGCAGAAAAGTGGAACTGAGGCCGTGATGACATCAGCCACGATTGTATTCAATAGCGGATCAGAGATGACATCAACCATGATTGTATTCAATGGTGGAGCATAGATGACATCAGCCATGATTGAATTCAATGGCACAACAGAGATGACATCAGCCATGATTGTATTCAATAGCGGAGCAGAGATGACATCAGCCATGATTGTATTCATTGGTGCTGCAGAGATGACATCAGTCATGACTGTATTCCATAGCGGAGCAGAGATGACATCAGCCATGATTGTACTCAATAGCGGAGCAGAGATAACATCAGCCATGATTGCATTCAATGGCGGAGAAGAGATGACATCATCCATGATTGCACTGAACGGCGGAGCAGAGATGATATCAGCCATGATTGTACTCAATAACAGAAACGATATCAGCCATGATTGTATTCAAAAGTGGAGTAAAGATGACACCAGCCATGATTGTATTCAATGGTGGAATAGAGATGACATCAGCCATGATTGTATTCAATAGCGGGGCAGAGATGACATCAGCCATGATTGTATTCAATTGCGGAGCAGAGATGACATCAGCCATGATTGTATTCAATGGTGAAGCAGAGATGACATCAGCCATGATTGTATTCAATAGCGGGGCAGAGATGACATCAGCCATGATTTTATACAATGGTAGAGCAGAGATGCCATCAGCCATGATTGTATTCAATGGTGTAGCAGAGATGCCATCAGCCATGATTGTATTCAATGGTGTAGCAGAGATGCCATCAGCCATGATTGTATTCAATGGTGAAGCAGAGATGACATCAGCCATGATTGTATTCAATAGCGGAGCAGGGATGACATCAGCCATGATTGTATTCAATGGTGCAGCAGAGATGACATTAGCCATGATCGTATTCAATGGTAGAGCAGAGATGATATCAGCCATGACTGTGTTGAATGGTAGAGCAGAGGTAACATTAGACATGATTGTATTCAGTGGCGGAGCAGAGAGGACATCAGCCATGATTGTATTCAATGGCGGAGCATAGATGACATCTGCCATGATTGTATTCAATGGTGCATTGGAGATGGCATTAGCCACGATTGTATTCAATGGCGGAGCAGAGATGGCGTCAGCCATGATTGTATTCAATGGCGAAGCAGATATGATATTAGCCATGATTGTAGTCAATAGTGCAGCCGAGATTACATCAACCATGATTTTATGCAATGGTAGAGCAGACATGACATTAGCCATGATTGTATTTCATGGCAGAGCATAGATGACATTCGCATGATTGTCTTCAATGGTGCAGCAGAGATTATATTAGCCATGATTGTATTCAATAGCGTAGCAGAGGTGATATCAGCCATGATTGTATTCAATAGTGGAGCAGAGATGACATCAGCCATGATTGTATTCATTGGTGGAGCAGAGATGACATCAGTCATGACTGTATTCCATAGCGGAGCAGAGATGACATCAGCCATGATTGAATTCAATAGCGGAGCAGAGATGACATCAGCCATGATTGTATTCATTGGTGGAGCAGAGATGACATCAGTCATGACTGTATTCCATAGCGGAGCAGAGATGACATCAGCCATGATTGTACTGAATAGCGGAGCAGAGATGACATCAGCCATGATTGCATTCAATGGCGGAGAAGAGATGACATCAGCCATGATTGCACTGAACGGCGGAGCAGAGATGACATCAGCCATGATTGTACTCAATAACAGAGACGATATCAGCCATGATTGTATTCAAAAGCGGAGTAAAGATGACACCAGCCATGATTGTATTCAATGGTGGAATAGAGATGACATCAGCCATGATTGTATTCAATAGCGGAGCAGGGATGACATCAGCCATGATTGCATTCAATGGTGCAGCAGAGATGACATTAGCCATGATCGTATTCAATGGTAGAGCAGAGATTATATCAGCCATGACTGTGTTGAATGGTAGAGCAGAGGTAACATTAGCCATGATTGTATTCAGTGGCGGAGCAGAGAGGACATCAGCCATGATTGTATTCAATGGCGGAGCATAGATGACATCTGCCATGATTGTATTCAATGGTGCATTGGAGATGGCATTAGCCACGAATGTATTCAATGGCAGAGCAGAGATGGCATCAGCCATGATTGTATTCAATGGCGAAACAGAGATGATATTAGCCATGATTGTAGTCAATAGTGCAGCCGAGATTACATCAAACATGATTTTATGCAATGGTAGAGCAGACATGACATTAGCCATGATTGTATTTCATGGCAGAGCATAGATGACATTCGCATGATTGTCTTCAATGGTGCAGCAGAGATTATATTAGCCATGATTGTATTCAATAGCGGAGCACAGGTGACATCAGCCATGATTGTATTCAATAGTGGAGTAGAGATGACATGAGCCATGATTGTAATCGACAGCCGAGCAGAGATGACATCAGCCATGATTGTATTCAATGGTGGAGCATAGATGACATCAGCCATGATTGAATTCAATAGCGGAGCAGAGATGACATCAGCCATGATTGTATTCATTGGTGGAGCAGAGATGACATCAGTCATGACTGTATTCCATAGCGGAGCAGAGATGACATCAGCCATGATTGTACTGAATAGCGGAGCAGAGATGATATCAGCCATGATTGTACTCAATAACAGAGACGATATCAGCCATGATTGTATTCAAAAGCGAAGTAAAGATGACACCAGCCATGATTGTATTCAATGGTGGAATAGAGATGACATCAGCCATGATTGTATTCAGTGGTGAAGCAGAGATGACATCAGCCATGATTGTATTCAATGGTGAAGCAGAGATGACATCAGCCATGATTGTATTCAACAGCGGAGCAGTGACTTCAGCCAAGAATGCATTCAATAGCGCAGCAGAGGTGACTTATATTCAATGGCGGAGCATAGATGGTATCAGCTACGATTGTATTCAGAGGCGGTTCATAGATGAGATCAGCCATGATTGTATTCAATGGCGGAGCAGAGATGGCGTCAGCCATTATTGTATTTAATGGCGAAGCATAGATGACATCAGCCATGATTGTATTCAGTGGTGCAGCAGAGATGATATTAGCCATGATTGTAATCAATAGTGGAGCAGAGGTGACATCAGCCATGATTCTATTCAATTGCACAGCAGAGATGACATCAGCCGTGTTTGTATTCAATAGCAGAGCAGAGATGACACCAGCCATGTTTGTATTCAATAGTGGGGCAGATATGATATCTTCAATGATTGTATTCAACGGTAGAGCAGAGATGACATCAGCCATGATTGTCGTCAATAGCGCAGCCGAGGTGACATCAGCCATGATTGTATTTCATGGCGGAGCATAGATGACATTCGCATGATTGTCTTCAATGGTGCAGCAGAGATTATATTAGCCATGATTTGGATTCAATAGCGGAGTGGACATGACACCAGCAATGATTGTATTCAATGGAGCAGCAGAGATGACATTAGCCTTGATTGCATTCAAAGGCGGAGCAGAGATGACATCAGCCATGACTGTATACAATGGTGCAGCAGAGATGACATCAGCCATAATTGCATTTAATGGCGGAGCAGAGGTGACATCAGCCATGATTGTATTCAATTGCACAGCAGAGATTATATCAGCCGTGATTGTATCCAATAGCAGAGCAGAGAAAACATCAGTCATGATTGTATTCAATAGTGGGGCAGATATGATATCTTCAATGATTGTATTCAACAGCAGAGCAGAGATGACATCAGACATGATTGTAGTCAATGGTGCAGCAGTGATTACATTAGCCATGATTGTATTCAATAGCGGAGCAGAGGTGACATCAGCCATGATTGTATTTCATGGCAGAGCATAGATGACATTCGCATGATTGTCTTCAATGGTGCAGCAGTGATTACATTAGCCATGATTGTATTCAATAGCGGAGTGGACATGACACCAGCAATGATTGTATTCAATGGAGCAGCAGAGATGACATTAGCCTTGATTGCATTCAAAGGCGGAGCAGAGATGACATCAGCCATGATTGTATTCAATTGCACAGCAGAGATTTTATCAGCCATGATCGTATTCAATAGCAGAGCAGAGATGACATCAGCCATGATTGTATTCAGTAGCGGAATGGACATGACAACAGCCATGATTGTATTCAATAGCAGGGCAGAGATGTAATCATCAAAGATTGTATTCAATGATAGAGCATAGGTGACATCAGCCATGATTGTATTTCATGGCGGAGCATAGATGACGTCAGCATGATTGCATTCAATGGTGCAGCAGAGATGACATTAACCATGACTGTATTCCACCGTGGAGCAGAGATGACATCAGGCATGATTGTATTCAATAACGGAGCAGAGATGACATCAGCCATGATTTTATACAATGGTAGAGCAGAGATGACATGAGCCATGATTGTATTCAATAGCGGAGCAGAGATAACATCAACCATGATTGTATTCAATGGTGGAGCATAGATGACATCAGCCATGACTGTATTCCATAGCGGGGCAGAGATGACATCAGCCATGATTGTACTCAATAGCGGAGCAGAGATGACATCAGCCATGATTGTATTCAATAGCTGAGCAGGCTCGAGGGGCTGAATAGCCGTCTGATGCTCCTCGTTATTATTCAGCCCTTCGAATGTATTACACAGGAATATGGGAGGACTGGTTCTCAAACAGGAAGCAGGCACTCCGGATAAATCAGTCTAAATCAGTTGGACACGACGTAACCAATGGAATCACACAGTGACCAGCACTGGGTCCTCAACTATTTGCAATCATTATCAATGATCAGTGGGATGGAACAGATAAACAGATGCTGAGTTTGGTGATGTCGCAGTGATAAGCAAGAAAGTAAATTATAAAGAGAAGGTGGAGAGTCTGCAAGTAGATACAGAGAGGTAAAGGCAATGGATAATAGTTTGGCAGGTTGAATATTACATGATATAACCTGTCATTTCATTTACAGGAATAATGGAAGGCAGTGTGTTATTGTAATGGCGAGGAATAACAGGACTTGATGATACTTTGTACTGGGGGTTCAATCAGACCCGTCCAGACAGGGGAGGTTTTGCTCCATCCCTGATCGTCTGCTCCCTGATGTTGCAAGTGACCCCATTGCTCTCAGTTCGCATGGAATATTTTCATGTGGTTGGTTGGTGGTGGGGATCGTGTTTTGAAATGTGTATCAAGAGGACGGCCTTTATCCAAGATACATTCATTCCTTTCTGTATAGAGACCGCAAGATGATGGGAATGGCTACCTGCTTCTGAATGAAGGAACTGTAGCTGCTGTCAGGACAGGGATATTCACGAAAAAGATGTACTGTGTATGGACACACTGTAACATTCATAGAGTGAGAGCTCCTTCAGTTCCTCTACCTCTCCCCATTGTCACGGGTACTCCGCAGTGCCATGTACCTTTGCGAATCCTGCTTTACTGGGAAAACAAGAATACACCCATCAGCTCCCTGCCGAGGGAGAAAACATTGCATTTGCCTCAACCACCATATATATCCTCATTTTCGGAATGTTGACATTGATGGCAACATACTGGGAGATGATGGATATGTCACCCAGTCCTGCCTGGAAAGTTCTGGATCATAGAAGCTGAATGAAACTGTGACTCTAACAGCCACTGGCAGCATCGTCCTCCCCTGGTGTGAAGCTGCAGGTTGTGTTGAAGGAGGTGAAACCGCTCTGTGACCAGCTTCCTGTTCAGTCATGGTCCCCTCACACTCTGCTCCTGGGTTAAGTGGAGCTTGGGAAGCAGTTCCTGGAAAACCCGGGGTGGATTTAGCAGTTCCGGTTCCCCAAACACACACACTTCGTGGTTTCAGAGCTTACCCTCTCTGTAGCATCTGCTCCATTTGTTGTTCATGTTACAGACCCAGATGCTGTCACTACAATCCCCATGCTCCATCCAGAGCTGGGTCACCAAATCCTCAGGTGTCCCTGAATGTCTGAGGCAGCTCACAGCACAACCTCCAGGAAACCAACCCCAGCCCCTCCACTAACTTTTCCATAACAGGGGTCTGTCAGAAACCCCTCGGCTACAAGTGTTGCGTTGCAGAACAGACCCCACAAAATATTTTAGCAATGGCCTCTTAGACCCAAACCTATTTTTAAAAAAATATGCATGTGAAGTGTGCGTTCCAGATATAGTGTGACAGTTCAATCCACTCGATGTTAAGCAAAATATAATGTATTCAAACGCTTTAGTTAAAATTTAATCAAAGAAAAGAACATTTTGGGATGGCTTATATGTTGGAACACTAACACAAACATTAGATCCCGTACCTTCTTGGTTTACACCGCTTGGCACAAAGATAAATTCAAATACAGATCCTGACATGCAGTTTTTCAATCCAGGAGGAAACAACATCAACAGAGACATCAGAGAGAATAACAGCCATTTATTTAAACTTCCAACCCTTCTGGGATCCCTAGCAGCTTCTGAATGCTGCAGCTAAAAAAAACATACGAAAAAATCTGTTCTGGGAGAATTGGTCACTGCCCTTCGATTGTCACCGCCATTTTAATAAAACCTAAATGCCTCCTAAGTTATTTACTAAAACTGTTTTCAGACAGAAATTTTGCACCTCTGCTTTTAAAACCTGTCTTCAAAAAACACAAGAGAAACTAACATTTTTACAGTGATAATATCCTCACAACTCCACCTTTCAGGAAAATGATCCATCAATATACAGAGATCGATTCATTTTAGACCTCCTAATCTTCCTGTATTAGTAAATTACAATGCATATATTTATGTATGTGTGTGCGTGTATATATATATATATATATATATATATATATATATATATACACACACGTATATACCATTGACTCTGAGCAAACAAATGTTCACAACTAGATTCTATTTCATTCATTTTACTCCTGCCACAGAATGCCTTTGTCTTTCTTCATCCAAGTCTCGACAAAGTGACAGAACATAGGTTTTCTCGTCCGGTCACCCGTATAATTTCAAATTGATTGGCGGCAATAATATGCTCTTTTGAAACAGACAGGTATTGTTCTTCCTAAATTTCTGCAAAAACTTTAAGGGGTCATGATCTGTGATAAAGATTTGTGTCAGACACGTTATTCGCAATGTAAATGCTGAAATGTTGGAACGCCAACACCAAGCTCAATGCCTCCTTCCCCATTGTGGAATAAATATGGTGATGTTTCCATTGGACACTAGAAGCACAAATTACATAATGGAGCACGTCTCATCTCTCCTGCAGTCCTTCTGAATGACATCTTTCCTCATGCCTCAGCATAAAACAATTACATGCTTCTGTACCTCTCAATTCTGCACCGCCTTACCAGCTACTCATGGCCTATGCCATTAAACTTTTTTGTCACAGGTATATATTTTAAGAAGATCTCGCACGTTCTTTTCAGTCCCTTACAGAAGCCAAACTTTGATTTCTGAACCAAATCATTATCATCAGCCATTTCAGCTTCTAATCTTGCCGTTTTAACGATCTGCTCTTCCACAGGTGTTCTCACGACTGCAGCAAGCTTCTCCAAAGTAAGAATTTCTCTAAGCGTGTCATAGGATTGCTCTGTTTTTAATACCCTTACCCACGTTTCAAAATCACTTTCTTTGATCCTTTCAAACCCAATGTGCATTTAATCAGGGACCCTTTTTAGTTTCCTGAAACGCTATCTGTCGGCTTCTGGCACAAGCTCATATTCACTTCAGTTGGTTTTCTTCACCTCCTCCTACTCCCCAGATACCTCCTCTGATAGTGATGCAAATACCTGTCAGCTTTATTTGGATCAATTAAATCCACATGGTCACTGGGCACTGCATTTGTTTAGCCACTTTCGTAAATGAAATTAAAAATGTTTCCCCATGCTTCTCATCAATGTAGACAATGCTTGGATGTATTTAAATAGATCCCGATCAGGCCTTTGACTACAATAGGGTTACTCATCCTCATTGTCCTCATTCAGCCGACCGTCTACCTTCATCTCCACTTCTATGTCAATTGTCCTCTCTAATTACTAACTATTGAAGTTGAAACTTTCTTTTCCTGCTTTTCTTCTCTCTTCTTCTCTTTTTCTTCTTCATTTCCTTTTCTTTTATACCTACTTTTCATCATAATTCAAACTGTTTCAATTCCTTCTTATGTTCAAAGTGCCTCATTTGAAACTGAATTCTTGCCATTTCCAAAGGCTCTGATGGCGTTTCCAGCGAATGTAATTGCCGAGCTATAGTTGTAATTATCTCTCATTTTCTCACAGACAAACGCAACCCCAACTCCAGCTTGTTTGCCAATTCCAACATCTTTGCCCTGTTCACCATTTATAAACCCCCCAGCTTCACTTACTCCACACCCAGAGAACTCTTAGTGTCTGCAAAATCGTGAAACACAAAACACTGTTTGAACGAAGCGGATGCAACATCTGGAAGAAAATACATTTATAACGACAATACGCGACCTTTGAACCCAATAGCCTCCGATCCATACTCTCCAGGGTGCATGAGTTTATTCTGGATGCTCTGGTTTCCTCCCACAATCCAAAGATGTGCATGTCAGGTGAATTGGCCATGATAAGTTATTCATAGCTTTCAGGGATGTGTGGGTTAGGAGCCTTTGTCGGGGTAAATATGTAATAATAGGGTAGAGGAATGGGTCTGGGTAGGTTACTCCTCGGAGGGTCGGTATGGACTTGTTGGGCCGAATGGCCTTTTTCCACACTGTAGGAATTGTAACTCTAAACCCAATTTGGTATTATCGATTTCGAACCAGACAAGAGCTCCCAGTTTGCCTCAAAATATTTTAAGAAGGTAGTTTGGATGCCAACCTTTTCTTATATTAAAGGTAGATGTGAAGTTGGAGTTCCAGATGTGATGTTACTAGTCAAACTCCTGAACTTTAAGCAAAACACAAAGTATTTTATCACTCAAATGAAAATCCATACAAAATGAAGAGGAATTTAAAATAACTTAACTATTGGAACTTTAACCCAATAATGGATATAGTACCTGTCCCAATATACTAACATTCCATAAACACATAAAGGTACATTCAGACATACATTCTTGCATACAGTTCTCCAATCCAGGCGGAGACAACAAAAAGGGAGCTTTCAGAGAGAATAGCAGCTAGGGATAATTTACTAAAATTTCCAACCCTTCTGGGACACCAAGCACCTGGTAACTGTTACAGCTGCAAGAAATAAAACTAGAAAGCCTGGTCTGTGCGAGCTGGCCATTGTTGCTACTATTTATTAAAAAAAACCTAAAAGCCTCGTACGTTATTTACTTGAGCCGTTTTCAGCAGGAAGTTTGGCCTTTAAGAACTCTCTTTTTTTAAAAAAAGGAGAAAATAACCTTTTTGAAAGTGACAGCATTGTCACACAACTTAAAAGCCTGGTCCTTTACTCAAGGGGCTTCCTCGTGTTACTGATCGCAAGATCACCTGAGAGGGACAAACACAGGTACAGACAAAGTTACAAAAACGTGTCTCATAGCTTCTGAAACACCCCTGTCCATGGACCATCACATGGGACACACCGAGAAGTGAACAATAGCCTGACACACACCATTTCATTATTCTGAGCTGCACAATGCCAGCATTCCATACACGAAGGAGCCAAAACCCAAGGCCGGGGAACGATACAGAGAGACAGAGAGATTCACATTAAAGACAGAAACAGACAGTTAATTAACTGAGGAGAAGTTATGGAAATATGGGGAAAACGAGAGAGCAGTGGGACTAACTGGAGAAGTCAGATCTTCGAGAGTAAAATTACAAGAATGAGAACATTGAATAAAGGCATTGTCAGATCAGCTGGAATGGTTTGTTACATCAAATTCTGAATCAGCTTCACAGAACACCACAAACAACATAAACTGGGACAAGATGACAGCCCAGCATGGAGAGCTGTGCCGACCATACTAGTGTGTTGCTCAGTAAACTGCACTATTTGCCCAGCATGGAGAGTATTGCAAACTTTACTATCATATGCTAACTATACTCACATCAGATTACTGTCTACAAGGGGAAGGTTTGCTCTCTCTGCGTGTGTGTGTGCTCATCAGAAACTGAGTGAGAGTGTGCGTGTGTGTGCACTATTGGCGTGCTTGAACACGAAACTCATTGTTTGAGAAGGAACACACATGGAGGAAACTGTTTTAAATACGAACAACTGGCAGGCGTTTGGACAATCAACAGAGAGAACGTGAGAAGTTTCATGGACAGAATAGATACATTGTTTGAGAATGTTAAAATAAAGGCATTGCCATATACAATAGCAATATATATCCGCGTGCGCACGAATGACAGATGGATGGGAGTTTGTTGTGAGTGCGAATCAGATTTGCTTTGGCGGGTTTGAAGCCGGGAGTGACAGCAGCAGATTATTGGCTTCCTTACGAATGTACTTCATAGCTCAAGATTCAAACATCAGATGGAATAAACCAGTGAGATACATTCTGGAGTGGTGAGTATTTCAAGTTAGAAATGGTCAGGGCATGGTGTCAGGAATCAGCTAATGGTCAAAGGGATCACCCACAGTTGTGACTCGTCTGCTTCAGCTGCAGAGGTTTGCCAGGGATGGGATAGAAACAGTGGAAGGAAATGGGAGTTTGTAACCAGAACAGTAGACTGTGACCTCCATGCTCTTAATAATTAAATAACGAAGGCAATGATACAATGCATTGTGGGTCTCCGCTGAAATTGAGTATGTCAACATAGAGACCCATGAGTAATATTGCCAGAGCAGAGAGGGAGACAGTAATTGAACACCTTCATTGATGTAGTTAGTAGTGTTCTGTCGAGTAAATATCTGGATTCAGACTTTCAACAGGAACACTAATAGTGGCAAGACGTGTAGACTATATGATAGAACAGTAATAAAGTCATAAATGGTTTGTACAAAAAATATCTGGACAGTAACACTAACCAGGGACACCAATGATAGCCAGGAAGGGATAATAAAAATATTTAATAATGACAAGAACACAATAGATCCGAAATGATAATGACAACCCACCATAATATATCGAAATAAACCAAACATAATAGGGTAAACCCCTCTCCATTGTAGGAATATTCCAGTCTATAGTTCTCAGAATCTGATCCATTGTTGGAACATTCCAGTCTAATGTTCTCAGTTTCTGATCTCTCCTCCCCCTTTCTCTGGAGCTGCTGATCCCTGCAAGTGCTGTTGGTGATGCTCCCGCTCATGTTATGGGATAACACATTGAACGGCGCCCATTTATCATTCAAAGATGGAAATACTCCACTGGGATAAGTAGAATCCATGGAGACTGGCATTAATTACAGTCGATGAGCAAACAGGCTCAATTAACCAGTTCAAAACATCACTTTACATATCACTATAAACGGGAATATTTTCCGGGTTTGGATGGAATGGATGTGGGTTGCTGAGTGATAGACCATAAATCTTTCAATCTTTTTAATTTTTTTTTCCTTGTACATGAGAGTATTAATAGAACACTGCAGGGGTCTACATATGTTCCATTTTGTTTAGTAAAGGAGGCAGTTGTAAAATAACAGATCGGCTGTGTAAAGAAATGTCGGGTGGGCACGTTTCTAGATATCTTATCAGAATGTATTGACCAATGTGAGACTACTCCTGGTTTTAAGTGTCCTGTTATCAAATCCTTTCATTACACAGGGACAGGAGGATGTCATTCAACCTCTCAAGCCCATTACATAGAAACAGAAAAGGCCATTAAGCCTCTTGAGTCTATTACAGAGGGACAGGAGGAGGCCATTCAGCCTCTCGAGCCTGTTACAGAGTGGCAGGAAGTGTTTATTTAACATTTCAATTCTGTTACGCATAAATATTAGTTTTAAATCAGTTATGGAATAGGAAAGATCTGATGTAAACATTAAAGTTCTAACCTTGAATAAAGCGAGTTTTGAAAGTGTTAGGCGAGTCCTGTGAAAGGCTGATTGGGAAACCTGTTCACAGATAAGGGGATGGTTGGAAAATGCAAGGCCATCAAAACTATTGATGAGATGGGCAAGGCTGGGGAGTGCTGGATGGCTAGATATGTTGATGGACTGATCAAGGGAAGGAAGGAGGCATATGCCAGGTAAACAGAGATGAGATCAAGTGAATCTCGAGAGGAGTATAAGGGCAGTAAGTGTATAGTCAATGCAGAAATCGAGCCAGAAAAATATGGACATGAGATGGCTTTAGAAATAGTGATACCGAGGCATTGAAGAAATTCTACAAAACCTATAATGGCAAAAAAAAAACAACTCGGGAGAGAAGAGGGCATCTTAAAGATCAGTAAGGCTGCCTATGTGTGGAACCACAGGAGATGGGAGGGATACTAAACACATATTTCTCCTCAGTAATTAATGTGGAGGAGGTTATAAGAGCGAGAGAATGAGAAATATGTCGTGATATCTTGAAAAGTGTCTATATTACATGGAAGTGTTGGACATTTTAAAACGCATAAAGGAAAACAAATCCCTGGGACCTGATCAGTTGTATTCCAGAAGTTTGTGGGAAGCTAGGAAAGAGATTGCTTCGCCTTTCGTTGATATATTTGTATCATTGACTTCCACAGGTGATGAGTCAAAACACTGGAGGGCTGCTAACATAGTGTCATTATTTAAGAAATTAAGGAAACCCAGGTAACTATAGATCGGTGAGCCTGACATCAATGGTGACTGAATTGTTGGATGGGATTTTGATGGAAATGATGTATATGCATTTGGAAAGACAAGGACTGAAGAGATCGTTGTACCTTTGAGATCACGTCTCACTGAATTGGTGGAATGTTTTGAGGAAGTGATGAAGGTGGTTGATAAATGCATGGCAGTGGATATTGTCTTTATGGAATGCAGTAAGAAACCCAAAATGTTCTGCATGGTAGACTGGTTAGCAAGGTTAGACTGCCTGGAATCCTGGAAGAGCTCGTCATTTAGATCCAAAATTTTCTTTAATATTGGAGACAGGCCGTGACAGTGGACATTTGTTCATTGAACTTGGACGCCTGTGACCAGTGGCGTGCCGCAAAGATCAAGTGTGGGTCCACTGTCTTTTGTCACTTATGCAATCATTTGCATTTGAATATATGAAGTATTGTCAGTAAGTCTATAGATAATGCCAAATTTGGTGGTGTAGTCGATAGTGAAGAATGATAACTCAGAATATAATGGGATCTTGATTAGGTGAGCTGAGGAGTGGCAGATGGAGTGTATTTTAGATAAATGTGAAGTGCTTCATTTTGGCATGACAAATCAGGGCAAGACATGTAGGTAATGTCCTGTAAAAAGTTGCCAAGCAAGGAGAACTCCATAGAAATTATAGAATTCCTACAGTGAGGAAACATGTTACTCGGCCCATCGAGTCCACACCGACCCTCTAAACAGTATTCCACGAGACAAACCCCTACCATACCCCTCTGAGCATGCATTTCCCATGCTAATCCACCTCCCCTACACATTCTTGGGTTGATATGGGCAATTCAGCATGGCCAATCTCCCCTTATCTGTATATCTTAGTACTGTGGGAGGAAAACGTAGCACCCAGAGGAAACTCACGCAGACACAGGGAGAATGTACAAACCCCACACAGGCAGTCATTAAACCCAGATCGCAGCGCTGTGAAGCAGCAATGCAAGTCACTGAGCGACTACTTTTGTCGCAGGTTCTCAGTTCCTTGAAAGTGCCATCACAGGTCGACAGCGCAGTGAAGAAGGCATTTGATGATCTTCCCTTTATTGTTCCTACATTGAGCCTAAGCGTTTGCATGTTATGTTACATCTGCACAGGACATTGGTTTGGCTACTTTTGTAATACTGCCTTTAATTCTGATCTCCCTGCTGTTGGAAAGGGAGACTTGAAAGGGTACAGAAGAGATTTTAAAGGATGCTGCAGGTGTTGGAGGGTTAGAGTTATAGTGAGAGTTTGAATAGGCTGGGGCTATGTTCAACTGTTGAGGCTGAGGGGTGACCTTAAGGAGGTTTATAAAATCATGAAGGCCATAAATAAGGTAAACAGTCAACGTCTTTTTCCCAGGATTGGCAAGTTCAAAATTAGAAGACATAAGCTCAAGGTGAGTGGGGAAAGATTTAAAAAGGGACAACATTTTCACACAGAGAGTGTTGTGTGTATAGATTGAACAGGCAAAAGAGGTGGTGGAGGCAGGTACAGTTACACCATTTAAAAGGCATTTGGATGGATACATGCATGGGAAGTGTTTAGAGGGAGATGGGCCAAGTGCTGGCAAGGGGAACGAGATTTATTTAGGATATTTGGTGGGGATGGATGACCGGACTGAAGGGTCTTTTTCCATACCGTATATCTCTGAGACTCTATAGCTTCTTGAGTGTATAATACAGCAACAGGAGGAGGCTATTCAGCTTCTGAATTCTGCCAGTCAGTTTGTTTGCTCAATTACTGAGAGTCAAATACAAAAATATATCATACAGACTCTGATGGCGTTTTACAGAAATAGGAGAAAGGCTTTTAGTCTAGAGAAGCTGTAAGGAATGTGAAGAGGCCATTCAGTCCCTCAATTCCATTCCACAGGAGCAGCAGGTGAGCACAGACTCATTGGAGCCTATTACTCTGGAGCAGGAGGAGGACATCTATTTTCACAAACCGGGTATCAGGAGGCAGTCACTCAAGGCCGCTGCTGAAGACTGGGTCACAGGAACAGGAGGCAGTCATACACCTGCTCAAGACTGGGGCACAGGAATATGAGGCATTCGTAGAACTGCTCAAGAGGGGGCACGGGAACAGGAGGCATTCATACAACCTCTCAACACTGGGGAACAGGGAAATCTGGAGGTTAGTGAGGCCCCAGGATCCTGTTACGCAGGAACAGGAGGAGGTGACTCACTCCCCACCAGTATGGGACACTTGGAGAGAAGGGGAGTTTGCTTGCTACAAACAGAAATATATGAATAAGTTGCATGTGTACTCCATTCAATCCTGGCCCACCATTCACTAAGACCATGGCTGATCTGATTGTAATTCCCTCATTCCATTTTACGGAGACTGTCCTCTCTGCAGCCTCTGCTCCATTTGTTGGTCATGTTGTAGACCCAGATGCTGTAATAACAGTCACCATGTCTCATCTGGAGGGATGGGTCCAACCGAATGAGTCAGGATTTCAAGGGTCCAATCACAAGAATGAAAACACAAAATAAAGTAATTGACAGATGTTTAGTTCTCTCACATTCGCAATCTAACTCCCAGAACCAGCCCATCCATTATGCATTATGTGTAGATCCAACTAGCATACAGCTGCATGCAATCCAGTAATATCCAGAGTGGAATTCTGTGAAACCCACACCAATACTTGATGTATAATCCTGGGCTAAATGTCCAGCATGGGGAGCTGTGCAGACCTCGCTGGTTAATTCATATATAAACCCAGGCTGTTGCATTGCTCGGTAACACTGTGTTAGATCACTGCCCAGTGAGGGGAAACTTGCAGCCAAATGCTGGAAGTGACAGGATGTGCAGCTCCCATCCATTTACAGTTCCATGTCTCTACTGTGCCTTGACAAGAGGTGCCGTGGATGTGAACATCACTGCGAGGACGAGATGTAAATGGAAACATTTTAAACACCAATTGTTCTGATTGGTGTTTAAAGATGGGATAACTCAGATAATATCCGATGAGGTTTTGTGGATGGTGCAAACAAGTAAGAGGAGGATGGTGATGTTATAGTGGTTGCACTATAAGCCTTCAAATCATCAATGAGAATTGGAGGAACAAACATGCAAGGAGACTGGGGAGACTTGCAGGAGCAAGAGGGTTGTCATAATAGGTGCATTTAATTTTCCTAACATAGACTGGGATGTCCAAAAGGTTAAGGACGTGGATGGAATGAAATTTGTCAATTGTGTTCAGGAAAGATTCCACAAGCAGCATGTAGAGGGTCCTATTCAGGAAGGGACAAACTCGACCGACTGTTTGCAAATGGGGCAGGATCGGTGAAGGAGGTAAAGTGGAGAATCATTTTGGGAAAACTGACGAAAGTTGCATTAATCTTAAAATCGTTATGGGAGGGACAAAATTGGTCGACAGATTCAAGTTCTAAATTGGGGCAAGGCGTATTTTATTGGAATTAGACAGGGACTTGTAGGTAAAAGGATCTCGGGCAAGTGGGAGGCATTTAAAAGTGAGATAACCCTGTGAAGGTGAAGGCAAAGTGAGGCTGGGAGAGAGAACCCTGAATGACAAGAGATAGTGAGGCTCTGACCGGAAAAAAAGGAGACGTAGCTCAGGTTCAAGCAGCTGGGATCAAGGAATCCCTGGAAGTACACAGGGGATACAGCAGTTTACTGAAGAAGGAAATCAGGAAAGCGAAAAGGGGGTATGAGATAGCCTTGGCTGAGAAGATTAAGTTAAATCCAAAGATGTTCTTTCTGTATTGTAAAAAAAAGAACAACTAGAGAGAATAGGATGCCTTAAAATCCAAAATCGGCATGCGTATGTAAAACTGCAAGACATGGGTGAGGTCTCAATTGACCCTTTTTTTCCATGAAGAAAGCCTTGAAGAGCTGTGACCTTTGTTGGGGGGCGGGGGGGGGGGGGGGGGGGGAGTTAGTCTTGGTACAGTCCATATCACAGCTGAGGTGCTGTTGGACAAATTAGAATGTATTAAGTCAGATAAATCTCTTGGTTTTGACCAGATATATCCAGGAAGTGAGTGAAGAAGGTTCAGGGGCCAAAGCACCAGAAGACTGGGAAGTAGAAAATTTTGTGCCCTTATTCAAGAAGGTCTGCAAAGTAAAGCCTGGGAAATATAACCCAGTAAGCTTCACACCTGTTTTCGGTAAACCACTTGAGATGGTTCTGAGATATAAGATTGCATGCATTTGGAAAACAGAGTTTGACTTGGAACAGTCAGCATAGCTTTGTGCATGACAGATTATGCCTTGCAAATTTTGTTAAAGCTTTTGGAGGAAGTGACCAAGAAGGTTGACGAGGGTAGGGTGGTGGACATAGTCTAAATGGATTTCAGTAAGGCCTTTGATAAGGTTCCACATGATAGGCTGCTCTAAAAGGTTAGATCGCATGTAATACCAGGTGAACTGGCAAATTGGCGACACAATTGGCTTAATGTTAGCAAGCAAATGACTATGGTGGAGGTATGCTTGTCGGACTGGAGGTCTGTGACGAGTGGAGTGACTCAGGGGTCAGTGTTAGGCCCATTGCTGTTTGTTATCTATATCAATGATTGGACGAGAGTGCACAACGCAAGGTTAGTAAGTTTGCAGATGCCACTAAAATAGGATACATCGTTTACAGTGAGGAACATTATCAGATATTGCAGCAGTACCTTGACCAGCTGGGGAAGAGGGCTGGGAAACAGTAAATGGAGTTTAATATAGATGAGTGTGCCGTCTTGCATTTTGGCAAGGCCAATTCAGATGGGAGCTTAATGATGAATGAGAGGGCCTTAAGGAGTGTAGTGGAACAAAAGGACGTTGGAGATCAGGTACACGGTTGTCTAAAATTTGAGTCCCTGATACACAGGACCGTGAAGAAGGCTGTTGGCACACTGGCTTTCATTAGCACATTGAGTACAGAAGTTGGGACGTTATGTTGCAGATGTAAAGGATGTTGGTAAGGCTGCAGTTGGAGTATTGTGCTCAGTTTTTTTCACCTTGCTCTAGAAAGGATATCATTGAACTAGAAAGAGTTAGAAGAAATTTACTAAGATGTTTCCTGGGTTAAAGGCACTAGGTTATAGACAGAGGTAGGATAGGTTAGAACTTATTTCTTTACAGCGTGGGAAACTGAGAGGGTTCTTATAGAACTGCAAATTTATAAAATCAAGAGAGGCGTGCATCGGGGTGAATACTTCAATTTTTTTCCCAAGGTTGGGCAATCGAGGACTAGAGGATATCTATTAATGTTTGGAAAGGAAAAAATATATAAAAAGGAATCTGCGGAGCATTTTTTTATACACAGAATGTGGTACGCACATGGACTGAGATGCCAGTGGAAGTGATTGAGGTGGGTGCAATAACAACATTGAAAACGCATTTGGACAAATACACAGATAGGAAAGGATTAGAGGGATACAGAGCAAGGGCATGGGGAAGTGGGCTGAGAAATAACAAATGGAGTTTGAAAAATCAAATCTCGGTAGGAGTTTAATGATGAATGAGAGGGCCTAAAGGAGTGTCATGGAAAAAAAGGATGTTGGAGATCAGGTGCACCGTTTTCTGAAATTTGAGTCACAGATACATAGGACAGTGAAGAAGGCTGTTGGCACACTAGCCTTCATCAACGCATTGAATATAGAAGTTGGAACGTTCTGTTGCAGTTGTACAGGATGTTGGTAAGGCTGCAATTGGAGTTTTGTGTTCAATTGTATTCACCTTGCTCTAGAAAGGATATTATTGAACTATAAAGATTGTAGAAGAAATTTACAAAGATGTTTCCTGGGCTAAAGAGTCTAAGTTATCGGGAGAAGTTGGATAGATTAGAACAAATTTCTTTACAGCGTTGGAAACTGGGAGGGGGGGGCGGTTGGGGGTTCGGACAGAAGTTTAGATCTTATCAAATCATGAGAGACGTGTATAGGGGTGAATACTTGAAATTCTTTCCCAGGGTTGGGAAATCGTAGACTACAGAGCATCCGTTAATGTTTGGAGAGCAGAAAAATAAAAAGGAACCTGAGAGTCAACGTTTTTTACACAGATTGTGGAACGCATATGGACTGATCTGCCAGTGGACGTGATTGAGGTGAGTACAATAACAACATTGAAAAGGCATTTCGACCAATACAGGTCGAAATAGAGTGATACAGAACAAGGGCAGTGAAATGGGGTGAGTGTGGATGGACATTTTGGTTGGCATGGACCAGCTGCGCCGAATGGCCTGTTCCCGTGCAGTATGGCTGTAAATGTGTGTGTTTTGGGGTTGAGAAAGAGAGGAGGAAACTGAGAAAAATTGTCATGGAAGGGCATGTTCACAGGTTTCAGAATGCTGAAATGAAGCCATTTTGATAGTATCATGCAACACGTGTCAGTATTATAGAAAATGATGAGTGAATGGGATACTGCTGTGAGTTCAGGCGATGGACAGTTTTGGATGAGTATTTGTTCTGCAGCTTTGTAACTCGGAGTGACGACAGCAGAGTCTTCACCTCATTGGGCTGAATCTAACAAAACTTAATCTCAGTGTCATTTTCATTGAGTGTGACAGAGGGAATGTCTGCACGAGGCTGAGCATGTTTCCTAGTGCTATCTTATCAAACTCACTTCATTAACTATCCATCCCACTCTATGGTGTCCCTCTCATTCAATGCTAGCCCGATTCTCCCACCCATCATGGCTGGAGGTACTCACAGTCGGCCGGATGCCCTTCGATGGTGCTATCTTTAAAAGGCCAATGGGCACACGGTTGAGCGTTCTCAGTTTGGAGCGGCCCTGCGCAGTTTACCCCGAGCATGGCAGATAAGGGTCAATTACACCACTGTTTATTGACAGGGGCACGGAGGTCCTGGTGGATGGGCAAGTAGAGGAGGGGACTATTCTCTTCCCAGAGGGATCACACCACCAGACCAACCGAGCCTGGTCTGAGCTCACCTTATTCTCTCTGCTCCCTCACATTCACTGTATATCTGTAATAGCACCTACCCCTGAACAAGGCTCCTGCTCCACCACTCTCACTGCTGCATGCAGCACCTTTCCTCTCTCTCTCTCCAAGTGACCCCCAAGCTTTAAATATTTAAATAGCAAGGGCAGTGACACTTACTTGGTTCATACCTTAAACTGAGTTGGTCAATTCACAAGGCACAGTGTCAGAACGAAAGAGGGAGAGGAAGAATGAACAAGTTCTCTGTTGTTGTTCGTAGTGGTTTGGAGAGTGAATGTTTACAGAGTAAATGAAAAGAACAGTGTACAGTCGCACATGGTTAATGCAAATAGCAAATGGACAGTGAAATTTACCAGGGACACCAACAGTAGCCAGGATAGGACCATAAAAATATTGAATGAGGCGAAGTACATATTCGATCCGCGTTGGTAATGACAACCAAGAATACGTAAAAAGAAACCCAACATAATCGGATAAACCTCTGTTCATTATTGGAACATTCCCGTCTAATGTTCTCACATTCTGATCTCTCCGTCTCCTCTCTCTGCTGCTTCTGATCCCTGTTAGTGCCGACGGTGATGCTCCCACCCATGCTATGGGATAACACATTGAACAGAGCCCATTTATCATTAAAATATGGACACCCTCCACTGGGATAATTAGAGTCCACGTAGACTGACATTAATCACAGTCAGCAAACAAACAGATTCAGTTAACCAGTCCTGTGCATAATTTTACATATCACAACAAAGGGGAACATTTTCTTAGTTTGAATGGAATGGATGGAGGTTGCTGAAGGATAAACTATAAATCTTACAATTTTTTTTATCTTTATTCCCTGTATGTGGGAGGATTGCTGGAACACTGCTGGGTTGTATATATTTCGCCGTGTTTCTATAGGGTCAGGGATAAAATAACAGCCTGCTTGCATAAAATGTCTGATGGGCAGTTGTTTAGATACCTTTCTGCAATGCGGCTGCTAGTTTGAAATGCCGTGCTATCAAGTCCTTTCATAACTTTGAGACAGCATTTAGAGCATCGAAACTGCTGCTCAGGAACAGGGAGAAACAGGAGGCAGTCACAGAGACTGGGACACAGGAACAGGAGGCTGTGATTCAACAGCTTGGGACTGGGACACGAAGACTGGAGGCAGTCATTCAAGTACTCGAAACTGGGACATCTGAACAGGAGGGTGTCATTCAACTGCTCGATAATGGGACACAGGAAAACGAGACAGTAATTTAATTGCTCGCGACTGAGACACCAGAACAGGAGGGAGTTATTCAACTGCTCATGACTGGGATATAGGAATAGGAGGCAGTCACTCAACTGCTCGAGACTGGGACACAGGGATATCTTGGGGCAAGTGAGCACGCAGATTTCTTGTCCCCAGGAACAGGAGGAGGTGACTCACTCCCCACCACTGTGAGACACTGGTAGAGAAGAGGAATTGGCTTGTTACTAACAGAAACGTCTGAATAATATGCATGAGCGAGTCATTCAATCCTGCTCCAACATTCTTCAAAACCATGGTTGATCTGATTTTGATTCTCTCATTCCATTTTACAGAGATTCCCCTCTCTGCAGTCTCTGCTCTATTTTTGATTATGTTGTAGACCCAGATGCTCTAACTACAGTCACCATGTTTCATCCAGAATTGGGTCACCAAAACATTTGGTCTTCCTGAATTTCCACAACAGCTTAAAACACAGCGTCCAGGAAACCATCACGAGCATTTCCATGAACGTACCAAAACTAGAATTAAATCAAATGTCAGTCAAATGCAAGTGATAAGCCTGGTGTGAATCTGTAACAGTGGAGGGGATTCTTCATGTTACCGAGCACATGATCAGCAGAGAGTGATTAACACAGACGATCAATGAATAGGCACAGAACAAGTTACAAAGCTGTGCCTCAAAACTGAAACCCCACTGTCCAACATGGAGCACAGGGCAGGACACTGGGAAGTCAAAGAAAACGCGAGCTATGCTTTCAGAATATTGTTTCTAAGCTTTTTAATTTTGGAAGCTAATGCTCTCGGGTAAGCAACATTCAAGGCCAGAGAAAGATACAAGATATTTATTCACATTAAAATTGGACAATTAAAACTGGATGTCAGGACTTAAACACCAACTGTTTAAATATCCACAAATGGGAGGAATTTCGGAAATAGACAGTGGACAGACACTCAGAGTCAATATTATGGAAGAGTGTGTTTGCAAGTTTCAGAATGCTGAAGAGAAGACATTTCGATAACATAGAACATAGAACATAGAACATAGAAGAATACAGCGCAGTACAGGCCCTTTGGCCCTCGATGTTGCGCCGATCCAAGCCCACCTAACCTATACTAACCCACTATCCTCCATATACCTATGCAATGCCCGCTTAAATGCCCATAAAGAGGGAGAGTCCACCACTGCTACTGGCAGGGCATTCCATGAACTTACGACTCGCTGAGTGAAGAACCTACCCCTAACTTCAGTCCTATATCTAACCCCCCCCCTTAATTTAAAGCTATGCCCCCTTGTAATACCCGACTCCATACGCGGGAAAAGGTTCACACTGTCAACCCTATCTAACCCCCTAATCATCTTGTACACCTCAATCAAGTCACCCCTAAACCTTCTTTTCTCTAATGAAAACAGCCCCAAGTGGCTCAGTCTTTCCTCATACGATCTTCCTTCCATACCAGGCAACATCCTGGTAAACCTCCTCAGCACCCGTTCCAGTGCCTCCACATCCTTCCTATAGTATGGCGACCAAAACTGCACACAATATTCCAGATGCGGCCGCACCAGAGTCTTATACAACTGCATCATGACCTCAGGACTCCGGAACTCAGCATCTAGTAACATAGGCTGGTATTTCTGGGAATGATGATTTAATGTGAAGTTGGTGTGAGGTCAGACAGAATCATCAATTTTCGGAGATGTACAGCACGAAACAGATCCTTCGGTTCAGCTCGGCCACGCTGGTGAGGTATCCCAAAATAAGCTAGTACCATTTGCCAGCATTTGGCCCACATCGATGTAAACCCTTCCTCTTCATGTACCCATCCAAATGCCTTTTAAATTTTGTAATCATAGCAGCCTCCACCACCTCCTCTGGCAGCTCATTCCACACATGCACAATTCTATGTGGAAAAAGTTTTTCCTTAGGTCATTTTTGAATCGTTCCTCTCTCACCTGAAATCCATGCTCTCTAGGTTTGGGGAAACTATTGACCCTATACATGCCCCTCTTGGCTCCAGGAAAAACATCACCTCAACCTACTCACCTTTCCCTGTAGACAAAATCCTGGCAACATCCTTGTAAATCTGTTCTGACTCCCTTCAAGTTTCACAATATCTTTCCAATATGAGGGAAACGAGAATTAAATGCAGTACTCCAAAAGTGGCTAAAATAATGTGTTGTGCAGCAGCAAATTGACCTCCCAATTCATATAGTCAAAGCACTGACCAATAAAGGCAAACATACCAAATACCTTTTTCACTATCTTATATACCTGCGACTCTCCTTTCAAGGAATAATGAACCTGCATTCCAAGGTGTCTTTGTTCAGCAACCCCACCCCGCCCCCAGGACCATACAATTAAGTGTATTCATCCTGCCCTGATTTGTATTTCCAAAATGCAGCATCTCACATTTATCTAGATTAAACACCATCCGCTAGTCTTCAGCCCATCAGCCCACCTGACCAAGATCCCATTGTACTCTGAGGTTAACCTTCTTTGCTGGCCACTCTATCATCAATTTTGCTGTCATCTGCAAACGTACCAACCATCACTGCTATGTTCACATCCAAATGATTTCTATAAATAATGAAAAGCAGTGGACCCAGCAGCGATCCTTGTAGCACACCACTGAATACAGCCCTTCTGTTCAAAATGCAATCCACCACCACCAACCTCTGTCTCTCATCTTGGAACTAATTCTGTATCCACATGGCTACTTCTCCCTGCATTACTTGTGAACTAACCTTGTTAACTGGTCTACCATGCGGAAAGTTGTCAAATGCCTTACTGAAGTCAATGTCAACAATGTACACCTCTCTGCCTCAATGAATCCTCTTAGTCACTTCTTCACAAAAACTCAGTCAATTTAGTGAGATACAATTTTCCGCGCCTGGAGCCATATTGCCTATCCCTTATCAGTCCTTGCCTTTCAAAATAAATGCAAATTTGTGTCTCATACTTCTCTCCAACAACTTGCCCACCACTGACGTTAGGCTCCCCAACATTTCCTTACCATCCTTCTTAAATGTTGTAAGTAATTCAACAAAGTTAGCAAGCCTCCCATCTTCCAGCACCTCACCTGTGACAATTGACGATACAAATGTCTCAGCAAGGGGCCCAGGAATCACTTCCCGAGCTTCCCATAAACTTCTCGGGTCCACCTGATCTGCTCCCGGTATTTTACTGCCTTTACAGGCTTTACAAAACCCAGCATCTCCTCCTCTGTGATACAGACACTTCTCAAGATGTCATGATTTATTTCCGAAGTTCTTTGACTTGCATATCCTTCTGTACAGTCAATACTGTTGCAAAATGCTTGTTTACTATCGCCTCTATCTCCTGCTGTTCTGCACATGACAGCCTTGCTTATCTTTAAGTGGTCCAACACACTCCCAAGTTACTCTTTTGTTCTTAATGCATGTGTAGAGTCCATTTAGATTCTCCTTAATACTATTTTCCAAAACTATCTCATCTTCCCTTTATGGCCTCCGGATTTTTCTCTTAAGTGTACTCCAACTGGCTTTAGATTCTTCTGGACAGTCACGTTAAATCTGGAATGAAGAGGCTGATGCCGATGATGATTCCATTTCGGATGTTGGAAAAGCCCATCTGGTTCACTGATGTCCTTGAAGGAGGCAAACAGCCATCCTTACTTGGTCATAGTTACATGTGACTCCAGACCGACAACAATGTGATTGATTCTTACCTACCCTCGAGGCGATTCGTGATCGGGGATAAATGCAGGCCAAACCAGTGGTAGCCTAATCCCGTGAATGAATACTGAAAAAGACCCTTCATATCTGATGTCTCTACCTGATATATCTTCCCTCTTATCCGTGACCAGACTCTCAATTTCTTCAATCCTCCATCATTCCTTACACCTGCCAGCCTTACCCTTCACCCGAGCAGTGACATACTGCCTCTGTGCTCTTGACATCTCATTTTTGAAGGCTTTCCTCTTCTCAACTAGTCCCTTATCTGCGAATCCACTTTGGAAGGTCTTGACTAATATCACCAAAATTGGCCTTCCTCCGATTTAGAATCTTAAAATCTAGATCCTTATTCCTTTTCCATTTCTATTTCAACACTAAGAGAATTATGATTACTTGTCGCAAAGTTCTTTCCCCACCGATACCTCAGTCTCCTGCCCTGCCTTATTTCCCAAGAGTATGTCACATTTAGCTCCTTCTCTGTGATGGAGAGCTTTGGACAAGTAACTGCAGCTTTGTATCTGTTCGTGTGGTCATCCGAGTCTTCGATTCATTGGGCCGAATCTAACAATAATTTTTCTCAGTGCCATTTTCATTGAGTGTGACAATGGGTTTGTCTGCACCAAGCCGAGCTAGTTTCCTGGTGATTTCTTACTGAATTCACCTCATTAACTACCCACCCCACCCCATGGTGTCCCTCTCATTCAATGTCAATCCGATTCTCCCACCCATCATGGCTGGAAGTACTCACCGTCGCCCGGATGTCCCTGGCTATTCCGTGAACCCTGACATTGGTACCATTTATAAAAGCCAATTGGCACACAGCTGAGCTTTCTCAGGTTGCAGCTGCCTTGCACAGGTTATCACGAGTATGGCAGATAAGGGGCAATTACACCACGGTTTGTCGACAGGGGCACGGAGGTCCTGGTGGATGGGCTAGTACAGAGGGTAACCACTCTCTTCCCAGAGTGGACCTCACCACCAGACACACCGAGCATGGTCTGAGCTGACCACCCAGCTCAGTGCTGTATCTGCGGTCTGAAGAAATGTCCAGCAATACAGTACAAGCATCAACAACCTTCCCCACTCTGTAGTGAAAAGGGTCCCTGTATTCTCTCTGCGACCTCACGCTCACTGTATATCTGTTATAGGACCGACCCCCGAACAAGGCTCATGGTCCCCCACTCTCACTGCTGCATGCAGCAACTGCCCAAACTCTCTATCTCTGTCTTTCTCTCTCCCACCTCTCTCTTTCCCTCCACGACACACCCACACTAATAACACTGCATGGATACAACACCGTGGACTGACTCCCTCCGGACAGTTCACCATTCCTCCTTACCTCACTAGCACTAACGGCAGGGCCACCCACTCCCACCCTCATTCCCTCCCTCCCTTTCTCTCATTTCAGGAGCAACAGCCTGGAATAGGACAGAAAGGGCCAAGCTGGAGGGGTAGGATGCCGATATCCGTTCCCTCACCCCCCTCCCTCCGCCATGTGGGGAGGACCCTGGTACGAGCCAGAGAGGACCGGGATGCCTCGTCTGGAGTTTTAAAACCATCTACGTCCCAACAACAGAATAAAGAGCAATGTTCAGTGAAGGGTAATTCTCACTGTAAACCCAGTTTCAGTTCTGTTTCCACCAGCGCAACTTAGAAACCGTGGCCCTGATGCCATGTCCCTTTGGTGTTGAGCAGGTACAAATAGAATCCCCACGGTCTCAGTGAGCAGGAGGGTGGGCTCAGAACACACCATCACCACCACCTGCCAGGAAGGAGGCTTGGAGCCTCCCTCCTCCATCTCCTCTTGTAAACCGTTCAGATACTGAAACTAATCTGTTATATTTACTGCTCTCCTCACATGTCCTGAAATATTCAATAATCTGGGCTCATATATACCCACGGCCCTCTGCTCTTGCACCCCTTTTATAATACTACAGCCTGGTTACATTGTCTCTCAATGTTCTTCCAAACAAAGTGCATCATTTCACAATTCTCTGCATTGATCCTATATGCCTGAAAACGATACCAACGTGTCACTGTCCTGTTGAATTTCCAAACTGTCCTCCACACACTTTACAATTCTTCCATGTTTGTTATCTGCGAACATTGAAATTGTCCTCCAGTCGCAATCCACACAGAAATGCTGACTCACCCACTGGTGTGAGCAAGTGTAATACTAACACAATCCCTAAAGACAGACTGAAATAGTGACACACACCAGACAGAGCGAGTGAAATATTGACAATGTTACCATGGAGCAAGAGAAATAATGACAGACACTCCATGTCTGTATTAGTGAATGTCTCTATGTCTCTGTATTATTGTGCGTCTGTGTGTATCAGTGTGGGGCGTGTCTGACAGTCTCTGTGGTGTTTAAAGTGTGGTAATACCCCTGACACGAGCTCTGGGCAAGGGTCCTTTCATTTCTGTCCACAGATGCTGCCAGACCGGCTGAGCATTCTGTTGCTGTCAATCTCTGCTGATCTCCTCACACCACTGTTTAAATGGCAATGGAGGGTGAAAATCATCTGGGATTCAGTTTATGAGGGACAAAGGGAGGGCAAAAGTCAAAGCACCATCCAAACTGAGAGCACAACCAACACACACACAGAACACATGCATACACACACACACACACACACACACACACACACACACACACACACACACACACACACACACACACACACACACACACACACACACACACACACACACACACACACACACACACACACACATCTGCAGGAGATCTTTAGGATAGCGTCCTCAGCCTAGGAAGCTCCAGTTTATCATCATTGAATCCGTACAGTGTGGAAGAAGGCCATTCAGTCCATTGTGTCCAAATGAACATAAGTGGGGATATTAACTGAAGTTTACATAATGTTCAGAACAAGTAGTCAATGTCCATGTGCAACAAGAACTAGACACCATTAAAGATCGTACTGTATAGGTTTGGGTAACATTCATGCAACAGCACTGCTACACACTGCACAATTCGACAATAAAAGGTGCTGCTCAGTCAGCACCTTAATCTGGGTTCACAAGAAGATGAGAAGTCATTCAGCCCATCAAACTTTTGGACAAGACGTATGGTAATGCATTTAGTACCTCCTGTCATTTACAAAGGAAAAGAAGGAATCTGCTCACTCCCACACGTTACTTACACAGAATCCGAAAGAGTCTATTTCACACACGGAGTCACTTACAAAAGAAGAGGAAGATGTCATTCAGTTTTTGAAGTCACTAACACAGGAACAGGAAAGTCTGAGAGATTATCTAATATCACAAACAAATGGAGCAGGAACTGAAAAGAACAACTGCTCAAAATTGATCTACCTGTTTTAATTGTTCATAGTACATAAATGAGTGTCCGTCCATATTCATCAAGTTTCAATTCGTTATTCTTTCACATTGCTACAGATTAAACACATAGTTACTGCACTCTCTCCTCATGGTACCATCATGCCAGGGTTTAGTCTGGTGAAACTCCTTTGCACTGTCTCGATGACAAAGAGATCATTATTTATAAAGCAGTCCAAATCTGTACACAATGTACCAAATACTCTCTTCACCAAAACACCACCATTGGGAAAGATATCGTAACTCTGATACTTCAATCAATTTGTATGAAGAGCCACATATCATTTAATTCCTGCCGCGTAAGAATTCAGTTAGTGACTTATAACCGAGGTCATCCAGGTCCTTTTCAACAAAAGAAATTGCCAACGTCTCACCATTTAAAAAAAATATATAAATGCGAATGATGATATTTGTTGTTCCCATCTGATTCAGTTTGTATGCCTCGTGAATAACGATTGCCAAACACTGATCCGTCTGATATTCCACAAGCCTTCAGTCCAGAGAAAAACATTTCTCTTCTCATATCTCCATTACTCAATTTTTAATCCATATGGTTTATATTCCAACCTACCTACCCATGGACTCTAACATTCCCCACTCACCTGTATTCAACCATGTCAAACATCTGCTGAAAATTCAAATACTCAACTCCCATTGGTTCTCAATTGTCGATGTCGCAGCGGACAATCTTCACAAACTCCAGCAGGTTCATCAAAGATCATTTCCCTTTCCTGAATCGCGGCTGAATCTACCATATCAGATCATTGCTCTCCAACTATTTAGTTGCCACATTCGATAATAGGTTACAATGATTTACTCACAGCTAACCTCCAGCTATTTAGTTTTCATTTTTTCCCCTCTCCGTCCTGTTTTGAATGTTTAGATTTACAATAGCTGCTTTCAAACCTGCAGGATACTTTCCAGAAACTAAGCAACTTTGAAGAATAGTCAGTAATTGTTTCACTACCTCTGTTACGACCTCTAAAACATTTGGGATGTAGCTCATCAGATGCAGCAACTTATGAAACTTTAATTAAATTAGATTTTCAAAAGCATACACATTATTAATTTTAATTTCCTGCAGTTGCTCATTTTTACCAGTCCTCCTTTTTCCTAGTATTTCTGGAAGTTAGTTTCTGTACGTTCCCCTGTGGAGATGGAACCAACATATTCCTCTCAGAAGGCAGATGGCTTCTGTCAGTTCGTAAATAGTTTGGAGGACTGCACCTCAGATATGGTGGTTATATTACCCACTCCTGCCTGGAACATTTCAGAATTGAAACAGTTCACTTCATGGTGGGTGTCAGCACGCTCCAATCCCTGGTGTGAAGGTACAAGTTATACTGAAGGAGGGGACACAGCTTAGTGACCACCTCAATTTTGAAACAAGCTGGTTTCACACTTTACACATGAATGGGTCCAGCTTAGAAAAATGTTCCTGGAAATTCTGGAAAGTGCAATGTTCTGCTCCACCCTGCTTACAAGAGGTTGCCTTCTGTCTAGCCTCGGCTCCATTTGTTTACCATGGACCAAGACTCTGTGTAAATGCAGGGCCAGAGTGGGGTCACCAGACCCTCGGCTCTCCCTGAATGAAACCAGCAGCTAACCACACAACCCAGAGAACACCTTCCACAGAAACTCCACTGACTTTCTAATGACAGCAGCAAGTCAGTTCCCCACATTCATTGTTGAAAATAGCTCCCTCCCCTCAGTTTCTCTTCCTGGCTGAGAAAGCCATTGCATCACTGCTGAGTCCCGCAGTAACAGTTCCTCTGTCTAAAGAAGCAGTTGACAATGTAATATTACTTTTCTCTGTATCTCGGCAACTATAAGGCCAGCGCCAGTATTGCTGATGGAGTTGATCACCACATTCAGAGAAAAGAGTCAGAGGGATCATAACTCACTTCAAGCAGGGACATCCCGAAATGAGTGTGATATTCAGTAATATTGGAAAAAGAGAAATGTTAGAATAACGTCCCATTCTATTTTCCTTCTAGTCTTTCACCAGCAGTCATTTTGCTTGCTTCTCCTTTCTCGCTCTCTCTTGCTGGACATTTCTCCATCCATTCAACACAAACCTCCCACTCAGCGTTCCAACCATCCTGATATAAATAATATTATTTCTCAGTTGCATTCAGTTTTGATAGGGTCGCTGAACTCGAAACGTTATCTGTGTTTCCCCCGACAGACTGCCATACCTGCTGAGGTTCTCCAACATTCTTTCAGGCGGTGGCGAAATGTATTTCAGATCTCGAGCATCCGCAGTTCCTTGGTTTATTTCACCTTGAATGTTGTTATTTCCCGGGATTTCAAAATCAATGACAAGGGCAGCATTTCTTGTCCATCACTAATGGCCCTTGACTACGCGGCCATTTGTCAAGACAATATGGAGCTAACTACATTGTTGTGGTTCTGAAGTCACTCTTAGTCCAGACTGGGCAAAAATGCTAAGTTTCTTTATCAAAGGCTACCAGCGAAATAACAAAATAAATCCTGGTGGTTTATCGTTGCTTTGAGTGAAATTAGGTTCCAATCCAATTTTTGTCATTCAAATTATATTTAGTCATTAGCTATGGTAGAATTTCAACAATGCTTTGAGAGTCGTAACCTGTGCCTCTGAATTATACGGGTCAGTGACGGTATTATTCTGATCCCGAGTCCCTGTTGTGAAGTAACTGTAGATACAAGAACAAGTTTGTGGTCAAAATATTTGTAAATGAAAGAGAGGGCAGAAGAGAACTGGAGTCATATAATCTGTCGTTAACGAAGAGATAGATGATGGCAATTCAGCAACAGCACTGCGGCAGAGTTGCAGACTGGATGTCGACAGAATTGATGACAGAGAGAATGCGGAAAATAAAACAGTCCAGGGTAAAAAGAAGACTCAAAGTTCCAAAGTTCCTTGTTACATGTTTATGGGTAGGCAGTTAGAAAAGCATGAAAGGAAATGGAGTTTGAGACTTAAAGTTTATGTATTTGCTAAACAGATTTAACCGGATTAGAAATAACCTTCAGCATTGTTTATAGAATTGATAGAGATAGGCTTACCAGGAACACCAATAATTGAGAGGATGGGATAGTATCCAGCTTGAATAATAATCAGTACAACTTGTATTCGCAACTCTAACCATGTCCAATCCTGAGAAAGAGAGTAAAGACTCGAGGATAACCTCCCGTCCATTGTTGGAACATTCCAGTCTAATGTTCTCAGATTCTGATGCATTGTTGGAACATTCCAGACTAATGTTCTCAAAATTCTGATCTCTCCCTCTCTCTGAAGCTGCTGATCCGAATCTTGTTGACGTTGACTCTGCCCCGAATACTATGGCATAACAAGGTGAAAGAAGCCCCTAATTATGGAAAAGGGCAACCCTTCAGTGACCCAGTTAGGTCCAGGAAGCCTGATATTAAACGCAGTCATTGAACAAACAGCTCTAGTTAACCCCTTTCATGCCAACGCTCATATGTCACAATAGTACTTGGTGCAGGTGGGATGTTGATATCGCTGACTATTGGGTTAGTGGCACATCTCCAATTGTAAAGATAGGGGTGAGGGAGAGAGATGAAGCTATCTTTTCACAAGCTCGATGATTCTATTGTGTTTTGGCAGGGTAGGAATTGCTGGGCTCCCGAAACCGTCTGTAGCTGATGACAGGACCTGCTGCATCCTTTTGTTTTATTTATTTATGTTTCACTTTGACATTTATCTGACAGTCATTTAACGGTTTAGGTGGGGTTAGGCATTTTTGCCAGGCTCCTACAGCACCATAGACTGTGTAGATACAGTCCATTCCTTGTTGTCCTTGCAGCTGCGGCCTGGTCCTGTGAAGTAATAGTCAAGCTCTCCTAGAAACAGGATTCTTAGTTTTACCTTTCGCCAGATATTGCTGGGGTCACAGCAGAGCTGGAAGGCGGTAAATCTCTCCTGGCTTCTACACTCTCTCTCTGAGATTTCTCTCAGAAGTCTTTTGATTTTTATTCCTCCTGGATTGGAGAACAGCATGTCAGAAAATCTGTTTCCTGAACTTGTTTTTGGACAAGTGTGTGCTTATAGGATGTTACCACATTGGAGCAGTTACTGTTTGTAGTTAAATAACCTATTATTCTGTTCAGTGTTTAACCAGAATTAATATGTTCCAGGTCGCACTTCCTGTATTTTGTCAGTAGTGTTTGAATAAATAGTGTTTTTCTTAATGTTGAATATTTTGAACAAGCGAATCGTATCTGAAACACAGCACCTCACATTTACCTTTAAAATATGACAAAAAGCACGTTCGGTCGGAGGGGATTTGTGTATTTTGAGGGGATTGCTTTGGTCCATAACAAGAGTGACAGAGATTCAGGTTTTATTGGGTAATTACTTAATGGACAACATGTTGCAGAAATATGAGATTAAACAGCGGAATGGGCCGAGCTGGAGGAATGATAGTTATGTAAGGAGTTATGTCGGATACTCACTCCGCCTCACAGATCAAGCCCGGACACATAAAAGCCAAGATAAGATATCTGTTCATCATGAAGCACTGCAAAGACCAGGCTAGTGTACCGCTCAGCAATCCGTCCAGGATCGAACACTCTTCAGGGCTCACCAGTCCATTCCATTTCTGTCCATTAGTGCACTCGGCTAAATAATTTGTTCAGCACAGGGCGCTGTGCAGAACACACAAGTGCATTGATGTTTAAACACGGACTGGGTATCTGTCCAGCATGGGGAGCTGTGCAGTGAATAGCAGTCAAGTTATCAGTTAATCTGGAGCAGTTGCCTTCCCAGCATGTACAGCAGTGTACAACAGCCACCTCAAAGCTGAGTAACACTGTGTTAGATCACTGCCCAGCGTGGGGAGACCTGCGGGCGGCTCATGCTGGAAGTGACAGGCTGTGCAGCTCCCGTCCATTTGCACTGTGCCTTGACAAGGGGGTACTGTGGGTGTGAAAATCACTGCCAGTGAGAGGCCACGAATCAGTTGAAATACCACCAAATGGGAGGAGCTTGGTTAAAAAAGACGGGGAGATTGAAAGACAATTTTAGAGAAGGATCTGATCGTAGGTTTAAAAATTGTGAAATGAAAACATCTTGCAGAAAAGACCAGTGTTTCCAGAAATGATTGGTTAACAGGATATTGATAAGATGTGGAGAGTTAAGATGATGGAGAGTTTTGGATGAGCATTTGTTCTGCAGCTTTTTTAACTGGGAGCAGGATCAGTAGAGTCTTGGAATCATTGGGCTGAATCTAACAATAATTTGGGTCAGTGCTATTTTCATTCAGTGTGACAGAGGGATTGTCTGCACGAGGCCGAGCTAGTTTCCTGGTGTTATCTTATCGAATTCACCTCATTAACTACCCACCCCACATTCAATACCAACCCGATTCTCCCACTCATCATGGCTGCAGGTACTCGCCATTGCCCGGATGTCCCTGGATATTCCGTGATTCCCTGGTGCAATCTTTAAAGGTGAAAATGTGTTGCTGGAAAAGCGCAGCAGGTCAGGCAGCATCCAGGGAACAGGAGAATCGAATTTTCGGGCGCAAGCCCTTCTTCAGGAATGTGTTTCCAGCAACACATTTTCAGCTCTGATCGCTAGCATCTGCAGTCCTCACTTTCTCCGCAATCTTTAAAGGGCCAATGGGCACACAGTTAACCTTTCTCTGCTTGGCGCTGCCCAGCACAGTTCACCCTGAGCATGGCAGATAAGTGGAAATTACACCACGGTTTGTAGACAGGGTCACGAAGGCCCTGATGGATGGGCTAGTACAGAGGAGGGCCATTCTCTTCCCAGAGGGGGCCACACCACCAGACCCACCGAGGATGGTCTGAGCTCACCACCCAACTCAGTGCAGTATGTGCAGTCTGAAGAAATGTTCAACAATACAGGACAAGCATCAATAACCTTCCCTGCTCTGTCAGGATAAGGGTCACCGTATTCTTTCTGCTTCCTCACACTCACTGTATATCTGTTACAGCGCCTTCTCCAGAATGAGGCTCCATCATTCTCAGTACTGCATGCAGCAAATTCTCCCTCTCTCACCTATGCAATACCCCCACATTGTTATAAAATGGCCTGTTGAGTGCTGTTTCAAGAATTATCTGAATGAATTCGTTTGTACAATGTTCCAAATATTTCCCAAGTTCAGGAAAATGTTCGTCCTCCAGTGTGTAACACATCAGGGGATCAAGCAGAGTTTTATTTTTTAAATTACTCAGAATGAAAGTGCGTCATGAGGCCATGAAGCCTCTCAAATATATTCCCAAAATTCAGACAAAGGGAGCACCAAAACTCTTCAAGAAATACGCTCTTCTTGAAGATAGGCACCACATTGGAGGGTCTCCAGTTTCGCTGGAACACTCCTGTAATCCGGAGAGTTATGGAAAATTTCACACAGTGCCAACAGTCACTCTGTAACCACTTCTATTAGAACCAGTTGTTAGACCTGTTTACCAATGGTCATATCTGTTTGAGAAAAGCCTTTTTGTTTTGTTAGAGACAATGCAAGAAATTTCACTTACTACAATTTGGTTATATTATTGAAACTCTTTGTGATTCCCCTGTGAGGAACGATGTAAAATACTGTTTTAAATTCTCTGCCTGCTCCCTGAAACCAATTCCCCAGTCACATCCTCCAGGTGTTCCACATATACTTTCCTGCCTTTCTTTCAAGGGTCTCACACATACATCATGAACGTTTTTTTTAAATCGAAACGGAAAAGCTCTTGTGGTTAGATTCTTTTTGATATTTCTTGCCAGTTTTGGAATATTATTCTTTGTATCTTGCTTTATTCAATCTGCTTCTGGTTCCAAACATACGCATTCCAAAGCTGGCCGATGCTAGTGTTCCCGAATCTAAGTTCTATAGTTTGTGATTGATTAGTACCCTTTACAGCGTTTGTACATCATGGTTGGTTTATCGTCACATCTTCATACCATCTTCTTTATGACCAGAGTCAATCATTGCTGAGCATTGTGAAATATAAGCTTACATTTCTACACCACACATCTACTGATCTTCACCTGAGTCCATTTTCACATTTCATTTTATACCAGATATAAGGCATAAATCTGCAATTGAAATACCTGGCTCTTTTCAATCATTCAGGGGGAACCTGCGGAAGTGGCTGAACACATCATCAGCTGAGGGTGATTCCATCCTCCCAGTTTCTCTGGCTCTTTGATTTCTGTTTGATGTTGCCACATTCCAGTAGAAAGATTCCTGCGTGATCACCTTTTCTCTCAACCGAGGAATCCGTTAACTCGGGTGAACTGAGCCTGCAGCTGTGACTGTCCCATCTCCCTCACTCCGTCCCCTCCTTCCCAGAACAATTAGAGATCTCCCATTGTCCTCACTCCTACTGCACTAGAATCCACATTCACCGAGTCATCCTGCGCCAATTCCAACACCTCCAGCGCGACACCACCATCAAACACATCTTCCCTTCCCGTCCACTGTCAGCATTTCACAGGGACAATCCCCTCTGTGACACCCTCCATCAACCCTAACACTTCCCCACTCCCCCATGACACCTTTACATGTGATTGCAGAAGCTGCAACACTTGCTCATTCACCTCTTCCCTCCTCACTGACCAAGGCACCAATCACACCTTCCAGGTGGAGCAGCATTTCGCTTGTACGCTTTCAATCCAGTCTCCTGTCTTTGCTGCTCAAAATGCAGTCTCCTTTACTTTAGCGGATAAAACAAAAACTGCTTTGAGGAACATCTCCACTCTGTCTGTATGAATGACCCTGACCTTCTGATTCTTCCCCATTTCGATAATCTACCTTGCTTACAAGATAATGAGAATTCTTTGAGGAGGTAACAAGTAGGTTAGATCAGGAAAGCCAATGGGAGTTATCGATGTGGACTTCCAGAAGGCCTGTGATTAGGTTCTGCACAGGAGACTGCAGAGTTAATTAAGAACCCATGGTGTTAGCGGTTAGGTATTAACATAAAAGGCTGGCTGTCTAGGAGAGGCAGAGTGAAGATAAAATGGTCCTTCTCAGAATGGCAGCCGGTGACTAGTATTGTTCTGCAAGGGTCAGTGGTGGGACCACAACATTTCACTTTATTGGTTAATAATCTGGTTGGCAGAACAGAGGGCATTCTGGCTACGTTTGCAGATGATGCAAAAACAGGTGGAGGGGCAGGTAGTATTGAGGAAGCAGGGAGCCTACTGAAAACTTTCGACAGTTTAGGAGAGTGGGAAAATGAGTGGCAGATGAAATATAATGTGGGAGAGTGTGAGGTCATGCACTTTGGTATGAAGAATAAAGACATGGACTATTTGCTAAATCAGATGGAAATTCAGAAATCTGAAGTGCAAAGGGATTTGTGATTCCAAGTCCAGGATTCGCCGAAGGGAAACTTGCCGGTTGATTCAGTAGTTAAAAGGCTAATACGAAGTTGCCATTCATCTCGAGAGGACTAGAGTATAAAGGTGGGGATTCTAAGGCTTTCTACAGCTCTGGTCAGACCACAGTTTCAGTATTTTGTGCCTCATACCTCAGGAAGGATGTATTGGCATCGGTGGGTGTCGAGAGGTGGTTCACGAGAATGATCCCAGAAATGAAAAGCTTAACACAAGAGGAATGTTGGAGGAATTGTGTTGGAGGTTAGAAGAATGAGGGGGTATCTGAACTCACATAATACTGAATAGCCTGGACACAGAGGACAATGGGAGGACGTTTGCACTGGCAGGAGAGACAAGGATCTGAGGGCACAGGCTGAGAGCAAAGGAAAGACCCTTTCGATTGGAGATAAGATGGAACTTCTTTAGCCAGAGGATGGTGAAACAGTGGAATTCCTTACCACCGAAGGCTGTGGAAAACAGATCATTGAGTATATTTAAAACAGACACAAATAAGTTTTTGATTGCCAAGGGGAGCAAAGGTTACAGCGAGATAACAGGCAAATGAGGGAAATCTATCAGTCTTGATCGAATGGTGATGCAGGGTCAATGGACCGAATGGCTTCATTTCTGCATGTATAGTCTTGTGGCCTTGTAATATCTCGGTCCTGGGCGGCACGTTTGCTCAGTGGTTAGCACTGCTGCCTCAAAACAGGGATCTTGTTTAGATTACAGCTTCTGGTGTTGCCTGCGTGGAGTTTGCATATTATCCCCTTGTCTGCGTGGATTTTCTTTGGGTGCTCCGGTTTCCTCCCACAGCTCAAAGTTGTGCAGATTAGGTGAATTGGCCATGCTAAGTTGACCTTAGTGTTCAGGGATTGGAGGTTAGGTGCAATAGTCAATGGTCAATGCACCATAGGGTAGAGAATGAGTTTGTTTTGCATACATTTTCGAGGGTCAGTATGGGCCTGTTTCCACACTTTAGTGATTCTAAGAAAATGCAGGCTGCTGCAATGTTCCAATGAAGTACAACTCAAGCTCAAGTAACGCAGCACTTTACACTTTGGTATGTTGCAGTCTGGAAGAGTTAATATTCAATTCCATGACTTCACAGTCTGACCCCATTATGGCTGTTCTCCATTTTCATACAGTCTCCTTCCTGGGCTCCCTACAAATGTGTTTCGTTTATTGTGCAGTCAACAGAGAAAATCCATTTCTAATATTTACACATTAATTTACACCCATTATGTATCTGTGTCTCTTTCACCACGATTAAAAGCTAATTTGGCTTTTGCAGTGGGCCTCCAAACACTCTTTCCCACCTCAACCAAGCCACTAAAAGGCTCACTTTCCAATCCTTTACACTTCTGAAGAAATTTTACACTGTATTTGAAACATTAACATTGTTTCTCTGTCTCTGCAGATGTGGCCAGATCCACTGAGTTTCTTCAAAAATGAAAAGTCACAGAACACATTTTCAATATAACAAAGATCATTAGATACAGGAAATCTGAAACAAAAACACAATTTGTTACAGATACTGTGAGCTTTGAAGAACAATCACAGGCCCTGAAAATTAAATCAGCTTTCACTCCACAGATGCTGCCAGACCTGTTCAGTATTTCAAATATGTTTCTCAAAGCTGCTCACACGCTCTTTCCAACATGGAGCGCCACAAATCGGGAAGTGAACAATAACGCAAGGTGCACAAATTCATTTGTTCTGAAACTACATAGGGCTGGTATCTCTGACACTACAGAGCTCTTAATCATGGTCAGGGAGAGAAACAGAGGGAAACACAATCATAGAACATAGAAGAATACAGCGCAGTACAGGCCCTTTGGCCCTCGATGTTGCGCCGATCCAAGCCCATCTAACCTACACGAGCCCACTATCCTCCATATGCCTATCCAATGCCCGCTTAAATGCCCATAAAGAGGGAGAGACCACCACTGCTACTGGCAGGGCATTCCATGAACTCACGACTCGCTGAATAAAGAACCTACCACTAATAACTGTCCTATACCTACCACCCCTTAATTTAAAGCTATGCCCCCTTGTAATAGCTGACTCAATACGTGGAAAAGGGTTCTCACGGTCAACCCTATCTAAACCCCTAATCATCTTGTACACCTCTATCAAGTCACCCCTAAACCTTCTTTTCTCCAATGAAAACAACCCCAAGTCCCTCAGCCTTTCCTCATACGATCTTCCTTCCATACCAGGCAATATCCTGGTAAACCTCCTCTGCACCCGTTCCAGTGCCTCCACATCCTTCCTATAGTATGGCGACCAAAACTGCACACAATAATCCAGATACGGCCGCACCAGAGTCTTATACAACTGCAACATGACCTCAGGACTCCGGAACTCAATTCCTCTACCAATAAAAGCCAGTACGCCATATGCCTTCTTCACCGCACTATTTACCTGGGTGGCAACTTTCAAAGATCTGTGTACATGGACACCAAGATCCCTCTGCTCATCCACACTACCAAGTATCCGACCATTAGCCCAGTACCCCATCTTTTTGTTACTCTTACCAAAGTGAATCACCTCACACTTAGCTACATTGAACTCCATTTGCCACCTTTCTGCCCAGTTCTGCAGCTTATCTATATCCCGCTGTAACCTGCCACATCCTTCCTCACTGTCAACAACTCCTCCGACTTTCGTATCATCCACAAACTTGCTCACCCAACCTTCTAACCTCTCCTGCAGGTCATTTATAAAAATGACAAACGGCAATGGTCCCAAAACAGATCCTTGCGGAACACCGCTAGTAACGGCACTACAAGATGAACCTTTACCATCAACTACTACCCTCTGTCTTCTTCCAGCCAGCCAATTCCTAATCCAAACCTCCAACCCACCCTCAATGCCATACCTCCGTATTTTTTGCAGTAGCCTACCATGGGGAACCTTATCAAACGCCTTACTAATATCCATATACACCACATCTACCGCTTTACCCTCGTCCACCTCGTTAGTCACCTTCTCAAAGAATTCAATAAGGTTTGTGAGGCACGACCTGCCCTTCACAAAATCATGCTGACTATCCTTGATCACATTATTCCTATCTAGATGTTCATAAATCCCATCCCTTACAATTCTCTCTAAGACTTTGCCCACAACAGAAGTGAGAGTCACCAGCCTATAGTTACTAGGGTTATCCCTACTCCCCTTCTTGAACAAGGGAACCACTTTTGCGAGCCTCCAGTCTTCTGGCACTACTCCCGTGGACAACGAGGACATAAAAATCAAGGCCAACGGCTCTGCAATCTCCTCCCTTGCTTCCCAGAGAATCCTAGGATAAATGCCATCAGGCCCAGGGGGCTTATCTATTTTCACCCTTTCCAGAATTTCCAACACCTCTTCCCTACATACCTCAAAGCCATCCATTCTACTTACGTGTGACTCAGTATTCACATCGGCAACAATGTCCTGTTCATGAGTGAATACTGTCGAAAAGTATTCATTCAGTGTCTCCCCAATCTCTTCAGCCTCCACACGCAACTTCCCACTACTATCCTTGACTGGACCTATTCTTAGAAGAGAAAAATGAGGTCTGCAGATGCTGGAGATCAGAGATGGAAATGTGTTGCTGGAGAAGCTCAGCAGGTCAGGCAGCATCTAGGGAACAGGAGAATCGACGTTTCGGGCATTAGCCCTTCTTCAGGAAAGGCTTCCTGAAGAAGGGCTAATGCCCGAAACGTCGATTTTCCTGGACCTATTCTTACCCTAGTCATTCTTTTATTCTTGACATACCTATAGAAGGCCTTAGGGTTTTCCCTAATTCTACCAACAGAGGACCTTTCATGTCCCCTCCTTACTGCTCTTAGCTCTCTCTTCAGGTCCTTTCTGGCTACCTTATAACTCTCATTCGCCCCAATTGAACCTTCACGCCTCATCTTTACATAGGCCACCCTCTTCCATTTAACAAGGGATTCCAATTCCTTATTAAACCACGGCTCCCTCACACGACCCTTTCCTCCCTGCCTGACAGGTGCATACTTATCAAGGACACTCAATAGTTGCTCCTTGAACAAGCTCCACATATCAATTACGCTCTTGCCTTGAAGCCTACTTTTCCAAGCCACGCATCCTACGTCGTGCCTCACCGCATCATAATTTCCCTGCCCCCAGCTATAACTCTTGCCCTGCAGTGCACACTTATCCCTCTCCATCACTTGAGTAAAAGTCACCGAATTATGGTCACTGTCCCCAAAGTGCTCACCTATATCTAATTCTAACACCTGGCCTGGTTCGTTACCCAGAACCAAATCCAGTATAGCCTCACCTCTTGTTGGCCTATCTACATATTGTGTCAGGAAACCCTCCTGCACACATTGGACAAACACCGACCCATCTAACGAACTTGGGCTATAGCTTTCCCAATCAATATCAGGAAAGTTAAAGTCCCCCATAACAACCAGCCTATTACTTTCACTCTTCTCCTGAATCATCCTCGCAATCCTTTCTTCTAAGTTTCTAGGACTATAAGGAGGCCTGTAGAAAACTCCTAACAGGGTGACCTCACCTTTCCTATTCCTAACCTCAGCCCAAACTACCTCAGATGGCGAGTCTTCATCCATCGTCCTTTCCACCGCTGTACTACTATCTTTGACAAGCAATGCCACACCTCCCCCTCTTTTAGCCCCACCTCTGACCCGACTAAAACATTTAAACCCTGGCACCTGCAACCGCCAATCCTCTCCCTGTCTCCGTAATAGCCACAACATCGAAGTCCCAGGTACCAACCCAAGCTGCAAGTTCACCTACCTTATTTCGTATACTTCTTGCATTGAAGTATACACACTTCAAGCCACTTTCCTGTTTACAGGCACCCTCTTTTGAGATTTATGCCATGTTCCTAACCTCCCTACACTCCAGGTCCTGCACCCTAAAGCTACAGTCTAGGTTCCCATGCCCCTGCAGAGTTAGTTTAATCACTTTAAACAGCAGATGGCATTACTGGAGGGGAAAATATTCAGATGAAAACGTTACATGGTTTTGAGGAATGCCGTAATTGCATCATGACATCATTAAGAGACACTAATAGGATGAAAATTAAAAAAAGAAGTGTTCCCACATCAGAAACCAGGGTGGATCACTGTGTATTGTGGTGATGGGTGACCGGGAAGCGGTATGAAATGGGGACAGGTAGCAGAATTGTATTGCAGATATTGCAGCTCAAACCGGGCATTCATGTGATGCTGAAATCATAACAGAAGCAGCACCAGTAGAATTATATTCAACCACAATCTGTCACTTTTTCCCCAGGATAATACCGCAATCTACCATTACCATGAAGCTGATCTATGGTTTAGTGACGAGCGTGGGTGAATGTGTCAGGGTCAGAACCATGTGTAACAAAACCTGATGACAACACATTGAAGCTACCACATTTACTTCTTACTTAAACAAACAGCAGAACTTACATTTGATAGAGGGGGAGCAATGATCCCAAGACTGTGACCACTTGTTTTTAAACCAACGCATAATTGTTGCTGACCTGTCTACTCTTACTCTCATCTGCTTTTTAGAGACCTTGTTCCTTTCATTAGGCATGGTTCAATAACTTCCTTCCTATTACCATTTTGTCTATTTCATTGATATACTTACAGTGCTTTCCCCTGGGAGAAATGATGTAAAATACTGGTGTAAATTATCTACCTGTTCCCTTGAGCCACTTTCCCAGTCATATCCTCAAAATGTCTTCAATATGCTTTCCTGACTTCATTTCTACCAAAGGTCACACATCCATCTAGAACTGTTTTTACTTACACAGGAAAGTTTATAATGCTTGTTTTTATGTTTCCTGCCAATTTGCTTACATCAAATCTTTTCTTCCCTTTTCACCGCTTTCTAGGTTCATACAGTCATATCACGTACTGACCAGGTTTCTCAAGCTACAATAGTCCCATCTGATTGCATTTGATCCTCTAAACGTTTCCCATTCATATGTTTGTTCAAATGTTCTTGAAATGTTGGAGCTGTACTTGCTTCTACCACTCTTCCTCTGGCAGCTCATTTAATACACACATCACCCTCTATGTGAAAACGTTGCCCCTTCGTCTGTTTTAAATCTTCCCCATTTCACCTTAAAGCTTTATGTGTAGTCTCCTGTCCTATCGAAAAGACCTTGGCTATTCACCCTATCCATGCCTCTCATGATTTTATGAACTTCCATAATGTCACCCATCAACCTCCATCTGCTACAACTTTCAAGAACAAGCATTTAAAGATAAGCACTGCAAATTTGAAACAATATTCAAAATGATAGATAAACAACACTCAGCTCAAACTTCATATTGTGATTTGTTTCTCTCCATGTTACAAACACTGACTCAGCGTGGAACTCTTACTGGTGCCAATACGAAGGCAAACATCTGAATTCCTTTGTCTAAAGGGGGTGATGATCTCTACAGTGAAAACGCATCTCTGCCCAGATCTATGTCAGTGGCACACTGAGATGAAAGCTGAGTATACTTTTTGAAATCTGGATCACAGTGTTAAATCAGTGCATAAGGGGAGAGGTGTTTCCACTAGCGCGTGAAACTTGGACAAGAGGGCGTAGCCTCAAGATTAGAGGGAGAAGATTCAGCACTGAATTGAGAAGGAACCTCTTCACCCAGAGGATTGTTAATCTGTGGAATTCTTTGCCCAGTGAAGTAGTTAACACTACTTCAGGCAACGTTTTTAAAGCTAAGATTTTTTAAAAAAAAATAGACCAAGGAAGGGATACAGCGAGAGGACAGGTAAGTGGATCTGAGTCCATGGAAAGGTCAGCCATGATCTTATTGAATGGTGGAGAAGGCTCGAAGGGTTGGATGGCCTACCCCTGCTCCTCGTTCTGATCTGCTGTGTATGTGTGCATGGGTCACATCGTCAGTGATTCCAGGGCAAGATTCAATGGGGCTGTGGGGGTGGGGAGGTTTTGGGAGTGAAGGCAAAATGCACCAGTGTGTCCCAGAGGGAATGTTCTCTGCGAAAGGTGGACAAAGGATTCAAGTGGAACATCTGTATGGTGATGGCATTTCACTGGAGCTGGTGGAATTAAAAAATATGTTTCAATGATCACTTGAAGCACCACCACGCATAAGGCTACAGACCAAGTTCTGGAAAATGGGATGAGAGTGGATAGATGCTTGATGCCTGTCATTGGCGAGATGTGCCAAAAGGCCTCTTTCAGTGCTGTAAAAGTCTCAGTTTCTATGAGAAACTAACTGCAGTAGCCATATGAACACTGTGGCTACACGGGCAGGTCAGTGTCTGGGATTTCTACAGCGGGTAACACACTTCTTTATTCCCTGAAGCCTATCTGTCAGATAACCTTCCATTACACTCCACCTATGTTTAGTGACCAGCAGTCTCCATTAACAACTATTCACTCTCTGAACTTGATCATTATACACTTCTTTGCCCAACTGTTTTTCTCTTTCTTTGGGTTCTTTACCCAATTATCGTTTATTACTTTACAAGACGGAAGTAAGAAACATGATGGGATACTCCCTGCTTGCCTGGATGAGTGCAGTGTTGAGAAAGCATGGCGCAGGAGATGCACAGCAGATAAGGCATAAGGAGTAGCAAGAGACATTTCAGTCATGCCCTTCTTGAGGACTCCTGAGTGCAATTCCAACAATACGGCAAAGCTCAACAACATTCACAAGAGAGCAGCCGAATTGATCAGCACCACGTTACTGACACAGAATCGACAAAGAATCACTTTCTTCACCTCCAAACACTGAGACAGGCCGTCTGTGTTATCCACAAGATGCACTGCAGAAATTCACCAAAGCTTCTTAAACAATACCTTTCAAACTCACAACTACTTGCATCTAAAATGAAAGGTTAGTAGATAGATAGGAAAACCCTACAAACCACTTACCATCCTGACCTGGAAATATTTTGCCATTCCTCCAGTGTAACTGGTTATAACTTTGACTTTCCCTTCTTTGTGTTTTGGATCGACCAACAGTAAATGGACAGAAGTTGTTCAAGAAGGTAGCCCATCGTCACCTTGTCCAGTAAAATTAGCAACGGACAATAAATGCTGAACTTGTCTGGAATATCCACATCCAATGCTGAATGAAATTTTCTGCTTTGGTGTTTTTAAAAGTTCTCTCTTCCTGGGCTATTTCAGTTTTAATTTCAGAAATATTGAAGATGAGGTTTTGCTGAAATGAAGCAGCACATCAGAATCTGATGGAGTTGCTCTGTTTGATGTCGCCTGAATCTCATCGACCTTTGAGAATGAAAGGAGTAAGCAACATGCACATTTGAGTGAATCCATTCACTTGGTCTTTCTGTGAGCGGGGCTTCAGCCAATCATCTAGCTTTTCAAAATATTAAACGGAGGGATACTGGAGATAAACTTGAATTGTGATGATTGAGGAAAGGATTCAATTTCTCGTCTGCTCTGAAAATTCATCAGTGCAGCCACACTGGGAAAAAAAACTTTTCAACTGTTCGGAGTGTGGGAAAGGATTTGCTCAGTTATCTAACCTGCTGTTACACCAGTGGGTTCACACTGAGGAGAGACCATTTAATTGTCCAGGGTGCGCCAAATGCTTTAAAGGTTCTCAGGAACTCATGCACCATCTAAAAGTTCAGACTGATGAGAAACAATTCAAGTGTTCTCCAAGTGAGAGTGGGATCAGGTCAACATCTGATCTCACTTTACATCTGCGAACTCACTGGAGAGAGGCTGTTCACCTGCTCTAACTGTGGGAGAGAATACAGTCAGTCATTTAATCTGCGGAGACAGCAACAGAGAGATCACACAGAGGAGAGACCACTCATCTGCTGTGTGTGGGAGGAAATTAATTGATTCCAGAAACCTGCTGAAATCCAAATGTTTTCACACTGGAGAGAAACCATTCATCTGCTCTGAATGTGGGGAAGGACCTCTCAGTAATCAAATTCACTGAGACACCAAAGAATTCAAATTGGTGTTCTGAATTTTGGAAAAGATGCACTTAATTCATCTATCCTGCAGATACACCAACGGGTTCACAGTGACAAGAAACTGTTTCAATGCCAGAGTGTGGGAAGTGCTTTATAAGTTCGCAGGAACTGTAGTCCCATCAATGTGTTCACACTGATGAGAAAACATTCACGTGCTCTCACTGTGGGACCGGGTTCCCACTGCACATCGGCACAATTTATCTGCTGTATCTCCCACAACAGTGACTACACTTCACTATGACTTCAGTTGCTATTAACCACATTCACAAATCCTGAATGTGTGAAAATACATTTACAAATACAAACCAAGCCTTAACCATGAATAAAAGGCTCAAGAACAGGGCAGTAAATGGATATCTACCAGTCTCATTTCATGGGAGCGAAATCATGGTTGAAATAAAACTGTGATTGATACCAGAACAATTAAACACTAGTTCAATTAAAGAGATAATGAAGTAAACCACTGCTGACAGAATGAACACAGTTCAGTTCTGGATGCAATAACAGCAGATTGCAGGGGTGTGTCACCATATTCTTAGCAGTCCATAGGGACTGCTCTTTTTAAAAGAGAGAAAAGCGACTCATCGTGATTTGACCAGAGGGCTTCCAGACCTCATGAGAGGGAAGATTATGCGAAGGAGAGTCCTTCAGGGTAACCTCTAACTAGTAATGGGAATTGAGCCCATGCAGTTGGCATTACGCTGCTGTGTAAACCAATAACAGCGCAAAGTCAGCTAAACCGATGCCCCCTCACTGGGGTACCATGTGTGGGGATGTATAATTGAATCCCTTGCTACGCAAAGTGCAGGGGAATGGTCTTTCCCCACAATGTGCTTGTTGGTGTTTCATCAAATCATTGCTACTCATAAAACTCTTCTCACAGTCAGAGCATTTACATGTTCTCTCATTTGTGTGAACAAAGCCATAGCTGCTGAGGTAGGAGAACCGAGTGAACCCTTTACCTCACAAGGAGCAGGTAAAAGGTGTGAATGAACTGGTGCTCACTGAGTACAGGTAACGAAGTGAATTCTTTCCCACACTCAGTGCAAGCGTACAGTCTCTCTCTAGAATGGCCACATCTATGTATTTGAAGCTTTGCTGATTTAATGAATCCCTCTCACCCACAGAGCAGATGATTGGTCCCTCCCAAGTGTCAACTAACAGTTGACATTAGGCAGTACTGTAAAGTTTATTCCTTCGAAACGGAGCAGACAAAGCTTCTTTCCCAATGATGAAGACGCTTGTGTGACATGAATCTGGATCCCCAAGTGAATACCTTTCCACACATGGATCAGCTAAGTGACTACTCTCCCATGGGAACAGGGTGATGGTTAAATAAAGACCATTTATAGATCTTAAAAGTTTTTTTCCCCACAATCAGGGGAAAGCTCTCTTGTCAGTGTAAACCCACTGGTGTTAAATGAAGTTGGATGACAGAGTAAGTCCCTTCCCACATATAGAACAGGTGAACGGTGTCCCCCAGAATGTCTGTGTCGATTAGTCTCCAGCTGGCCTGTGAATTTGCAATCCTTCTCACAAACCAGACATTTCTATGTTGCTGATCTCCTCACATATCTGTTGAATCCTTTCCCCTAAACACAACATATTTATGTCTTCTCGGTCTGTGATTTTTAAAAAAAAATGTTAACTGGATAATGTTAAATAATTTCTGCGGTCAGTTCAGAGGAACACTCACACGTGTGTGTGTGTGTGTGTGTTTGTGTGTGTGTGTGTGTGTGGTTTGGTGTTTTGCCACTCACAATGTTGTTTGAAATCGTTGCTCACAGACATATCAGATAAACATGTTCCCTTTACATCCATATTAATTTAGTGACTCTGTTGGATCTTTATATCATGTTTGATTTGACTCAATTCTCTTCAATACTTACAATTTATTTCTTTGTGAAATAATTTTCAAATATTATCGCAGTCCATACAGGGTAAAATCTCAGAACCAACAAATCCAATTTCAGAAAGACCTCCTTCCTCTATTCTACATCTCATCCCAAATGATCCAAAAGATGCAAAAACCATCATCAAAAGCAAAACGGACCCTTCCTGAATAAATCAGGTTGTTGTTGCCAACATCTATGAGACATTGTGCGTCCTGAGGTGCAAACCTGTTGAGCGATGTACGTAGCCAACTGGTGGATAGCACTGACCAATGTCCAGAAGGATGTTATACAAGAGATGATACGCATTGCTGCTACTGTACATCAGTGGTGAAGAAAGGGAATGGTGAAGGTGATTGGTAATGAAGAGTACTGTTCTGTCCCACATGTTGATGAGCTTCTTGTGTTGTTGAAGCAGCATTCAACCAGGCGAATGGAGAGGATTCCGTATCACACCTGACTTTCATCTTGTAGGAAAGCAGTCAAGAGGTGAGTTGACTTTTCGCCTCTGCCCTGATCTTCTTTCAAGCTGTATGGTCACTCCTGTTCAGTTTCTCGTCAATATTACACCCCAGAATGCTGCTCATGGAGTATTCAACAATAATATTGCTGTTTAATGTCAACTAGGGATACTCAGATTTTCTCTTGTTAAAGATGGTCTTTGCCAGGCATGGATGTGATACGACTGTTACTTGCCACTTGCCGCCTTCCTAACCTGCAATCTTCTTCCTGACCTCTCCGCCCCCACCCCACTCTGACCTATCACGCTCACCTTGACCTCTGTCCACCTATCGCACTTCCAACGCCCCTCCCCCAAGTCCCTCCTCCCTACCTTTTATCTTAGCCTGCTGGACACACTTTCCTCATTCCTGAAGAAGGGCTTATGCCCGAAACGTCGATTCTCCTGTTCCCTGGATGCTGCTTGACCTGCTGCACTGTTCCAGCAACACATTTTCAGCTCAATGAGAACAAGCCTACCAGCTCAGCGAGCAAACGTACAAACCAAACACATGGATATGCGCTACACCAGTATCTGAGCAATTGAAAATTATGCTGAATATTGTCCAATTTTCAACCAAGATCCCTACTTATGATGGGAAAGTGATTGGCCAAGCAGCTGAAGTTGGTTCGGCCAAAGAATCGACCCTGAGGAACTCCCCTCTAACTAAGAAGGCCTGGATTCTCAAGCACCATTTGCTTCACAAGTGGGATGTGACACGTCTGAACAGGTTGGTTAAAAATGTCACCTGCAAAAAAATCCAGAGATTCAGGTAGACTGATGTTTGTTTCAAAGATCACCTGAGGGTGAAGCTGTTATAAAGCTATCGCCAAGGACACTGCAGCACCGGGTAATGGGTTCTGAAGAAGATGCACACTGGACTGGAATAGTTCACTCTTTTTCTCCGTCCATATCTCCTACCAGACCCTGCTGACCTCCTTCAACACTGTCTGATTGACTCTCAGATTTTCGGCATCCACATTAGTCACCCTCAGGCCCCGCCCCACATTGTGACGTCACCGACCCGTCTGCGAATGCATCCAGATCCCCGGCCAAGTTGGCGGCTGTTCATCTCGGAACTGTGATACATTTAATCTCAAGTTATTTTTCGACGTTCTCGCTTATCGCTGAAAGAGTTTTTAAACGCTCTCCAGCTCCTGCAGCCTTAACATGTGCAGAAACGCATCTCTTCCCATTTCCAACGGAGATAAAGTCGATATTGCCAATGTGCTGCCCTCGCCTTTCGTGAGTATAGAGTGCTTTCACCACCGCGGGGCATTCTGGGTAGCTAGGCCCGCCATTCAATTCAGTTATAATAGAAGATTGATTCTGTTCATGAATAACTTTGTTTCCTTGTATTCCAACTTTTTGTATTCCAAATAATATTTGGAAAAACAGAATTGGCGGTTAGAAAAATATCTTAAAATGGGATGCATATATCAAATCTCTCAAATCGCCTCTACAACATAACCTTGTCATTAAAGTACGAGATCTCTCAAATCATTTTGTAAATTCACGTCCTGAGTTGATGATGGTGGATTTTGGAAACTCCTTTACCAGTGGATGTTTAGCACTCAAACCAAGAAATATATTTGTTTATTCTGAATGTGTCTCAACACGTGTCTTTTGTCATCTCATTTTGCAGAGAAATAGAAGGAATGAAAACTGAAGTGTTTCTCTGATTCCAGTTCAATGCTATCTTCTCAGCTAAAAGGTCCAGCCGGAGACTTTACATTGAAGGACAATGAAATTGGTTCAGAGGTGAATATTATTGAGCATTCATCTATAATCCAATACTGAACTTGCTTTGCTGCGGTTCATTGGTCAGGCCCTGGTGTGATCCCTTTTCTGTGGATATGAATCCATGTCCATCCATTGCTCTGTTTAATCCCTGTCCTCCGTGACAATCTCTTTTCCATTGTCCAATCTGAGCCACCTTTACTAATGTGGATTTTAATCCGATGTGATAGGTTATTGTTATTCCTTCCAGTCATGTTCAAATGAGGGTTTCATCGCTGCATGTCCCTGAGCTATGTGCTGTTAATTTATTCCACTCGTTTATGTGGCCTCCCTCACAAACATCACTCAGACTTTCCTATGCTCATGCTTGCTTTTATTCTTCATGCTCCCTCTTACACATTGTATTCCATTCCCTGTTCTGAGCACCCACCTCCCCTTCCCCGTCCTTACCAATCCACCTCCCCAACAACCTCTTTCATTTTTCTTTCATCCCTGAGAGTCCCGAGTCTTTTCTTGGTCGAGATACTTCCTTGATGCATAATAGAACGTAAAACAGTGCAGCACAGGAATGGGCCCAAGATGCTGTGTTGAACTTGCCGATCAAAACCCTTTGTGAAGTCAGCCTGAAACCAAACGGTGTTAGCCTGACAGTAAGTCGGGAACATGCTGGACTGTATTATAAAGGCTATTACAATAAATGATATCTGGACACTTAGAAATAATGGGAGAAATATGGTTTTTTCGAAGCAGAATATTTTTAAATTTGTTGTATTCTATATTTTGGTATGAGCATAAATGATAGAATAGATAAGGGTGTGGGAGGCTATTGGTGGTGGAGAATATTTAAAATTTCAGAGGCTTTTTGTCAAGGTTCAACAGGGGCTAAAGTATATCGAGGTAGAGAAAAGAGCCCCTGAAAGGTCAATGAGGCCGTTTATGTGGAATCACAGTTGATGGGGGAGATCTGAAAAAAAGTGTTTGGATTTGCTGTGGAGAATCCAGGAGAAAATAGCACAAGGAGCGTGCTGTCATCCCAAAGCCGCACCCACCCAATTCACATGGCCACTTTCTGCCCCAAGTGTTACAGAGTCTGTGGAAGGCCACATCAATCTGTACAGCCACCTACAGACTCCCCCTGAGCGTGGGAGATAGTCAGCCTCATCTGTGACCCATCACCAATGCGATGATGAGAGAGGAAAGTTGAATCCCCTCACTATTATCCCAATGCCTTTGTTTCAAATTCAAATAATTCCCTGTTAATCCAGTGTCTCACAATGTAATGCTGTAAAGGAGCCTTAACACTGCTCTTGCACTTTTGTGTTCTGAACCTTATTACCCAGAATTTGGTCTACAACTGATTGATCATCTGAGGCCACATATTTTCTTGATCATCCCATTGTTATCCCTAACGATGAGAGATCCCCATCCTTCTTCCCATTCTGCCTGACTTTCCACAATGTTGTGTAGCTGTGAATATTAATGACCCACCTTCTTGTTCAGCCTGTGACCATGTCTCCCTGATGGTGATTAGATAGAAATCACAAGTCACACGTGCATATCCCTTATTGCAAATACTTCTTTCATCCAAATTTAGAAGCAGTAATTTACTTTTTATCACAATTTCCTGTCACAAACATATTTGCTGATGTACAATATTAGTTGACTCACTTCCTTCCTGTTTCTTTCTGTTTGTCCTCAGCCACGTCCCCATCTTTCAATATTTTAACCTTTCCCCGTGGAATTCGGATTTCCTTTCAGGTGAGCCCTATACCTTCTCATGGGTGCCAGTTTAAAGCACTCTGCACAATTCTGGTCATATGATTGACCAGGGCACTGGTTCCACCACTGTACCATCACAATAAAATAGGTGACTTCTCCCTTAGAACTGGTAGCAGTCCCCACTGCATCAGACCCAGTTCTTCTGAAATCATTGTTTGATTCTGTAAACCTGCTAAACCTGCTGCACTCTGGTGATATCACTCAGTATTTCTCCATGTGGTATCCCTCACTGTGTGGGTCTAATTGCTGCCTCTGTCAACGCCTCTCACTCCTGTAGCTGGTCTGAGATTCTGAGCCAACAGAATTCTCCACTCCAGAGAGACGCAGCAGCACAAGCTAGGGATGGAGACTGGGATTTTCCAGGTGTCTATTGGACTCAGTGCTACTCGACATGAGTCACCCTCACTGCCTCAGTCTAATTTCCCATTCTGTCTGTTTCCCTGTCTCCTGTAGGTAACAAGGATGTTCCTGACTTAACCGAATTCCTAATTCCCGTCCATTACAACACTGAAGACAATTGGGCAGCCAGAGAGAGATCGAGAGTGAGATCTGGAGCCTTCAGTAAAGCCTGCAGTCAGTAAGATCACTCACAGTAAATAGCACAGGGAGGAGTTACTGGCCTTCTGTATTCAGACGTGGAAGACAGGACATAGACACAGTTCTGGGCAAGGAACAGCAACATTCCAAGCTTCATTCCCACCATCGTGTGAGAGTCCTGCTCCCACCTCTGCTGTACTGGTACTCACTGAGACAACACAGAGGTCCCAGGCATCAATCCTGCCCCATGCTGTATTAGTGATCTCTGTAATATCCTCCAGTCCCAATAATCCTCTCTCTGTTTGGAATCTCCTCTAATCCACACAACGCTCTTTGTCTCTGTCAGGTTCTCCAATCCCTAACTCCCTCATCCCTACAATTTTCCAGTGAATACTAAATTCCTTCATCCCTGTAAACCTTGACAGTGCTGTTTCTCCCTGTAAGCTCCTCCTACCAACACCACCCTCCATGTCAATGTATTTGTTTTTAACCTCTTCTTCTTTCCCTATCTGTGCAAACTTCTCCAGCTCCTAAGATCCTTCCTTAGCTATGAAAAAATTGTAATCTCCTTATCCTTCTCCAATTCTTCAAACTTAATCTATGTAAACTTCACCCTCAACTCCTCCCCAACCCCACCAACCCTCCCGACAATAGAATCTCTTTTAGTTTGTGCAATCGTCGCCTCCAGAGCCTAGAAGTCCGCTTACATATTTAAACGCCCTCAGTCACTACAATCTTCCATATCTCTGTTAGTATATACAATACTCTTCTCCCCCAAACACCCTGAAACTCCCAGACAACTATAGACCGGTGAGCCTGACCTCGGTGGTGGGCAAGTTGTTGGAGGGAATTCTGAGGGATAGGTTGTACATGTATTTGGAAAGGCAAGGACTGATTCGGGATAGTCAACATGGCGTTGTGCGTGGGAAATCATGTCTCACAAGCTCGATTGAGTTTTTTGAGGAAGTAAAAAAAGAGGATTGATGAGGGCAGAGCAGTACATGTGATCCATATGGACTTCAGTAAGGTGTTTGACAAGGTTCCCCATGGGAGACTGATTAGCAAGGTTAGATCTCATGGAATACAGGGAGAACTAACCACTGAATACAGAGCTTGCTCAAAGGTATAAGACAGAGGATGGTGGTGGAGGGTTGTTTTTCAGACTGGTTGCCTATGACCAGTGGAGCACCACAAGGATCGGTGCTGGGTCCTCTACTTTTTGTCATTTACATAAATGATTTGGATGCAAGCATCAGAAGTACAGTTAGTAAGTTTGTCGATAATACCAAAATTGGAGATGTAGTGGACGGTGAAGAAGGTTACCTCAGATTACAACAGGATCTTGACCAGATGGGCCAATGGGCTGAGAAGTGACAGATGGAGTTTAATTCAGATAAATGCGAGGTGCTGCATTTTGGAAAGCAAATGTTTGCAGGACTTACACACTTAATGGTAAGGTCCTAGAGAGAGTTGCTGAACAAAGAGACCTTGGGGTGCAGGTTCATTGCACCTTGAAAGTGGAGTTGCAGGTAGATAGGATAGTGAAGAAGGCGTTTGGTATGCTTTCCTTTATTGGTCAGAGTATTGAGTACAAAAGTTGGGAGGTCATGTTGTGTACAGGACATTGGTTAGGCCACTGTTGGAATATTGCGTACAATTCTGGTCTCCTTCCTATCGGAAAAATGTTGTGAAACTTGAAAGGTTCAGAAAAGATTTACAAGGATGTTTCCAGGGTTGGAGTATTTGAGCAATAGGGAGAGGCTGAAGAAGATGGGGATGTTTTCCTTGGAGCGTCGGAGGCTGAGGGGTGATCTTATAGATGTTTACAAAATTATGAGGGGCATGGACAGGGTACATAGACAAAGTATTTTCCCTGGGGTGTGGGAGTCCAGAACTAGAAAGCAGAGTTTTAGGGTGAAAGGGGAAAGATATAAAAGAGACCTAAGGGCAACTTCTTCACAAAGAGGGTGGTACGTGTATGGAATGAGTTGCCAAAGGAAGTGGTGGAGGCTGGTACAGTTGCAACATTTAAGAGGCATTTGAATGGGTATTATGAATTGGAGGCGTTTGGAAGGATATGGGCCAGGTGCTGGCAGGTCGGACGAGATTGGGTTGGGGTCTCTGTTCATCATGGACGGTTTGGACCGAAGGGTCCGTTTCCATTCTGTACATCTCTATGTCTCTACGACTATGCCTCTAAGACACTTTGTCTGTGCCTATCAGTCTGCCTGCCTCTAACCTATCTCCATCCCTATCCCTATCTCCAGAATCTAACCCAGCTCCCTCTCTCTCTGTAATTTCCTCCAATCCACAAACCTCTTTGTCCCACTGACGTTCTTGACCAGATGTAATTCTGTTTAACTCGAACATTCTCGAGCTCTGTAACCTCTATTCATCTGTTCAACCCCCCACTACTGAGGAATGACTCCCTGTCTTCGCTATAAAGGAGATGGAATGACAGTGAACAGATATGATCGAACTGTCATTCAGGAGATGTAGCTGCAGATGGCCATTGCAGGGAAGTGAATACTGAAGGGTTTTGTGGGATCGAGGCAGGCTCGGCAAAAAGCCGACAAGTTGTGAAGAAAGGATGAGGTGAACGCAGTAATGAGACATTCATGTGGAAGTGAAGATCAAAATTTGGAGTCTTATCTGAGTGGAGCTGAGAATAAGCAAGCAGCAGCAGCCTTAGCAGGAATTCTTTTATAGGAACCAACCAGTGATGGTAATGCCAATATGGTTACAGTCAGGATACTGAATGTACTTGTAGCAAGGGCAGTAGAGTAAATGTGTGTGACAGTAGTCTCCATCCCGACTGGATAACTAATGAGTATCAGGACTGAAATGGATGGAATCCTGGATTGTATACGAGATGTTTTTCTATAACATCACATCAAGGATCCATCAACAAAATTGTCTTTTGTAGATCAAATGCTGTGTAATAATAAATATCTAGTTATCCCATTATAAAGGGGTTTTGTGAGTCGAGCATCATAATGTTATGCAGGACAAATTGAGTTTGAGTTCCGACCATGAGATGGAGGAGCGGAATTAGGCCATTTGGCCCTTTGAGTATGATCTGCCCTTCAGTCAGATTATGGTTTATCTGATGATTCTCTACTCTATTTACCTGCCTTTTCCACAAAACACTTGTTTCCAGGATTAATTAAAACCTGACCATCTCTGCTGTAAATATTCTTAATGACCCAGTCTCGACAGGCCCCTGCATTCAGGAATTCCCACAGACTTACTACCCTCTGAATGAAGACATTCCTCCTCATCTCCATCTTAAATGGATGAGCACTTGCTGGGATTTTATGCTCTCTGGTTGCAGATTCTCACACCACTGAAACGAAAGGAAGTGGCAGAGAGAATTATTGCAGATGACATGAAAATTGATGGAGTTGGGGTTAATGAGCAAGGAGATCCAAGGTTGCAGGATGTTACAGATCAGTTGGAAAAATTTGCAGAGAAATGGCAAATAGACTTTAAGTTGGACAAGTCTGAGGTCATGTCAAATTCAAGAAGAAAGTTAACATCCTGCGGGACATTGATATACAGATGGATCTTGGTGTTAGTCAGTAACTCCCTGAAAATGGCAACAGAAGTGTTTCAGATGGGAAAGAAAGCAAATGGAACACTGGCGTTCATCGGTCACAAGGTTGGGTATAGTGGTTTGCATCTGATGTTGTAATTGTATAAAACGTTTGTTTGTCCACACTTGGAGTACTGTGTGCAGTTCTCATCTCCACACAATAGTGAGGATGTGGAGGCTTTGGAGAGGGTACAAAAGGGGTTTATCAGCAAGTTTCCCGTGTTAGGTTTTTGAAGGGAGTGTTAGGTATAAGAGGAAATTTAACAAAGTTGGATTGTTTTATGAGAGTATCAGAAACTGACAGGCGACCAGGAGGGGAAAATAAAATTAGGACGGGGCAGATCATGTGAATAGTCGGAATCTCTTTTCCAATGTGTAAGTTTCAAATATTAGAGCACATAGATTTAAGCTGAGAAAGAGGAAGTTTAAACGAGATGTGTGAGGCACGTTTTTCTAAGGTAGAGTGTGGAAGTTACTGAAGGAGGTCGGAGAAGCAGAAATATGAGCAAAGCATTGAAGTGGCATTTAGACAGAAACATGAACAGGCATAGAATAGAGGGATATGGACCATGTGCAGGTAGATGGGACTAGTTTAGAATACCATCATGGACAGCACAGCCATGGTGGGCCGAAGGGCCGATGACTGTGCTCTACTGCTCTGTTTTCTAACTTCCCAGCATCTAACCTGTTAAAGCCCCCCCAGAATCTTGAATGTTTCATTCAACTTCTCTCTCATGTTTTCTGAATGGCAATGGGTTCAACCTCAGTCTAATCCTCCTCTTCCCATTAGAAAATCCGTCCATTCACAGGATCAGCCGAGTGACCCTTCTCTGGCCTGGATCCAATGTGACAATGTTGTTCCTTAGCGCACTCAGACTGCTCTTAATATTCTAGGTGTGGTCTGATTGTATCTTACCCTAGATCTCCCTCTTTTTAGACGTCATTCCCTTTGAAATAAGTGCCAGTATTTGATTTGCCTTCTCTATTACCTGATGACCCTGTAAACTACCTTTTTCATCTTGATAAGCAAGAACTCCCACAACCCTTTCTGCTGTCCGTCTGAAACCAAATAGTGTGAGCCTGACAGTAAGTCTGGAGCTGAAATGTGTTAGAAAGGTTATGTCAATAAACAATAACTGGACCCTTAGAAACACATTATATATAAGAAAATTTGTTATTGAGCCTGTTGGATTTTATTTATTGGTGTGAATATAAATGGCAGAGTAGATAAGGGTGTCGGAGATGTGTGGTGGTCCGGAGGTTATGGATTATATGAGTTTTCAGAAGCCTTTGCACAAGTTTCAAGAAGGGCTAAAGAGTAACCTGGTAGAGAAGAGGGCACGTTAAAGATCAATGAAGTCACCAATGTGTGGAACTAGAGGAGATGGGTGAGATATTATACAAAATAATGTTGTCAGAATTTACTGTGGAGAAAGACACGGAAGCTCAGGAACTTGGAGAAACAAATAGTGATGTCTTGGAAAGAATGCTCAACGGAAAAGAGAAAGTGCTGGAGTCGTAAAATAAGTAAAGGTTGATCCTAGAACATTGTGGGAAGCTAGGGAAGAGATTGCAGTGTCCCTAACACAGGTATTTATATTACCAACAGACACAGTGAGGAGTCGGAAGACTGGAGGGCGGCTAATGTTGTTCTATCACTTCAGGCTGCAGAGAAAGGCCGGGAGATTACAGCCCAGTAATGGGGAAGTTTTTGGAGGAGCTTCTAAGAGAAAGGAGCTAAGTATATTCGGAAGGGCACGGGTTGATTAGAGATAGTCAGCATGTCTTTGTGGGCGGATAACAATGTTTCACAAACCGGATTGACTCTTCAAGGAAGTGGAGACAGTGAGGTCTGCAGATGCTGGAGATCAGACTTGAGAGGGTGTTGCTGGAAAATCACAGCAGGTCAGGCAGCATCTGAGGAGCCGGAAAATCGACATTTCTGGCCGGACCACTTCATCAGGAATGAGGAGGTTGCCAAGAGCTGGATGAAGGCAGAGAAGTCAATGTTGTCCAAATGGACTTCAGCAAAGCATTTGACAAGTTTCTAAGGGGTGTAGAACGTCAAATGAAGAGGAAGAAGGAAGTTGAGGAAGCAATAATCAAATTGACCTCTAGAGGGTTAAATGGGGCAGCACGGTGTCTCAGTGGTTAACACTGCTGCCACATAGCACCAGGGACCTGATTTTAATTCCAGCCCCCGGCGACTATATGTGGAATTTGCATGTTCTCCCATTGTCTGTGTGTGTTTCCTCCCGGTGCTTCGCTTTCCACCGACAGCACAAAGATGTGCAGGTTAGGTGACTCAGCCATGCTAAATTACCCTGAGTATTCAACGATGAAAAGGACTGATACATGTTTCCAGGTTGATGTTAAGAAGGAGCATGTGCTGAGAATTTTGTAAAACATAAGAATAGACAAACCTGCTGCACCCGAAGGGATATGTCCAAGGTTACTACAGGAAGCGAGGGAAGAGATTGTTGCACCGTTGGCGATTACCTTTGCACACTCACTGTCTCCTGGAGTCATACCAGATGGTTGGAGGCAGGAAAATGTTATTCCCTTGTTCAGGAAAGGGAATTGGGGCAATCTTTGGAATTACAGAACTGTCAGTCTAATGGCTGTGGTGTACAGATTATTAGGGATGACTGTGAGAGACAGGATTTATGATTCATAGTTTGATTAGAGATAGTCAGCATGGCTTTGTAAGGGGCAGGTCATGCCTCACAAATCTTATTGAATCCTTCGAGAGTGTGACACAACACGTTTATGGATCAGTCAGAAATTACGGAGGCATGGGATACAGGGAAACGTGTCTGTCTGGATACAGAATTTGTGGCTCACAGAAGACAGACGGTTTTGAATGATGGAAAGTATTCAGCCTGGAGCTCGGTGACCAGTGGTGTTCTGCAGGGATCAGTTCCAGGAAGTCTGAGGTTTTGTCTGTTTCAACGGAATGTCCTTTTGCTGCGTGTTTTACACTCTACTTCAAATATTTTCCACTGTTTATTTACAGACACATGTTTCAGTCTGTTTGGCCTGTTTACCTTGGTCAGTCCTCCTCTCAAACTCATTTCATTGGTTGTTTTTGTGTCTCACTGTAGCTTGTCCTTTCTGTGATTCACTTTATATTTCTTTAAACTGCACTTTATCACAATTTCTCAGAGGATCTCTCCAGGTGACATTACTCTTTCACTGAGTTTCATCACATAACGGTCGGTCTGAGGTAGTGACATCCCTAGCCAGTTGTACAATGTGTTACTCAAAGAAATACTGAAAAAAATTCTCGGAACTCCTCTTCCAATATCACTGTTGTCAGTGTGATTGTCCCGATTATACGATTATTGAAGTTTCACTAAATTATCGCAATACCTTTATTAAACATTCCAATGAGTTCCTGCTTAATGCCGTGATGAGCAACGAAATGCTGTTCGGTGGCCGAAATCTGTTCTGATGCTTGTGTCCTTGGCAAGTATTAGTCAGAATTTACATTCAGACTGACTCTACTTCATGATCTGATGCCAAGTGCTTTCTCTGTAATGCCTTTGTTATCCATTATTGTTAGCATTACCAATTTTGCCTGAGTTTCTGCAAGGTTTTGAGCCATTGAATATTGATGTTCCATCTTTTGTTCACCCTGTAACCACATCTCCATGGTGTCTAAACATCTTTTATCTTTGTGTCGCAAACCCATCTATCTCATTGACGAGACTTTGTCCACTCCAAAAAAAAATTACTCTTTCCCAGAATTTCGTGTCCATACCTATTGGCTGATGTACAGTTTTCGTTAAACTCTGTCCCATCCTTCTGCTTGTCTTCAGCTACACCCCTGTGCTGTTCTGATGCTTCACATTTTCTCTTTGGATTTGGAAAGCTCCTTTCAACTGAACTCTGTCCCTGCATCCTCTCTGTCATTTTGGAGCTCTGTCCATAAACCTACCGACATGATTGGCCTGGACACTGGTCCCAGCACGGTTCCAGTGGGTCCATCCTCATGGATTATATTTTAAATCAGCTATGGGATGTGGGTGTCTCTGGCTGACCAGCCTTTCTTGCTCAGCCCTAGCGGCCCTTGAGCTGAGTAACTTGCTCGGCCATTTCAGATGGTAATTGAGAGGCAAACACTTTGCTGTGGGGATGTCGTGCAGACCACGTAAGGTTGGGCAGATGTCCTTCTCGAAAGCACAAGTGTTTGGATTGTTTTGTACATCAACAATGGTCCCATACTTTGTGGATTGTTGATTGCTAATTTTAAAATTATTGATTTCAAATTCCACCATTTCTGATGGTGGGATTAAAACCTGCCTCCCCTGACATCAGTTGAGGTTTTGAATACACGCTCTAGCAATGATACCACTGGGGCATCCCTTCAACTGCTCACTGATTGCTCATCCCTGAGCACTGAAACCAGTGCATCATGAAGCTAAACCCATTCTTCCAACGTGATTGTTTGATCCTGACACCTTCCTGCACTCTAATGCTATCACTCAGTATCTCTCCATGTGATATCCCTCCGTGTGTGGTTCTAATTGCTGCCTCTGTCAGCGCCTTTCGCTCTTGCAGCTACTCTGGATCCTGAACCAACAGAATTCTCCACTCCAGAGAGACGCAGCAGCACAGGCCAGGGATGGAGTTTGGAATTTTCCAGGTATCTTTCGGATTCATTGCAATTTTCCCTGTGTAACCTTCACTGCATCTGTTTAATTTCCCATTCTGTCTATTCCTCTGTCTTCTGTCGGTACTCAGGAAGTTCCTGTCACAATAGACTTCCCAACTGTTGGCAGTCCATTTCATCTATGAACCAGTGGATACACTTAATGAGGTCCTGCGTCTTTCCATAACTTTGTGTATTAAAACCTCCAACACCATCTCTTCTAAATCATGCGCTCTTTTCAAGTCATAGACATGTACAGCATGGAAACAGAGCCTTCGATTCAACTCATCTATGTTGACTAGAAGATCTAAATAAATCCGTTCCATTTACCAGCATCTGGCCCATTGACCTCTAAACCATTAAAATTCTTATACCCATCCAGATACCTTTTAAAAGTTGCCATACCATCCGTCTCCAATACTTTCTCTCTCTGCACATTCCATAAACATCTCGCCATGTGTGTGAGAAAGCTTTCCCTTAGGGCGCCCTTAAACCTACGCGCTCTAGATTTGTACTCCCCAAACCCTGGGAAAAGACCTTTATTGTTTACCCTATCCATGCCCCTCATGTTTATATTCACCTCGGTAGGGTCACCTCTCAGTCTCCAATGCTTCAGGGAAAATAACACTAGCTTATTCAGCAACAATCCTGGCAACGTTTTAAAAACCTTTTCTAAGCCCTTTCAAGTGTCACAACATCCTTCCTGTTGCGGGGAGACTGGAATTGCAGAGACCTCCAGTTGTTCCCTGAGTTCCCCAGTCTTTGTCCATAGTAAGCTCTGGAGTGAAAAACTTGTTTAGGGACTTAGTCAAATCCTGCAGTTCCAAACATCGATGGCATCATTGATCTTTAAGGGCTGCTATTTTGTCTCTACTTACTTATACATTCTTAATATATTTGCACAATCACTTTTGGATTCTTCTTATCTTTCTCTGCTGAGGCTATTTCAAGTGCCCTTTCTGCATTCCTGATTTCCACTCATAGTGTATTCCTACAGCCCCTATGCTACTTAGGGATTCCCTTGATCCAGCTGGCTATTCCTGACATGTGCCTTCTTTTCCTTGACCAGACCGTCAATAGACAACCAGTGTTTCCGAATGCTGTCAGCATTGAGCTGCACACTAACAGGAACATGCTGGCGCTGAACGCTCAATTTATCTCACGTTTAAAATATTCTCATTTGCCGACTTCCCTTTCCCTGTAAATAGACTCCCCAATCACATTTTGAAAGTTTCTGGTTAAGACTATCAAGATTGGTCTGACCCCATTTTATAACTTGAACTTGTGGACCCGACCTGTCCTTTACCATCGCTCTTTTCAAACTAATAGAACTGTGTTCACTTTGGCAAAATGCTTTCCCACTAACACCTCAGTCCCTTTCCCTACTTTGTTTCCCAAGGGGAGGTCAGTATTAGCCCCTTTCCCTATTCAGGACATTTACATATTGATTGAGAGTTTTCAGGAAGCAATTACCAAATTCCTCCCTTGCAAACACTGAACACTGGCAGTCCCAGTCTATGTTTGGAAAGTTTAAAAACCCTAACCATAACAGCCCTATTATTTTGATTGATATTTGAGATCTCCCGACATATTTGTTCCTCAGTCAGCCATGGCTTATTCGGGGTTCGTAGGACAATCGTATCAAAGTGATGACCCATTCTTATTTCTCAGTTCCACTAGAATAGCTTCGCTGGGCGATCCCACAGGAATATCCTCTCTAAAACGCACTACCACACGTCCTCTCTGGCCTCCCCTTCCAAGATTCCTGTAGCATCTCTACCTTGAAACATTGAGCTGCAATTCCTGCCCCTCCCTCAGCTGTGTTTCTGCAATAGCTATAATATCCCAGTCCCATGTTTCAACCCATGCCCTGATTTCATCTGTCAGGCCTCTTTCATTGAAATAAATGCAGTTTAATCATAGTTTCTCCACATTCCCTGCGATGTTCTTGCCTGCCTTGTCTGTTGAACGTTCTCTCTCTTTTACGTGTGCACTGGCCTCAATCTTTTTTCTGGCCTTACGGCTGTTTAAGGTCCAACAACCTGCCAGGTTAATTTTTATCCTCTCAAGCAATTCGCCCCACCAGGGTATGGGGCCCCCTCCCGATCCCAGTTCATGTGCCTTTCCCACCCTGTCTCCCTGTGTTGACACCTTCAGGGATCTAGTCACATGTCCACTAAGATCCCTTAGTTACTCAGTACTCGGCAAGGATCGAGCATTCATTATGTCTGTCCTTCGCTTATCATACCTCCCACAGGGGTATGACCTTACATTGATCAGTACTAAACTCTGCTCAGATTATCATCTGATCGTCATTAGACTGTAAATAGAGACCATCCCCCCTCACTGTGAACAACACCGTCACCTTTCGTGTCATCTGCGAATGATACCTTATGCTTTCACAATGAAGTTATTATTACACAGAAGAATCAACAATTCTTGCACAGATCCCCATGGTACACCCGCTGGTGAAAGGATTTCAAATGCGAAGAAGTTTATCCCCCAATTTTGTATCCAATTTACCAATTTGCCTTGAATCGCATGGGCCCTTCCCTTTTGAACCAGCCTTCCATGTGGGACCTTGTAGAGGGCCTTATTCAGGTTCATGTAAACCACATCATCTGCACTGCCCTCGTCAATATTTTGAGAGACCAAATCAAAAACGCAACTGAATTCTGAGGCGGTATCTTCCTCTAATAAATCCGTGATGACGCAGCCGAGTTGACCCTTGTGTTTGCAAGTGTTGATTCATCCTCACAATTGTTCCCAATGATTTCCCTCCCCCTGCTGTCAGACTATCTGCTCTACAATTACCTGGCCTATCCCTGCTGCCCTTCTTGAACAAAGGAACCACATTAGTGATCCTCCAGTCATTCATCACTTCACCTGTGGCCAGCAAAGTATCAAATATATCCACCAGGGCCCCAGCAATTTACTCCCTTACTGCCCATTGCAGCCTGGGATACATTTCATTGGACACTGGGGATTTCTTCACCTTTATGCTTGTGAAAGCATTTAATACCCCCTCCTTATTGGTCGACACATGTTCGAGAACCTCACCATCCTCAACGGAAATCCTTGGATACAATGCCTTTCTCCTGTGTGAATAAGGACGGGAGGAATTTATTGAAGAACTCACCAACTTCCTCTGGCTCCATGTACAGTTTGTCCTTTGGTTTCTAACAGGCGCAACCCTCTAACTATACTGATCAAATACCTTGTGGCCTTTCCTTAAAAGTATCTGCCAAGGATATTTCATGTCCATTCTTTGACCCTCAATTTGAAGGAACCCCTTGCACCTTCTATACATTTGAAGGGCTTAGCCTATTTTCATCGCAGTGTACGTTCTTTATCCAGCTCACGATATCACTTGATCAGTATTCGCTGGAGTTACTGCCTTTGACATTCATTCATCGGGGACCACACCGTCCCTGAATTCTCACTATACCACTTTAACATACTTCCTTTTTCCGAATATGAGCCCAACTGCAAATAGTTCCTCCCAGTCTGTATTTGCCAGGTGCTGTATCATGATAGTGATAATGCCCAGTGACAGTGATATTCTAATGATTAGGGGGCTTCCCCAAATTTGGCCTCTTCACATCTGCACTATCCTTATCTCTTTCCAAAATGACTTTGAAACTTAGTGTTCTGTCCACTATCCCCAAAACGCTACAAAAATCATTCTGTGTGTCATCTTCTCCAGCACATCCAACCCTTACCAACCGACCGTCCAGCCTCTCCAGCACATGATATCACTGTAACCTTCTGCAGTCCCCACAGCACTCCTCTATCCTTTCATGCAGCACCTCATTACCTCTAACCATTCAGAAATTACGGATGCATATGACACAGGGAAGCCTATCTCTCTGGATACATATGGTTCCCTTGGGGCCCAGTGCAATGGGATTGTCTTTATTTAATCGTGGGATGTGGGTGTCTCTGGCTGGTCAGCATTTGTTGCTCAGCCCTAGCTGCCCTTGAGCTGAGTAGTTTGCTTGGCCATTTCAGAGGGCAATTGAGAGCAAAATACTTTGCTGTGGGTAAGTCGTGCAGACCACCTGAGGATGGGCAGATGTCCTTCTCTGATGAACAAGTGTCTTTTTGATGAACAAAGGTTATTTTGGACATCAGCAATGGTTTCATGCTTATTCATGGATTGTTAATTGCAATATTTAAAAGGTATTGATTTAAAATTGCACCGTTTCAGATGGTGGGATTCAAACCTGACTCCCTTGAACATTGGCTGAGGGTTTGGATGCAATAATACCACTCGGCCATCACTTCACCTGCTCACAGGTTACTCATCCCTGACAAGTTATACCAGTGTACCATGAAGCTAAACCCATTCTTCATAGACAACGTTTTGATCCTCACACCTTCCTGCACTCTGGTGATATCACTCAGTATCTCTCCATGTGATATCCCTCACTGTGTGTGTGTGTCTAATTGCTGCCTCTGTCATTGCCTCTCGCTCTTGCAGCTACTCCAGATCCTGAGCCAACAAAATTATCCACTCCAGAGAGACACAGCAGCACAGGCCAGGGTTGGAGACTGGGATTTTCCAGATCTCTGTGGGACTCAGTGCCATTCTCCATGTGTAACCCTCACTACATCAGTCTAATTTCCCATTCTGTCTATTCCTCTGTCTCCTGTAGGTTCTCAGGTATTTCCTGACTCCGTGGACTCCCCAGCTGCTGGGTGTGTCGTCCATCACCACATTGAAGATGGTTGGTCAGCCAGAGAGACAAAGAGTAGGGAGATCTGGGTCTTTCAATAAATCCTGCAGTGAGGTAAGATCACTCACAATGAACAGAACAGAGAGCAATGAGAGAGTTCCAAACATCAGCTAACAAGACATGACACAGATACAGTGTTGGAGGGGGAGCACAGTACAGACACACCCAGGATAAATCCCCACCCTTACTATAAGTTCTGTTGCACTAAGACTCACTACTCTGCAAACCTATATCTGTGGCATGTCTTGTGGACCAGTATCTTCAATAATTTGTAACTTCTATAAGAGTTCCATTTCCAGTAACCTCCTCCCTTCCTGCTAGTCCCTACGCATATTTGAAATATACTGCGTTCCAGACTACCATCCCAATCGCTGTAACTTGATTCAGTGTCTATAACATGCCTTATCTCGATAGTCTCCTCCTCCAATAACTGGAACAGTGTCATGCAGCATGGAATCGGTTCCTTCGATCCAACTAGTCCATGCTGATCAGAGACCCCGAATGAGTCACGTTTCCCTGCATATGACACAAATCCCTTCAAACCTTCTCCTCTCTCTGTACCTGCCCAAATGTCATTTACATGTTGTTATTGTACTTTTTTCTACCACTTGCCCCGGAAGCTCATTGCATACCTGCACAATCCTCTGTGTGAAAAACCTTCTCCACCAATCCCTTTTCAGTTTTTTCTCTCCCATCTTGCACTTATGCCCTCGAGACGACAGAACATAGAACATGGAAGCGCGGTACAGGCCCTTCGGCTGTCAATGTTGCGCCAACCTGTGGAACCAATGTGCAGCCTATCTAACCTTCTTTATTCTATTCTCATCCATATGCCTATCCAATGACCGTTTAATTGTGCTTCATGTTGGCGAGGCTACTACTGTTGCAGACAATGAATTCCATGCTCCTACTGTTCTGAGTAAAGAACCTACCTCTGGCATCTGTCCTATATCTATTAATTAATATTAATATTGATATTTTCCACAATTTAAAGCTATCACCCGTCGTAATTTATAGCTATTGCCATCTGAGGTAAAAGGCTCTCACTGTCCAACCTATCTCACCCTCTGATTATCTTATATGTCTCAATTAATTGGTCTCAAATGTCTTCTCCTGAACAAAAACAGATTCAAGTCACTCAGCCTTCGTCATAAGACCTTGCCTCCAGACTTGGTAAAATCCTAGTAAATCACCTCTGAACCCTTTCCAAATCTTTCACATCCGTCCTCTAATACGGTGACCTGAGCCATAGGCAACACTCCAAATGTGGACGCACCAGCGTTTTGTACAGCTGCAGCACTATCTCATGGTTCCAAAACTTGATGATTGTACCAATAAAAACTCACACGCCGAATGCTGTCCTAACAACCCTATCAACCTGGGTGGCAACTGTCAAGGATCTATGGACATGGACAGAGAGATATCTCTGTTCATCTACACTACCAAGCATCTTACCATTAGCCCAGTTCTCTATGTTTCTGTTACTTCTTCCAAAGTGTATCACCTCACACTTTTCCACACTAAACTCCATTTGCAAAATCACAGTCCAGTTCTGTGGTTTATCTATCCTTCTCTGTAACCTACAACATCCTTCATCACTATCCACAACTCTACCGACCTGAGTGTTATCCGCAAATTTGCTAACGCATTCTTCAATGCCCTCACCCAAGTCATTTATATAAATGACACACAATAATGTTTTCAAAACAGATCCTGGCAGTTCCAAATAGTAAGTGAACTCTAGCATGAGTATTTCACTTCAACAACGACCCTCTGTTTTCTTTCAGTGAGCCAATTATCCAATCCTAACAGCAAAATCACCCCCAATCCCATGCAATAGCCTACCGTGGGAAACCTGAACAAACGCCTTACTGTAATCTATACACACACCAACTGCTTTACCCTCATCCACCTCTTTGGTCACCGTCTCAAAGAAGTCAATATCTTTTGTGAGGCATGACCGACCCTTCAGAAAACCATGCTGACTATCCCTACTCAACTTATTCATTTCCAGCTGATTATAAATGCTACCTTTTACAAGCCTTTCCAACACTTTACCCAGAGGCGAAGTAGGATTCCAGGTCTATAATTACCCAGGGTTGTCTCTATTCCCCTTCTTGGACAAGGGGACAACATTTGCTGTCCTCCAGCCTTCTGGCACTATTCCTGTACACAATGATATCTTAATGATCAAAGCCAAAGGTTTGGCAGTCTCTTTCCTGGCTTTCCAGAGTCCAATGATAAATCCATTCTGGCCCAGGGGCCGGTGTTCTACACTTCCCAGAATTGCTAACACCTTCTCCTTCTGCAGTTCAATCCCATCTTGTTATGGACTCCACTACCCTGGGGTAAAGACGTTGGCTAATCAACTTACCTGTGCCCTTCATGGTTTTCTAAACCTTTATTAGGTCACTTCTCAGCCACCTACACCCAGTGGAAATGCGAAAGACAATGACACAAATAGCCCTGCTCAATCCCCTGCCACTACTTTGTCACAATATTCTGGGATAGACTTGTTTAGGACCGAGGGCTTTCTCTACCTTTGTGTTCTAAGAACTCTTCTGTAATAGAGACTCTTTACAAGGCATCACTGTTTGTTTCCCTTTGTTTGCTAGTCATTGTCCACAGTGCGTTCTGACGTGAAATGGTCATTTAGGATCTCGCCCAGCCCCTGTGATTCTACACTTGAATGGCCATATTTATCCATTTTCTGCCCCTAGTTAATCTTCTGTTGTTAATGTACTTGTAGACTCTCTTTGGATTTTCCTCAGCCCGATCTGCCAAAGCTTTCTGTGGTCCCCTTTGAGCCCTCCTAATTTCCCTTTTAAGTGAATTACTCCAAACGCAATGTTCCTCAATGGATTCCCTGAATCCAACTGGCTATATGTGACACGTGCCCCCTTTTCTTGAACAGAGCCTTAATAACCCCAAGTCATCCAGTGTTTCCTACTTGTGATCGGCATTGTCCTCCAGACTAACAGGAATATGCTGGCCCTGAACTCTCATTTTATCTCTCTTTTGAAAGCTTCCCACCTGCCTGACGTCCCTTTACTGCGAATACCCTCATCAATCAATTGTTGAAAACCTCTGGACTGCAGGGAGATTTGCCAGTGTTATGCAGGGAGGATTTAAATAGTTTGACAGGGGGTTTGGACTCTGAATAAGAGAGGTACCATCGATCAGTCAAGGGAAAAATGCATCAGCCATCAAGAGCAAGTTTCCTATCCAGAATATCAAGGAAGGGAAAAGACTTCTGGTTTAAATGGCATTCATTTCAATGCACGAGGCCTGACAGGTAAGGCAGACGAGCTCAGATCATGGACTGACTCTGGGGACTGGGATATTATAGCCATAACAGAAACATGGCTGAGAGAAGGGCTGGACTGGCAGCTCAGTGTTCCAGTATACAGAAGCTACAGGCGGGACAGAGGGGCAATTAAGTGAGGAGGGGGAGCTGCACTTTCGATAAGAGAGGATATAACAACTGTGCTTAGAGAGGATACTCTTTCTGCGTGATCAACCGAGGTCATGTGGTGTAAAGTTAGAAACAGAAAGGGGATGGTCAGTCTGCTGGGATGTTGTTCTGGACTCCCAAATAACCAGCGGGTACTAAAGGGGCGGATGTGTAGAGAGATTGCAGGTACCAATAGAAATAATAGAGTAGTATTGGTTGGAGATTTTAACTTCCCATTTATTGACTGGGCCATCCGGAGTGTAAAAGGCTCGTATGGGGTGGGGTTTGACAAATGTGTCCAAGGAAGTTTCATATATCAATATGGAGAGGGCACCACTCTACTCGGACAGGTGCAACACTGGACCTCCCCTCAGAAACCGAGGTCAGGCAAGTGACCGAATAGTCAGTCAGAGAGCTCTTTGGGTCCAGTGAACACAACTGTCTTAATTTTAACAAAGTTATGGAAAGAGATCAGACAGGTCCACAGATTAATGTCTTTAACTGGAGCAGGGACAGGTTTGGGGCCATTAGGCAGGATCGAGCAGATGTCGATTGGGTGAGCTAAAAATCACACAACACCAGGTTATACTCCAACAGGTTTATTTCAAAGCACTAGCTTTCGAAGTGCAGGTGATGATGCTAAAGTATGAAAACTAAACTAAATGTGTTTGGTATTACATTCCATGACACTGTTATCCTGTTGCTTTAAATTCTCTGCCTTATGATTGGGCTCCACAACCACCTGATGAAGCAGTGCTCTGAAACCTAGTCCCTCCAAATAAACCTATTGGACTGTAAGCTGGTTTTGTGTGATTTTTAACTTTGTACACCCCCGTCCAACACAGGCTCCTCCATCTCATGCTCCCATCAACTAGGTGAGTCTGTTTGAAGGAAATGGAATGACTGACAAATGGGAGTGTGATCTCAAGAATCCAGGGCCAATGCGTATCTGTTAGAGTGAAGGGAAAATCTGGCAGGTTTAGCGATCCCTGGCTCATCAGGGATACTGAGGCTCTGTTCAAGAAAAAGAAAACAACATACTTTGTCTTCAATTTTTCCATATCTACGTAACCTCTGCCAGTCCTAAAGAAACGATCACTCGCTGGAGACTCGACAATCCTTTCAGGTGCCTGCAGCATTCCCGATCTGCAGAACCCACCGAAAGCCTGTGATTCTCCCAATCCAGTTCCGACAAGACTCACGATCTGTGTGACATCCTCCTGTCGCCAGCACCCACCCTATCAATGTAAGTTCCTCCTTTATCTCCATGCATTACTCATCTCCATAACCTTCTCCAGCTCTTACACCCCTCTCTACAGAAACGTCACTCTCCCCTACAACCCTTCCCACTTTGACCAAAATGGAGGATGTTACTAATGCTCCCTTATCTGTGAAACTGTCCAACCAAAATTACTGTCCTTCTGGAAAATCTGTCAGACTCCACACTCTCCTTGTCTAAACAATCTGCAGAAGTAAATCTTCCTATATCTATAAACATCTTCAGTCACGACTACCCTCCTTATCTCTGTTTGGTCCTCCAGTCTATACAATCCACTTAATCTCTATCATCTGTTCCATTCACTGCACTCTGGGGGAAAATAAAGCTTCATGCTATCCACCTTGTGCTATCACATGATTTTGTAGACCTCAATCAGGTCCCCAGTCAACCATTGTCTTTCTAATGTAAATAATCTGAATCTATTCAAACTTGCTTCATAGCTAGCCCCTTCCATTCCAGACAACATCCTGGTGAACATCCTCTGCACCCTCTCCAAAGCATCCACATCCTTTTGGTAATGTGGTGATCAGAACTGCATGTAATATTCTAAATGTTGTCGAACCAAAGTCCAATACTACTGTAACATGACCTGCCAACTCTTTTACTCAATATCCCATCCAGTGAAGGAAAGCATGCCGTATGCCACCTTGATCACTTTACTGAACTACGTTGTCACCTTCAAGGAACCTGAATACCCAGATCTCTCTGTTCGTCAGATTTCCCCATGACTTTTCCATTTAGTTTGCTCTTGAATTGGATCTTCTGAAAGGCATCACCTCGCATTTGCCTGGATTGAACTCCCCAGCTGCCATTTCTCTGCCCATCTCTCCAATCGATCTATACACTGCTGTATTCTCTGACAGTCCTCTTCACTATCTGCTACTCCATCAATCTTAGTGTCATCTCCAAACTTGATAATCAGGTAACCGATACCTTCTTCCAAATCATTTATGTGTATCACAAACAACAGTGGACCCAGCACGGATCCTCGTGGAACACCACAGGGCACAGGTCTCCATTTTGAGAAATGCATTTTACTCTCATCCATGTGCATATCCAAAAGGTAATTAAATGTCCCTAATGTAACTGTCTGTAGCACCAACGCTGGCAGTGCATTCCACAAACTCACCATTCTCTGTGTAAAGTACCTACCTCTGACATCTCCCATAAAACTTCCTCCAATTACATTAAAATTATGCCCCATCGTTATAGCCATTTTCACAATGGGAACATTCTCGGGCTATCCACCCTATATATGCATCTCATCATCTCGTACATCTCCATCTAGTCAGCTCTCATCCTTTTTCATTCCAATTAGAAAAGCCCTGGCTTCCCCAATATTTCTTCATTTAGACCTACCCTCCAATCCAGAAAACCTCCTGATAAATCTCTTCTGCTTCCTCTTCAAAGCTTCAACATCTTTCCTATAATGAGGCGAATAGAACATCACACAATATTCCAAGAGTTGACTAACCAGGGCTGTATGGAGCTGCAGACCCACGTCACAGGTCTTAAACTCAATCCCCTTGCTAATGAATGCTAAGACATCGCATGCCTTCTTACCACCCCTTTCAACACGGCTGGCATTTTTGAAGGATCTATGGACGTGGACCCCAAGATTCTTCTGTTACTCCACTCCACCAAGAATCTTGCCTTTAACCCAGTAGAGGTTATCAGCAGACCCCTTCAATCTTAAACCTTCCCTGTTTTGGTACCTTCCTCCAGTCCCCACAAAACCCATAAACTGTGAAACGTCTTCCATCCCTACAATCCTCCTGAGCTCCGTAAACTCCTTTATTGGCGTGAACCCTCAAATTTACCGAAGCCAATTTTAGCCACTTCAATATAACTAATGACTGTAAAATCCTCCAATCCTGATATCCCTCCCTAACTCTAAACTCCACCATCCTCTAGTACCCTTCTGGGGAACGTTGCAGAGGAAGGAAGAGTTTTCGATTCAAGATCATGTTACGAGGTACGAAAGGCTGAAGAACCTGGAGGGTTGTACAAATGTAGGAGGGGATAGGGATCCTGAAGTAGGTTAGAGGGAGCGAGATTCATAGAACCTGCAGGATGGGACCGGGAATGGGTTGTGGAACCTGAAGGATATTTTAGTCTGAATGACTGATTTATTTTTGATTAGATTATTGGGCCGATCTTGATGACCTAATTTTGGAGATGTTTCCCAGAATAGTTGTGCACAGCTTCAGATTGCCAGGCTGGGAGATGTGAGTTCAGATGTGAATCTATTTGCCCATTCTATCTGTGTGCCTGACACTGACCTGGTGCTGCTCTGGTAGAAAGCCCTCTCCGTGCATCTGGTGACCTCCAGATCTACAGGACTGACCAGAGCTCACCTCATCAAAGCCTTCATTTAGAATGTGCATTATTTTTTCATTATTTCAAATGGCAGTTTCGTAAGCTGCAGGAATTGGGAATTGGGAGAATGAAACCTTTATTATTGGAAGATGGGAAGCCTTCAAAAATGAGATTACGGCTTTCCAGAGACAGTATACAGTATTCCTATTTGTGGTAGAAGGAAATGCTGGTGGTTGTAGGGTATGCTGGATGACGAGAGAACTAAGCTTTTAGTTAAGAAAAAGAAGGAAAAAATTATCAGGTATAGACACAAGAAATCAAGAGAATCCTCAGACTATAAAGTCTGGAGGAGTGTAATTAAGAAGGTAATCAGGAAGGTAAAAAGGGGACATGAGTTTGCTTTGACAAATAGGGTAAAGGAGAATCCAAAGGGTTTTTATAAATACATAAAGGACAAGAGGGTAAGGAGGGAGAAAATAGGGCCTCTCAAAGATCAGCAAGGCAGCCTTTGTGTACAGCCGGAGCAGATGGGGGCGATACTAACCTTGTGTTTTGCATCATGTTTAAAGTGGTGAAGGAAATGGAAGGTATAGAATGTGGGGAAATAGATGGTGACAACTTGAAAATGTCCATATTAAAAAAAGAGGAGGTGCTGGATGTCTTGAAACACATAAAAGTGGATAGATCCCCAGGAACTGATCAGGTGTACCTTGGAACTTTGTGGGAAGCTAGGGAAGTGATTGATGGGCGCCTTGTTGAGAAATTTGTATAATTGATCATTACAGGTGAGGTGTTTGAATTTTGTAGGTTGGCTAACGTGGTCCCACCATTTAAGAAAGGTGGTTAGGGAAAGCTATGGAACTATAGACCAGTGAGTCTGATATCAGTAGTGGGTAAATTGTTGAAGGAAATCCTGCGATTTAGGATTTGCATGTATTTGGCAAGGCAAGGAGTGACTAGGGATAGACAGCATGGCTTTGTGTGTTGGATATCATGTCTCAAGAAATTGATTGCGTTTTTTGAAGAAGTAACAAAAAGAATTGATGAGGGCCGATCATTGGATGTGATCTATATGGACTTCAGCGAGGTGCTTGAAATGGTTCCTCATGGGAGATTGGTTAGCAAGGTTAGATCTCATGGAATACAGGGAGAACTAACCGTTTGGCTAGAGAACTGGTTCAAAAGTAGACGACAGAGGGTGGTGGCGGATGGTTGCTTTTCACACTGGAGGCCGATGGTGTGCCACAAGGACCGGGGCTGGGTCCACTACTTTTCGTCATTATATAAATGATTGGACATGAACGTAGTAGGTGTAGTTTGCAGATTGCAGCAAAATTTGAGATATAGTGGACAGTAAAGAAGGCTACCTCAGATTACAACGGGATCTTGATCAAATGGGCAAATGGGCTGAGGAGTGACAGATAGAGTTTAATTTAGATAAATGTGAGGTGCTGCATTTTGGGAAAGCACATCTGAGCAGGACTTTTCCACTTAATGGGAAGATTCTAGGGAGTGTTGATTAACAAAGAGATCTTGGAGTTGATAGCTCCTTGGAAGTAGAGTCGCAGGAAAGCGGATAGTAAAGAAGGTGTTTGTTATGCTTTCCTTTATTGGTCAGATCATTGAGTACAGGAGCTTGGAGGTCACGTTGCAGCTGTGCAGGACACTGGTTAGGCCACTTTTGGAATATTGCGTGTAATTCTGATATTTGTACTATTGGAAAGATGTTGTGAAACTTGAAAGTGTTCAGAAAAGATTTACAAGGATGTTGCCAGAGTTAGACTATTTGAGCTATCAGGAGAGGCTGAAACGACTGGGACTGTTTTCCCTTGAGCGTCAGAGGCTGAGGGGTGACATTCTTGAGGTATATAAAATCATGAGGGGCATGGATAAGATAAACAGACAAGGTCTTCTCCATGGGATGGTGGAGACCAGAGCGAGATGGCCTAGGTCTAGGGTGAGAGATGAACGATTTAAAAGGACCTAATGGGCAACCTTGTCACGCAGAGTGTGGTGTATGTATGGAATGTACTGCCAGAGGAAGTGGTGGAGGCTGGTACAATTGCCGCATTCAAAAGGCATCTGTATTAGTATATGAATAAAAAGAGTTTAGTGGGATTTGTGTCCAGTGCTGGGAGAAGGGACGAGATTAGGATAGAATATCTGGGTGGCATGGATTAGTTGGACCGAAGGGTCCGTTTATGTGCTGTACGTCTCTAGGACTCTCTAGCTCTAAATGCTTTCCACTCTTCATTTATAGCCTGCCATTCCAGTCTGTTTCCCCTGTTTACCTTGGTCAGTTCTCTCTCAAAATTATGTAATTGGCTTTGTTACTGATGCTCGGGTGTGCTGTATGGTCATTTTAAAATGTCATAATCCCTTTGAATTCCGGTATAATTTCTTGGAGGATCTCAATGCAATATTTCTCATTCACTCAGCTTCATCACCCAACGGTCGATCTGAGATAGTTACATCCCGACCCAGTTGCACAATGTGTTATTCCAAGAAACATAGACTAAAACATTCAAGGAGGATCCACGATAATATCACTCTTGCCAATGTGTCTGTCCCAGATAATATAAGCATTGAAATGTCCCAATATCATCACACCACCTTTGTTACGAAGTGCAATTAATTCCTGTTTAATGCAGGGATGAGCAATAAAATAATGCGAGGCAGCTTAAAAACTGTTCTCTTGCTTGTGTTTTTGACACGTATCACCCAGAATTTGCATTCAGGCTGATTCAGCTGCATAATCTGAGGCTAAGTTCTTTCTCTGTAATACCTTTGTTATCCATTAGTGTCAGGGTTCCCATCTTGCTTTTCCATTCTGCCTGAGATCTGTAAGGTTGTTTACTGTTGAATATTTATGTTCCACGTTTTGTTCACCATGTAATCACGTCTGTCTGCTGACTAAATCTCATTTTTCTCAGTGTCACGAGTCACCTTATTGCAGATACTTTGTCCATTCCACAAAAGCAACAACATAATAATTTACATTTTCCCACAATGTCCTGTCACAATCGTATTCGCGGATGTACTGTTTTAGTTCAACTCTGTCCCTTCCTGTTCCTTTCTGCTTGTCTTCAGCCACATCCCCATGCTGTTCCGATGCTTCACATTTTCTCTTTGGATTTTGAAAGCTGATTTCCCCTGAACCCTGTCCCTGCATCCTCTCTGTCAGTTTAAAGCCCTGTCCATAAACCTGCCGACATGATTGGGCAGGACACTGCTGCCAGCAGGATTGGTTTTGATGCACTCGTGGAATGTTGCTGTCTCTGGCTGGCCAGCATCGCATGCTCACCCTGACCAGTCTTAGAGCTGAGTGGCTTGCCAGACCATTTCAGAGGGCATTTGAGAGTCAAACCCATTGCTCTGGGTTCATATGTAGGCCAGACAGGCAGCCTATAACAGATTTCCTTACTTAAAGGGTATTAAGTAGTCAGATGGATATCCCTGCTACTGGCATTAAATTCTGGATGAACGGTCGAGTGAGAGTAACCCGAGGCCATTGCCTGACCCACTGATAGCTCCCTCATCCCTGAGTACTGATCCCAGTGCACGTTTTTCGTGACCATGGTTTGATCGTGATGCTTGCCTGCACTCTGGTGGTATCACTCAGTATCTCTCCATGTGGCCCCCCTCACTGTGAGGGTTTAATTGATGCTGGTGACTGCAACTTTTGCAGCTACTCCAGTTTCTGAGCCAATAGTATTCTCCACTCCAGAGGGACACAGCAGCGCAGGCCAGGGATGGAAACTGGGATTTTCCAGATCTCTGTGGAACTCAGTGCTATTCTCCATGTGTAACCCTCACTGCGTCAGTCGAATTTCCCATTCTGTCTGTTCCTCTGTCTCCTGTAGGTAATCAGGATATTTCTGACTCAGCAGAATTCCCACTTCCTGTTTCGTCCATCACCACATTGAAGAAAACCGGTCAGCCAGAAAGATGGAGAGTGAAATCTGGAGCCTTCAGTAAATCCTGCAGTGAGGTAAGATCACTCACAATGAACAGAGCAGAGGGTATTTAAGGGATCGAACTTTGGTCCAGAAGACCTGACATAGATAGAGTATTGAAGGGTGAACACAGAGCATGATGGTTCCAGGCTCAATCCCCACCCTCTTGTTAACTTTCATCTCTGCTGTACTGAGCCTTCCTGTGTCAATATAGGAAGTTGACAGTTATCAATCCAGGCTTGTGCTGTCTTAGTGAGGATCAGTACAACAGAGGGGAAAGCAGGCCTCCCCCCAAGGAGTTGGCATTGAAACCTGGGATCTTTCTGTTCTATATTCCACCTCTCACACTGTCTCTTGTCGTGTGATAGAGCCATACAGCAAGGAGACATGCCTTTCCGTCCAACTCATTTGCGGCAGTGTCTTGAATGCTGGTAATTCCCAGAAATTTTCCTATTTCTGTAACCTCCACCCCTCCCATATTCCCGCTGTATATTTCAAACCTACTCCAATGCTGACGACTCTCTTTGTGTGTAAATTGCTCCAGTGTCAATAACATGTCCAATCTCGTTAATCACATCCTGCACTCAGTACAATAATCCCTATTTCTGTAGTCTTGCACAATACTTACAGTGCTCCCATCTCTGTAAAACCCTCCAGTCTGGACCAAAATACCCACCTATGTACCTTCCTCAAACCCCAGGAGAACATGATATCACTGTAACCTTCTGCAGGCGCTATAACACTCCTGCCTCCTGGCCTATAGCACCACACGACCTCAGTAAACTTCTCTCATCCCTACTGATCTTCATATCTATATAAACACCTCCAGACACTTTTCAAGCCACATCAGCACTCCACATCTCTGTTTGCTCCTCCACTCCCTGCAGCCCTACCAGCACCTCAGACACTCTCTCTTGTGTAATTTTGCAATTTGGGGCAGCACGGGGGCTCAATGGTGAGCAATGGTGCCTCACAGTGCTAGGGACCCAGGTTCGATTCCAGCGTTGGTTTACTGTGTGGAGTTTGCACATTCTCCCTGTGTCTGCGTGGATTTCCTCCGGGTGCTCCGCTTTCCTCCCACAGTCCATAGATGTGCAGGACAGGTGGATTGACCATTCTAAGTTGCCCATAGTGTTAGGTGCATTGTTAGAGAGAAGTGGGTCTGGGTGGGTTACTGTTTGAAGAGTCAGTGTGGACTTGTTGGGGACAAGTACCTGTTCCCACGCTGTAGGGAGTCTAATGTAATTTCTCCCTCTGCGTTCATATTACTGTCCCTAAATGTATCCCTCTATCCATAAACAGTTCCAAACCTTTTAAACCTCTGAGTCTCTGTGAACTCCCACAGCTCCAACATCCCTCCTTAACTGTGTAACCTTTTCCAGTCCTGAGACACTCTGAAAATGTGAACATCCTACAATCCTCCCGATCTGCCTAATCCTCTCAGGCCCATACAACGCCTCGAACTGTGGAACCAACTCCAATGCTTGTGACTCTCCTGATCGGTTTCTACAAGACTCACTATCTATATAACATCCTCCCGTTGCTATCACCCGTCCTGTCAATGTAAGCTCCTCCAGTCTCCCCACCGATCTAATCATCTTCATAATCTTCTCCCGCTCTTACACACCTATCTGTGTAAACGTTACACTCCCCTACAACCATCCCTAAAGCAGAAACCTCCTCCAGTGTCTGCAATGTTCCCTATCTGTGTAAGTGTCTCCAGGCTCTATTGCTGTTTCTGTCTCTGTAAGTTCTGACAGATTGTCCAGCTTCCCGGTCCATTTAATTTCCAGAACCTCAGCATCCCACATCAACAAAGGTCTTCATGAACGTCCATACCTCTGTTCATTCCTCAATTCTATACAACTCTCTTAATCTCTGTAAATAGCAACATTCCATAAAATACTCCCTGTCTGCGTAAACTGCCCCAGTCCTACACTGAGAAGCCTCACTGTCCTTTTGATCACCTGTAGTCCCTTCAGATCACCCTGTATCTTCCATTACTCCATTGCCGACAGATCATCCCTGTTATAACTTCTCTAACTCATGTATTACTCCCTATCTCTGTGATATTCTTCAATCGCTGCAATTCTTTATCTCCAGAGTTTCAAATCCCCCTGATCGATGTAAGTCTATTGATCCATTGCAGCATGTTTAACACCTGTAGCAGCCTCCAACTCCTCAACGCATCCTGTCGCTGTAACCTCCTCAAATACTATAGCTCACTGTCTTTTGTAATATCTTCCAGTATCTGCAACCCTGTTGTTTTCTGTAACCTCCTCCAGAACAGCACTGCACATCTCTGTGTAATTGATGGGAATGCTGCAAATCTGCTTTCACAGTCCTCACTAGCTCTGTGAACTCCTGCAGACCTGTAACCATCAGCATCTCTGGCGCCTCCAATCTCTACAATTCTCCCTAGCTGTGTAAACTCTTCCAGCCCCTTCAACCCTCCCTATGTCACTCATTCCTGCAGCTCCAATTATTGTCCATGTCAATGTAGTCTCCAGCAACAACAATCCTGATATCTCGATAAACTCCTGCAGCTCCAACTACCATCCCTACTTGTGTACTCTCCAGTCCCTACTACCGTCCCCATTTCTGTAAGTCCTGCAGCTCCAACTACCATCCATATCTGTGTAATCTCCAGTCCCTCCAATTCTCCCTCTCTCTATAAAATCCTGCAGATTCATTTACACCCATATCCTTGTAATATCCAGTCCCCACAACCTTCTCAGTTTCTGTATCTCCTGTAACTCCAACTGCCACCCCTATCTGTGTAATCTCTAGAACCTATATTCCTCCCTATCAATGTAACTCCTTCTGGAATGATTTCCCTGTACCTCTCCATGACATCTTTCAGCCCGACAACCTATCTGATCTCTAACCACCAACAGTGATCGTAAACCACCCGAACTCTGTAACATTCTCCAGTCTCTACAGCCCAGCTTTTCTCTGTTAGCTTCTCTGGTGTCTGTATTCCCCTTTATCTCCGGTTACAGATCCTTGCTCAGGGAAACAATGTCTCAGTACCGAATCTGTAAGAACACAAAATTCTTTGTTGTATCAATAAATTTGCCTCATTTTCTAAAATTCAACGACTGCAACCTTCTCCACCTCTTCTCATCAATATCCCTCCATTTTGAAGATCAGCCTGGTCAACCTTCTCTGGGCTGCCTCCAATGCAAGGACATTTTCCCTCCAGATAGGGGACCAAACCTGTTCACAGTATTCTCAATGTGAGTTGATTGGAGTCCTCTTTAGTTGTTACAAGCCTTCCCTATTTTTATTTTCCATTCCCTTTGGAATCAATGCCAGCATTCCATTTGCCTTCTCTATGTCCTGCTGACCCTGTATGCCACTTTTCTAAGATTTATACACAACGATTCCCACGTTACTCTGTGATGTAGCTTTCTGCAGTTGACCTGAAACCAAGAGGTGACAACAGTAATCAGGAAGGTGCTGGAATGTATTGTAAACAATATGCCAGAAATTATAAATGCACAGTTAGAGACCTATGGAAAAGCGCAGTCCATAAGACCATCATGTACAAGAGCAGAATTAGGCCATTCGGTCCATCGGGTCTATTCCACTATTTGATTATGGCTGAATTGTTTCTCAAGCTCATTCTCTCACTTACTCCCTGTAACCCTTGATCTCCTTATTTATCAAGAACCTAGCTATCTCGGAGTTAGATACACTGAGTCACTTAGCATCCACAGCCCCATGAGGCAGTGAGTTCTACTGATCCATCACCCTCTGGCTGAATACATTCCTCCACTTCTCTATTCCAATGGGTGGTCCCTTCACTCTGAAGCTGTGCCCTTGGCCCCTAGTCTCTCCTGCTCATAGAAACATCTTGCCTCCGTCCACTCCATCCAGACCCTCAGTATTCTGTCAGTCTGAATGAGATTCTGCACGCGGCTCGAAACTTCATCAAGTGCAGACCCAGAGACTTCACCTGCTCCTTATATGGCAAGAATGTCATCCATGGGATCTTTCTTGGAAACCCATTTCTCGTACCCCTTCACATCCTTTGTCCAGACTCTGAATGAATAACGTGTAGAGTATAGTCCCAACACTGACCCCTGCGGCGCTCCCCTCATCATCAGTTCCCATCGTGAAAAAGACCCGTTTGTTCACACACTCTGCCTTGTGGCAATCAGACAAATCCTCTATTCATGCTAAGCATGTTGTTGTGACAGGGAAGTTTCATTGCACTGCTGGATTTATTTTTCTGTCTGGCTGTAAACAGCAGAGTATCACCATTACCTTCCCATCAGTAACTCCCTGGAGAAGGTGGTGGTGAGCTGCCTTCCTGAGCCCCTGCACCAGCTGTTGGAACTGTTGTTATCTGTGTACCCTCCAGCAGGTGCTACAGCACAATCTCTCATCTATAACTGCACACAGAGAATGCAGCTCTCCCTTTTATAGCTGACATCCTCCCCAGCTTATAGTTCCTCACAATATCTTACCTCCTCCATACCCATCTGTGCAAGGGATCTCTAAAATTTCTTTATTCCTGTTTAGACTTCTGATCACCTGAAATCTCTCCCTTTAAAAATTTGTAACCCCTTCAGCTTCTGTAACTCTCCATATAACTGCAATCAATGACAGCAGATGTTTCCTTCCTAAATCTCAAGAATTGCAATGTTTGTCTGTATTAAATTGGCACTTTTCATCCTCCGTATCCATCTCAGGACTTCCAGCCCCTACAATCCCACTATTTGGAATGCTTCCATTCTCTGCACCTCCTCATGTCCTGGGGGTCCTTGAACACCACCAGTGCTCCAAAAGTTTATATTCCCCCCAGTTACTGCAAGTCTTCTAACTCTATAACATCCCACACTCTCCAGTACCATATAACACTTGCTGGCTCTCAATTTGCATTTGTTGAAGTCTACACATCTCTGTAAGCAGCTCAGAAATAGCCCTTTTGACTCTACAAAGCTCCGTCATGAACATGCCACAATCTCTCCATTTCCTTTGCCTTCTTCAGTGCCTGCAACTCTCGCTGTATCTTCCAGTAAACGTCTTTATTTGCTGCAGGTCTTCCCAGCTCCCGAGATACCCAGTTCCATTCCATACATCTCCGTCAATCACTGTAACACCTTCTGCTGTGTCTAATCCTCCTCTTTCCCACTGTCTTCCAGGCACAACGACGATCCTATAAGAGAGCAGTGCGGAATGGGATGTCATAAATCTCAGCTGAGGCTTGAGGCCAACCATTACCTGGGAGTCACAAAGGGAGAGAACCTGAGAGAGAGCAGCACAGAGCGGGAGAATATTAATTAGCAGCGAGGATCGAGGTCGACTGGAACTTGGAGTTGGAGAAGCAGCGGAGCAGGAGGCTGAAAATCAGCACGGAGTCACAGAGGAGTGACCATTTGAGGGAGCAACGTGGAGCTGGTGTTTGAGGCTCACTCACACCGGGGAGTGACAGAGGAAGCAAAGTGAGAGAATATAAATCAGCACTGAGGTTCGAGGCCTCGTCATACCTGGGTGTCACAGAGATAGTGACCCTGTGAGGGAGCAGAGTGGTGTGGGAGCTGGAGGATTACACGTACCTGAGAGTCACAGAGACGGTGACCCTGTGAGGGAACAGAATGGAGTGGGAGCTGGAGGATTACACGTACCCGGGGGGTCACAGAGACGGTGACCCTGTGAGGAAACAGAGTGGAGTGGGAGCTGGAGGATTACATGTACCTGGAAGTCACAGAGACGGTGACCCTGTGAGGGAGCAGAGTGTAGTGGGAGCTGGAGGATTACACGGACCTGGGGGTCACAGATAAAACTTTCCGCTGCTGGGACCTACCTGCACTGAGTTTGATAGAAGTGGCAGAGCCATCACAGAAAAGACTGTAAATTCATTGGCTGATAAATACACTGTTATTAGCGACTGTCAGTTAATTGTTGTAAGTCAGCAAATTTATTTTTTCAACTTCTGAAACAAGGCTAGAACATAGAAATAAGAGGGGGAAGTGAAATTGTGAGCCAATGTAACAAATTTCCCACAGTAAATCACATTTGAAAAAGGGACTTCAGCATATTGTTATTTCCCGAATGCTAACTTCATTCTAAGTAATTAATTAAGTTACTCTAAACATGTTGCATTTTAAGACATGGCAAGACATGTTTGTCAGATGGAAAATGCATTCTGTTACATTGGGAAGTCATAGCCCCTGCTCGTGTTGTGGATGAACACTGGGTCTTGGAGTTCAGACAGTGACTAGAGACTCTATGGGGTGATGAGACTCTATAAGACTCTGTGATGCATGAGAGTAAGGGGGATAGCACACACACACAGCAGATCACCCTGCAGACATGACGGCCTGGAAGAAGTAAGGGAATAGGGAATTAGGCAATCGAAGAGAAACAGTCGAGGAATACAATAATATCCTGGTGACTCGCTCCCAATTCAGTTTCCCAGTTTGGAAGCTGATGAAGGTGCTGGCTGCTCAGGGGAGGGCAGTCAGAGCCATGTCCGTGGTACCACATGCAGCCTGACTGTCCAGGAGGGGAGGGAGAAGGAACGAGGAGCAATATTCACAGGGGAGACAGGAAATTGAAGAAGATGTCAGCATGTCTATAATTCCAGGATAGTGGGGTTAAGAATGTCACTGTGTCTGCAGGACATTCGTCTGGGGGCCAGTGAGCAGTCAAAGGTCATGTCCATGTTGGTAGGAATGACCTGGGTAGGAAGGCTGAAGTGGTCTGGCAATCACAATTTAGGGAGCTCGGTGGATGGTTAGCAAGCGGGACCTCAAATGTAACAATCCCTGGAATATTCCCAGTGCCGTGTCCAAGTGAGAACAAAACTAGGAATTTTATTTAGATGAGGGTGTGACTGGAACGATGGTGCTGCAGGAAGGGCTTCAGATTCCTGGGACATTGGGACTGGTTCTGGGGAAGGCAGCAACTATACAAGCTGGATGGGCTAACGTGACAGAGTTGGGACTGAATTTCTTACGGGGTATTTGGGAGGGATTGAAAATAACATGGTATGTGCTTAGGATCCAAAAAGGCAGAGTAGAGGAGACTACCAGGATTCTCAACATCATGGGAGATGCAGTTGGTACTAATTTATAACAACAAGTTTATCAGTGGAAGATGGAGTAAGAAAGAAAGCCTTCATCTGAGGTACTCTGCACGGACATAAATACTCGGAGTTTGGGGAGTTCCAGATGCAGATTGGTGAGTAGAAATCTGATGGACTGATCACTGAGAGCTGGCTCAAGGAATGGTAGGACTGGGTGTTAAATATTGCTGGGTATAAGGTATTCTGAAATGATAGAAGGGAAGGGAAAGGATGAAAGTAGAAGTGTTGGTTTTGATTAGCGTTAGTTAAGGAGTCCTAGAGAAACAGGATCTGTCCAAGGACAGAATGAATTTGGCTGCACCTACAGAACAAAAACGTATACAATTACACTATGAGATACAGTCTGTCAGCCAGCAACCAAAGAAATGATGGAGAATAAATATGCAGGGTGATTTCAGAACGATGACAATACTAAAGATGAGTTATACTGAGAAACTTAATTTATCCAGATATTGACTGGGATACTGGTGTGCAGGGTCATGAGGGCAAGTGTTCCTGGATTATATGGAGGAGAGCTCACTTCAGGAGTATGTGTCCAGCCCAAGAGAGCATGTAGTGTTGGACCTGGTCCCACGGAAAGACGTGGGGAAAATGGATCCAGTGTCATTAGGGGAACGTTTTGAGGTGTAACGATCAATTTATTGTAAAGTTCAGGATGATGTTAGAGAATCATATACAAAATTGAGAGTAAGAAACATTAGTTGACTGAGAGCAGCCTTCAATAGGGCAAGAATAAAGCTGGGAACCTTTCAAAAAGGAAAATGAAATGGTAGCTTTAAATAATGGGAACCAGGTCAGATGTAGATCTCATTATGGAGATGGGGCTGCAGTGTGACCACGACTGAGAACTGAATAATCAAAGTTTTTTTTTCCAATTTCTACAGGAAGGATAAATAGGACAACACAGTGAAGTAGCATTGTGGAAAAAGGATGGGATCACTATTATTGTGATTCTAATCAATTTACACACTGCTCCTCCGTGCCCTCTCCCCTCATCCCTGCGTATTGATCCTGTCAAACATTGGTAACCTTTGCAAACTTCAGAAAATAGCACAGTACAGAGGAGATCACTCTGTCCACTGTCTGCATTGGACAAAATGTAACATTGTTTTTTAAAGCCATAGTTCTGTCTCCCCGGACAGTGTAGGCCTTCAGGTGCAGAACCCGGCAGCTTTTTAAAATGGTTTGAGAGTTTCTGCCTCTAGTCCGCTTCTATGTGTGCCTCCCAGATCCCGACCATACTCTGGGTAAAATAACAGCTTTCCTCACCACTTCTCTAATATTTCATCCAATTATATTAAATATTCGCCGCTGGTAACTGAGCTCTCCAACAGGAACAAGGTGTTCTTTCCCTTTCTATCCAGGTCCCTGACAATATGTGCACCCCAATCAAATCTCCTCTCAGCATCCTCCGTTCCTACCTTTCCTCATAACAGCCCTTCCACTGTCACAGGGAGAAGAAGCTCCTCTGTATCCACTCCAGTTCAATTCCATCCTTCCATGTGATGGGGTGACCAGAACTGTACACAGTCCCCAAGCTGTGACTGAACTCATTATTTATACAGTTCCAGCATAAGCTTCCTGCTCTGAAGAGTATTTTGTCTGATAGAGGAAATAATGCCATTTGCTCCATTAACGAGATTATTGGTGTTTCCAGCTACCTTCATTTATCTGCCCACACTGACCATATTCTCATTTATTTTGCATTCTTCTCTATTGTTGATGTCCACAAATGCCTTGCCTTGCACTTCTCTGGGTCGTTTTCTCTATTCACCTGGATCCTATAGTTTCTGTTTTTAAACAGTCTGCCATCGGATCTCTCGGTAGATCCAAGGAAGTCACATGCAGTTACAGGTCAGTGCCTCAAACCGACACAGTCAGATCAATTGCACACGATCTTCCTTGAACAAATCCAGACTGACTGTGCTGGAGTCCCTGGGGCTTTCTCAGTGACCGTTTATCCACTGTCTCAGAATTCCAGCCGCGACCTATTCAGTCAGTCCCTTTCTCCACATTAAACAAAGCTGCGGTGTCAGCCGTTCTCCAGTCCTCCGGCACCATCTCTGTATCCCGTGAGGATTGGATAATGTAGGTAACAATAAGGCAGGGGATTTTCCCCAGCTCCTTTTAACAGTCTGAAACATTGTGTTGCTCCTTTTTAAGGATTTGAATCTACTGTAAAATTCTCCGCTCGAAGTTTGTTGCTCCCAATACTTCATCTCTATTTGATTCAGACAGAGAGAAACCTAACCCATCTTATGATTTGATCAAGTCCCATTTTAGTCTGGTTTCATACAGGGTTACTCTCCAACATGGAGTGCGTTTTCTCATGGTACCATCCCCAATCTGCCTCATTAAATGCCCTCCCTGCCCACGTGATCTTCCTCTCATTTGACACTAACCCGATGTTTTTTCCCCTTCGTCATAACAACTGCCCACTGCCTGGATATCCCAGAATGCACCGGCCTCCCTGTTAAAGAGGCCGTCTTTAAGAAGTCATTATACTCTTGGATTGTCAATCCGAAAATGCCGAGACATGGCAGAGGTGGTAAAACTGTGGCCTCACTTTGTGGACAAGCCCCTGAAATTCTGGTAGATGACATGGTGCAGGAGAGGGATATTATCTTCCTCTAAGACTGGCAGGAAATGCCATGGCACCAGACCCTGCCATCTTCGCCCGAGATTGACCCCTGTGTCAGTGAGGTGCCATCCTTCTGGGTCAATGTCCAGCAGTGTAGGAAGAAAGTCAGTGACCTTCTCCACTCCACCAGGGTGACTGCCATCATCTGCAATTTCTAAACGCTCCCTCACTCTCTCCCTGTTACTGCACCCACCTCCTACTAAGGATCATGTTCTCCCACCCTCACACCTGTAACTGCATGTGACTTACCCACCCTAACTGAATGCAGCACCTTCTATCAGTCTTTCCAAACTCATCCCTGCCCCTTAGCCAACTCTGCCTGGTGTCTGTAATGCCTACTCACTCACTCAGGCCATCTCGCCACCTTTCCCTCAGCTGTCCCACCACTAACAGTTGTAACAACCACTTCCATCTCCTTTAATACCTGTTGCTAGTTTTCACATCCGAGAAGGAACCATCCCACAATAGGAGAGAAAGAACTAAGAGAGATAGGCGCTCCGCAACATTCAGCTCCTCGCCCCATCACAGGGGAAGGATCCTGACCCTAACAACCACGAGACTGAGAGTGTCCAAGCTCCCGGATTGGGATCTGAGACACCCCTTGTCTCACTGTGCTGGGCACCGTGACTGATTGCGGAAAATGATATCAGGCTTCCTGGATTTGTGGTTGTGTTACATAAAAATACAATACAGCAGGCGGGTGACCTGGTAGTTCTGGCTGAGGGGAGACGCTGCTGAGGGCACGGTAAGGCAAGGTAATAATTCTGTGAGCATTGAAGTCAGTTCAAAGTTAGTGCGTATAAACACGGAGTGAGCAGCCCAGAGGGACAGCCCGTGAGCTGGGTGTGTGTCCCTGAGCACAGTGTCCTTGCAGCAGTATTGAGTGTGTAGAAACACGGAGTGAGCAGCCCAGAGGGACAATTCATGAGCTGGGTGTGTGTCCCTAAGCACAGTGTCCTTGCAGCAGCATTGCGTGTCTACAAACATGGAGTGAGCAGCCCAGAGGGACAGTCCATGAGCTGGGTGTGTGTCCCTGAGCACAGTGTCCTTGCAGCAGCATTGCGTGTCTACAAACATGGAGTGAGCAGTCCAGAGGGACAGGCCATGAGCTGGGTGTGTGTCAATGAGCACAGTGTCCTCGCAGCAGCATTGACAGTGTACAAACACGGAATGAGAAGCCCAGTGGGACAGTCCATGAGCTGGGTGTGTGTCCCTGAGCACAGTGTCCTTGCAGCAGCATTGAGTGTGTACAAACACGGAGTGAGCAGCACAGAGGGACAGACCATGAGCTGGGTGTGTGTCCCTGAGCACAGTGTATTGCAGCAGAATTGAGTGCGTATAAACACCGAGTGAGAAGCCCAGAGGGGTATCCCATGAGGTGGGTGTGTGTCACTGAGCACAGTGTCCTTGCAGAAGCATTTCAATGACAGTTGTCAGTGCACCCTGAGCTGCAGCATTGAAGTACAGAAGCGTACTGTCAGTGGGTCGGAGATGTGCTGGGATGGCATGGTGAGCTTGGCATGTGACAGATGCCAGCATTGATGGGTGTGGAGTACATGCAGCTTCTGTCTATGTAGTGTCCCCCGAGACGTTGGTGTCCAAGGTAGAAGGCTGCTGGAGCGGGGAGCGAGATGGAGTCACCAGTTACCTGCTCGGACTTACACGTCCAATTCTCCATATTGAGTTTCCCTACTGTGGGAGGGAGGGTATGAAGCTGCAAGTTGAGGAGAGATCCACTGAATGTGGCTGGTGATTATCAGTAATCATTCACTCAACATCTTGCCACTCCTGCACTCAAATCTTGTTTTAAAGATCTGTCCAGCACAGGAACAGGCCCTTCATCCCAGCAAGCCCGCACTGACACATGATGCCGTTCTAAAGCTAAAAAGAAAGTTTTTGTTCCGACACCCTCTATGTCATTCTGTTACCTACTTACTCATATTTGTGCCAAGATGCCTCTTAAACCTTGCTATATTAGCTCCTTCTCCTCTATCAGTGCATTCCAGGCACTTACACATCCTGTCTGGAAAAGCAAAAATAAACCTTGCCGATCATATCTCCTCAACTTTCTCCCTTTTACCAAAAACCTACGGTACTGAGCAAATGATATTTTTCACTCTGGGAAAAAGCTTCTAACTGTCCTTCTATCTATGCCTCTGATAATTTTGTAAATATCTATCAGGTAGCCCCATCGTCAATGATGCCGAGATGCACACAAACCATGTGTGTTCAACTTCTCCTTCTGGCTAATACACTCCAAACCATACAACATGCTGGTCAACCTTTCATACCCTCTCCAACACTTCCACATCATTCTGCTGGTGTGGCAACCAGCACTGTGCACAATATTCTAAATGTGCACGAACTAAGTTTCTCTACAGCTGCAATATGCCCTGTTAATTTTCATACTGCACGCTCCGATGCATGTCTGCAATTTTACCGTCAGATTCTTGATCACCCTATCCACCCGTGTTGCCATTTCCCGGGAATTGTGGAGCTGTGCACCGAGATCCCTTCGGATGTTCATGCAATCAGTAGTTTTTCCATTCACTTTATACTTCTCTCCAGCATTAGACCTTCTAAGATGCATCACGTTGCAACAGTCCAGATAAGGTTACTTCTGCGAGTTTCTCTGTCCAAGTCTGCAGCTGACCTACATCCTGCTGTATTCTCTGGCAATCATCCTCACAATCTGCAACTCCACCAAAATATTTACAGATCTCCAGTCACAAAAACACTGTTCCACCACTACTCTTTCATCCATGACCAAGCAGTTCTCTATCCATCTTACTAACTGACCGCTGATCCCATTTCACTTCACCTTCTGTATGAGCCTGCCATAAAGAACGATATTAAAGGCCTTGCTAAGGTCCAGACGGCCAACATTCAGCCCCACGCCCTCATCAATCAATTTTGTCACTTCCACAAAATAATCAATCAAGTTTGTGAGACAGGATCGTCCCAACACAACTGCATTACCTGTTGTTCGTAAGTCCATATTAGAGTACTGTTGGAGCTGCACTCATTCAGACAAGTGATTATTCCATCGCATTCCTGACTTGAATCTTGGAGGTTAGATTAGATTTCCTACAGAGTGGACACAGGTCCTTCGGCCCAACCAGTCCACACCAACTCTCAGAAGAGTAACCCACCCAGACCCATTCCCCTGCCCTATATTTCCCGCTGACTAATGCACCTAACACTATGGACAATTTAGCATGGCCAATTCACCTGACCTTCACATCTTTGGACTGTGGGAAGAAACCGGAGCACCCAGAGGAAACCCACGCAGCCCCGGGGGGAATGTGCAAACTCCTTACAGACAGTCACCTAAGGCCAGATTTGAACCTAGGACTTTTGTGTTGTGGGGCAGTAGTGTTTCGCGCTGAGCTCTTGACAGTTACTGTGCAGTGGGAGGTATGTTGGGCCGTGATGGTTCCTGTACAGTGGGAGGTATGTCGGGCCGTGATGGTTACTGTGCAGTGGGAGGTATGTCGGACTGTGACTGTTACTGTAGAGTGGGAGGTATGTCGGGCCGTGACGGTTACTGTACAGTGGGAGGTATATCGGGCTGTGAGGTTGAGAACTGAGTTGTCCAGAATATGATTCGGCCGCTGCTGTTGGCCAATTGCACCTCATAGATGCATCACTATTTGTTGCTCAATCTGTTTAATGCCAGTCCCATGAGGAACCCATATTATGGTGAGGTGGGTCTGCAAAATGTGAAGTTAGCCCTTGCTTTCCATAAGGACTGTGCAGTGACCATTCTTAACGATTAATGAAATGTAAAGGTGTATCTGCAGCAGGCAGATCGGTGACAATGTGGTCAATTATATGTTTCCCTTTTACTGATTCCCTCATAACCTGCCACAGAGCAGTCTCGCAGCCACAGGATCCAGCATTAATGCTGAGCACTGTATTGACTATATACCAGGCAACTCTCCCCTCAGCCTGGCTATATGTCCTGTCAGTGGGACAGAACCTCCCAGTTACTGTGGTGACGTTGCCAGGGACATAGTCCTGTTCACAGAATCCTGCTTTACAGGCAATATTTGACTGTTTTTTGATTAGTCCGTGGGAAATATACAACAGGTCCCTTCTACATTTTGTATAATTAAGTGTTAATATCACTTTGTTTCTTACATATTTTAAAATAAACCAAACATCAATATTTTTTAGTTGAAAATAATTGAAGTGAACAATAATTTAAATACCAGAGCGCACACCTAACAGTTACACATTTCAGTGATTGTAGTAAACAGCCGATTCGTGTTCAGATCAGTGAAAACACCATCTTGCAGACGGCAAAGCTTTTGGAAATGACTTTGAGGAAAAGCCTGAATTCAGACACAGTGTTACTGGACCTCACCATGACCTCCAAAACACTGACCATCTCCAAAATCTGTCCAGAGAGCTTCCAATCTGGAGTTGGGCAGTTACTCACACAATCCCTCACAATAGACTGGTTAGTGACATACATGAACAACAGGGAGAGGTGTGTGGGGCAGACTGATTAATGGACGAGCACATGGCGCAGTTCAACATTTGTAACAATGGCTTGTAAACAACCATGTCTTGCAAGTATATCTCTTCTGGTAAGCCACCTAAACTCTGTAATTCTGCACCTTGGACCCGATCCTGAATGAAGGTGTTATAACGGTAACGGGCTCCTGCAGAACATGGCATCTTACATTGAATCCCTCATAAACCATATCCAGTGTTTGTTAGCTCCACAATATCAGTATCGAATCAGAATTGTGCAGCTCCATTGATGGCCAGCACCATCCCGGCCCAACGTCCTTGTGTGTGACTTGAGCTGGAAATTTCGTGTAAATGTTTGCAGCATTGTTCTAACCATTAACAGCAAAGTTTCTTTAATGAAGGTCTGACATCCTTTCATGACACCAACTTTTCGATTGTCCAATAAGCATTATATACCCCATTTATTCAGCACACTTTTCTAACGACAGCATGATGAAAACAGTGTCCAACTCACAGGAGGGAGCACTGAAATGATGAATCTCATTCCCACACCCAAGACCACATTATTATTATGTAAAATGACTTTGAAAATATGCATTTGTTTTCCCTTGTATTAATATTGTGAACTCATAGTCGACTCTCCTGCTCCTCAGATGCTGCCTGAACGGCTGCGTTTTTTTCAGAAACACAATTTATGTCTCTGATCTCGAGCACCTGCAGTCCTCGCTTTCTCACTGCTAATATCCACTCATAATCATTTTCACGGCAACAATATCACTGTTTGTTTAAACAAGTTACAGTCTGATATGAGTACATTTTGAATTGCTTCTGCCAATCTCAGATCTCAGTAATATGGGATGTGATTGGCAGTGTCTTTGTGATGCTCGGTATGTAGGGCATGCCTCTGAGAGACTGACATTATTTAAAGCGGCACATCCCTTCAGCTGTTTACAACAAACAGGTTACTGCCTGAACCCTAACAGCCTGAGCTCACAAAACCCAAAGCACAGTGTCCAGCATTGGGCAGGTCTGGATAATATTTTCATTTTCATTTATTCATGGAATATGATTGGGCCAGTATTTATTGTCCATCCCTTGTTGCCCTTGAGAAGGTGGGGGTGAGCTGCCACATTGAACCACTGCAGTCGATGTTCTGTAATAAGACTGACAATACCATTAGGCAGGCAACTTGAAACAGTGACACTGAAGGAATGACAGTATACTTCCCAACAGGATGGTGGGTGGCTTGGAAGGGAAAGCGAACATGGTGATGATCCTATGTATCTGTTTCCCTTGTCCTTCTTGACGGTCATGGTTTCAGAGGTACGTTGGAAGAAGCCTTTTTAAATTTCTGCAGAGCACTGTGTAGATGGCAGGTATTGCTGCTCCTGAGTGTCAGTGAATGAGGGGTGAAGCTGCATTCACAGGGAAAATGTAGGAGGGGCGGGTATTTCATCACACACACATTCAATGTGTATCTTATAGATGGTGTACAGACTTTTAGAAATCATGAGGTATGTTATTCCTGTCGGATTCCTAGCCCTTGAGATATTCTTGTAGCCAATTTATTAATATGCGTCAAAGTGTGGCGCTGGAAACGCACAACAGGTCAGGCAGCATCTGACATACATGAGAGTCAACGTTTTAGCATAAGCCTTTTACAGGAATGGGTAATGAAATTATATGGTCAGTCCAGTTCTGGTTAACGGTAATCCCCGGGATATTGGTCGTTGGGACTTCAGTAATGGTGGTGGCATTGAACGTTAGAGGATATGGTTCCATTTTCTATTGTTAGAGTTAATCATTGTCTGGCATCTGTGCAATGGAAATGGTATTGTCACTGTTAAGCACACACCTTCATATTTCCAGGACCTTGTTGCATTTGGATAAGGATTGCTTCAGTATCTGAGTAAATCACAAATGGTGTTGAACATTGTATAATCATAGGCAGACATCCCCAGTTGTGACTTCACAGTGTGGGGATGGTCATTTATGAAGCAACTGAAAATTATTGGGTCTAGAGCAGAGAGCACTCTTCAAGCTCACTGATGCCGTCCCTCTCTCTGAGCTGGGAAGCTGTCTTCTAGTTTCACCTGCTCCAGAGGTGTCTAACAACATATCTGAATGGAATACTATTTCAATACGTACCACATGGAGTTGCGTGAGGACTTGGTTAGCTCAGTCACTTGGACGGATGGTTTGTAATGCAGATAAATGTCAATAGTGTGGGTTCAATTCCTGCACTGACTGAGGTGTCTGAAAAGGGCTTCCTATTCAAGCTCTCCGTCCCTTGAGGCATAATGACTGTCCAGTTAAACTACCGCCAGTCTTCTCTATCTAAGGAGAGAACAATCCTACCACCGTGTAGGGGTACGGTGCCCTACCTTTCCATTTCTAATCTACAGCCTTACCCAGAAACCCCTCTCCTGGGAACCTGCGGCGGAGCTGAGATGGCTGCTCTCCACCAACACCAGCCACCTTCCCCTGTACCAGGGGTAACTTCAGCCAATGCAAACGATTCCTATTTGCTCCAGGTTTGCCGTTAATCCTGGATACAACATTTAGTCAAATGCAGTTATGATCATGTTGAAAGTGCAGTAACTGTCACATCACCTCTAGAATTCAACTGTGTTCTCTTGTTATACATCATTAAAGCAAGACTTCAATGAGCCCAATCGATGAGAGCCCAAGCTGAGCTCAGTGAGCAGGTTGGTGAAGAGAGGTGCCGCTTGATCCCACTGTAGATGACATCTTCCATCCCTTTGTTAATGACACGGATTAGAGCAATGGGAGAGTCATTGATTGTCTGATGTTTTGTCTGTGTGTCGAGAGGACACACCCGGATAGTTTCCCACATTGTCAGGTAGATGCCAGTGCTGTATCCCAGCAGGAACAGCTTGAATGGAATGTTATCAAGGCCCACAGCCGTTGCATTCTTCAATACCTCCAGCTGATTGTAAATACCACACACAATGAATCGGATTAGCTGAATAATGCCATCTGGTGGAGACTAAAATAGATCATCCCATCGATATTTCTGTCTGAACGTTGTTGTGAAAGTTTCAGCCTTAGCTTTTCTATTATTGTGCTGGGCTCTTCAATCTTTGAGGAAGGTGGTATTTGTGGATCCTCATCCTTCAATGAGTTGTGTGATTGTCCACCACTACTCACCCAGATTGCAGACATTAGGTTTGATTCATTGATTAGATCTGTGTATCATTTGCTATGAATACCATGTGGTGTGTAAGTGGCACAGTTTAGTGACTTCATCTCATTCTGAGGTGTATTTGGCGCTTTTATAGGCAGGCCGTCCTGTATTCTCAATTTAACAAGGGGGTATCCAGACTTGATGGTCAGGATAAAGTGGAGCATTTGCCAGGCAGTGATAGTGAAAATTATACTGGAGTACAATTCTGCTGCTGTTGGTAATGACTCGAACCACCTCACACAGGCCAGTGCAAAATTCCAAACTCTATTGTAAATCTGTCCTGTTTAGCAAAGTGATGGTGTCACAAATACACAGGGTGTCTTCACGATGTAAAAGTGCAACTTTGTCTCCAGAAATACTGCGTGCGGTAGCCACCATTCCCAATACGGTCATCAAACAATGTGTCTGCAGCCAGTAGTTTGGTAAGAATGAAGTCAAGGATGTTTCTCCCTGTCAGTCATTCCCCCCGACCCGGTGCAGACGCAGTGAAGCAGTTATGTCCTTTTGGACCCGACCACCTCGATCAGCAAAGTTGCTACTGAACCTGTCTTGGTGCGGTTTGAAGTAGCCCACTCAGTATACAGTCTCCAGCTCTGTCACTCTCTCAGTGTTTCCTCCAAGTTCTGTTGAATGTAGAGGGACACTGATCCATTAGCTGAGGACGGGTGTCAGCTGGATGTTTCCGTATCAGTGTTTGATCTGACACTATGAGGCTGAGAGAGGGGAGTCAGCAGGAGGTTCCCGTGTCAGCGTATGATCTTACAAACGTGAGGCTGAGGGAGGGGAGTCAGCAGGAGGTTTCCATGTCAGTCTTTCATATGACCCCATGAGGTTTTGTTATGTCACATTGTTGCTTGAACAGTCTGTAGGACATCTCTCTCAATGCTGGTATTAGCTCCAAGGCATTAGGAAGGAGGAGTTTACAGGGACTACAGGGTCTTTCATTTTTATTATTGTCAGCAGAAGGGCCTCTCCTGTGTGGATGACACTGACTCTTTGGCTCTCGTGATTGGACATTCCAAGGTCTCACTCCTTCAATTACTCTCTGTCCCTTGTCTGTCCATTCATCAACCAACCTATCACCGTAAATATCTGCAGAATATTCCACCTCCCTATCTCTTTAAATTCCTCCAAACCCTATACCCCTCCCTATCTCTGTAACGTCCTCCAAACCCTACTCCCCTCATTATCTCGCTAACCACCTCCAAACCCTACACCCCTCATTATCTCGCAAACCACCTCCAAACCCTACACCCCTCCCAATCTATCTAGCCGACTCCAGCCCCATACCTCTCCTATCTCTGTAACCTCCTCCAAACCCTATCCTATCCCCATCTCTAAACTCCTCAAAACGCTATAGCTCCCTATCTCTGCAACTTCCTTCCAATCCTACACCCCTCCCAGTCGCTCTAGCCTACTCCAGCCCCATACCCACTCCTATCTCTGTAACCTCCTCCAAACCCAACCCTATCCCCATCTCTAAACTCCTCCAAATGCTAAGCCTCCTTACCTCTGTAACTTCCTCCAAAGCCGACACCCCTCCCTACCTTTCTATGCACCTACAAACCCCACAACCCTCCCTATCACTCTTACCTACTCCAGCCCCCATAGCACTCCCTATCTCTGCAAACTCCTCCAAACCTAGATCCTTCCTTATCTCTCTTTCCTCATCCAAACCCAGATCTCTCCCTATCTCTCTGACCTCCTCCAAACCCTGCAACCCATCCCTGTCTCTCTAACCTCCTCCAAATCTGACATCCCTCTTTACTTTTCTAACCGACTCAAAACCCTACACCCCTCTCTATCTCTCTAAAGTCTTCCAAACGCTAAGCACTCTCTATCACTCTGACCTACTCCAAACACTATGCACCTCCCCATCTCTCCAATATTCTTCACCACCTTCACCCCTCCCTACCTCTGCGACCTCCTCTAAACCCATATCCATCCGTATCTCTCTAATCACCTCCAAAACCTACACCTCTCCCTACCTCTCTAACCTCCTTCTATTTCCAACACCACTCTCTATCTCTCTAATGCTTTCCAACTCCTTCACCTCTCCCTAACTCTGCAACCTCCTCCAAACTCAGATCCCCCTTATCTCTCTAACCACTTCCAAAATTTGCACCCTAGTTATCTCTCACCTCCTCCAAACCATACATCCCTCCCTATCTCTCTAACCTCCTCCGTTATCTACATATATCCATTTATCTGTGATTTACTCCAGCCCCTACAAACCCTACATATCTCTCCAAGCTGCTCTCACATATACCCTGCCGCTATGACCTCGGCCAGCCACTGCCCACTCCCGCCCTTTGTAAACCTGATCCAACCACTAGATCTCTGTAATCTCCTCCAGCCTCTCCATACCGCCCCATATTTCTGGCATTCTCTTGTACCTCTACCTTTTCTAATGTATACAACCTCCATGAACACGTTTAGTTTATTGACTGAAAGGGATAGGTATATGCCATAGGGCAAGAGTTATCAATTGGGGAATGGCGATTGGAATATGATTAGGCAGGATTTAGGATGCATAGAATGGGCCAACAAAATGCAGGGGATGGGGAAAATTGAAATGTGGAGTTGGTTTAGAGAACAGATATTGCATGTCCTTGAATAGCATGGCCCTATCAGGCAGGGAGGAAGTGATCATGTAAGGGAACCGTGGTCTACTACACAAATCACATGTCTTGTTAAGAGGAAGAAGAAGGCTTATGTGACGATGAGACGATGGAGAGTTTCAGATTAGCTATGAAGGATTTAAAGAGAGAGTTAAGAAGAGGAAAGAGAGGACATGAGTAGTCTTTAGCAGGTCAATTAAAGGAGAATCCGAAAGCTTTGTACATGGTACGTTTGGAATAAAAGGATGACTAGGGTGGGAATAGAGTCAGTCAAAGACAGAAGTGGAAAGTTGAGTGTGGATTCTGTGGAGATCGGAGAGGTGCTAAACGAACATTTCTTATTGGTTTTCACTCAGGAAAAGGCGAATAATATAGAGAAGATGAATGAAATACGATATATTTGACTAGAAAGGATCGTGGTTAGTAAGGAAGAGGTGTTATCAATTCTAGAAGGAGTGAAAGTGAAAACGTCCCATGAGCTGGATTGGACTTATTCGAGCATTCTCTGGTGCGCTAGGGAGGATTTGGTGGAGCTTTTGGCTTTGATATTTGAGTCTTCCTTGTCTGCAGGTTTAGTACCAGAGGACTGAAGGATTGCAAATGTTGTGCCCTTGTTCAAGAAGGGCAGAACAGATGACCCAGGCAATTATAGACCAGTGAGCCTTATGTCTGTGTAGGAAACGAGTTGGAAAGGATTATAAGAGAGAGGATTTATAATCATCTAGCAAGCAACAATTTGACTGCAAATTGTCAACATGGTTTCGTCAATGGGAGGTCGTGTCTCACAAACCTCATTGAGGTTCTTGAGAAGGTGACCAAGCATATAGGTGAGAGTAGGGCATTTGACGTGGTGTACATGGACTTTGGTAAAGTCCTTGATAAGTTTCCACATGGTTGGATGATGGAGAAAATGCAGAGGCATGGAATTGAGGGTGAGTTAGCAGTTTGGATTAGAAACTGACTTTCTGTAAGAAGGCAGCGCGTGGTGGTTGATGGAAAATATCAAGCATGGAGTCCGGTTACTAGTGATGTGCCACAATGATCTGTTTGGGACCACCGCTGTTTGTCATTTTTTATAAATGACTTAGATGCAGGCATAGGTGGATGGGTTAGAAAGTCTGTAGATGACACTAAAGTCGGAGGAGTAGTGAACAGTATGGAAATATGTTGCGGGTTGCAGGAGGACTTGGATAAACTGCAGAATTGGGCAGAGAGATGGCAAATGGAGTTCAATACAGATAAATATGAGGTGATTCACTTTGGGACCAATACCTGGAAGGCAGAATATTGGGTCAATGGAAAGATTCATGGTGGCGTGGATGTGCAGAGGGATCTTGGTGTCCACGTACATAGATCCCTGGAAGTTTCTACCCAGGTTATAGTGCTGTTAAGAAGGCATACGATGTGTTCGGTCTTATTGGTAGAGGGACTGAGTTCGAGAGCCGTAATGTCATGCTGCAAATATACAAAATGCTAGTGCAGCCTCACGTGGATTATTGTGTACAGTTCTGGTCGCCCCATTACAGGAAGGATGTGGAAGCATTGGAAAGATGCGGAGGAGATTTACGAGGATGTTGCCTGGTTTGGAGGGAAGGTCTTATGTGGAAAGGCTGAGAGACTTGGGTCTGTTCCGATTGGAGAGAAGAAAGCTAAGAGGGGATTTAATAGAGACATACAAGATGATCAAAAGATTAGACAGGTAAGACAGTTAAAGCCTTTTTTCCTCAGATGATGACATCAGGTTGTACGAGGGGGCATAGCTAAAAATTGAGGAGTGATAGGTTTAAGACTGATGTCAGAGGCACGTTCGTTACTCAGGAAGTGGTAAGAGCGTGTAATGCCTTGCCTGCCAATGTACTTAACTCAGCCACGTTAGGGGGAATTATACAATCCTTGGATAAGCATTTGGATGACGATGGGACAGTGTAGGGGGATTGTCTTAGATTAATTCACAGGTCGGTGCAACATCGAGGACCAAAGGGCCTGTTCTGCGCTGTATTGTTCTATGTTCTATAAACACTTACATCTTTCCCCATTTCCTTAACCACACCCAGACATTACAGCTGTCTTCAAATCTGTAACCTCCTCTACCCACTTCATCCTCTATCTACGTAAACTCCTCCAGCCTCTCTACCCATCCCTACCTCTGTGAACTTCATCCATCATTGACGGTCTTCCTGACCTCTGTCACCTCCTCCAGCCTCTCCACACCTCCCAATATCGGTGACATCCTCCAACACCTAAACCTATTCTTATCTGCATAACCTCCACCAACACATACATATTCCAGCCCTCCACCGCTACTGATCTATGTAATCTCCTGCAGTATCTTCAGTCTTTCTTATCACCATGGCATCCTTCATCACGAATATCCTTCTATATCTCTGGAACCCACTCTAGCAATTACATACTACCCTGTCGCTATAAACTCCACAAGCTCCTCCAATTCTCCCTGCCTTTGGAAGCATTTACAGCCCCTACAGCCTTCTCGAAGTTTGTAAAGTTTTCCAGCACATTCACCCGTCCGTATCTCCGTAATCTCCCTGTTCTCTTGCAGATTCCCCACATCTGTAACACCCTCCTGAACCTATACCTCCATATCAATGTAACCTCATTTAACCTGAAGCTCCTCTATATCTCTGTGAAATTTTCACTATATTCATTGACAGTGCATCCACAATCTTTGGAATGGCGAATACTGAATACGCTGAGATCCTTTGAGGGATGTGTTTTCACATCATCTTAGTCCCAGACAAGTTGCCCCTTGTCCCGAGATCTTGTCATCATGTTTTGGATTCCCAGACCCACTGAAATAAATTCTCAGCATCGGCCCTATCAAGTTCTTTCCACTCAGAAACCTTTGCACCTCAATCAAATCACTTCTCGATTTCCTGAGACTCAAGAATATCGACTAAATCTATTCACAAACGCAGCAAGAGAAACTCAGATGCCAAACAGTGAAACATTATTGTATTATTCATTTACAGGTATCAGACATTTCTGGCTGGGCCATCATTTATTGCCCATACACCGTTGTTCTGGACATGGTGGCCGTGCGCTGCCCATTTGAACTGTTGCAGTCACATTGGTGCAGGGTCACCCACAATAATGTTAGGGAATGAAAGGCAGGATATTCATCAAGTGACACCCGTGAGACTGAGATATATTTCCCAGTCAGGATGGTCATTGACTTTGTGTAACTTGCAGGGTTAATGTTGCCCTTGCTACTTCAGATGATCAAGGCTTGAAAGGTGCTGTCGAATGGACTTCGGTAAATGTCTGCTATGTTTCTTGTAGCTCGAACACACTGCTTCCTTTGAGAGTTGATAGTGGAAGTAGTGAATGTTGTGGATGTCATGGCAATCAAGCTGGATTACACATGTATCCTTTCTTATTCATGGGCAGCATAGCTGTTCGAGATATGGTCTTAGCTACGTTTTGGCAATACGCCTTCAATTTGTTACAGTCAGTGACTCCATGTAATTTAAATGAACAATTATCTGCTGAAATAAGTTTGAAATTGGCTGCATGGTCGTCGTGCCATTGCCACGTGGAACACAAGACTCTGCACTGGATGAGGTTGGTGAACACCTTGCGCCTGATCCACAATTGAAGGAGATTATAACTGATTTGTTACATAACTCCTTTTACCTGCCTTTGGCCCAAATCTGTTACGGTCTTTCCTTCGCAAAAGGGTTCCTACCTCAGGTATTCAGATGTAAACAAAGAACGAAACAATACCAACCAAATTAGGCAACAAGATGGATATTGAGTGGATAACCTGAAACGTGTCAACTCAGTGATGATTACAGAAGGCTGTAGAGGGACAATTTGAATGATGGGATAATGACCTGCACGCATTGCCTTTGCTTCTGTTGAGAGAATATTTTCTTCAATAAAGACAATTATGCAGCTTTTCAAAGTAAGAAATAAAAGATGTAGATTGTGTTTGGCATGTGTCAAGGAGGTTGCGAAAGAAAAGTGCGAAATTGTGTGGAGGTAATAATGCTCAGTTCAAGAGCCAGTGACAACACTATGGACCTTCTTCAAGCTAACAATACTATAATTATGAATGGACTCGTATGGATTAATTATTCATGAAAAGACAGGAAACAGAGTGAAGAATTTACAGTTAATTCTTGTGTGGGAATGTGTGCTGTGAGGAAGATGTAAATATTTATGAAAATTGAATGGACCTCCACATGGGCAAGGTCATTGCAAATGACATATAATGCAGAAACGTGACGTTATCCACTTTATTGGAGAAATTAATGGACATGATATTTCATAAATTGTGAAACGTTGAAAAGTATTGATGCAAATAATACCCAAGGTGTCCCTGTCTATAAGCTGCTGACGTCTAACTTACAGGCGCAGCAAGCTATTTGGAAAGACAGTGGAATGAGAACTTTTATTGCCAGAGGATGTAAGCACAAGAGGAGAGATGTCTTGCTTCAGTTGGAGAGGAACTTGGCCAGACTGCACCTGGAGGATTCAGTGAAGTTTTGGTTCTTTCTCTCAGTAAATATTTTATTGCCATAGAGAGAGGAAAGGGAAGGTTCAATAGGCTTCTACCAAGGACAATGTTATCAAAGAGATCCATGATAAACTTGGCCTGTGTTCCCTGGTGTTTCAAGGAATGGAAATTATTTTCATTGGAAGTTACAGAACACTGATTAGATTCCTGCTTCTAATTAATTTCTGGCTATTCGTGTACCATTCATAAATTCAGTTGTATTCCGAACTGTGTCTCACTCCAATGGGAGACAGGTTGTTCCCATAAACACAGGAACAGTAGCAGACTGGACACCATAAGGCATAGGAACAAAGTATGCCCAGCAGCTCACCGAGTATGTTCTGCCTTTCAGTTCAATGATGTTTGTTCTGATAATCCCCAACTCCACTTTCCTGCATTTTCCCCGTCACCTATGATACACTGACTGAATAAAAATATGCCTCTCCGCCTTGAAGATATTTTCAAAGTCTCCTGCAATTGTTTCCCTCACTGTTATGAGAATTGGTAGTCTTTATTTCCCTTGTTTATTTCTAGTGCCCTTTGTTGAACCGAAATTAGATGCCGACCTCTCCTATCGCATCTCCACTCTGTTCAAAAGCACAATAAACAAATAAATAAAGCTCAGAGCCTGTTATTATCTCCCTCTTCTTTCATATCAGTTTCAGATACAGCTCACAGATCTGGGGATTTGTCCACTCTTTGCTCTGCCAAAACTTCCAGTTCTTCCTCCCCGTCTCTATCAATCTGTTACTCTCCCTGAATCCAGGAACTCCATCGCCCAAGTGAAGATGGATATGAAAGACGTGTTTCACGTATTTTCTGGCTGTATGCACAGGCTGCCTCCTTGATCCCTCCTATTCCCCATTCTTTCCCTTGTTATCCTGTTCCCACGATATGTGGATAAAATATCTTGGGCTTCTTACTAATCTTACCCGCAAATGTTTTATCACACCTCCTTTATTCTCTTCTACTGACTTCCTTTACTTCAGCGCTGCACTTTCCACCTTCTTCAGGGATTCCATTGATCTGTTCACTTTATAGCTGATTGAAGCTACTCTTTACTTTGTTATGCAGTTCTGAATAGTTGTAGACATCTGCGTGTCTCTGGGATTTCTTTCCTAACCTTGATCTTAGATTGTAACATATTGGGCCCATACTCTCCCAAATCCATTTTGAGCATATGCATCCGTCCCCACTCCACGCTGTTCGACGACAGCTTTACCCAGAAGTAAATGTATCCAGACTACTTTGGCCAGATTCTGTTTTCTAATAAAATCAGTCTCCCCAATCCAAAAACCTTATATTTTGAAGACTTTTTTTTTTGCCTTTTCCTTAAGGAAATTAAAATATATGATGTTATGGTCATTGGTAATAAAATTCTCTGCCAATCCTGCCTCGAACATATGACTGGCCTCATTGTCTACAATAAGACCCAGTAATGCACTACCCCTTGTTGTATCTTCTACATGTTGATATGAGAAGCTCTCAGCAATAAATTTCAACATATTTGTCCCCGCTTAGAAGCACATGACTGTCCAATAAATGTTGGATATTGAAAAGCATAAATAGAATTACCCTCTTACTGTTTTATGCACGACAGCAATTGGTTACACAATAGCTCCTGTACTTTCTTCTAACTGGGCGTCTTAATATGACCCTAGCAATGTATCTGACATCTTTGTATTCCAGTCTCTATCCACGAAGCCTCAATTGAAGGCCGTTCCACAACATCATCCCTCTTTACTGCAGTAATTAACTCCTTAATTAATAAAACCAAATCATGTCCAGCCTATAGTTCATGTACTACAAAATATTAAGTTTTCATGCCTGATCTCGTTCAACCATATCTCTGATGGCAAAAATGTCTCTCCATCCAAAACATACCTGGCTATCTCTGTACGCTCCTACAGACCCGACGCACCTCACAATTTCTGTATCCTAGTCAAGACCCTACACATTTCCCAATCTCTGTAATATCCTCCAGCCCCCTGCAACTCTCCCTATCTCTGGAATCTCGTCCAGCGCCAACAACGCTCCATATCTCTGAAATCTCGTCCAGTCACTACACACCTCCCTATCTCTGTAATATTTCCAACCCTCCACCCAACTGATCTCCAGCATCTTCACCTCTTCCTGTCACTGAGGATTCCTCCAACACGCATGTCGCTCCACATGATTGGAGCCCACTCTCGGAATTACGTACCTCCCTATCACTATAAACACCTCAAGCTCCTTCAGTCCTCCCTATTGTTGTAAACTCTTCCAGCACCTACAGCCTTCTCTAACATCCAGCCCTTAAACCCATCACTATCCAGGCAATCACTCTGTTCTGTTACAGCTTCCTTATATATGTAACATCCACCTGCTCTTATACCTCCCTATTTCTATAAGCTGCTCTAATCCTGAGCTCCTCCATATCTCTGTGAACTTTTCACTGTTTTCATTCACAATGCATCCACAACTCTTAAGATGGTGAACGCTAAACACTCTAATATCCTTTGACTGAAATCATTTCACATCCTCTCAGACCCAAATAAATTGCCCGTTATCGCGATACCGTGTTATCGTGTTTTGGAATCCCTGACCCACAGAAATAATTTTCAGCATTTGCCCAATCAAGCCCTTGCAATTCAAAATCTTTTATATTTCAATGAAATCACGTATCCATTTCCTGAAGCTCAAGAATATAGACCAAAGTTATTCCGAAAGGGAAACCCAGATTGCAAGCTGTTAAACATTAGTGTATTATTCATTGATAGGTATCAGACATTGCTGGCTGGGCCATCATTTATTACACATATACTGTTGTTCTGGACAAGGTGGTGGTGCGCTGCCTACTTGAGCATTTGCGGTCAGTTTGGTGCAGGGACACCCACAATATTTTGAGGGAAAGAGAGCCAGGATATTCATCAAGTAAAATCCATGGAATAGAGATGTATTTCCGTGTCAGGACAGCCACTGAATTTATGTGTAACTTACAGATTGTGGTGTTTCCATGGATGTGTTGCCCTTGATGTTGCAGATGGTCCTGGCTTGGAAAGTCTTGTCGAATGAACTTTGGTAAATACTTACAATGTATCTTGTTGGATACGCTGCTTCCATTGAGAGTTCATAATGGAGGCAGTCAATGTTGTGAATGTGGTGGCAACCAAGTTAGGCAGCAAATGACCTTTCCTTATACATGGACGGCATAACGTTTCCAGGTACGTTCCTAGATTTTTTTAGCAATATGAATTCATTTTGTTCAACTCAGTGACTCCATATAATTTAATTAGACATTTATCTGTTGCAATGAAGTTGTAATTGGCGGCATGGTCACCATGCCATTTCAACATAGAACGCAGGACCATAGGAACAAGAAGAGGTTGTTGAACCCTTTGCGCCTGTTCCACAATTTAAGGAGATTATAATTGATTTGTTGGTTAACTCTGGTTTACCTGCCTTTGGCTTAAAACTGTCACAACCTTTCCTTTGCAAAAAGGTTTGTATCTCAGGTATTCAGGAGTAAATAAAGAACTGCACATTACCAACCAAAACAGGGAGCAAGATGGCTGTCGAGTGGATAACCTGAAACGTATCAAGTCAAACTTGACTATAGAAGGCTGCTGAGGGTCAATTTGAATGCCGGGGTGATGTACTGCATTCATTGCCTTTTCTTCAGTTGAGAATATTTACTTAGAGAAGATTCTTCTTCAACAAAGACTGTTATATTGCTTTTCACAGAAAGAAGTAAAATAAGTAGATTGTGTTCAAGGTGAGTCAGGGAGGATACCGAGGAAAGGCAGGATAATGGGTGGAGGTAATGATGCGCATTTGAAGGGCCTGTGAATGCACACTGGGCCTCCTGCACCCTAACAATTCTAACATTACAAATACACTCGACGGATTAATTATGAGGTAAAAGACAGTAAACAGAGTGTAGGACTTAAACGTAATTCTTGTGTGGGAATGTGTGCAATGAGGAAGATAGAAAGATTTATGAAGATTGAATAGGTGTCCACATGGGCAAGATCAGTGCAAATGTCATATCATGTGGAAACAGAATGTTACCCAACTTTTTGGCGAAATTGATGTGCAGTATAATTCTTAAATCTTACAATGTTGGAAAGTACAGTTTTAAATAAAACCTAAGTGTCCTTATCTATAATTTGCCGACGTCTAACATACAGCTTCAGCAAACTAGTTGGAATGCCAGTGGAATGTGAACTTCTATTGTCAGTGGATTTCAGCACAGGAGGAGTGACGTCTTGCTTCAGTTGAGCAGGAGCTTGGCCAGATTATACATGGAGGACTATTTGCAGTGTTGATTCTTTATCTCAGGAAATATATTATTGCCACAGAGAGATGGCAAGCAAGGTTCAATGGACTATTTCCAAGGAAAATTCTATCAAAGAGGGCCATGACAAACTCGGCCTGTGTTCCCTAGTGTTTCATAAAATGAGACTACATTTCATTTAAAGTTATAAAATACTAATTGTCTTCCTGCTTTAAAAGTATTTCTGGCTATCGGTGTAGTATTTATAAATTGCTTGAATTAGTCAGCTGCATTCTGAATTCTGTCTCAGAGAGAGGGATAGTAGCAGACTGGATACCATATGGCATAGCAACAACAGTAGGCCCAGCAGCTCACCGAGTATGCCCTGCCTTTCAGTTCAATGATGTTTGTTCTCATAATTCTCAACTCCACTTTCCTGCATTTTCCTTGTAACCATTGATGCATTGATTAAAATATGTCTCTCAGCCTTGAAGATACTTTGTGATCCAGGCTCAATAGCTTTCAGAATCTTCTATAATGTTTCCCTCTCACTAATATGAGATTTGGTAGTTTTAATTCTCTTGTGTGTTTCTAGCACTCCTTGTTGAATCTACAATTGATTGTACCTTGTTCTATCGCACATCCTCTGTGGCAAAAGCACAGTAAAAAAAAAGGGTCAGGACTTGTAACTTCCTCCTTCTTTTCCCATATCAGTTACGATACAGCTTATCCAGATTTGGGGATCAATCCACTTTTTATTCTGCTACTCTTCACGATTCCAATAAGCCTTCCTCCAAACTGAAGACTGCTATGAAGGGCATATTTAACATATTGCCTGGATCCGGGCACGTTGCTTTCTTGATCCCTAATACTCCTCCATTCTTTCCCGAGTTATCCTCTTCCCCAGGTCTCGCGATAGAACACCCGCTGATTTTTTAATCACACCCCATTTTTGCTTTTCTCCTGATTTCCTTAATTTCAGTGTTATACTTTCGACATTCTTATAGAGATTCCATTCATCTGCTCACTTTATAGTTGCTTTAAGCTTCTCTTTACTTTGTTGTTCAGCTCTGAATATTTGCAGAGGTTCAAGGTTCTGTGGGCTCGTTTTCCATCATTGGATCGTAGATTGTAAAATACGGCTGATATTCTCATCAAATCCATTTTATTCACGAACACCACCTCCCCACTCCACGCTGTTCGACTAGAGCTTTACCCAGAAATAACATTGCAACATTTAAAAGGCATCTGGATGTGAATATGATTAGGAAGGATTTGAAGGGATATGGGCCAGGTGCTGGCAAGTGGGTCTAGATTAGGTTGGGTCCAACAATGCACCATCCCTTGTTGTGTCTTCCACATGCTGATATAAGATACAATCTGTAGCCCTGAAATGGAAAGCAGTCAGTAAGTGGTTTGAACAGCCCATGATGGAGTGGACCAACTGAGATGAAGCACAGACTGTTTCTCCCAGGTAGTGGATTCTCATCAATTGGTGAATGGGGGAGTAAGTGAGGTGAGGAAGCGAGGGAAGGGCGTTAGGTCGAGACTTGCACTTATGGTGCCCATTGTTACATTCAACTGAGTGTCAGTACAATGAATGTGTAGTGACATACGTCAGACAAAATCCACACAGTTCAGCTATTAAAGTGGTTCCCGGCTTGGAATTTGCTGCTGTTTCCCTCAGATACAGTCTGCAGGACTGATCTCGATCGAAACCCACTCAAAAGCAGTTTGGGTGACCCTGGTATTAATCTCTGGCCATCTACACAGAAGTTCAATTTTATTTTGACACTGATGAATGTGAAGGTGACATATACTGCTTATTGCTTTAGAATGTTTAGTGTGAGACAGTCAAGTTGTGAATTTCTTCATCATGGGTCTGGTGCAGGGTGCAAATATCTGGAATCTAGGAGGCAGGCCAGATGCTGTCAAGTAACTTGTGCAGTGTGTTCTGTCAAGACATGCCCATACATCTGCTCCCTGGAGCAGGCTGAGACTGAAGATGAATTTCTAAGACCTGTTTGTTGGTCAGTCATCGGTACCTAATTTGGACAGAATTTGTGTCGACACTAAGACCAGAGATAGGCTATTGGTTTTTTCAGCTGCCCAGAGTGGGCGACAAATGATGTATTGTGAAAGTAATTTTGAATAACTGCCCTGGCCCAGGTTGTAAGGTCTCTGGACAGGTTGAGGAGCAGGCCAATGTGTCGCTCAATATTACAGGCAGCTGTGAGTTCCAGTAGCACTATGCCTGAATTCAGATTCTTTGGAATCTATTAATTATGTAGGTCGTGATTGCAAGTGATGAGTTTCCCAGTATGAACAATAATAAAATATCTACTGTGTTTTGTAAACTGGGGGCAGCAATAACATGTGAACTCCGACTGTTTCACATAACAATACCTGCATTATGTCTGAGAACAACTACATTGTTACTATATAGGAGAAAGTGAGGGCTTTCAGATATTGAAGATTAGAGTCAAGAGTGTTGTGCTGAAGAAGGGCTTATGCCCAAAACGTCGACTCTCCTGCTCCTTTGATGCTGCCTGACCTGTTGCGCTTTTCCAGCAACACATTTTTAAGCATTGTTACTATATGTTTGGAACTAAAACATAAACTCATTACAAAACTTTATGATACAAAAATAAAAGAAAACCAAATGTTATTTTGTATTGAACAGAGAGTATTTGCCTCATTTTTGTACGATCACAATTAAATATTCAACGTCATAATTCAAATGAATATATTCTCACCCTAACATTTCGGAAGTTGTTTGCCTCTAAACCATTACATATTTACAGTGAGCAAACAATTCAACAATCAAATAGATTTAGCGTTCTTATGAATTAAAATATAATTAACCAATTTAATTTCTCACTGAAATGTATGAGCTTTAGCTAATTGCAAACAATTTAATAATGACAATTATTCAATATACACTTCGAAAATTAATCTTCGTTAATGATTTGTATTATTAAATGGTATTTGTTAGGAAGCCAAAGCACGTCTATCCAATTTAAAATGACATTGTTCTCTGAACATTGAAGTAAACTCAAATTGCAGGCACAGCTGCCAAATGGAAGGGCTGGGAGATGAGCTGTTACAAAATGGATACATGCAACAATTGGATGTAAAATGGATACCTGAGTTTTTGTTGCTGTTTTGACAACAATCCAAGTTTAACCAAACAGGTTAAGCTATGCCCGGGATACTAAAACCCAATCGAGTTTGAATTTATTGTTTTGATGACATCAGACCAGTGACAGGGAAAGATGTTCGGGGTATAAAAAGAGTGGGTATTTTGAAAATTGGTTAGAGCTACTGCAACGGAATAACAGAGCAACTGCTGTAGAGTCAAAGAGCTAACTGCCTATCTAAAATCTTGCTCTCAAAGAAATCAGAGAGCAGTCTATCAAAAAGATACCTTTTGCTGTAAAACATATTCAGAGTAAAAATAAATAAGTAGAGAGTGTGGTGCTCTCACTTTCGTTTAGTAAAAAGGATTAAGTCGACCCAATGAAATCAGTGAGTAGGAGATTGATGACAGCAGAGAAGGCAGAGACTGCGTAGACATGTGATTAAGTTAATGTCATATTTATTGTGTGTTATTGGAACAGCATGTCAATAGGGTTGTGCTCAGTTAATGGGAGCAATGTTCAGTTTCTTAATAGTTTTGTTTAGTGTTCTGTTCGGAAACAAAATTGTTACCTTTCTTTAAATAGTAGAAATCACATGTTCCCTTTCAGTCCCTCACACTTTGAACAGATGACAAGGTGAGGCGAGCGTTTCTGTGTGCTTAGCTTTATTTAGTAGTGGTTCGACCTCTGCATTTTAACAGATTGGGGGCTCGTCTGGGATTTGGACAGGTTTGAACAGAATTGTGGTATCAAAGATCCCAGCAGACTTAAACACTTAGTGATCAGTGTCGTAAATCTTTAAATAAAATGTAAGTGAAATAATTTGTTTCATTTTGATTACATGTGGCTGGTTTAATTAAAAGAGAGGGAATTGGCTCTTAACATTGCTAAAGAGGTTCTGAGGTTTGAAGATGCTTCCCAACTTTGCCAAGGAAGTTTAGAAAGACAGAGGAAGGATTTTTTTTTTTTTGGAATTAGCAAACAGATTAGAGCAGGGACATAAGGAAATTGAAATGGACTTGGCCAAACACTGAGGTATATCTGAGAAACAGAAGTGCAGCAGAGTTAGAAAAACATAAACTGTGTATGAGCCAAACGGAATGCGAAGAAAAAGAAAGGGAGAGAAGGATATTAGCTGAGCAAAAAGATATAGAGAAGAAAGAAGAGAGAGAGAGAGAGAAAAGGAGACTGAATCGAGATGGAGTCAAAGACTGAAAAGAGAGAGAGAGAAAGAAAGGAGAGAAGTTTCTTAGCTGAGCAAAGAGAGAGAGAGAAGAAGGAGAAAGAGAAAGGGAGAGAGAATGTGAACTTCAGTAGTTGCAAATTAGTCAGGAAAATCTAGCTCAGATAATGGAAATGAAGTCAAAAGAGTTTATTCTTCTAGAGGGGTTCATACACTCATTTCCAGAGAACTGATGTGATGAACAGAAATTTCAAGAAATAAGAAGAGCAGCAGAGACGGCCGAGAAATATGCATTGAGGCATGACTTGAAATTTAGTTTCTGACACGAATTTCATCCTTTAGAGGGATAGAAATTGGAAGCAGGGGAGATCCTTCACTATAAATCAAAGAGTCGAGCACATTGGGAATAGTTCTCTATTGGTGATGAAAAGAATTCCAAGAAAATGAAAGGCCTCAGGTGTTTCCCCGGTGGTAAGAAGGGACACCTAAAGTCACAGTGGTGGTCATGGAAGAATGACGATATGGGAAAAGATGTGGGAAAAGAGGCTAATCTAATGGTATTAGGGAAAGTAGTATAGGAGACCCAAAGAAAAACCGAGGAACTGCAGGAGAGTGCACAGCGTTGGAGGGGTGGGATATTGAGTTAGTTGCGCATCTCTGTTAAGACTTTATCGCTGTGGGAAAAGTTTACTCAGAAAGAACAGGAAGATAATGGGAAATAAGTTATTATTCCATGAAATATGGGATCTGGTCAGTCTCCGATAGTAAGAGATGAAAGTATTTTCACGCTTTCCGACCTGTTATCCAAGAAGGTCATAATTTGTTGAATAAATAGGCAGAAATGTAGCGTTCTCCTGTGTACGTTCATATTGGAGAGCCAAATCAAGATGGGGGAAGTAACTGTGGGAGTGATTGACAAAATGCTGACATTTCAGGAATACAATTTGTTCTTGGGAATTATTTAGAAGGATCCAAGGTGGGAGTGACACCTCTTGTAGTGGAGAAGCCAACGGAAGATCAGAGAACTAAGGAGGTACTAGAAAGTTTCCAGACTGTGTCGTAATTAGAAGCCACTGTCATCAGTTACAGCAAAACGAAAAACTAAACAGAAAGACGAAGAAGTTGAGGTTCAGTTAGCTGACACCCTGTTTGATGTAATGGTACAGGAAAACCCTTCACAGGCAGTGGATTAGATAGAAGTGTTTAGTCCAGAAAGGCTAAGAGACTTGCAACAGAAAGATGAGAAGATATATATTATGATGCAAACTCAGAAAAGGAATCAGAACGTATTCCTGAGGGTTATTATATTAAGGAACAGAAGCCTAAAACAAAAGTAGAGACCCCAGCACATTAGTGCAGAGGAGAAATGGGCAGAGGTGCACCAGATTGTGTTGTCTGTAGCATCCAGACAAGAAGTGTTAGGAGTAGAACATGAATTACCAGAAGGAGGTCACCTAGGTGTGAGGAGGACTCAGGCTAATGTACAAAAGCACTTCCATTGGCCTGGCATGCACAAGGATGTGAGTAAATATTGCCACACATGTCACAGATGCCGAATGGTAGGTATGCTACAGACAGTAATAAAATCAGTAGATTTGTTGCCAATTCCTGAATTTGGAGAATCTTTCACATGGGTTATGATTGATTGTGGCGGACCCCTTCCTAGAACTAAAAGTGGGAATCAGCACTTGCTAACCATAATGTATACGTCTACTAGATTGCGGTGGTAATTCCATTCCGGAGTATTAAGACAAAAAGGATGGCGGAGGGTTTGGTAGCTTTCTTTACCCGGTATGGGCTGCCTAGACAGATTCCATTGCTGAGGTGTTTTAGGAAGTCATTGATAGCATACAACACTTTAAATCAAGTCCGTGCCATCCAAAATCCCAGGGAGCCTTGGCAAGGTGGCATTGACCCTGAAGGCAATATAAGTCAGGATACCCTGAATGATTGGGATAAAGGTATCAAACTTTATGGATTGCAATGAGAGCTGCCCCAAATTAATCTACTCAGTTTACTCCCTTTGAATTAATATTTGGGCAGGAAGTGAGAGGGCCTTTGAAACTAAAAATCTGATAGGATCGAAGTCAGAGATCTCACACTTGGATAATGTAGCAGTGGTGATGGAACAATTAAATCAGGAAGGTGAGTTAACTAAACAGCAAATGAGTAGGGCACAGTGTCGAATGAAGCAGTTGGCAGATAGAAACTATAAAATTCAGACGTTTTCCCATGGAGATGATGTATTAGTATTGTTACCAATAGTAGTAGATACGTTCAAAGGCAGGTTTAGTGATCCCTAGAAAATTGAGAAAAAGTTGAGTCAGGCAAACTATCTGATAAAGATGCTGGACAGAAAAGAGGCTATAGCGGGCATGCCATCTGAATATGTTGAAACCTTACTATAGTAGAGACAGGGAATTGGAGAAACAGGTGTTATTTATTGCCCTGCCGAGTGAGGAATCAAATTCAGATGTGATGGAGTTTTATGTGCCTCAAAGTTAAATAAGAAGACGTCCGGAAAGAATGGAGTGGGAGAATTAGCTATCTGTCTCAGGAGCAAAGAACACAGTTGAAAAGTTTGTTGCAGCAGTATGCGGACATATGCAGGAATAAAATGGGAGGACTAATGCTATTGTGCATGACGTAGAAGTAGGGAATGCTGTTCCATTAAAATAATACCTTAACTCGCTTAATCCTTTCAAAGCCAACATGTCCAGAAGGGAGTGAATGGGATGCTCAATGAAGACATCATCGAACCAAGGTAGAGTGGCATGGAGTTCGCTGATCCTGTTGGTTCCCATAGCTGATAGAAACTAACAATTTTCTTTGGACTATTGGAAGGTCAACGTTTTAACAAAATCGCTCTCATAGCCAGTACTAAGGTTGGAGGACAGTGTAGAGAAAGTTGGGTAAGCCAGTTACATCACAAAGTTGGTTTATTGCATTGTTACAAACAGGTACCTTTAAAAGAGAACGTGAAAGATGTTTCTGCATTTGTAAACGCAAATGGACTGGATCAATTCAACGTAATGCCCTTTGGAATGAAGAGCACACCAACCACATTCCAAAGACTCAAGAACATACTTGTGGCCAGATTAAGAAACAGTGTAGTTTAAACTGATGATGTGGTGATCTTTAGCCATTCAGGGAAAGATCACACGGGGAAAAACTCTTCGAGTGATTCCTAAAAACAAAACTGGAAATAAACTTAAAGAAAACATAATTTATGACATTCTTGGGGCATAACATCGACCATGGAAGGATGATGCCAAGGAACGCTCCGACGAAAGCAATTGAGGAATTTTCTTGAGCATGGAGATATAGGTGCTTCGACTTTTGGGACTGAGCAGATTCGACGGGAAGATTTTTCCAAATTTCAGCAGCATGGAGGCACTACTGACAGATTTGCTAAAGAAGAACATGGAATTTCGTTGGACAGAATAGTGCCGGGAGGCATTGGAAAATTTACAAGGTATATTAACCACTACATCAGTTTAATACCATTATATTTGCAGACATACGTGTGCTCAAAATTGCACACACTGCAGGCAGTCATTGCATAAAATATTTTGCTAATCCACTTTGGAAATCCCATATGATTGAGAAACTTACACTGTAGAAACACTCCCTTCAGTCCATCGAGTCCACAGCGACCTGCAGACGCCCCCCGTCCCCGGGACGAATTCATCTACATTGACCCTTTCACCTAACACTACAGGCAATTTAGCCAGGCCAATTCACCTAACCTCCACATTTTTGGATTGTGGGAGGAAACGCACGTAGAGAATGTGCAAACTCCACACAGAGTCGGTTGAGGCGGGAATTGAACGTGGATCGGTAGCGCTGTGAAACAGCAGGGCTAACCACTGTGCTATTGTGCCGCCCAGTCTAGCCCGTTTAACTCAAGATTGGGACACAGGTAGAGTCTGACCTTCCATCTTCAATACATTGTCTGAGCTGAGATGTCGCCTTTTGTTGTAGAACTTTAAGTTATCTTAAGAAGGTGACTTAAATGAAGTTCTGGGATTTACATATTAATTAACGGAAAACTGCATCCCATTCTAATAGATGAAAGACTTAAAAATCCAGGCTTGTTCATTATACTATTTCAGTTGCATGACACTCTAATATTTTGTTATAAAGTTTGTGTCTTATGATCTTACACTCCACAAACACCTGATGAAGTAGCAGCGCTTTCAAAGCTAGAGCTTCCAAATATACCTGTTGGAATATAACCTGGTGTTGTATGATCTTTAGGTTAGAAACTTCAGATAATGGTCTTTTCAAATAGAATAAGACAATTTCTCTCATCCTTCCTTTATCCTCAATTCCAGATATCATTCTAATTATTGATAATGTTATTGATATTCTTCGACAAAGTAATGTATTGCGTGCGTGCGTGTGTGTGTGTATGGACTGGTGTGGTTATGTTAGTATGCATGTGTATCTGTGTCTGTGTCTTTGCTGTGTACCCGTGTATGTATGTGTTGTGGACGATCCTGTGCAAGCGGAGTGAAATGAAAGAACGAGATGCAATTACATTCCCATATGATTGAGAAAATGTACAGAGATTCCATGCTGATTTCAAAGAACAAACAAAACTACAGCCCAAGTACCGGCCCTTCGGCTCGCCAAGCCTGCGCCAATCCAGATCCTCTACCTAAACCTGGCACAGATTTTCTAAGGGCCTGGATCAACTTTGCTCCCTGTCCATTTATATATCTGTCTAGGTATATCTTAAATGATGCTATCATGCCCGCCTCTGCCATCTCTGCTGACAACGTGTTCCAGACACCCATCACCCTCTGCACAAGTAACTTTTCCACGCATATCTCCCCTCGACTTTTCCCCACTTACTTTGAACTCGTGACCCCTAGTAATTGAGTCCCCCACTCTGGGGGGGAAATCTTGCTCTCCATCCTGTCTCTATCTCTCATGATTTTGTAGAGCTCAATCAGGTTCTAATGAAAATAACGCTGATATACTCAAATTCTCTTCATTACGAGCACCCACCAGACCTGGTGAACCTCTTCAGCACCCTCTCCAAAGCATCCACATCCTTTTTGTAATGTGGCAACCAGGTCTGTAGGCAGTATTCCAAATGTGGGGAACAAAAAATCTTATACAAGTGTAACATGACCTGGCAACGCTTGTGGTCAATACCCCATTGAATGAAGGAAAGTATGCGATATGCCCTCTTGACCACACTGTTGAACTGCGTTTCCATCTTCAGGGAACAATGGACCTGAACACCCAGAAATCTCTGTGCATCAATTTATCCCAGCACTTTTCAATTTTCTGTATATTTCGCTCTTGAACTCGATCTTCCAAATTGCATCACCTCGCATTTGCCCGGATTGAACTCCAACTGCCATTTCTCTGCCCAACTCTACAATCCATCTATATTGTTCATTATTCTCTGACAGTCCCCTTCACTATCTGCTACTCCACCAACCTTCGTGTCATCTGCAAACTTGCTAATCAGGCTATCTATACCATCGTTCAGATCACTTCTGTAATTCGAAAACAACAGTGGTCCCAGCACGGATCATTGTTGATCACCACTGGTCACAGGACTCTATTTTCAGAAACACCCATCCACTACTCATCTCCACGAGCTGTGGCCCAGCCACTTCTCTATCCATCAACAAGTACAGCCAGGACCCTAGGCGACTTCACTTTCTCCATCAGCCGACCCTGGGGAACCCGATCAAACGCCTTACTAAAGTCCAAGTATATGACATCTACAGGCCTTCCCTCAACAAGCAACTTTGTCACTTCCTCAAAGAGTTCCGTTAATTGGCAAGACATGACTTTCCCTGCACAAAACTATGTTGCCTATCACTGATAAGCACATTTTCTTCCAACTGGGAATACATCCTATCCCTCAGTATTTTCACCGGCAGCTTCCTTGCCACTAACATCAGGGTCAACATTCTTAAACAAGGGAACATCATTAGCAATTTTCCAGTCCTTCGGGATTTCACCCGTGTTTCAAGATGCTGCAAAGATGTCTGTTATGGTTCTACCTGTTTCCTCTCCCCCTTCCCTCAGTAATCTGGGATAGATCCCATCCGGATCTGGGGACTTGGCCACCTTAATGCCTTTTAGAATAGCCAACATTTCCTTATTTCGATTTGACCTAGAGTAATCAAGCATCCATAACTAATCTCAACATTTCTTCTTGGTGAATACCAATACGAAGTACACATTAAGAATCTCACCCATTTTCTCTGACTCCACGCATAACTTTCCTCCTTTGTCCTTGAGTGGTCCAACCCTTCCTCTAGTTACCTTTTTGCTCCTTATATATGAATAAAAGTCTTTGGGATTTTCCATAACCTTGTTTGCTAAATATATCTCAAGACCCCATTTAGCCCTCTTAATTCCTTGTTTCAGATTGGTCGTACATTGCCGATATTCTTCCCTAGCTTTGTCTAGACCTTATGTACACTACCATTTTCTTCTAAGCTGCTGGGAATGTTCAGAAGTTCTGGCAGTACCTCTGGTGCGAAAGCAGAATCAACATATGGTCGGGGAACTGGCTCGGGCCAGGTTACTACGCTCTTAGTTTCAAGGGATGTGTAGGTTAGGTGCATTAGTCAGGGGTAAATGTAAAGTTTGAGAGTCGGCGAATGGGTTTGGGTGGATTACTCTTTGGAGAGTCAGTGTGGGCATGTTGAGTCAAATGGCCTGTTTCCATAATGTAGGGATTCGACAATTCTTTGCGTTCTTCATCAGAAGTGTCTGTGGTGCGAGGATCAGGTCTGTCTCCGAGCATGCTCAGGTCATACTAAAGGGGATAGTGAACAGCCAGCAGCCATAGTACACATTGGTACCAATGGTATTGGCAGGAAACGTGACAAGATCCTGCAAGGGGAGTGTAGGGAGATCGGCCTGAGTGGAAAAGCAGGATATCCAGGGTTGTAATTTTGGGATTACTCCTCGTGCTAGGTGGAAGTGAGATCAGGAAGATGAAGATTGAAAACTAATATGTGGTTGAAGACCTGGCTCAGGAAAAACGTTTCAGATTTATGGCTCGTTGGGATTTTGTCTAGGGCAGATGGGACCTGTAAATAAAGGACTGGGTGCCATTTTAACTGGAGGACACCACCATCCTGGCAGGGAAGTTTGATGATGCATCTCGGGTGGATTTAAATGAATATTGCAGGAGGCTGAGAACCAGAGCAGCAGGACAGCAAATGAGAGGAAAGTAGAGTATAATAGAATAGACAGGTAAGGCCAGTGTAATGACCATGCTGAGTAAAATGTGAGTGGAAACGGATAGGTTCAGTATTATCGGAGATCAAAAAATAAGAATGGAGTGTATGGAAAGTGTCATGCGCCAAAAGTATGAAAGGAGGTAAACAAATCCAATGGAACTTTTACAAATACCTTGTACCTTTATGCATGGAATATTAGGGTAAAATGAATGAGCTGACAGCACAAACAGAGATAATAAGATATGGCATGGTGGGGCTTGCAGGAAAGTGGTTACTGGAAGGTCAGGATGGGAAGTGACATGTCCAAGGGTACTCATTATTCAGACAAGAAGGAACAGCAGGTTGAGTTGCTGCATTGATTAAGAATGATATCAAGGCTGCATTAAGAAATGACATTAGCACAAGATGACAAATCAGGTTGGATCCAAATAAAGCACATGGAACGAAATCTGTGTCTCGGAGTAATTTCATTCCCCCATCCTCCAAATATACTTTCAAAAACCAGGGAATAACAATGGCTTGTGAGAAGGGCACAAGAGTAGACAATCTGTGTATGCATATTGACCCGATTAATCAATTTGGCAAGTATAGCCTCAAATAACGGTTCCCAGAATGTATGAGGGATTGTTTCTTAGAACAACAAGTCATGGAAACCAACCAGAGAACGGGCTTTTAGATTTGGTGTGAATAATGAGGAACGAGTGATAAATTATCTGGTAGTAGAGGATCGTCTTGGAAAGAGTGATCATAATATAGTGGAGTTTCAAAGTCAGAATCAAAGATTGAAGACAGAGTCATTTGCGAGAGTTTTAGTGTCGGGCAATGATAATTATACAGGCCTGACGAAGGATGGGCCTGAGTGCACTCGGAAAAAAAATCATTAAAGGGCAGAATATTTGAAGAACAGTAGCAAATATTTAGGAAGGTAGTAAAAACACATCAATTAAAGTTAATTCCTGAGTGGAAGAGTAATTCTGAAAAGATAAAACGTCATCCATACCTAACAAAGAAGACTATGATAAGATGAAACACATGTCCTGGTGGTACTATCGCCAAATGCTGATCAGCGATCCAGATAAGGTTCTGGGAACTCGGGTTCAAATGCCGCCATGGCGGATGCTGGAATCTAAATTCAACATAAATCTGCAATTAAGCTTTACAGTTTAATGGTGAGATCACTTTCACTTCAAAATTGTGTCTCCTTCTCAGGACATAGAACATTACAGCGCAGTACAGTCCCTTCGGCCCTCGATGTTGCGCCGACCTGTCATACCAATCTGAAGCCCATCCAACATACACTATTCCATGTACGTCCATATGCTTCTCCAATGACGACTTAAACGTACTTAAAATTGGTGAATCGACTACCGTTGAAGGCAAAGCATTCCATTGCCTTACTACTCTCTGAGTAAAGAAACTACCTATGACATCTGTCCTATATCTATCACCCCTCAATTTAAAGCTATGCCCCTTCGTGCTCACGGTCACCATACTTGGCAAAATGCTCTCCCTGTCCACCCTATCTTACCCACTGATTATCTTGTATGGCTCTGTTAATTCACCTCTCAACCTTCTTCTCTCTAACGAAAACAGCCTCAAGTCTCTCAGAATTTCCTCGTAAGACCTTCCCTCCACACCAGGCAACATCCTAGTAAATCTTCTCTGCACCCTTTCCAAAGCTTCCACATCCTTCTTATAATGCGGTGACCAGAACTGTACACAATACTGCAAGTGCGGCCGCATCAAAGTTTTGTACAGCTGTACCATTAATAAAAGCTAAAACACTGTATGCCTTCTTAACAACCCTGTCAACCTGGGTGGCAACTTTCAAGAATCTGTGCAGCTGGACACCGAGATCTCTCTGCTCATCTACACTACCAAGAATCTTACCATTATTCTAGTACTTTGCATTCCGGTTACTCCAACCAAAGTGAATCACCTCACACTTATGCGCATTAAACTCCATTTGCCACCACTCAACCCAGCTCTGCAGCTTATCTATGTCTTTCTGTAACCTACAACATCCTTCGTCACTATCCACAGCACCACCGTCCTTAGCACCGTCTGCAAATTTATTAACTCACCCTTCTACATCCTCATCCAGGACATTTATAAAAATGACGAACAGCAGTGGAACCAACACCGATCCTTGCGGTACACCACTGATAACTGGACTCCAGGATGAACATTTCCCATCAACTACCACCCTTTGTCTTCTTTCAGCAAGCCAATTATTGATCCAAACTGCTATATCTCCCACAATTCCATTCTTCCGCTTTTTATACAATAGCCTACTCTGGGGACCTTATCGAACGTCTTGCTGAAATCCATATACATAACATCAACTGGTTTACTCTCATCTACGTGTTTGTTCACCTTCTCAAAGAACTCAATAATGTTTGTGAGGCATGACTTACCCTTCCCAAAACCGTGCTGCCTATCCCTAATGTAATTATTCTTTTCTAGATGATTTTAAATCCTATCTCTTACAACCTTTTCCAACACTTTACCAACAACTGAAGTAAGGCTCATTGGTCTATAATTACCAGGGTTGTCTCTACTCCCCTTCTTGAACATGGGAACCACGTTTGCTATCCTCCAGTCTTCTGGCACTATTCCTGTAAACAATGACGATTCAAAGATCAATGCCAAAGGCTCGGCAATCGCCTAACTGACTTCCCAGAGGATCATATGATAAACCCCATCTGACCCAGTTGACATATCTATTTTCACGCTCTGCTGGATTGCTAATACCTCTTCCTTGTGAACCTCAATCCCACCTAGTCTAGTAGCCTGTATCTCAGTATTCTCCCCGACAACATTGTCGTTTTCTGGAGTGAATTCTGTCGAAAAATATTTATTAGTGCTTCCCTTATCTCCTCTGACTCCACACAAAATTTCGCACTACTTCCTTGATTGGCCCTAATCTTACTGTCGTCATTCTTTTATTCCTTACATTCTTATAGAAAGCCTTAGTGTTTACACTGATCCTATCCGTTAACAACTTCTCATGTCTCCTTCTGGCTCTTCTAAGCTCTATCTTTAGGTCTTTCCTGGCTGCCTTGTAACCCTCAAGCGCCTTAACTTAGCCTTCACATCTCATCCTAACATAAATCTTCTTCTGCCTCTTGACCAGAGATTCCACTTCCTTCGTACATCACAGCTCCCGCGCTCTACAGCTTCCTCCCTGCCTGACAGTTACATACTTATCTAGGACACACGGGAGGTATTACATGAATAAGCTCCATATTTCTAATGTGCTCATTCCCTGCAGTTTCCTTCCTCATCATATGCTTCCTAAATCTTGTCTAATCGCATTGTAATTGTCTTTCCCCCAGCTGTAACTCTTGCCCAGTGCTATACACCTATCCCTTTCTATCACGAAAGCAAACTTAACGTAAGCGTGATCGCTGTCACCAAAGTGCTCACCTACTTCCAAGTCTACCACCTGGCCGGGCTCATTACCCAGTGCCAAATCTAATGTGGCTTTACCCCTTGTTGGCCTCTCTACATACAGTGTCAGGAAGCCCTCCTGCACACAATGGACAAAAACTGACCCATCTGTAGTACTCGTACTATCGTGTTCCCAGTCAATATTTGGAAAGTTGAACTCCCCCATGACAACTACCCTGTCTCTCTCACTCCTATCGAGAATCATCTTTGCTATCCTTTCCTCGACATCTCTGGGACGATTCGGAGGCCTACAGAAAACTCCCAACAGGGTGACCTACTTTCCTGTTTCTAACCTCAGCCCATACTACCTCAGTTGACGAGTCCCCAAACATCCTTTCTGCAACTGTGATAGTGTCTTTGACCAACAATGCCTCACCCCCCTTTTACCATCTTCTCTCTTCTTACTGAAACATCTACATCCTGCAACCTGCAACAACTATTCTTGTCCCTGCTCTATCCATCTCTCCGAATGGCCACAACATCGAAGTCCCAGGTATTAATCCATGCTGCAAGTTCCGGATGCTTCTGGCGTTGACGTCGACACACTTCAAATCAATTTCTTACTTGATGGAGTCATCCTGTTTCCCTGACACTTGATTTCGGAACTCCGTACTTTCAACCTTTTCTATACACGAACTTCAATTTTGGTTCCCATCCCCTTGCTGATTAGTTTAAACCCACCCCAATAGCCTTAGCGAAATTCCCCCCAGGATATTGGTATCCCTCTGATTCAGATGAAGACCATCCTGCTTGTAGAGGTCCCAACTACCCCAGAAAGAGCCCCAATTATCCAAGAATCCAAAACCCATCCTCCTGCACCATCCCTGTAGCCACGTATTCAACTTATCTCTCTCCCTATTCCTTGCCTCACTATCACGTGGCACGGGCAACAAACCAGAGACAACAACACTTTTCATCCGAGCTCTAAGCTTCCATCCTAGCTCTCTGAATTTCTGCCTTTAATTCCCATCTCTCTTCCTACCTATGTCGCTGGTGCCCAAGTGGACCACGACTTGGGGCTGCTCCCCCACCCCCTTAAGGATCCCAAAATCACGATCAGAGACATCATGAACACTGGCACCTGGGAGGCAACACACCAACCGCGAGTCTCTCTCGCGCCCCCAGAACCTCCTATGTGTCCCCCTAACTATGGAGTCCCCTATGGCTGCTGCTCTGCTCCTCTTCCCCCTTCGCTTCGAGCAGCAGGGACAGAGTCTGTGTCAGAGTTATCTGTTTTCCCCTGGTAAGTCGTCCCCCCAACAGTATCTAAAACGGTATACTTATTTTTGTGGGGAATGGCCACAGGGGGTGCCTGTACTGCCTGCCGGTTCCCTTTCCGTCTCCTGACTGTAACCCATCTACCTTTGTCTTGTACGGTCGGAGTGACTACCTCCCTGTAACTCCTCTTAATACCTCCCTCTGCCTCCCGAATGATCCGAAGGTCATCCAGCTCCAGCTCCAGTTCCCTCACGCGGTTTTCGAAGAGCTGGCGATAGGTGCACTTCCCGCAGATGTAGTCAGCAGGGACACTAGTGGTGACCTTTCCCTCCCACATTTTGCAGGAGGAACGTTCAGCTGCCATACCCTCCATTCGCACTATTCTAAATTCCCAAAGAGACTGTTGAAAAAATAAGGAATATAAAATAAACTCGTTACCTTCCAATCTGGCACACAGAACCTTTTTTTTGGTTAGAGCAGGAGGATGGGTGGGAGACACTACCTGAGTAGTGTTTCAGGTAACGCAACCACATAAACATATGACTTCCCAGAAGTCCTTCGCTTCTCCCTCACACCTTTCAACAAATGGAGGCCCGACTCCCGAGGTAAGTCCCTGATTGAGCACTCGAGTAAGGGACTTTGTTCAAACTGTCCATAAACTTCATATTCAGAAATACATCAATCATGAAGCCGTCTCAACCTCCTCTGCTTCAAAAACATTTAACCCCTCATCATAGTTTGAGTACTCTCTCTTGTCTTTTTACTTCTGAAATGTATCACATCGCATTTATCAGTCAAATCTCATCAGCCATTGATCCAGCCACCTGAAAAAAACATTTATATCATCTTTCAACTAACAATTTCCTCCTCACTGTGAACCACCCACCTAATATTTGTGTCATCCACAACATTATTTATCATTCCCCCAAAATCCATCCCTCACATTCTCATCATCATCATCATTTATGAAGCTCACAGATAAGACTTGTTTTATTTCTCCTGTTCTTAAGATGTTGTTCAAAGAAGAGGAATTAAGATTCCCAGCGGCTTGTTCTTCCTATTTTGATGAATTTACGGTGTGATGCAGTTGAGGTCTTTTTATGAGAGAGCCACAGATTATTTTTTTGGACATGGAGCTGAATTCTCCTTTTATACTATTCTTCTCTGTATGTTTTAATCCTAAGGCTTGCTTGTGTTTAATATTGGACTAGGTTGAACTGACTTCCTCTGTAATATTTGTATTTGACTTGGACCTAGATAATGTTCTTTGGAACGTTCCCTGCTGAATGTCCTTCAGAGCTGAAGGAATTTTTCATCTGCATGATGGACATAGACTCATATGATTGTTTGAAAGATCTGGAGAGATAAGAATAATGATTCAATTAGATGCTGCACACACACACAGTAGGAGATCAAATCATATCGGCAAGCCTATTTGAATTGGAAGCAATTTATTAGAACATATGCCCACTCTTCTTCAAACTGTAAAAATAAAGGTTGATGAAATATTCTTAGAGCACAATGGATCTTACAGATGCTCCTCGGATTGCAGGCATAGTTAAAGAGTTATTGCAGGTGTTTTTTTGCATTTAATGCAATTCATATAGTTTATTAATATAAGATTTTTTTCCATTTTGTTTATTAACATTCAAAAGCAAACAAAAAAAACAAAAAAAAATCACACGAACATTGTTTTAACGAGCTTTTTAAGGTGCTCTACAAAAATAAAATAGGAAAATCTATATATGTTTCAAAAGGCTTCCTTTTTAAAAAAAATGCAGAAGTATTCTTTGTTTCAAAACCTAAAGTATATTTTTATAGATTTTTTTATTGAAAATTTAACAGTTTTACAAGTTTACAAAAATAAAAATAAAAATCCAAGTATAAACATTGATATAAATCTTAAATAAATAATATCCAAAATTTAACAAAAGAAAAATACCGAAAGAAAAAAAACAAAACTCAACTAACTACTAATCCAACCAACAACTAACCAGAGTGTACTATTAAGTCTCTTACCTTATTCAGATAAGAAAAAGAAAATAAAACCAACGGAGAACACAAAAATTGGGTAGTGAGATACATGCTCAGAATGTATTAACATCAAATGTAACAAAACCCGCATTCGCGCAGGATTCTTCTCCCAAGGGGCCCCGGACCAGCCAGGTTCGCCACCTCAATTAAATAAAAGCCGTTGTTCGGATGGCCGAAATATCTGTATTGATATAATTCAAGAAGGGCTGCCATATTTTATGGAATAATTTGGTCTTTTGGTGCATCATTTTTGTGAGGAAATCAAAGGGAATACATTCCATAATTAATCTGTGCCAATTTGAATGTCCAGGGGGACCCTCAGCCACCCAGTTTACCAAAATATTTTTCCTTGCACAGAAAGAGAAAATAGAAAATAATCTCTTCCCTGCATATCCGGGGGTGGGGGGTAAATTCGAAAAGCCCAAAAGGAAAGATACAGGGTGCACTCTATTTTCCGTTCCTAAGATTTCTGTCAGAGCACTTGCTACTTTAGTCCAATATTTACGGATCTTATGACAAGTCCATAGGCAATGTACAAGAGTGCCCACCTCTATTTTACATTTGGGACACATTGGAAATGTTCCTGCTTTAAATGTTGCCAATCGATCCGGTGCTATATGCGCCCTATGAAGTATCTTCAGCTGAATAGCCTGAGTTCTGTTGCAGATGGTGATTTTTCTGGCGTTTTCCCACATATCATTCTACGTTTCTATAGAGATTTCTAGTCCCAAATCCTGATCCCATGTTTTCAGCAGATTGTCAATATCTCCCAATACTTCATCATGTAGTAAATGATAAATAGTACTGATGGAAACTAGCCACATTGGCCGTAGCACTCTACATTCTCTATCTGATTTATAAAGACTATCTAGTAATGTATGTAATCTCGACTTTGTAAGTATCGAAAGAGGTCTCAATTCGGTAATCCGATTTCTGACGCAGCTGTTCAAAAGTCATTAGGACCACTTCTTTAAATAGATCCCCTAAACTAGAGATACACCTGGATCTCCAGAGTTTGAAAGTGGCATCTGTAAACGCCGGTTGAAATCCCCATGCTCCCACTATCGGGGCACAGGGGGATGTTTTATGTGAGTTGCCCTCATTTTGCCGCATTATATTCCAAGCTTTAAGTTTGTTTAGTATTATAGGGTTTTTGCAGTGATCTGTAATGATTTTCCTCTTGTCTGAAAATAAAAGGTTAATAAGTGGGCATTTTACTTGAGAAGCCTCGATGTCCAGCCAGATTGATTGTGGATCAGACAAGACCCAATCAGCTATGTAACTTAATAGGGAACTTAACTGATATTTCCTAAAATCTGGGAAGTCCAATCCTCCCCTTGCCTTTGGAAACTGTAGCTTCTTCAGCTTAATGAGGGGCCATCTATGATTCCAGATAAAGGGACCCAACCAGCCATATAATTTACGTAGAGCCAGCCTCGGCAGCATCACCGAAAACATTCTCATAGGATATAGGAGATGGGGCAGGACATTAATTTTAATTAGTGCTATTCTACCTAGCCAGGAAAATGGAAGGTCTCCACATCGCTGGAGGTCCTGCTTTATCCTTTCAGGTAAATGCACAAAGTTAGCCTTGTATAACTGACCAAATACTGGGGTAATAAAAATGCATAAATATAAGAAACCCTCCAGGGAAAACCGAAAGTGAAAGTGGGATCCATTCACCAAGTGGGCTATCCTTGCAAGTCCACCTTGCAAGTCTATTGGCATAGACTCCGATTTTGAGAAATTAATTTTATAGACTGAGAATGCACTAAATATATTAATAACTTGGATTAAGCGAGGTACGGACATCAGAGGATTACTGAGGAATAGGAGAACATCATTTGCATAAAGGGTAATTTTATGTTTACCTGTACCAATCCTCGGGGCCGTTATATTAGGGTCAGCCCGTATGGCTTCTACTAGTGGTTCAATTATTAGTGTAAATAGCAATGGCGAGAGAGGACACCCTAAACACCTTTCCAACGCCAAACCTTTCCAATGTGTAAAACAAATATGACCATTCAACTCTATCAAATTCCTTTTTCGCGTCTAATGAGACTCCTACTCCTGGTATCTTTCCCTGATGGCAGGCTTGAATCATATTTAAGACCCTTCTAACATTATTGGATGATCTACGGCCCTTAATGAACACCGTCTGATCCTCCTTTATGATATGTAGCAATACCCTTTCTAGCCTCAATGCTAATGTTTTAGAGAGGATTTTAAAATCTACATTTAGCAAAGATATTGATCTGTATGATGCACAATCTTCTGGATTCTTTCCTTTTTTAAGGATAAGAGAGATATTTGCCTCTTTCAGCGAAGGTGGGAGACAGCCCTGACTGTTAGAGTAGTTATACATGTCCATAAGTAGACCAGCCAATATTTCTGTAAATTCTTTATAGAATTCAGCCTGAAAACCATTGGGCCAGGTGCCTTACCGCTCTGAAGTGCCTGATTGTGTCAAGCATTTCTTGGATTGTTAGGGGAACATTGAAGACCGATACCTGTTCCAGAGTTAGGTCCAGAAAGGTCAATTTTTTTAAAAAATGATTGCATCCTCCTAGTCCTGTCTTCACAATTCTGCGTTTTATGTAAATCAGAATATAAAATTTTCTAAAGATTGTGTTAATCCTTTTATGAACATGCGTCAAAATACCCAGACTTTCCTTGATAGACGTGATAGTTTGCGGGGCGTTCTTTTCCTTTGCAAGAAATGCTAAGTATCTACCTGGTTGATCGCCAAATTCATATAACCTTTGTTTTGCAAATAATATTTCCCTCTCAGCAGTGTGGGTAAGTGTGGTGCTTAGAGCTGTCCTAAGGGCCGTAATCCTTTGCAATTTAATAATAGAAGGACTGTCAGCGTATGCTGTTTCAGCCGCTTTAAAGCGAGCTTCAAGCAGACGCTGTTGTTCTCCCTTAATTTTTTTTCTCTGGGTCGCTAAGTATGAGATGATCAAACTTCGCGCGTAAGCTTTGATGGTCTCCCACATCATTGATGGGTTGCTAGCCGTACCTAAATTAATTTCTAAAAAAGTTTTATATTCTTGAGAGAAGTACCTTACAAATTTACTATCTGTCATCAGGAAGGGGTCCATACGCCAAAGCCGGGGGAATGTCTCATTGTTCCTCGCCTTAATTTCCATATATTCAGCAGCGTGATCGGAAATTGCTATATTGCCCATTATACAGGATGATATGGAATTTTTAAAAATCGAAGGGACAAAAATCATATCGATTCTGGTATGGCATTTATGTGGATTGGAGTAAAAAGAAAAATCTCTGCCCTGTGGATTAAGGCATCTCCATACATCTACTAGTCCTAATTCTTTGTCCAGATACACCAATTGACTAGATCTGGGAGATACACTTGCAGTACTCTTGGAAATCCTATTTATTTCCGGATCCATAATACAATTAAAGTCCCATTATGACGAGCACCGAGAGGCATCAATTTTGAGAAGGCTTCCGTCATAAATGTCAAAGGATGTGCTTTGGGGCAAAACAAATTTAAAATCCCAATATTCCTCTCCATTTAGAAGAGCTTTAATCAGAATATATCATCCAGATTCGTCTTTTGTCTGATTTAGGATTTTGAAAGGGAAATTCTTCCGAATAAGAATAATAACTCCCTTGCTTTTTGAGCTAAAAGAAGAAAAAAAGGCCCGATCAAATCCACCCTGTCGTAATTTCAAGTGTTCTTTATCCAATAAGTGTGTATCCTGTAGGAGAGCTATATCAACAATTTCTTTCTTGATGGTGATAATATTTTCTTCCTTTTGACTGGTGAATTTCTCCCCTTGACATTCCAGGTGCACCACTTAACCGATCGATCAACCATAAACGTCCGGGCAAATCCGAGACCCCTCGGGTGGGGAAACCCTATCCAGAACATCCCGAGCATAGAGCATATAAAATTCACAAAAATAAAGGCTCTCTAATACACTCACATCAGTATAATAAAAAATTTTCTAAATTAAACAAAACGTATTTAAATGTAGATTCTCCCCCTTGTTCCCAGGGTGCATTACTTCCTTTCCAAAGATCCATTATATCCTCTCCCAACCAGTGCCCCACCCTTGACCCACGCGCTCCTCAATAGGATGAGGAAAATTCACATATATTACAGAGCTAGAGTTAACAGTGAGCACCCTATTCCCCCCCGCCCCCACCCACACCAACACCTGGATATATTTGGTAATGTTAATACCATGTGTAAACATATATAACTATAAAATTACAATCTCAACAAGTAATAATTAAATATAATAACACAAAATAACAAGAGAAAACAACCCCGCTCCTAGGGACAGAAGTAAAATAGAGTATGGTAACTACCTCGCCCCACCAACATTAACTAGATACCCCAGTCTATATATATATATAATAAACAAGAAGAACGGGGGGGGGGGTGGAAATCGTTAAGTAGAGAACAAATAAATAAATCCCTCTCCCCACCCCCTAGATAATATTGAACAGTAAGGTAAAAAAAAGATGAATATATATAAAAAAGGGACGGGCGCTGTAAACCGGAGTGGGGGGAAAGCAAACCAACGTCGGTTATCTCTTACAATTTATCTAAGAGAGTCGAAAAATTCCTTGGTCTTTTCCGGCGATCCGAAGTTATACACAGATCCTTCATGATTGAAGCGCAGCGTCGCTGGGTAGCGTAAGGAGTACTGAATATATAAGTTCCTTAAACACTTCTTCGCCTCATCAAACACCTTCCTCTTTTGGACCAGAGTTGGGGAAAAGTCCTGGAATAACATGACTTTGGATACTTTATAGATCATGGCTTGAGGATCTTTTCCAAGATTTTTGAAGGCTTCTAAGAGTATCTGCCTCTCCCTCTTGCTCTGCAGCTGGAACAGGACCGGGTGGGGGCGCTGGTTTGAGCCGGGCCCGCGTATTGCAACCCGGCAGGCCCATTCCACCCTTACCTATCCTGATCCAGCGTCCAGATTTAAAAGCTGTGGAAGCCACTGTTCGAGAAACGCTGTAAGCTGGCCTTCCTCTTCCCGTTCGGGAAGGCCCAACAAACGAACATTTTTCCGACGACCTCGATTGTCGAGGCCGTCAATGTGATTCTCTAAGGTCCGGACTCACTGTTCGAGAGTCCGGACCCGATCCACGGCCGATTGTGCTGTAGTTTCGGAGGTCGCGGTCTTTAGCTCCGCCCCTCCGACTCGGCGCTCGATTTCCTTAATGTCTGGGTCGTGCTTTTGCAGCGCGGCCGAGAGTGAGTCCCATCGGCTTCGGGATTCTTCAATAAAAGCGTCGATCTTCGCATCCAGTTTGGAGATGATTTCCACGAGGCTCGCCACTGTAGGTAAGTCCCCCGGGGCGGCTGCGGAAGCCTCTGCTGCAATTGGAGAGAGTGGGGGAGGGGCTCCTGCTTGCTGAGAGCTGCGGGCTCCCTTCCCTTTAGTCATTTTTACTGAAGATCAAATTGTTTAAATTCAATACTAAACAACTAATTACATTAAGTGAAAGTTATTTTAAAGGATTTGTTGATTGTGGTGGGGTTGCGCGACCCACTTTGCCCAAGTCTTGGGGGCAGCACTGTGGACTCAGACGTGCTGTGTCGTCGCCATCTTGGATCTCTCAAAGTCTATTTTTGAATGGGAAAATGTGCATTCATTCTGGAAAGTCCTACACGCATTCAGCTTTGGAGAAGACTTTCCTTCCTCGAGGAATGTATTGAAGAGGAATCTTTTTGTTGAGTTAATTTTCTAAACAGTTGATTATTTTTGTATGTTTGATATGTATACAGATATATGTTTCTATTTTAATGTCGTGAAAAACTCTGTTAATAGGTATAATGTTATTAAGGCCATATGTAAGGTAGAGAGGGAGATGGCTGGAAGTTGTTATCCAGAAAAATCAGTCAGATAGACTGGTGACTGTCAGGCAAGGTAAGAAGAGAGATCAAAAATCTCTGGTGGCTATTCCTCTATCAAACAGGTGTTCAGTTTTTGGAACTGTTGAAGGGGATAGTCTCTCTGAGGAAAATGGAAGAGCCATCGGTTATTGGACTGTTGGAACAATTCTTAGGTTATGCAGCGATTGAGAAGATTTAGTGTGATAATTGCAACAGTGGATTCTCCTGCCAGGGGCATAAACAGGAGATTCTGTGGCAGTGAGCAAAACTTTGGGATGTTTTATTGGTTTCCTGGGGCTCGGATTAAGAAAATCTCTGTAAGTTTCAAGCATATTGTGAAAGGTGTGATTTAGAAGCCAGGAATTATCGTATATATTGGTATGAATGACATTTTTGGGAGAAGATTAAAACAGTCCGGAGTGAATTTAAGAGATGATGTAGAGTATTAAAAATAAAACCTTAAAATAGTAATTTCTGCTTTGCTCCCAAAGCCAAATTTAAGCGGGGAAGGGAAAATAGATTAAAGGAGAAAAATCAATGGCATGAAGATCTGCTGTGTTTTTGATGGATTTAGAAAGGTTGGGAGTTTGGAATGTCTTTTGGAATAGAACAGATCCGTTCCAAAATGATTGGTCTAATCAAATCGGTAAAGCCACCAATATCTTAGCCGGGACATTTGCTCACACCATAAAGACTGACAAGGCCAGTGGAGGTACTCTAAGTAGCAGTGTAAATGGTAGGATGCATGGAGAAAGCTCTGAATGTGATGGGAGCATGCCAATTAGAAAAGAAAGATGAGAGAATCAGATTATATAGTAATTCTGAAGAACTAAAATGCATTTACTTCAGTGCAAGGAGTTTTACAAGGAAGGCTGATCTACTCAGCGCATGTTTCAGATCGTAGGATTGGGACAGCATAGGTATTATAGGAACTTGGCTAAGAGATGTTCAGGAGTGGTAATTCAATCTTCCAGGTGTTAGATGCTATAGAAAGGATAGAAAAGGAGACATGGGGTGGGAGAGCGGTGGGTGGGCTGGCCTGGCAATTTTGGTTAACGAATGAATTATTGTTTTAACTATGGAAGGTATTTCTAAAAATTCATCCAGTTAAAATATATGGACATAAATTTTTAAAAAAGATAGAAAAGATCGCTTCGAAGCGATTGTGCTACATGCTCATTTGTGACAAATTGCCCAGTGAAAATATATTGGTAGAAATTAAATGTCAGAAAGGAAAGAACACGTTGATGGAATTGTACTGTTTGCTCCCCCATAGTAAGGAAGAAATTAAGAACAAATATGTAGGGAGATATCAGTTATATATAAACTTAATAAGGTTGTAATAATGGGGGATTACAAATTTACAAACATTCACTGTGACTACCTTAGTGTTAAAGGTATGGATGGTGAAGCATTTGTCAAATGTGTCCAAGAAAATTATCTTTCTTAATATGTAGTTGTTCCTATTACAGAAGGAACAAATCAAGACTTTCTTTTGTGCAATAGCAGGGTAGGTGACGGAAGTAAACGTGTGGGAATACTTTGGGTGCATCATAAATTTTAATGGCGTGAGACAAGGACCTTCCAAGTTTGATTGGAGGAGACTGTTAGCAGGTAAAAAGTACGTGTGACGAGTGGGACGTGTTCAAAAGTATGACAATGAGAGTTAAGAGGCATTGTATTCGCGTTAGAGTGAAGGGTAAGTCTGGTAAGATTAAGGAACAATGAACGACTAAAGTTTTTGAGGCTCTACCCAAGAATAAAAGCGAATCTTAATTTAGATGTAGAGAACTTTATTCAATTGAATCTCTTAAACAATATAAAGCGAACAGGACATTACTTAGAGAGAAATCAGGAAAGCAAAAAGGGGATATGAGGTAGCATTGACAGATAAGGTTAAGGGCAATATAAAATTGTTATACATATACATTAAGATCAAAAGAGTAACTTGGAAGAGGGCAAGGCCTCTCAACGATTAAGGAGGACATCTTTGTGTTGTACTACAGCAGATGGGTAATAAAATCATTCCGTTCCCAGTGCATCAGACAGCCGCAAACACACACTATTGCCTTCACCTCGCAATCATTCAGATTGAACTCTATCTGCCAATTGATCAAGATTGTTTTGTAATCTTAGAAAGCCTTCTTCACTGTCTACTGTGCCACCAGTTTTGTTGTCATCCACAAACTTACTAACAATGTTTTTTTTAAAATATTCTTATCCCAATCATTTACATAAATGACCGAACAATGAAAACTCTGAAGCAACCTTTGTGGAACACTGCTGATCACAGGCCTCGGTCTGAAAAACAACCACCCACCATTATTCTCTGTGACCTACCATTACGCCAAGTGAAAGTGTTGGAGAGAGACTCAGCAGTTCTGGCAGCTCTGGAACAGACAAAAACAGGATTATCCATTTTGAGTCCATTATGACTTATCAGAACAGGTTCATATCAGCCACGATATGTTAATGTTGTTTCTCTCTCCAGATCCTACTTGATATATTGCACTTCTCTGCCATTTTGTGCTTGTATTTCTAATTTCCATTATCTCTAATGCGTTGCTTTACTGGGTGGGTCTAGATGCTATATTTGAACAATTTGCTCCATCCCTGTTCCCGTTAATTGTGCCAGTGAAACTCGTAATAAACTGTTTCTTCTTTAAGATTCAAAAATAACATTTTTCCAATATCCACTTAAATGCGCAAATCTCGACAAATTTATTTTGATTTAAAAGCCATTTTAGAAATAGCTACACTGTATGAAACAACAGGAATAGATTATTGAAGATGACATCGTCTGTGTCCTTTATTAATAAGATTGTCCCCTCAGGTTCTGAAAGCTTTTAATACATTTCTCAGAATAATTACAGCGAAGATGGTGGTCATTCAGTCCATGATCTCTGTACCAGCTCGAAATGAGCAACATACCCAGTTTTATTTGATGTAACTCCCTGTAACCCCACTCATTTTGTTATGTGTCTGTTTTTAAATTCTGATTATCCTGTTCAGGTATAAGCAATCTTATCAACCTGTATAGCCTGTGATTAGACAGTCCATCTGTAAAATATAATTCTATCCATCACATTTAAAATTCCTTTTCTATTCACATTGTCTTTCAGCATTCCATCTCCCAAGTGTCACCTGTTCTCTCACTCTGCATTGCATTTCATTCCATTTGTGAGAAAGAGTGAGGGTTGAATAATCGTGACTAGCCGATGTTACTGTACTCCCCTCAAGTCTGCCTAGTCACTTGTTCCAGTCCTTTCTGTCACCCAGCCAATATACGATTCGTTCCATCCCTGACTCTTTAATCCTTGGGTTTTAATGAACAAGTTTGTTGTGCATTGTTAAGGACCAGGCCAGAACCCTCAAAACATTTTTAAGCACGTAGCCCAGACCGTAACTGTGATATTTGAAGGTAAGTGTATGGTGCATATTCGATTAGGGAATTTGCTGGTCACGCTGCCGAGTTTTAACTAAACAACACTTATTTACAAATTACGGAATGAAACACAATGAACCGTGAACAGAGGACTGAATGATTCATCCTATCTGAAACCGACAGGCTTTCCCGACTTAAAGATACTGTTCCAAAATGCTTGCAACAATCCCAATAAACAAACTCCTTAGCATAAATAGTAAAAACGACACAAAAAGCTTCAATGTTACAAATTCAAGGGGCAGAATGATGGGGCAGCGTCCAGCTTCAACAGTGAACCTGACTCAACTAACCCCGAACTGAACTGACCTGTGCAGCCAGAAAGCTGGCCACGTGCACTTGATTGTATCAGTTTTATTTTAAAGACTTGAAAGCCTTCTGCCTGAAGAATTATTTGTTAGGTATAAACAAAAGGGCACAAATGAAATATTCAAAATTCAGGCATGTTGGAACCTTGGGTGGTTTAGAACTTCTCTGGAAAATGAAAATCAATGACAACAAAACCTTGTAAAGGGACCAGCTTTGTGACAAAAAAAATCACATTTGACTTTGGACTGAATGCAAAAAAAACCTGTAAGACTTACTGCTTTAAAGCCAATAAAGTGTATTAATGTGTTTGTGAATTTACATAAAGCAGTGCTGAAACGCATTGTGTGTTGAAGATACAACATTGCCTTATTAGAGCAATAAGATAAATGCCCTGGTAAATCCACACTTCCTATGTATTGGAGTGCAAATATGCCCATTGTAAATCTATTGGTTGGTGCCTGGTCTACTGGAGGAGAGATCAGCACCGTAACAACGTCTTGATTGCGTTTTTTTTTGGTGGGAGCAGGGATGTGGGTTCGGTTGGTTACAACATTGCAAACAGACACAACAGCAGAATTATCTAGTTTGCAATAAGGAAACATCTGGCATTCTCCCCCACAACTGACTTCATAAGAGCAATTCATGATGGCAAATGAGGCCAATCGCCAGCGATGTCAGCATTTAATCCAGTCCAGTTACCATACCTAAAGGGGTTAACTAGAACTGTTTGTTCAGTGACTGTGATTGATGTCAGTCTGCATGGATTCGAATTATGTCACTGCAAGATTTCCCTCTCCAATTAGTAAGGGTATTATTTCAATGTGTATTCCATTGTAGCGGCAGATGCATCAATCTGAGACTGACAGGGATCAACAGCTACAGAGACATGGAGAGAAGAAATCAGAATCTGAGAGCCATAGACTGGAATTTTACAACAATGGATCAGAATCTGAGAGAATTAGACTGGAATTTTACAACAATGGATCAGAATCTGAGAACATTAGACTGGAATTTTACAACAATGGATCAGAATCTGAGAACATTAGACTGGAATGTTCCAGCAATGGACAGGGGTCTATCCTTTGGTTTTTATTATCTCTCCGTGTATTGGTCAAAATTACCGTGGCGGATATTAGGCGTACTGATGATTATTCAGGCTGGTTACTATCCCATGCTCGCTATTGTTGGTGTTCCTGGTAAGTCTCCCCATCTCTTTCCAAATAGTAATCTCATAAACCATGGTGAACTTCATTGCTATTTCTGTTACCTATATTTTGCAAAGTCGGAAACTACTGTTTTCAGTTTCAATTGCAAACTCCATTCATTATCAGAACTCAACCACTGCGCCCCCAAACTCCATCCTCACAAACATCTGAGAACAAGACTGTTCACAATCATGATTTCCCATTTCGCTCTGAATTGTTTTATGTCTCGGTATCCATCACAAAACCTATCCCCAACTCGCTCCATTATATCCCCTACCCGCTCCAAAATATACCCAGTCACTATCTGGCGTTAATGCTATTGCTAAATAAACTATTATCTATGCCTTGCTAAATACATGTTTCATAGTTCCAGCTCTCTTCTAAGCACTCTTTTAGTTGAAAGTATGTGCATCACAACCTTGTTCGTGTCTCTGAAGTAAATTCATGATAGGGACACTGTGTTAGAATACTAATGTCACTGGCCATGCAATTCAGAACCACAGGCTTTACAAGAAAGACACTGTTTCACACCCTACCACAGATGTCGTCAGAACCTAAATCCAAATGACAGGAATTGGAAATAAAAGCGAATTTCACTACTATTAACCATAACATCACCAACACTTTGCCAATAAGTTTATTCATCTCAATGATGCGCTTTGTTAATGAAATCCAGCATTATTATCTGGTCTGGCTTAAGACTGGCGTCAGACCCACAGCAATGCGCTTGGCTCTACACTGTTTGAAAGAATGACCACACAGTAACGGGTATTTAGTGAGGTCAACCAATGTTGCCCCTTTCAGTGATGCAGACATCCCATTTTATAACACCATTAAAGGTTAAATAAAACAAAGAATGATGGTCGAGATCAGAAATAAAAAGAACGTGGAAGTGTTAATTAAACTGAGCAGATTTGGCAGCCCCGGGTCGAGACAAAGAGAGAGATAGAGAGAAAGAAGCAAACAAAAGGATTATTTATGATCGGCTAGAATGCATATAAAGAAAAACGAGATTAATCTTATTTATTTTTCTCCTGTTCCCATATTGCTGAAAATCGTGAACATGTAGAGTATACATCAAAGTCACTGCGGAAAGTGAGTTATGTCCTTTTGTCTGTCTTCACTGAGTGTGATAATCCACTTTTATTCATTAACGGATGCAGAGACAGTACTTAATTCCCTTTCTTCATTGTCCGTGACAAGGTGTTGGTGAGCTGCCTTCCTGACCCAATGCAGTCTGTGGGCTGTGAGTAGTCAATGCTTACTTCCGACTAGTTTCATTTCTTTGAGAGTTTATATTGAGTGATGTAACTGAGTGGCTGGCTTGGCCATTTCAAACTGCAACTGATTATTAATCACATTGCTGTGGGTCTGGGGTCACTGACCAGGTGAAGATAGTAGATGTACTTCCCTGGAGGGAATGAGGGTGCCAGGTACGACAATTGACAATGGTTTCATTGTTGTATTTGATTCGTAATTCCTGATATTCTATTGAATTCAAATGCCAACATTTGCTGTGGTGGGATTCGAATCCGGGGCCTAGGTCATCACTTGGGTCCCTGGGTTAATATTCTAGAGACAATACAGGTCGGCCATCACCTCCTCAGCATCTCCCACCATCTCCACTGGCAATAGTGTTGTTGCCGTTGATGTGGCTTTGCTTCATAAGGCAAAGAAATGTATTGACAAAACATACCATCCTTCTCATTTTGTATTCATGAGAAGGCGAGAAAGTGGGAAGTTCTCTTTGTTAGAAGGATCTGCATGTCCTTGGCCATCATTCACTGACAGAATTCATACGGAGCAGTAAGGAATCAGCACAGTAAATGTGTGGTGTCCTTCATGCAAAGTGATTAAAGTATAAGAGTGAAGACGCCTTCCTGCAGTTGTAGAGTGTTATTGAGACATTACTTTGGTCACTGTGAACAGATTTTCTCTCCATTATAATGAATGATCTCCTTGCTATAGAGAGACAGTTTAAAGGAATTACATCGCACTAATCCCTGCAGATATGGTCCCATGAGGAGAGTGTGAAGGAAATGTCTGTTTAATCTGTAATGCTACAAAAGAGTAAAAACTGATTGCATTAAAACTTAGGAGTTATGGACCAACATTCATTATTTCCAAAACAAATATAACATGTTTTCCGTGATACATGTCTTTAAATTTGGGCAATATAAAGATAGGAAAGGTTTAGAAGGATATAGGCCAGGTGCAGGGAAACGGGGTGAGCATGGATGAACATTTTGGTCAACATGAACCAGTTTGGGCTAAAGGGCCTGTCTCCATGCTGTCGGATTCTATGACACTATGATAGCTTATGTCGCTCTGTGGAGCCCCCATGTCAGCTTCGCGAGAGCTCCAGGTTCTGAATGAACTCTTATCGTTTCAAAGTGCAGTTGATGTGTGCACCTGTATTGAACGTGATACTGTTCACAAATCAGTCAGCAGCCACCTTCTGATACTGTTAACCATTCCTACCAGCTTCTGACCTCCAAACAGAACACGAGTCTGTCTTCTCTATCACAAAGCTTGTCTTTTTTAGCTAAAAGCTGTTCCTTGGTTCAAGGAGACAGTGTCCTTGATTTTTTTCAGAGGGGCAATAAAACAGGACCTGACTCCGATCAGTCTGGTTTGGTACATAGATGAAAAGGATTTCCAGAAGCCTTCTGCATATATGTAAACAGATAAGACTTCAGAACAAATTGGTCAAGCCTTTGAAGTGACCATGATAAAGAAAGAAGAGTGGTCAGTTCTTTTATTTGAACGAGCTGAGCTGAGCTGAGCAGTTTTTAGTTGAATCTTGAACTGGGAAGTTCAACAGGGAGCTGTGCGGAACCTCTCTCTCTTTTCTGCTTTTCAACTTCAAACTGCAAGCATGTGTTCCATTTCTAATGGGTTTTAAAGGGAATTTGCTTATTGGGACTGTTGTGTGTATTCGGCACAGCATAATCAAGTGCAGTTGAATAGGTTGAAATTTGTCGGGGTTTTTTAATCTGTTCTTTGTGTTTCATTGTATAATTTTGTGAATATACAGGTATTGTTTGTTTTAAAATTTAGGATACAACCTAGGTATCTTACTCCGGGTAATTGTCATTGAAACTTACCAAAACAAGTTGCAAAGTTATGCTCGCAGCTGCCTGCTGAAGAATGTTTTGAGTGGTCTAGTCGAGTCCATAACAGTTTGGGGGCTCTTTGTGGGATTTTAAACAGCGAGTGGTAGGTGCTAGTCTCTTTATTTCGAGTATTGGTTTCGTTGAGTAGACAAAGCTTGGGATAGTAAGGGCTCTTTCACTCGCCAGAAGTTTTCTGGATGTGGGCGCAGTGACTTTGGAAGTTTTACAATAGGTGAATGAGACAAAGTTGAAAGAATTAGCAGAGAAGCTGCAATTGGAACTGACTGCTTCTGTGAGGAAAGGAGAGATAATTACAGCAGGATATCATCAATTCAACATGATGAAGAAGCCAACAGAATCCACAGAGCGAGCAAGAATTCATTTGCAAATGAAGCAGCATGAGTTAGCAGTGAGGGATAAGGAAAGGGCAGCAGAAATGAAACAGTTTGAATTACGATGAAAGAAAGAAGAGGGGGAAAAGAGAGAACAGCAGAAGAGAGACAAAATAGAGAGCATCACAGGAGAAAGAAAGACAGAGCTATTGAAAAGCAAAAAAAGCCTTACACTTAAAAAGGAAAGTCAGCGTAAAAGTCTGGAGTTAAAGGCTGAGGTTATACTTAGTCAGGAAAAGATTGAGGATGAGTAAGCATTGCCTAAATTTGATGAGAAGGATGTGGAAGTCTTTTTCAACTCATTTGAAAAGGTGGCGAAACAAATGCAGTGGCCAGAGGCAATGTGGGTTTAATGATCTAAACGAAACTTGAAGGTAGAGCTAGTGAGGTATTCGCATCTCTATCAGAGGAGGTATCTGGGGAGTATGAGGAGGTGAAAAAAGGCCATTTTAAGTGAGCTTGTACCAAAAGGTTATAGGCAACCTTTCAGGAATCTAAGGAGGGATCCTGGTCAAACCTCGATTGAGTTTGAATGGATCAAACAGAGTAATTTCGATACATGATTAAGAGCTTTAAAAATCAAGCAAACCTATGATGCCCTTCGAGAGGAAAGCATTTTGGATTATTTCAAAAATTCACTGCCTGGAGTAATGCGAACTCCTGTGGAAGAGCAGAGAGTGATAACATCAAGGTTCGCAGCTGACGTGGCTGATGATTATGAACTGGTCCATAAACTCGGCTTAGCTTCCAGACTCAATTTTAGTCCATGCGGAATACAAATTGGAGCAAAGAGATATCCTCACGTGGAAAGGGAAATGTAGATCACAGTGAAGATCATTAGGATCATTTGCCACAGGGTCAAAAAGGAAACGCTTGATGGGGACAAAGAAGTTCAAAGGCTCTGGCGTTTTCATTGTAATAAAGTGGGCGACACAAAATCACAGTGTTGGTGGGCTAGGAGAAACCCAGATGTAGGAAAACCAGCCAAGCCTGGGAGTTTTGTTGGAAAGTAACAAAAAACACAAGGGAAGTTAGACAACTGCCTCAGAATGTACAGGATGATCAGAGGTTGATCAAGGAAGATGTGCTAGATCTGCTTAACAAATATACATGCAAGGGTAAAGTTTATTCACATAGGCCAGTAGAATTGGTAAGGAGGTTCCAATATTAAATGACACAGGATCTTCTCAGTCTGAAATGTTGAGGGATGAGGAGATATGCACTCCTGAGGGACTATTGCCAGAAAATATAAACATGTGCGACTTCGGGCCAAAGTGGTTGTGCTCTATAAGTGAATTGTATGATGAACGGGGGAGTGGTGAGCTCTTTTAACTGAACGAACTGAGCTGAGCTGAGCACTTTTCAGCTGAGTCTTGAACTGGGAAGTTCAACAGGGAGCTATGTGGAAGCTCCTTCTCTTTTCTGACCTTCAACTTCAATCTGGAAGCATGTGTTCCATTGATACTGGTTTTTATTCGGAGTTTGCTTATTGGAACAGTTGTGTATATTCCAAAACAACATAATTAAGTCTAGCTGAATATGTTGAATTGTGTCAGGGTTCTTTATGCTGCTCTTTGTGTTTTATTGCGTAACTTTATGAATAAAGTTTTTGTCTGTTTTAAAATCTGGAAGTCAACGAAGCTAAAGTACCCCGGGTAATTTTCATTGTACACTTACCGAAACAATTCGCGAAGCTATGCTCTGGGCTGCCTGGTTAAGAATGTTTTGAGTGGTCGAGCCTAGTCCATAACATCTCGCAGATGGAACATGCCTCCTTGGGACTTGCTACAAACCAATCACTTTCCCTCCTCATTGTCAGCAAACCATATTAACATAACACATGTGTACCAATAGCAATGTAGCCAGGAGGAACAACATGGAGCACTCTGTCTGTTCAGTATCTGCTTCATTAGTTTGTCATGTTGCAGCATCAAAGACATCCTCGTATTTCAGTGTAACTTTTAGGATGGACTGAATGACCTCTTCTGCTCACGTGTCAATGTCTTGAGGGACTAAATGTCTTCCGCCTGGCCAGAGGGCAGAGGTTCAAGGACTTCAATGGGCAACCCATGGTTCCTGCCTACCAGCATGTTGTGCTGACTAGACTATCCTCCTGAGTTACAGGAGACAAACAGGAGGCGGGAAGAACACAGCAAGCCAGGCAGCATCATGAGGTATGAAAGTCAACATTTAAGGTTTAACAGTTCTTCAGGATTGGGAGTGAGGGGTAGTGGGAGCTGCAGATAAAGAGGGAAGGGAGTGTTTGGGGTGGGGAGAGCAGCGGGATAGTGAGGTACGGATACGTGGACACAAGTGGTGAATGCAACCTGGTTGGGCGATGGGAAGGATGAATCCAGTTGGGAGCTGGAAGGCGGGGTCGTAAGCTGGAATGGAAGGGAGGATTATAGGCAGAAAATGGAGTAATGACATGGATAGTAAGGTTATTTCAAATTGGAGAATTCAATGTTGCGTCGTCCAGGTGGTAGGATTGCCAGGCAAATGAGGTAGTGTTCCTCCAATTTACGGTCTGGCTCACCAAGGCAACAGAGGAGGCCAGGCGTGGATATGTCGAAAAGGGATTGGAAAAAGGAATTCAAATGGGTGGTAACTGAGAGGTCAGGTTGGCCCCTGCAGGCTCGGCTGTGATACTCGGTGATATGTGCCTTTAGTTTATGTTCGGTCTCCCCGATGTAGAGAAGACCACATCGGGAGCACCTGATGCAGTAAATTCGGTTGGAAGAGAGGCAGGTGAACCTCTTTCTGAACTGCAAGTACTGTTTGAAGCCCTATAAGGAGGTGGAGGAGGTGGTGTTCCAGCAGGTGCATCTTTTGCGGTTGCAGGAGAAGGTACCTGGTGGTTATGGGGGAGATTGTTGGGGAGTGTGGCACGATAATGAAGGGGAAAGTCTTCTGGGAGATGTGCCAGGTGGTGGAATCCAAACCTAGTTTACTGCATCTGGTGCACCCGATGTGTTCTTCACTGCATCAGGAAGACCAAATGCAAATGAAGTGAATGTTTTGCTGAGTATCGCGGTTAGGCTTCTCAGGGCTGACCTGACCTCCCAGTCACTTTATATTTCAAGTCTCCCTCCCAATCACTTTCTGACATGGCCATCCTTGACCTTCTCCATTGCCACAATGAACCAAACCATAAATTGGAGGAACAAGATCTCATATGTCACCTGTGCAGCCTCCACCCCAGGGACTCAACACTGAATTCTCCAATTTCAAATAGCTTCCCTTCCAAACCTCCGCCTCCCTTCCAAGGCTGTCCCCTCCCTTCCCTTCCTCTGATCAACCCTTCAACCAGCTACCAACTGTATTCAGTTCTCCCATCACCAACCGGCTGATACCCTTTAACTGTGTTCACTTATGCCCATCTCGCCACTCTGCATCCTCCTCCCTCACCGCCCCTTTATCTATAGACCCCCTTACTCCTAACCACAGTCCTGACGAAGGGTTATATCCTCGGCGTTGATTTCTCAACGTCTTGACGCTGCCTTGCTTATTCTGTTCTTACAGCCTCCTGTATGTGTATTTTGGATTCCAATAGCTGCTGTTTTTTTAATTGTCTTCTTGTGGGATAGGCCGGAGACAGGAAATGCGTTGAGCCTGTTGTTATCCAATAGATCTGATGGGATGAATGGCTTTCTTACATTACTGTGAAACCAGCTAGAGTTGCTCTAGGGGTTCCTTTTTTTTAACATGAAAATGTTTAGTGCCCAGCAATGCTTTTGATTAATGTTACCTATACATTAACAGCACAAACTTGAATGTTGTCCAGTTATTATACTTTAGTACCTGAGGAGGTGACTCATTGTTATGAACATTGTATAATCTTCACAGAACATCCCTACCTCTGATAGTACGGCAGAGGGAAAAACATTGATGAAGCAACTGAAGATGTTTGTGCCGAAGAAGCTACCCTGAGGATTGCCCACAGAGATATCCAGGGACTGAGAGGATTCATGTCCACCAGCCACATTGTGTTCTGAGTGACCCCACCAGCGGGGAGTTTACAAATGATTCCCATCAAGTTCAATTTTAATCAGTCTCCTTGACATCTTGCTCAATCACATACTGCCATGATATCAGGGCCAGTCACTTTACGCTCTGTTCATATCTTCTATCCATGTCAATAGGCCAAGCTATATGTGTGGGGTGTGTTACCTTCTCTCAGAGGTTAGTGACAGTTGGGACCAGACAGTTAGGGGAGGCTACATCACTGAACTATTTGAGGGGTGCGAGCGGGTGTCAATGGATTGTGACACATCAGAGAGTGGAGGGCTACAAACAATTGGACATGAAAGAGAAATTGCGTCCCAAATCTTCTCTAGTATGATATTGGTTGTCGCTAAGATATCACTACTAACTTCCTCAAGTTCCCAAGTATTCATGTATTTCTCCACGGTAACCATAGAGTAGAAATATTCGTTGAGGACTTCACCCATCTCTTATGGTTTCACACATACTTGTCCACTATGATCTTCGAGGGGTCCTATTTTCTCTGTAGCTATTGCTTTTCTTTTAATATATTTCAAGTAGCTTTTTGGATTCATCCTAATCTTCTCAGTCAATTATCTTTCTTGCCCCTTTTTCAACCTACCGATTTCCTTCTTCCATAGACTCTTGTATCTCTTAGAAACCTCCATGGATTCCCTTGATCCCAGCTGCCCTGGACCTGAGCCAGACCCCAAGTTTGAACATGAACATGTGGACCTGTTTTGTCCCTCTCCATAATTATTTGAAGATTAATAGAACAGTGGTTACTGTCCCAAAGTTCTCCTCCACTATTAATTCAATCACCTGTCCTGCCCTATTTCCTCAGAAAATTTCGAGTTTTGTCCCTTCCCGAGTAGGACACTCGATACACTGCTTGAGGAAACATTCCTGATGCATTTGCAGATTTTAGATCATCACAATAATGTTTCTCCTAGCTCTCAGCAATCACGCTGCAGGACCTCGTCCCTATTCTACGGGTACCATTTGTGCCAATGTGAATAATGATTTCTGGCTGCTCACCCTCCCCTTTGATAATGTTCTGCAGCCACTTGGAGACATCCTGGACCCGAGCACCTGGGAGGTAACCCACCATCCTGGATTCCGATTTGTGGCCACAGAATCTCCGATCTGTCCCTCTTTAACAAATGCTCCTCCTATCTCGAACGTCCTGTTTACCTTTACTCTTTACAGCTGTGCCCCAGAGCCAGTGGTATTACCAGCAACCTGGCTACTGCTGCTTTCCCCTGAACGGTCATCATCCTCAACAATCCAAAACGGTATACTTGTTTTCGAGAGGAATAGCCACAGGAGATTCCTGCACTCCCTGTCTTCTCCCTTTGCCATTCCTGGTGGTCGCCCTTCTACTCTCTGCCTGGAACACGACAGGACGCAAGGAACGCCTGTTGGATTAAATTGTGTTTATTTAAATACAACAGGACTGACAGGTAAGACTGGGTAAAAACGATGACTGCAGATGTTGGAAACCTGATTCTGGATTAGTGGTGCTGGAAGAGCACAATAGATCAGGCAGCATCCAAAGAGCAGTAAAATCTGACGTTTCAGGCAAAAGTCCTTCATCAGGAGCACAGCGAATGAACTCAGGGTGATGAACATTAGACTGGAATATTACAGACATTAAAGGAACATAACTAGGGGCGTGTCTTGGGTATGGCCACCACGCTTAAGCACTTATCTGTGAAGTTCTCAGTATTTTGAATGACCCTGACTGCATCCCAGATTAGATTACCTACAGTGTGGAAACGGGCCCTTCAGCCCAACAAGTCCACACTGACCCACTGAAGAGCAGCCCACCCAGACCCATTCCCCCACACACAACGCTATGGGCAATTCAGCATCACCAATTCACCTGAACTGCACATCTTTGGACTGTGGGAGGAAACCACAGCACCCAGAGGAAACCGATGCAGACACGGGGAGAATGTGCAAACTCCACATAGACCGAGGCAGGTTTTGAACCCTGGTCCCTGGTGCTGTGAGGCAGCAAAGCTAACAACTGAGCCACTGTGTTGCCCAGCTCCAACTCCCTAACACTTTCTCCCTTTAAAGTACAGGAGGTGGTCATTGGCTAATATGTATGAATCAGCTCCAAAAATGTCTCCCAAGCACCTCCCATTTGCCAGTCCGCTCTCTATTGCCCGTGACATTCATAATTTCCAAATACATATCCAGTTCTCTTTTGAATCTTCATCCACAACTTTCCCAGCCAGTCAATTCCAGTTCGTAACAACTCTCTAAATAAGGACATTTTTCCTTATTTCACTCCTAGCTCTTTTGCTGACAACCTTGAAATTAGAAGTCCTTGATGATGTGATACCAAATAACAGAGCATTCCTTTTCTACTCTACAACTTTTTTCATACTTTTGAACAACGCAATAAATTCACATCTTTTTCTATTCCGGTCCAGGAAGAATAAGCCTTGCATGAACTATAACAAACACTACAACGGAAAACAAGCAGAAAACTAGTCAACAGGATATATGAACATCAACTAGCCACAAAAGACATGATACCAACACTAATTTCTTACGTACTGATGAGGAAGTACGCCACTTTGACTGGGTCTGCATATCCATCCTAGGACAGGCCAAACAGATACAAGCACTAGAATTCCTAGACACACGGCATTCCAACTGGAACTCCATCAATAAAGACATCAATTTAGACTCCATCTACCACCCTCTGAGAAAAAGGGCAGAAAATGACATCATCGACACAGGAAATTAGATTACCAACTCAAGGAAACCGAAACACCTGAATAGAAAGTGGGAAATAACACCAGCAGTTCACTGGAAGCTCAAGTACTGATCAGTCAATGGAACAAACCAGGAACTACCATTCGCTATTGCTTCAGAATATATCAGAGTGTTCATGGCTGCCACCACATAGAATCATTGAATGAAAATGCAAGCCTGCACGACCAAGTGCACATCCGAAGTCTTTTTAAAAGGTTTGTGAGATTACCTGCTCAATCACCCGCCTAGGCAATGCATTCCAGACACATGTCACCAGGGGAAGAACAGAGGCTCCTTGGTTAGCACTCCTGCCTTAGAGCGCTGGGGACCCAGGTTTGATTCCAGCCTCGGATGACTGCCTGTATGGATTTTGTACAATCTCCTTGTGTCTGCGTGGTTTCCTCTAGGTACTGCGGTTTCCTCCCACAATCCAAAGATGTTCAGGTTAGGTTAATTGGCCATGCTTAATTGCCCATAGTGTTCAGGGATGTGGAGGTTAGATGCATGAGTCAGGGGTAAATATAGGAGGAACTTGTTTGGGTGAGTTACTCTTTGGAGGGTCAGTGTGGATTTGTTGGGCCGAAGAGCCTATTTCCACACCGTAGGAATTTTATATTCTATGTGTGTACCGCCCTCTCAGTTCAAAACAGGCTCACAAATCCTCTCTCAATCTCCTGCCTTTCACTTTAAGTATGTATCCCTTTGTTTTTGACCTATCGAGTAAGGGAAACAGCTGCTGTCTGTTCATCCTCTCCATTCCCCTTATGCTCTTGTACACCTGTACCAGGTTCCCTCCTCAACCTTCCCTGTTGCAATGAAGAAATGAGTTAATTTAGCCCTCGCCCTTCACAGTCTGAGTACTCACTTGTCTTGTTAATTCAGATGTGCATCATCTCACATTTATCAGTGTTAAACTTCATCTGCCATTAATCTGGATATAGAAATCATCTGTTTATATCGTCCTGTAGTCTAAACCTTTCCTCCTCACTGTGAACCACCCAGCTAATCTTTGTGTCATCCCCATTAGTTATCTTTCCACTGCCATCCATCTTCCACATTCTCACTATCATCATTTATGAACATTATAAACAAACTTTGATTTCCTTCCTGTTATCCACGTTCTTTACAGAAGAAGAATTAAGAATTCCAGTATCTTGCTATTCCTATTTTGAGGAATTTACAAAGTGATGTAGTTAATGCCTATAATGAGGGAGCTGCAAATAGCATTTTCGACACAGAGTTGAATTCACCTTTTGCACTCTGCCCCTCAGCATATCTTATTCATGAAGCGTGTACCTAATTTAGGATGAACTAATGTTTGGCACCTTGCACTGGAACATTCGCCTTTTGTGTGGCACTGTTCTTCGTAACAAGAGTCAAAACTGAAGAATTTTTCATCTACAGGATGGACACAGACTCATTGCTTGAATCAGCTAATGGGATGAGGATAAACACTCAATTAAATTTTACGTTATGGACAAACTGCAGGAGATCAAATCATATGCTCATGTCGACATTGAATTGGAAGCAAATACATACTGTTAAAAAAAATCAAAAATGTTGAGATACCATACCAGAGGAAAAAAAATGTCACCTGCATTTGATGGAGATACAGAAATACAGAGTGAATGTACAATCTCAACAAGAATCAAGTCATAGAAAAAGAAGTCCATCACATCTTAATTTTAAATGGAACCAGATTCCAATTTACCTGAACAGTGACGTTTTTCACCCAACCTCACTTCTGCTAAAGCAAGTATTTTACCCCCACTAAAACTTAATTAGCCATTCTTCCTCCACCTTCCTACTTTTTTTTACACTCCTACTTCCCTTGCATTAGCTCTTCTACTGCTACATACTCTTCCACTGATGATATCTCTTCACATCTTTCTTCTCCCACTCCCATTGTAAGTTACACCGGTTCCCTAGTTACTCCCACTTCCAGTGGCCATTCCTTTCCATTTGTGCTTTCCAACTGGGGTAATAGGAACTACTGGCTTCTGTGCAGCTATTGGTCATCATTGAATGATGAGATTGGGATGATCAATCTCCAATAGGAACAGACATCAGTGTATGTCTGTCACTGTCCAATACAACGTGTAAACGATGGTTTTTTTCTGTCTCTGTGTCACAACGCTTAACTAAACAGTCTCATCCCAATAGGACAAACATCTCCTCAGAATCAGAAGTCCCTGCATCAGTTTTTCCTTAAATGTTGTGAGAACATTGACCACATTGTTCAAACAAGCCGTGTTCTATCGTTTTGCTCTTTATTATTTTAACTGATTTTCCAATGTCATTTGAGGTGAGATCAGAGTAACTTCCCTTGCATCAAAGTAATATTTGACTTATGTAGCATCATCGACCCTCAGCAAACTGTGGCCAAGGGGAATCAGAGGAAATTCTGTGCTGGGAATTTCCCCAATGAACAATGACACCTTCCCTAGAGCTATTGGGGATCAAAAATAAACTCTGTCTTTGATAGTGCCTTCGAAAACCATGGATGGATTTGTCTTACTAATAACATCAAGATACATTCTGTTTTCACGGGTTGGTCTAAAGTCTCAGGAATGTAAGACCTTGCAGGTTGAGTGTCACCCCAATGAAATCAGATCATTACAATAAGATAACGATTCCGATTATTTTCAACCAGTTAATTTCTGAGGACTGATCGTGCGATGTCTGTGCCACTGAGATCAACATTTTCTCGTTCAACAGCGTCACATCACATTGGCTTAAGGCAGCACCATTCCCCAATTCTACTTCATTCTCCAGCTCATTCGCCATGCTCGCCAGATATACGAGGCCCACAAGATGGAACAACTCAGAGATGCCTATGAGCCTCTGGAACCTGCCACATCACCCATGCCCTGCACTCTGAGTCCATCCCCTCCCCCAAGCCCACCTCCTGTCATGTATTAACCATCCCATCTAACCTTCCACACTCAAATGCTGAATGTTTTGTACGCAACAAAGGTATCAGCTTTATCCCTCTGTGCCCTCACTTTAATGAATTTTAAGCACGACATAATGTTGAACTCCTCTTCCACCGCCTTCTCCTCGGTGTCCATTTCTTTCGGCAAGAGTCTACTCCCAATCCCATAGCCCCTTTGCCCAGCTCCAACACTCTCCCTCCACCTGGGCTAATTTCTCTTGCGTTTACTTGAACTCAATCTGTTCATGAACAACTCTCCATGTGACACTGTTTGTCTTAATTTCTCTGCATCCCCCTCACCCTATCCAACCTATCACCGTATGAACAGACTACGCTGTATGATTCGATCCAACCCTGAATGTATTATTCAGCCTGTACTGATAAGGGTGGAGACGTTCATCGTTTCCAATTTGCACCCCTTCCTCACTTTTATCTCGTCTATCTCTGACTCCTCCCTTCCTTTCCTCGACATTTCTGCTTCTATTCCTATGGATAGAACGGTCACTGATATCCAGTATTAACCCACCGTCTCCCACAGCTACATGAAGTACACATCCTCACATAGTGTTTCAGGCAAAGACTCCATTCCATTCCCCCAGTTCCTCCGTCTCCACCGCATTGCTTCTGATGATGTCAACTTCAAAAATGTGGCCTCTAAAATGTCCAGCTTCTTCCTCAACCGAGAATTCCCCAGCACTGTTGACGACAGGGCCCACAGCCTGTTCTGACCCACATCCTGCACATCTACCCTCAGCCTCCCTCCACCTTCCTGCTACAGCGTTCGAGTTCCCCCTGTCCTTACCTACCATCCCACCAGCGTTCACATGCAGAAGATCATCAGTCTGCATTTCCCCACCTCCAGCGAGATGCCACCACCAGACACATATTTGTCTCCTCTCCCTTTTCCGCCTTCAAAAGGGACCATTTTCTCCAGGACACCCCAGTCCGCACTTTAATAACTGCCAAAACCTCTCCCCAGTTCCCCCACCCCTCACCACAGGTCCACTTCACTTTCCCCTGCCGGAGCTGTTACATTTTCCCATTTACCTCCTCCCTCCACACTCTGCAAGTGCCCAAACATACCTCCCAGTGAAGCAGCATCCTACCAACATTTCCCACAATCTAGTCTATGACATTCGCTGCTCACAATGTAGTCTGCTTTACTTTGGGGAAACTAAAGGTAGACTGCGTGATGGGAGATTTCATCAATATCCAAGTTGTACCTATGCAAAAGACCCTGAGCTTCCAGTTCCCTGACAGTTTAATATCCCATCCTCTTCCCTGGCCAATATCTTTGCGGCAGACTTACTGCAGTGTTCCAGGACATTTCAACGCAAGCTGGAAAGCAACACCTCATTTTCTGCAGACGGACCCTGCAGCCATTTAGACTCAAAATAATGTTCAATAATTTTAGCGACTGAACTCTCCAATGTCCTCGTCCCCTACCCATATACCAGGCCTAGTTCCCACATCGCCTTCCATTACTCACCCCCTATTGTTAGCTTCTAACTGTCTCCATTAACAGCTATTCAGCCTTTGCTATATATAAACCAACATTTTCAGGGCTACCATCCGCTCTGAGGAAGGGTCACCGAACCAGAAACGTTAACTCTGATTTCTCTGGACAGAAGCTGCAGACCTTTTCCAGCAACTTCGGGTTTTTTTTCAACAATGTCTCCCAATGATTTTGTCCCACGATGCAATACGTCATCGATATTTAGAGCCCTGTCAAACATAGGGACTTTGTAATTTCTCATTTAATGTTCATTACAAATTACTCGAGATTCAATTGAGACAGCAGCTTTGCTTATATCTTCCAGATTAGTCAATTTATCGCAGTTCAGAAAGAAAAAGAAATCGAAAGAGCTGGAGGGAAACTCAGCAGGTCTGGCACCCTCTGAACAGAGGTGCACATAATTAACATTTGATTCCAATATGACTTTTTCAGAACAGTATCACATCATACTCGATATGTTAACTCTGTTTCTCTCTGCAGATACTTCCTCATCTGTTGCATTTCTCCACCATTTTCTGTTTGTATTTCATGTTTCTGTATCACTATATTTCATATTTCTTGACAGGGCTACATGCTGAATTTGGTTATATATGGACAATGTAGTCCTTTCTTGTTCCTGTTATAATTGTTGTGTCTGTGACACCTGTATTACGACCTAAATCTGTTTCTTCTTTAAGATTCAAAGGAAAAAAAAGAATATTTTTCTGAATATTCTGTAAATCTCAGGAACTCCACTTTGTTTGAAAATACATTTTAGAGGCAGCTGAAATTTCATAAAATAATAGGAATAGATTATTGATAGTGGAGCACTCTGTGTCCTTCATTGGAACGGCTTGTCGACCCCCTCTCCAAAGGTTTTGATTACATAACACAGAATTATTTACATCAAAAGTGGGGGAAACTCAGCCCATTGTCTCTTCCAGCTTGGAATGACTATATCTCTACTGTTAGTCTCTTGTATTATCCCCATTGTCATTCCCATTTTACTCTTAGTGTCTGCTTTTAGTTTTACGTTTCTTGCCAGATATGAACAATATGGTCAATCTCAAACAAAAAGATAAACAGAACTTAGAAGGCTAGCTCAGCAGGTCTGGCAGTATCTGTGAAGAGAAATCAAAGTTAATGATTCAGGTGCGGTGACCCAACTCAATCTGTATTCCCAATGATTAAATGGTGTGTATTTCCAATATAGTTCACTTTATCACGTTTAATATTATCCTTTTAGTTCACATTGTCATTCAACATTGCATCTCCCAAAGTTTGGCTGTTTCCTTGTTATGCAATAGATTTAATTCTGTCGATCAGAAAGAGTGATGCTGACAGAGGAATATCATTGTACTCCCCATGCAGTCTCCACAGCCCCTGCGCCCATTCCGCCCTATCTCCCAGCCAATATCATGTTCATTCGAAACTCACTCATTAATACATAAGTCTTAATGAATAAGTTCATTGTAATTATCAATTTTGGTTTTGGACGGAGGCCAAAATGCGGAAAAAATACGATTTACAGTAACTAAAACTGTATTTAGAAGTCTGTTAATTTATATAAATAAATTTCTGAACCATATCCTGTATGGAATTTCCAAAGTTGCCTTATTAGACCAGTGAGAGGAACATTCAGTGAAGTCCACACTTCCTGTCTGTGTTCAGGGCAACTGCGCCCAGTGACAGTCTGTTCGCTAGCGTTTGTTCCCGTGGAGGAGAGATCAGCACAGTAACAACATCCTGATTGGGTTTCTTTTGGGGGGTGGAGGGATTTTTGGAGAGATGATTACAGCATAGTAAACGGAAAACAGAGCAGAATCATGTCGCCTACGAAAAGAAAATGTTCTTATTCTCCCACACAACTGACTTCAATATAGCAGTTGGTGATGAGAGATGTGACCAATAGCCAACAATGTCAACATGTCGTCCAGTCCAGATATATTGTGAACTGAATTGAAAGCTGGGACTGTTTGCCATGACTGTTATTGATGTCAGTCTCCATGCAATGCAACTGTGTCACTGGAGGCTTTCCCTCTCCTATTAGTAAGAGACTTCATTCAGTGCGCTATCCCACAAGAGTAACAGAAGCATCAGCTCCAACAGTAATAGAGATCAATAGCTGCATAGATCTGAATCGGAGAATAACTGACTGGAACATTTCAACAATGGAGAGGTTTTCCTTGAGTCTTTTCAAGATTTCCCCCTATTGGGAATTTCTACCATATCGGCTATCAGCTGTTATCAGGGTTGATGATTATTCTGGGCGGGTGAAGGGTGTGCTATTCATCTATTCTCGCTATTGTTGGTGTTCTCTACCTCTGTCCATTCATTAATCCCAAAAACAAGTTTAAACTTCGTTGCAATTTCTGTTATCTCTATTTGTCAGAGAAAGAAACTATTGTCTTCAGTTTCAATTGCAGTCTCCATTCATTGCCCATGAATGGCAGACCACTCCCTCACAAACATCTGCGAACAAACTGTGCTCAACCTCGAGATCCCTTTTTGCCCTGAATTGATTTATGTCTCGCGTTCACTCTGTCACCAAACCTGTCCACTCCCAGCTCCTAATATCCCCAATCTTCTTGTTTGTGTCAGTGCTGTTGCTGAACAAACCATTGGCTGCACGTTGGTAAAATTCAGACTTAATGTTTCAAACTCTCTTCTGACCATTTTTCCAATGACAAATATTTCAATTACAAAATTGTTATTGTCTCGGAAGTTAATTCATGATTAGGACAATGTATGAATGTAGGAATGTCACTGGATGTAATTCAGAAGCAAAGCTAATTCAACGAAAGATATTGTTTCAAGTGATTTGTTTCAGGTCCTACAACAGCTGATGACAGAACATAAATAAAAATTATAAGAATTGGAATAAAAGTGAATTTCCCGAAAAACAAACATAAAAGCAACATTTTGTCTGAAAACCTTCTTCTTTCACTGTTCACCTTCGGTAAAGAAATCTAATGTTATTACCCGGTCTTGGTTCAGTGTGACTTTAGACCCATGACAATGTGCTTAACTTTATATTGGATTGTGGAATGGCCTCAGAGTCAGGGCAACGAGTGATGGTCACCAAATACTGCCCTTGGCAGAGATGGCAACATTCCACGAATTAAAAAAAGAAGAAGGTGAAATCAAATAAGGGAAGATGCTGAAAATATGAAATTATAGAAAGAAATGCAAAGAAACGAACAGAAAGTGCTGGCAACCGTTCCTGAACTGAAAGCAGCTGGAAAGGAGTGTGATTAATACCGTTGACAAGGAAGTCTGCTTTGAAAGGGAGGAGGAATCAATAGAGAAAGAGGGACATAGAAGAAAAAGAGCAAACAAAGAGAATGATGATCAGCTGGGCTGGAAATAAAATGTGAGTTTCACCTCATTTATTTTTCGCCTTTCCCATCTTCCTGAATATCATGCCCTTGTAAATATAGGTATCCCCCGCTTTTCAAAAGTTCGCTTTTCGCCACTTCCCTTTCCGAATGACTTGCATTAGGACCTTGTTTCGCTAACCAAAAGAAATCCGAACAGGATTTTCATTTTTACGAAGAAAGCCGAAATAAATTAGTGCTACTGCACTTTACACCATATCAGATTGCGAACAGTTTCGTAGGAAACTCTATTTCTAAATAGTGAGAGAAATCTGCATATATCTAAGATCATGTTTAAAGCGATTTGATTCCCTCTGTCTGTCCTCCATGAGTGTGGTCATCTTCTATCTTCATTAACGGGATATGGGGATCTCTGACTGGGACAGCATTAGTTCATTTTTCCAGTTGCCCTTGAGAAGACCTTGGGTCACTGCAGTAACGTGTTTGATCTGACTTGGTTTCATTTACTTTAGTCAAATGTACAATGGAAAGGTTTGTTTTGAGGGTAGTGCAGGCACGTGACCCTAAACAAGAAAACAGAGATCACAGGGTCTATGGGCAGAGTGAGGCAAACAAGTTTACAGCTTCATAGGTGTTCAAAGTAAGATCGACATGAGCAAGATTAATATTATTTGAAAAGTGAGAGATGTTAATTTGTTAGTCTAATAATAGTAGGGAAGGAAGTGTTCCTGAGCATGATGGTCCATGTTTTCAAGCATCTGTGTCTCCTCCCTGTTGGAAGAGGTTGTAGGAGATCACTACTGTTTTGGGAGAGAGATCTTTGATGTTGCCAGCCTTTCTGCGACAATTACAAGTATAAATGGACGGAAGGTTGTCTTCCGTGATGGGCTGGGCTGTGCACACAACCATCTGTAGTTTCTTATGGTTGAAACTTTATTGCTGGAACAGCACAGCAGGTCAGGCAGCATCCAGGGAACAGGAGATTCGACGTTTCGGGCATAGGCCCTTCTTCAGGAATGAGCAGAGAGTGTTCAGCAGGAGAAGATAAAAGGTAGGGAGGAGGGACTTGGAGGAGGGGCGTTGGAAATGTGATAGGTGGAAAGAGGTCAAGGTGAGGGTGATAGGTCGGAGTAGGATGGAGGCGGAGAGGTCAAGAAGAAGACTGCAGGTCAGGAAGGCGGTGCCGGGCTGGAGGGATTCGGCTGAGACAAGGTGGGGGGAGGGGGGATGAAGAAACTGGTGAAGTCCAAGTTCATCCCCTGTGGTTGGAGGGTTCCCAGTCGGAAGATAAGACGCTCCTCCTCCGACCGTCGCGTTGTTGTGATTTGGCGGTGGATGAGTCCAATGACCTGCATATCCTCGGTGGAGTGGGAGGGGGAGTTGAAATGCTGTGCTACAGGGTGGTTGGGTTGGTTCGTCCGGGTGGCCCAGAGGTGTTCTCTGAATCGCTCCGCAAGTAGGCGGCCTGTCTCCCCAATATAGAGGAGGCCACACCGGCTGCAGCGGATGCAGTAGATGATGTGGGTGGAGGTGCAGGTGAATCTGTGGCGGATATGGAAGTTTCCTTTGGGGCCTTGGAGAGAAGTGAGGGGGGAGGTGTGGGCGCAAGTGTTGCACCTCCTGCGGTTGCAATGGAAGGTGCCGGGAGTGGAGGTTGGGTCGGTGGGGGGTGTGGATCTGACAAGGGAGTCGCGGAGGGAGTGGTCTCTACGGAAAGCTGATAGGGGAGGGGAGGGAAATATATCCTTGGTGCTGGGGTCTGTTTGGAGGTGGCGGAAGTGACGGCGGATGATGCGCTGTACATGGAGATTGGTGGGGTGGTAGGTGAGGACCAGTGGGGTTCTGTCCTGGTGGCGGTTGGAGGGGCGGGGCTCAAGGGCGGAGTAGCGGGAAGTGGAGGAGATGCGGTGGAGGGCACCGTCGACCACGTCGGGGGGGAAATTGCGGTCCTTGAAGAAGGAGGCCATCTGTGTTGTACGCATTTTGAACTGGTCCTCCTGGGACGTGGTCGACGGTGCCCTCCACCGCATCTCCTCCACTTCCCGCTCCTCCGCCCACATCATCTACTGCATCCGCTGCAGCCGGTGTGGCCTCCTCTATATTGGGGAGACAGGCCGCCTACTTGCGGAGCGATTCAGAGAGCACCTCTGGGCCACCCGGACGAACCAACCCAACCACCCTGTAGCACAGCATTTCAACTCCCCCTCCCACTCCACCGAGGATATGCAGGTCATTGGACCCATCCACCGCCAAACCACAACAACGCGACGGTCGGAGGAGGAGCGTCTTATCTTCCGACTGGGAACCCTCCAACCACAGGGGATGAACTTGGACTTCACCAGTTTCTTCATCCCTCCTCCCCCCACCTTGTCTCAGCCGAATCCCTCCAGCCCGGCACCGCCTTCCTGACCTGCAGTCTTCTTCTTGACCTCTCTGCCTCCATCCTACTCCGACCTATCACCCTCACCTTGACCTCTTTCCACCTATCACATTTCCAACGCCCCTCCTCCAAGTCCCTCCTCCCTACCTTTTATCTTCTCCTGCTGAACACTCTCTGCTCATTCCTGAAGAAGGGCCTGTGCCCGAAACGTCAAATCTCCTGTTCGCTGGATGCTGCCTGACCTGCTGTGCTGTTCCAGCAATAAAGTTTCAACTTTGATCTCCAGCATCTGCAGACCTCACTTTCTCCTCGTAGTTTCTTATGGGCAGAGCAGTTACCACGTCAGTTCATTATGCACCTGAATAGAATGCTTTGAGTTGCCAGTATACAGAGCACTGGGAGACGGGCGGTTTCAAAATAATTAGATGTAACAATTGGCAGTTAAATGGATACCCACGTTCTGTTGCTGTAGCTGTTTTGATAACAATTGCAATGTAACTGATAATGTTAAATTATGTCCTCGATACCAAAGCCTTGTTGAGTGTATTGTATTGCCAACATCGAACCAATGAGCCATCACATGCTTCAAACGAATAGAGAAACTATTACCATCACAACGAAGGAGAAAGAGGCAGAAACAAAGGGAAGGAGAGAGAGAACACAGCGAGGGAAACAGATGGACAGCCAGTCTAAGAGAGAAATGAAACAAAACAAGGAAACAAACAGTCGCATGTGCAGGGAGAAGGAAATTAATAGGTTCAGGGAAAGAAACAGAAGACAGGGAAAAGGAAAACACAGGGAAACAGACAGTGTGAGAGAAACTGTGAGAGACAAAGGCTGAGGGAGCTGGGGTTAGGGTCAAGGGGAGCTCGGCGGAATTGGAGGAGCTGGGAGTGATGACTGGAGAGACCTCGGCGTGAGCACTGTTGGGAGCTGGGGGTAGGGAGGTGAGGATTTATTTTGTGCTGTGCCATGATGTCCAGGCAGATCATGGTAAGCATGGATATACTGAACGATGGCTGTAAAACAGGTCTGAGAGGCAATTAGGTTACGCTGCACAGGGCGTGCGCTAGGCAAGATCAATATGAACAAAATCAGCACTATCTGAGATTAGAGAGCCATTCATCAGTCTAATAATTGCTAGGAAGAAGCTGTTCCTGAACTTGTTGCTCTGTGTGTTCAAGCGTCTGTACCTTTTAGCCTGATGGAAGAGGTTGTGGGAGATCTTTACAGGCATATGATGGGTCTTTGTTAGAACAAAGAACATTCCAGTACAGGAACAGGCCATTCGGTGGTCCAAGCCTGCGCCGATCCAAATCATCTATCTCAACCTGTCTCCTATTTTCTAAAGGTCTGTATCCATATGCTCCCTGCCCATTCATTATCTTTCCGGAAACATCTTAAATGAGCACCACTGGTCACAGTTCTCCATTTTCAGAAACTCCCTTCCCCTACTATGCTCTATCCCCTGTTGCCAAGCCAGTTCTTTATCCATATAGCTAGCACACCCTGGACACCATGTGACTTCACTTTCTTCATAACCCGACCATGGGAAATCTTATCAAACGTCTTCCTGAAGTCCATGTACATGACATCTACAGCCCCTCCATCATCAATCAGCTTTGTCACTTCCTCAAATAATTCTATTAAGTTGGTAAGACCTGACCTTCCCTGCACTAAACCATGGTGCCTCTCACTGATAAGACCATTTTCATCCAATTGAGAATAGATCCTATCCCTCAGTATCTTCTCTTGCAGCTTCCCTACCCCAGACGTCAGGCTCACTGGTCTACTTTTAACTGGATTATTCATGCTACCTTTCTTAACAAGGCGATTAGAAACTTTTCAGTCCTCCGGGACCTCAGTTGTGTTCAAAGATGTTACAAAGATATCTGTTAAGACCCCATATACTTCCTCTGTCCCTTCCCTCAGTAATCTCGGATAGATGTTGGCAGCCTTTCTGCAGCAACGAGCCGTGTAAATAGAGTTGGGAGATTGGATTCCATCATAGTCTGGGCTGTGAACACAATTTTCTGTAGTTTCTGATGGTCCTGGGCAGAGTGTTGCCGTACCAGGCCAATACACACCCGGACAGTACGTTCACAATAGTGCATCTGTAGAAGTAGCGCATGATAAATATCCTGAGCCAAGTGAGGAAGGAGGGACGTTTTGAACCATCTTGACTGTCACACCTATGTGAGAAGTCCAGGGTAGGTTGCCAGTTATCATCACTCCGATAGACTTGACGCTCTGTACTGTCTCGACCGTTGATGTAGATAATGGCTTGTTCCCCTCCTTTCGTTCTAAACTCAATGATCAGTTCTTTACTTTTGCCTAATTTGAGAGGGCGGTTATTAACATTCCACCATTCCACCATGTGTCTCCTTTCTGTGTTCAGACAGATCGTTGTTTTATATCCCTCCTTGCTTTGGTGATGTCATCAGCAAAATTACAGTTGAAATTGTTTGGAATTTGGCAACACAGCTACGTGTGTACAGGGAGTACAGTAGGGGGCTGATGACAAAACCGTATGTGTACAGGGAGTACAGTAAGGGGCTGATGACACAACCATATTTATACAGGAGTACAGTAGGAGGCTGATGACAAAGCCATATGTGTACAGGGAGTACAGTAGCGGGCTGATGACACAGCTGTGTTTGTACAGGGAGTACAGTAGCGGGCTGATGACACAGCCGTGTGTTTACAGGAGTACAGTAGGGGGCTGATGACACAGCCGTGTTTGTACAGGGAGGACAGTCGAGGGTGAGGACACATACGTCGGTGCACAGGGAATACAGTAGGGGCTGAGGGCACAGCCTTCAGTGTACAGGGAGTGCAGTAGGGGGCTGACGAACACAGCCGTGTGTGTACAGAGAGTACAGTTGGGAGCTGAGGGCACAGCCATGTGTGTACAGTCGGGGCTGAGGACACAGTCGTGTGTGTACAGGGAGTACAGTAGGGTGCTGAGGGCACAGCCGTGGGTGTACAGGGAGTACAGTCGGGGGCTGAGGACACAGGCATGTGTGTACAGGGAGTACAGTCGGGGGCTGAGGACACAGCTGTGTGTGTACAGGGAGTACAGTAGGGGGCTGAGGGCACAGCCGTGGGTGTACGGGAGTACAGTCGGGGGCTGAGGACACAGCTGTGTGTGTACAGGGAGTACAGTAGGGGGCTGAGGACACATCCTCTAGGAGCTCCAGTGTTGAGTGTTATTGTGGCGGGGTTGCAGATACCTATCTTCAGTAATTGTGGTCTGTGAGTCAAAAACCGGGGGATCCAGTTGCAGAGGATTGAGCCGCGACTAAGGTCATGGAATTTTGAGATCAGTCTGGAGGGGATAATGATGTTTAAGGTGGAGCTGTCGTCAATGAGCAGGAGTCTGGTGTAGGTGTCGTTGTTGTCCAGATGTCCTAGGGATTAGTGCAGAGCTTGGGATATGGCATCTGTTGTGGACCCGTTACATCAGTCAGCATATTATAAGGGATCAAGTCAGGCTGGGAGATTGATTAGATTAGATTATATTAGATTACTTACAGTGCGGAAACAGGCCCTTCGGCCCAACAAGTCCACACCGACCCGCCGAAGCGCAACCCACCCATAACCCTACATTTACCCCTTTAACCTAACACTACGGGCAATTTAGCATGGCCAATTCACCTGACCCGCACATTTTTGGATTGTGGGAGGAAACCGGAGCACCCGCAGGAAACCCATGCAGACACGGGGAGAATGTGCAAACTCCACACAGTCAGTCGCCTGAGTCGGGAATTGAACCCGGGTCTCTGGCGCTCTGAGGTCAGAGCCACGGGGCGGTAATCATTAACTCATTAAAGCATGAGCTTTCTCACTTACAAGGTTGATGTTGGTCTTCTTGAAGCTGGTTGGGACTTCAGCTTGTGGAAGGGAAAGGCTGAAATTGTATATGAATACCTCTGCCAGTTGGTCCTCACAGGATCTGAAAGCTCAGCCGGGAACACTATCCAGGCCCGGCGCTTTCCTTGATTTGACCTGCAGGAAGACTGATCATGCCTGCAGCGGTGACAGCGGGCACAGGTACATCCGAGGCTTTCGGGACAGGTTTCAGCCTGGCAGTCACACAGTTATTCATCATAGACATCCCCTCGCCGACCTCCCTCTATCGTCATCAATAAACAGTGACATGGTTGGTGTGAGCACCACTCAGTTCGTGTTGAGACGTAGTGACATCAATAGGCTGGGATTGTGCGCCATAATGAAGTAAACTCACAACAAAAGGGGGTAGGGTGTGCTTCTACTGAGAGTCAGCGGTGCAGGGAGTGAAGACTTTCCAGGTGTAATTCAAGTTAAGCCACTGCCTCAACCTGAATGGAGTCAAGCACCTTGAGTGTTGTGCCTTGTAGATGGTGGACGGTCCTAAGGGAACCAGGAAATGTATTATACATGAACAAACTGAACAAAGGACTTGAGGGCAGTTTTGCTAAGTTTGCAGATGATATTGAGGAATTGGGGAAGCTGCAGAAAGACTTGAACAGTTTAGGACTGTGGGAAAACACGTGGCTGATGGAACACAATATGGGAACAGGTGAGAGTATGCACTTTGATATGGGGAATAGAGGAGACACTATGTTCTAATAGGATCCATTAAATCTGAAGCAGAAAAGGATTATGAAGCACTCGTCCTCTCTTATGGTTATCGTGCATGTTCAGTTGGCAGTTAGGAAAGCAAAACCAATGTTTGCATTCATTTCAAGAGAGCAAGAATGCAAGACGAGAGACATACTGCTGAGAATGTAATGGGCTATGGACAGACAGCATTTGACCAATTGTGAGCTGTTTTGGACACTATCTCTGGAGAAATATCTGCTGATGTTGGAGGTGATCATGTGAGCGTCTGTGTGTGTACTCGATGGAATTTAGAAGAATTGTTGGGGGGGTGGAGGGGTCTGATTGAAACTAATGGATTACTGCAAAGATTGATACAGTCAGTGTGTAGAAGATATTTCCACTTTTCATAGAGACAATGACAAAATGGCACAGTATCAGAGTGAAGGAATGGACGGAATGGCCTAAATCTATTGCTATGTCTCATGCCGTTTAGGTCATAGGGTCTATTATTCAGTATAGACTTGTAAGTCTCTGACCTGCTCCTGTAACCCTTGTATTTGTATGATGATTTGACTTCACGTTCTATTCAATGGTAACCCCTGTGATATGGACGGTGGGAGGATTCAGTGTCAGCCAGTATTCCATTAATATTTCGAATATGAGCTGCTATCAGTGAGTCTCATCTGGCGGGTGTACATTCTCTCTACGATGATTGTCATTTTCTGTCTGTTATTTTCGAAGGATTGATCCTGTTACGCCAGTATTGTTGATTTAAACAAAACAGGTGCAATTTATCACAGCACTCAGCAACAATAAGTCATCGAATACTGAACACCCTTCTAATAACAGTAAAGTCTAAAATGTTCAATATTAGAAACACTGCTTTCCTGTTCGTGTTCAAATCAGATAACCTGTCCCTTCGAGATGCTCAACTTGGAACTGTTTTTAAAAAAGTGTTTTTTTTTTATGTGGGCATCACTGGATGTGCCCAGTATTTCTTGCCCGTCCGCTGTTGTCCTTGAGAAGGTGGTGCTGAGCTGCCTTCTCGAACTGCTGCAATCTACCTGCTGTGCGGTGACCCACTCGTGGAATTCCAGGGTTTTCACGCAGCAACAGTGAAGGAACGGCAATACATTTTCAAATCAGGATGTTGATTCTTTTTAGGGGAATTTGAAGGTGGTGGTGTTCCCAAAAGTCTATTGCCTTGTCATTCCAGATGGAAGAGTTCGAGAGATTGGAAGGAGCTGTCTGAGGATCGTTGGGGAATTTCGACATTGTGTCTTGTAGGTAGTGCATATTGCTGCTCCTGAGTGACCATGGTGAAGGGAGTGAATGCTTCTGGATGTGATGCAAATCAAATGGGCTGCTGTGTCCTGGATTGTGTCAAGCTTCTTCAGTGTTGTTGGGGCTGCACCCATTCAGGCAAGTGAGGATATTCCATCTCATTCCTCACTTGTGCCTTGTCGGTGATGGACAGGCTTTGGGGAGTCAGGAGGTGAGTTTCTCGTGCAGTATTTCTAGCCTCTGATCTGCTGTTACATTCATGTGGCGAGTCCAGTTGAGTTTCTGGTCAATGAAACCGCCCCTCCCCCCAGGATATTGATAGTGGGGGAGTTTAGTGATGATAATGCTGCTGAATACAAAGTGGTTATATTGCTTCTTATTGATGACAGTCATTGTCTGAATTTATGTGGCGCAACTGTTACTTGCCACTTGCCAGCACAAGCCTGGATATTGCCCAGATATTATTGCTTTGGGCATGGACTGCTTCTGTATCTGAGCATTTGCGAATGGTGCTGAATATTTTGCAGTCATCATCGAATATCCCCACTTCTGGCCTTATGATGGAAGGAAGGTCATTGTTCAAGCAGCTGAAGATGTTTGGACTGAGAATATTAGCCTAAGGGACTACTGTGGAGATGTTCTGGAGCTGAGATGGCTGACCTCCAACAACAATGACCATCTTCCTATCTGTCAGGTATGACTCCTATCATGGAGTGTAGGACCGCGATACCGTTTTTGCTTGGGGTCCTTGATGTCACATTTGCAGAATGCAGCCTTGATGTCAAGGGCTGGAATTCATTTCCTTTTTCTGTGTTTGAACCAAGGCTGTTACGAGGTCAGGAGCTGTGTGGCCCTGGCAAAACCCAAACTGGGCCTCACTGAGCAGGTTATTTTTGAGCAGGTGCTGCTTGATAGCACTGTTGATGAGCCCTTCCATCATTTTGCTGATAGTGGAGAGTAGACTGATAAGGTGGTATTTGGACGGTTCAAATTTGTCCTTGCGTTTTCTGTACAGAACATATTTGAGCAGTTTTTCCCCATTGTCGGTTTGTAAACATACTGGAACAGCTTGGCTCGGGGAGCGGGATGTTCTGGAGAACAAGTCTTCAGGACTATTGTCGGGATGTTATCAGGGCCCATTGCCTTTGCAGTATCCAGTGCCTTCAACCGTTTCTGGATATAAGTCAATCGAATTTGCTGAAAACTGCTATCTGTAATGATGAGGACCACCGGAGGAGGCCGAAATGGATCATCCACTCAAAACTTCTGACTGACGATGGCAACGAAAGCTTCAGCCTTTTATTTTGCACTGATGTGCTGGGCTCATCCATCATTGAGGTTGGGGATATTTGTGGAGACTCCTACTCTGGTGAGTTGTTTAATTTTCCGCCACCATTTACGATCGGATTAGCAGGACTGCAGAGCTTAATTCTGATGCATTGGTTCTGTGATCGCTAAGCTCTGTATGTCCCTTGCTGTTTGTGCTATCTGGCACGCAAGTATTTCTGTTTGGAAGCTTTAGCAGATGAACATTTTATCTTTATATATTCCTGGTTCTGCTCCTGGCATGCCCTCCTGCATTCTCCATTGAACCAGGGTTAATCCTCTGGATTGATGGTAATGATTGAGTGGGGGACATGCTGGGCCGTGACGATACAGGTTGTACTGCAGTATAGTTCTGCTGCTATTAATGGTCCACATTGTCTTATGGGCGGACAGTCTTGAGTTGCTAGATCTACCAAAAGTCTGTGCCATTTAGCATGGTGATAGTGCCACACAACACAATAGAGTTTATGGAGACAATAGACTTCGTCTCCACATGGACATTGTAGTGGTCACTTTTACCGATACTGTCATGGACATATACATCTGCAGTTGGTAGATTGGTAAGGATGAGGTCAGGTATGCTTTTTTACCCTCTCGTTCATTCCGTCACCACCTGCTGCAGACCCAATATAGTAGCTATATCCTGAGGAGCCGACCAGCATGATCAGTGGTACTGTTGCCAAACCACTCTTGACAGCCGACTTTGGAATCCCCCAGCCAGAATAAACTTTGTGCCCTTGCCACATTCAATGCTTTTTCCAAGTGCTGTATAACATGGATGAGTACTGATTCAGCTGAGGAACGACGTTACGTGGTAATCAGTAAGAGATTCCTTTGTCCATGTTTAATTTCTGTTATTTCTGTAAGGTATGATTCTGTGAGTATGGCTATGTCAGGCTGTTGCTTAACTAGTCTGTAAGGCAGTTGTTCCAATGTTGGTACTGGACTTCAGATGTTAGTAAGGAAGACTTTGCAGGTTCCACAGTGATGTTTATAATGTTGACTTTTCCGGTGCCCATTTCGATGCCAGGTGGTCCGTCCGGTTTCATTTGTTTGAAACTTTGTAACGATTGGTACAACTGAATGACTCATTAGACCATTTCAGGGGGCGATTGAGAGTCAATGACGTTGCTTTGGGTCTGGAGTTGCATGTCAGCCAGACCAGGTGAGGACGGAAGATTCCTTCATTGCAGGATATTAGTGAACCAGATGGATTTTTCTGACAGTCAGCAATGACTTCATTCTCATCAGTAGATTCTTAATTCCAGGGATATTTTTACATTATGGAATTGAATTTCCACCATCTGCAGTGGCGGGATTCAACCTGGATCCACAGAACTGGAGCTGAATTTTCTGGATTGATAATCTCGCGGTAATACCATGAGACCTACTTGGAATGACATGTTGTACTCAGCTGCCATTTCTTGTGTTACCCTGTTTTGCATTCATTGCTTATGTTATTCTGGAATCTCATCCTTCATAAAATCCTGATTTAAATACACACTCATGAACGTCTTCTCGACTGCTCGAATTTCATTCAGTCTGTTTTGATTGAACAGACATTTCAAGGCAGCTGTACACCAGAGAAGAGCAGGAAAAGATAATAGGTGATTGTGCACTGTACCTGTCACCGGACCAGCAGGTCTGTCCAGGAAGTATTTATTGTGGGTCAGAGAAGCTCAATTATTATGGCATGGATGGAGGCCATTCAGCCCATCATGGAGTCGCAATCTCTCCAATGGCACAATTGGAGATAGAGAGAGTGTGTGAAGAGAGATTGTGTGAGAGAGAAATAAACAGAGAGAAAGCAAGTGAAGGGAGATAAACTGAGAGAGGATTGAAAGGGGAGCGACTGACTGAATGTGAGAGGAAGAGGTGTTAGATGAGGGTGAAGTCAGATAGGTCAGAAGACTGCATTACGATAGATAAATATGAACGGACAGAAGTTAGAAGCTTTATTTAGAAATTCCTCTGGACGGCAAGCCCTTTGCCCGGGCACCATACACTGTGAGCACTGTGCTGAGACTGGCTGTCATCCCAAATTATTTATTTCCAACAATATCACAGAGCTGGGTTACTGACAGCTAAACAGAACCCATTAGGCCAATAGATTGGTTCCATGGAGAAAGCAGAGTTTTTAAATAGACTGTGCCAAGAGCAGAAGGAAATGATAACCACCACCCCGCCTCCGCGGCGACACCCCCCCCCCCCCCCCCCCGCCCACACCGACACTGTATGAGAGACTAGGCCAGAGAATCTCAGTGAGGGAATTCACTGACAGAGGTGAAATCACGATCTTAGCTGTGGGTCAAATAATAATTGATAAAGTTTGCATAACACTTTCCTAGTTATGTAATTCACATTTTAATTTATATAGCTCAATATCAGGAGGGTATTTTAATAACCTTATCTCTTTGTACTTTGCATATATTGGTGTGTGCAAAAAATCATTTTGTTTCTGTATTTTATATTGCATAAACACTTTTCATTAATATTGTCTCTGCTAATTCCGCATTGTAGATGTATTCTTGAATCTGTTCTTCATATGAGTTATAAAGAGTAACATTCCAATACTGGTAAATGGGGAACATCACTGTCCCTCCACCCAGTCTAATCAGCCATGTCCCCAGTCTTCTCCGTCTTCTCTCTTTTCCCCAATATCATAATCACAATGTAATTGAAGTCCATTAAATGACACTTCATGACAGTTCCTTAACATCGATAATATCAACAGCATGACCCACAGCTGCCCTCTCTGATCCTGGAATAACAATCTGAACTGTGTTGGCCATGTGCAATTCTCTGTTAACGTATCCATGCCGTTTGTTTGTTGTAACCCACGTTTTTTTTGGGCACATTTTGCTATCACATCATGTATGAGAGTTATTTTCTCAATGTTATACAGATATTGCAGTGACTGATCAGTAGTTACGGGATCAATTTCTGTACTTATGAACAGAGACGCTTGTCTATGTTCCGTTAAATTTCGGGCATTACTTCAATATCCAAGGCTGACTGAATGATTACACACAATCAATCTGCCATCTTCAACATTCCTTCCTTCAGTCACACTCACATATCACACCCAGAATGCATAAATGTTCAAAGTTATTTTGAATTTTAATAAAGTAGCATTGAATTCAAAGAGCTATTTGTTCAGCGATTGTAATTATGTCAGTCTCCATAGATCGTATGCGTCCCAAGAGAGTTTCTCTCTTCTATCAATAAGGGAATGCTTTCAGCGTTTTATCCCATAGTGTGAGCGGGAGCATGTCCAACTGCAATAATAGGGATTAGCAGCTTCAGAGAGAAGGGCAGGAGAGATGGAAATCTGGGAACATTAGACTGGAAAGTTCCAAAAATGGATCAGAATCTGGGAACATGAGACTGGAATGTTCCAACAATAGATAGGAGTTTATACTATGGTCTTTACTGGCTTTCCCAACCTTGGACATCATTAGTATCGCGGATTGAAGATGTACTGATGGTTATTCAAGCTGGTTACTATCCTATCCTTGCTATAGTTGGTGTTCCTGGTAAGTCACTCTGTCTGTTTAGTGATATAGTCTGAACAGATTTATGATATGCAGATTTTGGAAAGGTGCAAGCCAACGTTTTCAGCTCCAATCAGAGATTCCAGTCCTTAGAAATTATAACTAGCAAACTATTATTTGCAAATTACTCAACAATACGCGAGGATAAAACACACTCAACCTCTTTGATTCGTTTTCTCCTGCAAAGTGAACATCTCAATATCCTCCCCACATACCAATCCTGTCCAATACCACCACTAAGACGCCCCAGTCTCCTCCTCAGCCTCAGTTGAATTCCTGAATAAACCATCGTTTGTTCCTTTGTTAATTCCAGATACATCTGTTTCAAAGCTGAAAAACTGTTGCTGGTAAAGCACAACAGGTCAGTCAGCATCCAAGGAACAGGAGAATCGACGTTTCGGGCATAAGCCCTTCATCAGGAATGAGGAAAGTGTGTTCAGCAGACTAAGATAAAAGGTAGGAGGAGGGACTTGGGGGAGGGGCGTTGGAAATGTGATAGGTGGAACGAGGTCAAGGTGAGGGTGATAGGTTAGAGTGGGTTGGGGGCGGAGAGGTCAGGAAGAAGATTGCAGGTTAGGAATGCGGTGCTGAGTTCGAGGGATTTGACTGAGACAAGGTGGGGGAGGGGAAATGAGGAAACTGGTGAAATCCGAGTTCATCCCTTGTGGATGGAGGGTTCCCAGGCGGAAGATGAGGCGCTCTTCCTCCAACCGTCGTGTTGTTGTTGTCTGGCGGTGGAGGAGTCCAAAGACCTGCATATCCTTGGTGGAGTGGGAGGGGCAGTTGAAGTGTTGGGCCACAGGGTGGTTGGGTTGGTTGGTCCGGGTGTCCTAGAGGTGTTCTCTGAAGCGCTCTGCGAGTAGGCGGCCTGTCTCCCGATTATAGGCCACGTGCCCATCGCAAAATAATTGCACTTGAGATGTTTAACTTGTTCTCTGCACAAAATATGAAAGATGGGCAGACAGTGTATGGTGGGTCACGTCATTGGCTCGTATTTTAGAAACACAGAATAACAACCTGTTGATATCGGCTTGCCTTATTCCCATTAGAGAAGGCAGTGGTCAAGTCTCTGTTTTACTGCAAACCCACAGCAATTTGTTTTACTATTTATTGTCCTGTGGAACAGCTGAAACAGCCACTCAGTTGAAGATCGGCATAACATGCTGGCCTGATCATGGCTGCACACATCCCGTGAGGGCAGAGCAAAAGGAAAGGTCGCTCCCTTCCTCTGCCTGCATCCCATATTCCAACGGCTCATTTCCATTCAGGTAGGTAGCCATTCACTGTTTTTGATGTATTCTTTGTGACTGAGTCTCTTCCAAGAGTGATGTCCATCTCCATGGGCACCTCTGGTGCTGGCTTTATTGATGCTGACCTACAGATGTAAGGATGTTTTTAAATTCTACATCAGTGGCAGTGCATTGTAAATGAATTGTTTCCTGTGTCACACGAAATAAATGGAGCCAGATAAGTGAGGGAAAGGAATTATTGTGATCAAACCTGCGAGTGTTGTTGAGGCAGTATTTGGGGTATTGTGAACAGATTTTCTTTCCTTTATATGGACTGATCTCCTTAACTCAGAGAGAGTGAAGAGGAGTTCCACCAGATTTGTCCCTGGGATGATGGCACCATGAGGAGTGATTGAAGGTTGATCTGTAGCGCTGTGAGAGAATAAGAGGTGATTTCATTGAACCCTCAGAGAGATGGACAATTACTCCTTATATTCTAAACAGACAATGATAATATGATAAATTCCATGACTGCTATTTCACTCAGGATGTATGCTTCGGGATAGTTAAAGTGCCTGGGCGGACGTTACGCCCACCCACCCCAACCCCTACTCCCCATTGAGAGAGACGGACAGGTCCAAGTTTTGAATAAACTCTCACCTCATTAATACAGTGCAGTTGGTGCGTGATCCTGCACTGAATGTCATATTATTCACCACCCTGACAGCAGCCACAATACCTTCATTCTAAAACAGTTAACTATTCCCAACAGCTTCTGACCTTCATGAAGAACATGAATCTATCTTCTCAGAGATGCAAGGTGCCTCCATAAACTTTAGATCAGAAGACTATAAGACATTGGAACATAAATTAGGACAGTTAGCCCATCGGGTCTGCTCCGTCATTCAATCATCACTGACAGGTTTCTCAAACCCATTCTCCGACATTCTCCCCATAACCCTTCATCTCCTGGATAATCAAAAACTATCTATCTCCGCCTCAAATATAATCAATGGCCTGCCCCCACAGCCTTCTGTGGCAATCAATTTCAAAGATTCACAATTCTATGGTTAAATAACTTTCTCCTTATCACTGTTCTAAAAAGTGTTCCCTTTCACCTAAGGCTGTGCCCTTGGATTCTGATCCAATGGAAACATCTTACCAACATCCACTCTCTCCAGGTCATTCAGTATCCTGTCTATTTCAATTATATTCCCTCTCATCCTTTCAAACTTTATCAAGTATAGACCCAGAGTACTCAAACATTCCTCATGCAATAAGCTTTTCATTCCTATGACCATTCTCGTGCAAATCTTCTGAATATCCTCCTGGACCAGTACATCCTTCCTGAGGTATGGAACTCAAAAATGAGCAAATGTGGTCTGACCAGAGCCGTATACAGACAGTTCTTATATTCAATTCTTCTCGTAGTAAATGCTCCCAATCATAATTGCAATTGTCCTCCTAACTACTGCCTCAACCTGCAAGCTGATCTTGAGAGAACCCTGTACTAGAACTCCCAAGTCCCTTTGCTCTTCAGATTTCTGAATTTTCTCGCCATTTAGAAAATAGACCATGCCTCTAATCTTCGTGCCAAAGTGCATGACCTCACACTTTCCAACGTTGGAATGCATCTGACGATCTCTTTGCCTGTCCAAATCCTTGTTCAGCCTCTCCGCTTCCTCAATACGACCTGTCCATGTGCCTATCTTTGTATCGTCTGCAAACCTAGCCAGTGCCCTCAATTCCCTCATCTAGATTCGTTAATGTAACAAGTAAAAAGTTATGATTCCAACACTGAGCATTCTGGATCACCACTTGTCACCGGCTGCCATCCTGAGAAGCGTTATTTTATGCCCACTCTCTGCTTTCTGCCTGACAGTCAAGCTTCTGTCCATGCCACTACGTTGCCTCTAACACCACGGACCCTTATCATACTCAGTAATCTCCTGCGTGACACCTTGTCAAAGGCCTTCTTGAATTCCAGGTGGATAGCATTCATTGGCTGTGCTTGGTCGAGCCTGCTCATTTCCTCTTCAAAGAATTCCAATAGATTTGTCAGGCATTAGCTTCCCTTGATGAAATCATGCCGACTTTGCCCTATTTTACCAAACACTTTCAAGTATTCAGAAATCTCATCCTTCACAATGGATTCCAGGATCTTACCCATGACAGAGGTTAAACTATTCATGGTGGGGGTTTTTTTTGTCTTTTTCCTGATAGACTGAGATAGACTGAGAGGGAGAGAAATAAACAGAGAGAAAGACCGTGAAGTGAGATAAACATAGTTAAAAATAAACATAAAGGCATGGGAGAGAAATAAACAGAGAGAAAGACCGTGAAGTGAGATAAACATAGTTAAAAATAAACAGTGACAGAGTGAGTGAGAGCAAGGGGTATCAAACGAATGTGAAGTTAGATCAGGAGACAGCTGAGGAGAAATACACAGAAACGTTTCTTAGAAACTCTCACAGACTGTAAGCTCTTTGTCTGGTGCCATACCCTCTGAGCACCATACTGATACTGGGTGTCATCCCAGATCATTAATCGCCAATGACATCCCAGAGCAGAGGTGCTGACTGCTAAACACAATCCAATAGACCAATAGATTGGTTCCAGGGAGAAGGTGGGTTAATTCTGGGCCAACAGGAACTTGTAGCCCCTCTAGACGCTGCGTGAGAGACAGGGGGGAGTCTCAGTGAAGGGAATCACTGGCAGAGGGGAAATCAGGATCTCAGCTGTGGGTCAAATAATGATTGATAAAGTTTGCACACCACTTGCATGGTTTTGTAATTCACATTACACTTTATATTGCTCCACATAGTAAGTGTATTTTAACAATATTGTCTTTTTGTAATTTTCATATTTTGGAATGCACAGAAAAGCTTTTTTATTCTTGCATTTTGTGTTGAATAAACGCATTTTATTACAGTCATCATCTGAACCGTGCTAGGACCAGAATCCGAGTGAATCCTAACGAGGGCTGTAGACAGAGCTTCAAACTGATTAGGAGTGTGTGTGTGTGTGCGGGGTGGGGGTGCAGTTATAGGGTTTAATTAGAAAAGCCAAATTAAAAGAGGAGGTAAGAGTACAGAACTCAGGATAGGATATTAAAATCTCCACCACAGACACAAATAGGATAGAGAATCTGGAAATGTTCAACATATCAAACTTCAAGCGCACTGCACAAATGAATGACAATGAGAAGTGGGACGGTTAATGCAGGACTGAAGGGGTTACAACTAAATGCATGCTGTATAAGGAATAAGGTAAATGAGCTTGTGGCGCAGAAATAAATCAGCAGGTATGAAGCGATGGGCATCACGGAGATGTGGCTACAATGCGATCTGAATATTTAAGGATATTTATCCTATCGAAATGATAGGCAGGTGGGCAGAGGGAGTGGATTTGCATTATTAGTAAGAATTGAAATTAAATCAAGAGTAAGAAAGGAAGTAAGGTCAGATGATGTAGAATCAGCCTGGGTAGAATTGAGGAACCACAAAGATAAGACAACCACAGTTGAAGTCTTGTACAGGGCTCCACAGAGTAGTCAGGAGCTGGGGCACAAGATACACCAGGAGATAGAAAAGATGTGTCGGAAAAGCAAAGTACAGTAATCATGGGTGATTTCAGTTTGCAGGGCAACTGGGAACATCAGATTGGTAGTGGTTCGCAAGAAAATGAAATTTAGGAATGTTTATGAGATGGCTTTTTGGAGCAACTTCTAGTGAAGTCCACTCGGTAACAGATGATACTGGATTTAATGACGTAGGATTCGTAAGGGAGATTAGGGTGAAGGTAAACTTCGGAAGCAATGATCAGAACATGGACGAATTTATTCTGTAGTTTGAGAGAGAGAAGATAGAATCAGAGGTAAATTATTTCAGCTGAATAAAGGCAACTGCAGAGGCATAAGGGAGAAGCTGGGTAGAATTGACTGGGAGAGGGGTCAAGAATGAAAGACAGGGGAACACCAATGGCAGCAGATTCCAAGATTAATTCAGGAGACACAGCAGAGATATATGCTGAGGAATAGAGGCATGGTACAGGGAGGATGAGACAGCCAGGGCTGACGAAGGAAGTCAGGGATTGCATATAAGCAAAAGAGCAAGCGTATAATGTGGTGAGGGGCAGTGGGAAACTAGAGAAGTTGGAAACGTATAAAGACTAACAGAGGGCAAAAAATGACAAAGATTAGATATGGAGGTAAGCTAACCAGTAATAGAAAGGAGACTGTAAGTGGTTCCTTAGGTATATAAAGTGCAAAAGAGAGGCAATCGTGAATATGGACCTCTGGAAAATGATGCTGGAGAAACAGTAGCGGAAAACAAAAAATGAATGAGGAACTTTGCATCAATGTTCATGGTGGAAGACACGAGTAATTTCCAAAAATTGAAGAGAGTGAGAGGGCAGAGCTGAGTATGGTGGTCATCACCAAGAAGAACATGTTAGAAAACTGAATGGCCTGAATTTGGATAAATTACCTGAACCATATGGACAACAACCCAGCATTGTAAGGGAAATAGCTTAAGAGGTAGTGAAAGTGAAAGTGGTAATCTTTCAGGAATGACTAACATCAGGAAAGACTGGAAAATTGCTAAAGTGACACTCCATTTAATAAGGGAGTTAGTCAGAGATGGAAAATTACAGATTGATTAACCTAACCTTGGTTGTGGGTAACACCCTGAAATCCATCGTGAAGGATCGGATTTCTAAATACTTGGAAGATTTAGTAAAATAGTGCAAAGTCAGCATTGTTTCATCAATGGGAGGTCATGCCTGACAAATCTGCTGGAATACTTTGAGGGAGTAACGAGCAGATTTGACCAAGGAAAACCAGTAGATTTTATCCACCTGCTTCTCTAAATTCCTTTGGTAAGGTGCCACGCAGGAGGCTATTGAGCAAGATTAGGGCCCCTGATGTTATAGGCAAAGTGCTATCTTGGATAGATGCATGGTTGTATGACAGAAAGCAGTGAGTGAGGATAAAAGTGTCCTTCTCAGGATGGTATCCAGTGACAAGTGGTTTTCCTCAAGGCTCAGCGTTGGGACCACAAAATTCGCTTTGTGCATTAATGGTCTACATGAAGGCACTGAGGGAATTCTGGCTAAGTTTTAGAACAGTGCAAAGATGGAATAGAGGTATAGGTAGCATCGAAGAGGTTGTTCGGCTGCAGGAGGGTGCAGTAGCACCCCTCTGATGCTCGCCTTCCAGACCACCAACCTCAGGATACAACACATCATCCTCCGCCACCAACAGTCAGACCACACCACCAGAGATATACTTCCCTCCCCACCCCTATCAGCATTCTGCAGAAACCATTCCCTTCACGACTGCCTCGTTAGGTTCGCACGTCCTCCCTCCCACACCCCAACAAGCCACCTTCAACTCCCGGCACTTTCCCTTGCCATTGCAAGAGGTATGAAACCTGTGCCAACATCTTCCTCCACACCTCCATCCAAGGTCACAAAGGATCCTTCCAATCAGGCAGAGAAGATCCTGTGAATCCAAACACCTCATCTACTGTGTCCATTGTTCCTGGTCTCCTCTAAACTAGGGAGACTGGACGTCAACTTGCAGAACGGTTCAGAGAACACTCTCTATCGCACACCCAACAATCCCACTTCCCTCTGGCTGAATACTTCGTCTCCCCCTACCACTCCTCCAAGAACATGCAAGTTCTTGGCCTCCTCCACTGCCACATTCTAGCCACCAGACCTCTGGAGGAAGAGCGCATCGTCTTCCACCTTGGGACCCTTCAACGACACGGTATCCAGTGCAATGTCACCAGTTTCCCCATCTCCCCTCCCTCCACTTTATCCCAGATCTAACCCACCAACTGAGCAGCGCCTGTTGAGCTATCCTACCTGTCTATCTTCCATCCCATCTATCCACTCCATCTTCCACTCTCACCACCCACCTTCATTTAGCCATCGCCTTCCAAGCTACCTTCCTCCCAGCCCCTCCCTTTCATCTCTCAACCCCCTTCCACCCACCCACTTCATTCCTGATAAAGGCTTTATGACGGAAACGTCGAATATCCTGCTCTGCAGAGTCCACCTGACTGGCTGTGCTTTTCTAGCACCACACTTTTTGACTCTGATCTCCAGCATCTGCGGTCCTCACTTTCTCATGTTGAAGAATTTGCACAGGTTAGGGGAGTTAGGGGAGTACCAATATTCCTTCCCTCAGTCACCCCCAATTTCTTCTAAGATAAATGAATAAATTTTAAACATTCTTTTGAATTTTAATAAAATCAATATTGAACTCAAAGGGCTTAAATGAAGCTATTTGTTCAATGACTGTAATTAATGTCTACCTCCATGGATCCTAAATATCACATTGGAGCGTTTCCATCGTTGAGAGATAATGGACTCCATTCAATATGTTCTCCCATAGTTTGCGTAGGAACATCACTGACAGAACTAACAGGGATCAGCAGCCCGAGAGAGAGGGAGAGGAGAGATCAGAACCTGAGAACATTAGGCAGGGGTGTTACAATAATTGTTCATAATCTGAGGACCATGGCTTGGAATGTTCCAACAATGGATCAGAATCTGAGAACATTAGACTGGAATTTTCCAACAACGGATCAGAATCTGAGAACATTAGACTGGAATGTTCCAACAATGGATCAGAATCTTAGAACATTAGACTGGAATGTTCCGACAATGGATCAGAATCTGAGAACATGAGACTGGAATGTTCCAACAATGGATCAGAATCTGAGAACATTAGACTGGAATGTTCCAACAATGGATCAGAATCTTAGAACATTAGACTGGAATGTTCCAACAATGGATCAGAATCTGAGAACATTAGACTGGAAAGTTCCAACAATGGATCAGAATCTGAGAACATTAGAATGAAATGCTCCAACAATGGACAGGAGATTATCCTTGAGTCTTTACTGGCTTTCTCGGCCTTGGATATCATTAGCATATTGGATCCAGGATATCCTTTGGATTATTCAAGGTGGTTACTATCCCATCCTCGCAATAGTTGTTATTCCTGCTAAGTCATTATATTTGTCTACTAAACCGGGTTGAACTGAATTTCTGCATATGATATGTACATTTGGAAAAGTGCAAGTCAATATCTTCAGTTCCAAACCAAAATTCATTTCCTTATATATTATAACTATCAAACTACGATTTATAAATTACTCACTGATATGTGAGAAGGAACCAGACTCTTCTGAAACTCCATAATCCATTTTGTTCTTCGCAGATTTACATCTCCATGTCCTCCCCACTCACCAATCCTGTCCAATATCACCATCATGATATCCCAGTCTCGTCCTCAGTCTCAGTGCAATATCTGAATAAACCATTTGTGCCGTTGTTCAATCCAGATGCAACAGTTTCACGTTCCTTGTGACCACATGTCACTAAATAATTGTTGTTTAGAATGTTTAACTTGTTCTCTGCACATAAGGGAAGACAGTTTATGGTGGTCAAGCCAGTTACTCATAATCAAGAGCCACAGAATAATGGTCTGTTGATATCTCATGAAGGAAACTGGGGAGTTTAAAAGCAACCATTATCATTTGTTATAAAAACCAATATGCTTGCCTCAAGTCCTTTAGGGAAGCCAATGTGTCATGCTTCCATCGTCAAGTTTCCGAATGACTTCTGTGATGAACACGTGGGTGTACTGTACCTTAAAGAGAATTAAAAACCAACAATAACTACCTGACAACACCAAGAGTTCTGACAAATAATATAATGTAATGTTTGGTCAAACAACCCAATTAGCTCATTGTCTGAAAACAAATTCAGCAAAACATTTTAAATTAAAGCCCAAAATACCCACCTTCCAAGTTTCAATTTATTATATTGACAATCTTAACAGCCAATGATACAATCCAATAGTTTGGCGGTACAAGACCATGGAAAATTGAACAGTTGAAAGGAGAACTTCCAAGCTACCAGCATCCAAAGGCAGCCTAAAAAATAGCTCTCCTCTAGGTACCTTTATTGATTAGTAACTGGTGAAGCAGAGTCCTCAAGAAGAAAAGATGACAGGAATATGGAGAAGAACCGAAAGCTTCCTGGTTTTGAGGTAAGAAGTTTTGTTTTGTAGATCTTAATTAGGAGTCTTATCAGACTAGTATTATGGAGGGGGAAGGTAAAAGACAGGTTAGCGGAAGAAGTTGTAAATATTCGTTCGTTTATTATTCTCTGTTATACTTTAAGAAATGAAGTTGTTCATTTTTACTTTAAATAAATTTGGACTCTAGAATTATGGAAGGTTACTGTATGGGATAAATCTTTTATCTGTTGCTGGTTTTAAATAAGCAGGAAGATTTATCTTGTGTTGTAACACGACAAACCCACAGCTATGCGTTTTACTCTTTACGGTACTGTGGAACAGCTGAATCAGCTACTCAGTTCAAGATCTGCATAACATGCTGCTCTGACCAGGACTTCATACATCCTGTTGGAGAAGAACGAAGGTAAACGTAGCTCCCTTTCTCTGCCTGTTTTCTGTATTGCTACATCTCCTTTCCATTCAGGTAGGTGAACATCCCCTATTTTAGGTTCAATCTCATTGGAATTCTCCCCCCAGAGTGATGCACATCTCCATAGGTATCTGTGGTGCTGGTTTTATTGATGCTGACGTACAGATGTAAGGGGCATATAAATTCCATGTCAGTCGTAGGGCATAGAGAAGGAATGGCTTTTTGTGGCACAGGAAAGAAATGGCGATGTTTAAGTGAGAGAAAATAGGTTTTTTGACAATCCCTGAGAGTGTTGTTGAGGCAGTATTTGGTGTCCTGTGGATAGACTTTCTCTCAAGTTTCACCAAATTAATATTTGGGATGATGGCACCATGAGCAGTGAGTGAAGCTCCGTGAGAGAATAAGAGGTGATTGCATTGAACTTTAAGGGGGGTGGACAATCACTCATGATGTTCTAAATAGACACTGATACGGTGATACATTCCATGGCTTTTTTTTTCACTCAGATTGCATGATTATCGATATTTTAAGAGCCTCTGAGAACGTTCCATCCAACCACCCCATTGCCTATTTCAACTGAGACAGAGAGAGAAAGAGAGCAGAAAGAGAGGAGAGAGAGAGAGAGAGAGAGAGAGAGAGAGAGAGAGAGAGAGAGAGAGAGAGAGAGAGACAGAGACAGAGAGAGAGAGAGAGACAGAGAGAGAGACAGAGAGATAGAGAGAGAGAGAGAGACAGACAGAGAGAGAAAGAAAGAGAGAGAGAGAGAGAAAGAGATAGGTTCAGGCTTTTGAATAAACTATCCCAAAATTAATACAGTTCAGTTGGTGCGTGATCCTGCCATGAACGTCATGTTATCCGTAATCCCGACAGCAGCAACAATACCTTCATTATAAAAATGTTAACTCTTTTCAGCATTGTAGAGAGAAGGAAAGTCTTTTTTATGCCACAGGAAAGAAACACAGATGTTTAAGAGGAAAAAGATTTGTTCTGATCATCACTGAGAGTGTTGTTGAGGCAGCATTGGGGATATTGTGGACAGACTTTCTCTACTTTATAAGGAATGATCGCCTTGCCACAGAGAGAGTGCAATGGAGTTTCACCAGACTAATCCCTGGGATGGGGTACCATGAGGAGACAGTGAAGATTAACCTCTGGCGTTGTGAAAGAATGAGAGGCGATTGCATTGAAACTTGAGGGGGAGGGACAGTCACTCACGATGTTCTTTATAGACACTGATACGGTGAAAAATTCCATGGCTTCTTTTTTACTCGGGTTGCATGATTGTCAATAGTTTAAGAGATTTCTGAGAATATTCCCCTCACTCCACACCAAATTCCTAAGTCGCATGAGAGAGACAGAGGGCGAGTGTTTGAATACACACTCCCCACTTTAATACAGTGCATTTGGTGTATGGTCCTGCACTGAAAGTCTCGTTATCCACAATCCCTACAGCAGCCACAATACCTTCATGCTAAAACAGTTAACTATTCCCACCAGATTCTGACCTCCATGGAGAACATGGGTGTGTCTTCTCGGCGATGGAAAATACCTCCTTGAAACTTAGCACAAATCATTTAGCTTCCCTCCTAATTTCCAGCAAACTATATTAAAGCAGCACACGTTCTACAAACAATGGAACCATGATTAACATCATGGAGTCCTCTATCAGTGCAGTCTCGGTTTCATTGGTTTGTCATGTTGGAATATCAATGACCCCCTCTTGTTCCTGTATAACTGTCTCATGGCGATGAATCGCCTCCTCCTGGTCTCATGGAATAGGTTTAAATGTCTGATTGGGCTCTGCCTGCTCCTATTTAAGAGCTCGATGCACTGAACAGACCACTCTTCTTCCTGTGTAACAGGCAGGAGTATCGAATCTGCTGTTACTTTTACTGTTCCTGAATGTTAGTTCATACCCGTATTCAGTCGGCTTGAGATGCTGAATGAGCTTCTCTTTTAACTGTGAAAATGTGCAGTGTCTGGCCGTGCTGTTACATAAATGTTACCGGCACTTTAACAGCACAAACCGGAATGCTGTCCGGGTCTTGCTGCACATGGACACAGAATGGTTCAGGAGCTGAAGGGGGACAAAATGTTCTGAACATTCTGTGATCTTCAGTCATCATACCTACTTCCGATCTTATGATGGGAAAATACATTTATGGAGCAGCTGAAATGTTTGTGCTGAGGAGGCAAACCTGTGGATCTCCTGCAGAGATGTCCTGGGACTGAGAGGATTTTTGGCGACTGACCCTAAACCTCTTTATTTATGTTCTGAAAGACCCCGTCCAGTGGGAAGGATACACCTGATGCACATTCAGCTCAAATAAGTACGTGGTCCTGATGCCATCCTCAGGCAAATACTGCCTTGGTATCAAAGCCATTCACTCTTTCCTGAGCCCCTGTGTTCGCCTCTTGTTCATATTAATAAGTGACGGTGTATGTGTCGGGAGTGCTTTCCTCTCACGGAATGTAATCACTGTCAGGAATGATCTGGGCTGGAGACCTAGGGAAGCTATATCACTGAAAGCATTTCAGGAGGAGTTAGGTGGATTTTTGACCTGTCAGAGAGCTAAGGGGTGAAGAATTGGGCATTAAAGAGGAGTTAATGACAACAGTAGATCAGTCATGATGTTATGCAATGGCTTGATCATCCAAATTACCTGATACTGTTCCTTTTATTCTCATATTCAACAATTGCAAAGTTAATGGCTGTAATTTTCCTGAATGTTCTATTATTAAACGTTGCAATCAGAGAGAGTAAAGTATTTTGTGAGTCATCTCTTGTTGAGGTATGGGGACTGTACTCACGGTGAACCTGGGTCTATAATATCACCAACAAATGAACCACACGTTGCAGAGAGGAAACACTCTGTAAAGAGACCAGAGGCGTCTTTCGAACCAAATAACATTTTCCAACGGACACCAAACCATGTTTGACAGTCTTGAGGGACTGGATGAGATCCTATGTTACTGTTGAGCAGGTATCTCGAGCAAGTGGCCTCCATCTGCTCCTTGCAGGAGGTGTGAGGAGTTGAATAGAGCATAGCAACACAGGACTGAGCAGCAGGAGTGCGCCATTAGATAGTTTGTCATCGCTCCATGTGCTTTTGGTCTCAGCAGCACGTTTCTGTCTGTATGCCATTTTACTACATACAAAAACAACTTTGAATAAATGCAAACATCTAGGCACCACAATCCTCTGAGGAAGGGAATTTCCATTTGAATAGCCCTTTGATATTTTCTCATTTATGTTCCAACAAATGCTGAAGGGTCACTATGTCCTTTTCAAGTCCCACTTCTCTTTGGTTACACCCATCTTTAATGCAGCCAGTTTAGTGAGGTGGCCAATTATTTACGTCTTAGACTAGGCCATTTTCTAGAAAAATGTGAGACACAGAAAGTTGAACTCATAACAAATGGTGAAATGGTAGAGTGCCCCAAATGTCATTCTGCTCACACAAGCTACTGGTAGTGGGATTTCTTTCTGGAACAGTGGATTTGGCTGAATTCCCATCATTTCAGGCAGTGGAGAGATTCCAATCAGTCCTCACCAGGAATCCTTCACAAGTGGTAAAGATGACGCAAAGATTTTATGGTCTCATACTTTGCTATCTGGCGGAACAAAGTAAGAGAGAGGGATCAATCGGCTGCTCCTTCTCAGACAGGGAACATTTTTCTCCCTCTCTGTGTTGGAACATAAAATAATGTCAAGTGAACACCAAACTGGACCATTCTTTGGAAAACCTGATTATGGATTATATGCAGGTGCGTCATTGCTCTTGTTGTACACAATTCCTTCCAATCATAAAAAAAATGTCCCCACGTTATAATTTGAAGACATGCTTACATTTGTGTGTGTAATTTGTAAATATTGGTCGGTGTCTTCATAGTATGTGTGTTAATATCAATGCATCTTTTTCTTAAAGTTTTTTTTTATGCTTTAGTCTCCCTGACAAGACATAATATGCATCCAGCTGATACACTTTTCAGAAAGTCATGGATGGTTCAATACTATTTCTCAGTTAAGATCAAAACTGATAATCCCCCATAACAAAAGGCCGGCATTCCAGGAATGAGTAAAGGGAAACCTCTTTGAAAATCTTCGAAAAGAATTATATCTTTTTATTTTAGTTTAGGGGATCAATCCTGCACACAGTGCATCAGTTGTGGTCTCAGCAATGCCCTGTACAGATGCAGTTAAACATTCCTGCGATTAAATCTGATACCTTTTCCCAAAAACAGCATCATTCCACTTACCTTCCAAATCACTTGCTGCATCTGCAGACTGACTTCATCTGACTCATGTCGCAAGAACTTGGAAACTTCCTGTATCACAGAGTTCGGCAATCTCTCTCCATTTAAATTGTTTACCATTGTTTCTTCCTTCATGCCAGAATAGACAACTTACTTTATGTTATTTCTGCTGAAGGTTTGCTCACTAACCTTCCCTGCCTGTATCATATTGCAGACTCACTACCTCCATTTGACGACACATTGAATGACCATCTTGGTGTACGACCCAATTGAGCTCCAAGCCACTCGGTCCCCTTCCTCCAGGTCTTTGATACAGATGATTGATCACTGATGACCCCACAGTGATCTCTGAGGCACTCCATCAGTTACAGCCTGAAAATAAACATTTACCTCTACTCTCTATTTCCTGTTAATGGCAGCTTCCCTGTTCCTGTGTAGCGGCTCAGGTGGGTTGAATGGCCTCCTCCTGGACTGTGTAGTGTACTGAACAAGTGAATTACTTCATTCTATATTCCCGTGTGATTCCTTAGAGGGGTGGAATGGTCTCCTCCTGTGACATTGTAACGATCCTGTTTGACTGAATGGAGTGGTCTCCAACCCTGTTAGATTGAGGGAACAACACATGGGATATGGACAGCAGTATATCTCTGCAAGAGCCTGGAGGAGTGGATTGAGGGAACAACACATGGGATGGGCAAAAGTTGTCCATTCGGTTGCACCATTCAGAATGTTCATGACTGAGCCAAGTGTGTCTGACCATCCATTTCCTGTCTGTTCCCAATAAAGACTGACACTTCTGTCCAGTAAAAATGAGTCGAGCTCAGCCTTGAATATCTTCAATAACTGAGTCTTCACTGCTCCCTGAGGATGAGGACACCACAGGTAGCACAACACTAAAGTGAAAGGGACGTCCTTATTTCATTGTGGGACTGTTATTTTAAAACTGTGTGAACTGAACATCAAATCACCACCTCTTTTCAGACATAAGAACAGAATATTATGGAATAATTAGGAACATAATCCATTCCGGACTCCAAACCTATCCCACATTCCCACTGACCCTTTCCAATCAAATATGTATCGCACCCAGCCTCTGCTGCTGTCTCAAGAAAAGAATGCCTGATAGCAGAAGACCGCAGGAGCATTAAGGAAATGAGCAGATTGAGGCCATTCAGCCTATCGAGTCATAAATTCCGGACAATAATTTGTTATATGTACCTCGAGCTCATTCTTTTGCCTTCTCCCTAGTATCGTTGATACCCTTACAAATCAAAACACATCGATTTGTGTCTTAATGACACTAGTGCCTGTGTCTCTGTGTATCTGAATGTAAGTGTTTGTGCGTGTGTCTCTGTGTATGTGTGTCTGTGCCTCTGTTTGTGTGTGTCTGTGTGTGTCCATGTGCTTGTAATCTGTGTGTTTGCGTGTCTATATCAGTCTGTTTCTGTTTCAGCCTGTGTTTCTATCTGTATTTATGTTGATTTCTATGTGACTGTATATGTATTAGCGTGTTTATATGTGTATGTGTACCTGTGTCCTTGTAAGTATTGTGTGTGTTCGTCTGTGTATTTCTGTGTCTGCGTCTCTGTGCAGTGAGGTATCTGTGTTTTTTTTTTGAAGTGAAAGGACTGTTCTTGGAACTGCCAGTGGGTTTAAAGTGAGAATTGTCTTTCACTGAACATTGCTCCGTAACTGGTCAGTAGGACGTGGATGTTTCAGATTTTCCACACGAGCGTCCTGGTCCTATCCAGCTCTTTAAGAGTTCTTCCCACATGACGGGGGGAGGGGAGTGAGGGAACGGATATCGGGCACTCCACTACCCGGCTTGGCCATTTCTATCCCATTCCAGGCTGTTTCTCCTTGAATGGGCGAAAGGGATGGAGGGAGAGTGGGAATGGGTGACCCTGCTGTTTGTCCTGGTGTAGGTGGGGGGAGTTGTGAGGTGTCTGGAATGAGTAGTCGTCAGTTTTGAATCCGTCTAGTATTATTAGTTGCTGAATTCAATAGTGAGAGTGGTAATGCCTGAGCCTTATTTGGAGACAGAGCGTGAACCTTGTTCGGGGTTCGGTGCTATAACAGATATACAGAGAGTGTGAGGGAGCAGAGAGTATATGGGAACTCATATCCTAACAGAGCGAGGAGGATATTGTTGCTTGTCCAGTATTGTGGGACATTTCTTCAGATCATCTCAGCGTCGAGGTGAGCCTGCCTGAATGTCTTGTCCAGGTCTATCACTAATAACGATACAGACATGTCCCTCAGGTTCCACAGTATCAGTTGAGGTAGAGTTTACAGATAGCAAAGAGAAGCAAATATTGGTGTATTATATATCGAAACCAAAACGGTAGTAAAAAATCTGAGCATCATATGTTCTGGAAATTAGATAGGCAATTATTATGGATACCGCAGTCTTATTGAATGGTCTCAAGTTGTATCTAAACTGTGTTAACTAAGTGACTGCTGAAGCTGTGAAAAATAAGTTCTGTAAGTTTATATGAGGTGGGTTGAAGAGCATGTTGCGAAGCAAACTAGAGAGCAGGTTATTTCGGATTTGATGTTGTGTGTTCAGAAGGAGTAATTATTAACCTTGGTCTGAAGCAGCCTCTAAGGAATAATGGCATTTAAAAGGTGCATTTTACAAGGTGTCTGCATACAATATAGAATGCTTGAATAGTCCAGTCAAACATCATTGAAGATTGGAGGCTAGAGTTCAAGGTATCGACAGTGAATTTGGAAAGTACAATATAACATTCAGTGGGAGACAAACAATGGTTGTTAGAGTCATAGAGCCTGACATCACGGAGACAGGCCCTTCAGCCCAAACTGGTCCATTCCGATCTAAATGCCCATCCACGCTAAACCCATTTCCCTGCCATTGTCCTGTAACTTTCTAAACTTTTACTGTCCATGTATTTGTTCAAATGCCTTTTAAATATTGTCAATGTATCTGCCTCAACCACTTCTCATTCCATATGCATAACAGCCCCTGAGTTAAAAAATTGTTCCTCAGATTCCCTTTTATTGTGTCCCCTCTGACCTTAAACTGATGCTCTCTAGTCTGTGATTGCACAACCCTTGGAAAAAAGACCGTGTGCATTCACTCTATCCATGCCTGGTGAGGACATCTTATAAACGAGGAGAAAGTGAGATCTGCAGATGCTGGAGATCAGAGATGGAAATGTGTTGCTGGAAAAGCGCAGCAGGTCAGGCAGCATCTAGGGAACAGGAGAATCGACGTTTCGGGCATTAAACTGGAAAGAGTGCAGAAAAAAAATACAAGGATGTTGTCAAGGTGTCAATGGTCTGAGTTATAGAAAGAGGTTGGACAAGCTAGGACTTCTTACTTTTGTGTGCATGCGGATGATTCCTGAAGAAGGGCTAATGCCCGAAACGTCGATTCTCCTGTTCCCTAGATGCTGCCTGACCTGCTGTGCTTTTCCAGCAACACATTTCCATAATCTTATAAACTTCAATATGATCCTCATCATCCGCATGCACACAAAAGTAAGAAGTCCTAGCTTGTCCAACCTCTTTCTATAACTCAGACCATTGACACCTTGACAACATCCTTGTATTTTTTTTTCTACACTCTTTCCAGTTTAATAACATCCTTCCTATAGCAAAGTGAGCAAAATTGAACATTACGCTACCAATATGGCCTCACCAGCATCCTGTATAACTGCAACATAAATCCCTAATTTCGATACTCAGTGATATAAACCAATTAAGGCCAGTGTGCCAGAAACTTTCTTCAATGTCTACCTCTGAATCAACTTTCAGAGAACCATGCACCTGAATGCCAAGCTCCTTCTTTTCCACTACTTCCTAAAATGCAAGAACTTATACTGATCAATATTAAAATCCATTTGCTATTTCTCAGCCCACCTCTCCAGCTGATCAAGATACTGCTGTAATTTCTGACATTTCTGATAACTTCCTCACTCTCCATCATACCGCCTGTTTTATGGAACTTACAAATCATGCCTGTACATTATCATGTAAATCATAGATATATGTAATATGTAGTGGTTCCAGCATCAACCCCTGACGCATTCCACTATTCACAGGCCTCCAGTCTGACCAGCATGTTTCAAGTATTAATCTCTGCTTCCTACCATCAAGGCAATGTTGTACCTCGTTTGCCAGTTCCCCCTCAATTCCATGCGATCCAACCTTCCAGAGTGGCGTATCATGTGGACCCTTATTGAAGGCCTTACTGGAATCCATCTAGACTAGGTATACCACCCGGACCTCCTCAACGTTGCTGGTCACTTTAGCAAAGAACTCCAACAAAAGTGTGAGTCATGATCTCCCTTGCATAAACTCCCGTGCTGAATTTCGTGAAGGGCTTTTGCCCGAAACATCGATTTTCCTGTGTCTCGGATGCTGCCTGACCTGCTCTACTTTCCAGCACCATTCTAATCTTACTCCGAACCAGACACTGTCTTTCCAAATGCATGTATATCCAGTCTCTCCGAACCTTCTAAAGTAACCTACCCACTAGATTTTAGAATTACTGGTCTTTAGTTCCCGGGTTTATCTTTGTAGCATTTCTTGAACACGGGCTCAGCATTCGCTATGCTCCAGTCATCCAGGACCTCACTCGTTGGCCAGTGATGATAGAAAAGAGCCAAGCAGTACTCTCGCATTTTCTTCTCTATCCTCTTATCCTCCTGCGCTGTTCCTGAATATAAGTGGTCAGGACCAGGAGTTTTTAGAAATACTGCAAAGTCTGCAACATACATCTATTGATTTCAGGTACAAACACCAAAGAGTGAGCAAGTGACTCAATGATGGTTAACATAACAAATTAGAAAATATATTACTCATAGGAAGTGACTTCAGAAGAATTCCAACTATTGTGAAAACCTGAGAATTCTCAGAAATTAACGATCCAAAAAAGGAAGGCCATGAAACTGATAAGGAAATCAAAATGCGAACATGCATGCTAACAAACAGGAACACAAAGAGTGCATAAATCTACATATGTATTTCAAAGGAAACAAAATAGAAGCAAGGTCAAATGTGGACATTTGTAATCGGGAGAGGAGATGTTATTGTGGAGAACAGGGAAATGGCCAAGAAAATAACCAGTTACTTTGCATCTGTCTTCATGGAGGAAGATCCAGAAAATCACCCAGTAATACCAAGTGATCGTATCGGGCTCCTGGAGCTGAAGACATTAAGTCAATTCATATCAGTAACAAGGTAGTACTTGAACATGGAGCTGGATTGAGCATTGCTAAGTCTGACGAAACAGATGTACGTCCTATCAAAATGTCGGAAATAAATTACCAATAGTAGTATTAATTGCACTGTCGATGACTGTGTTTTATTTTCCTGTACATTCTGCTGAAACCGGAAACTATTGTGGATAAACGTGAACCAAGCACTGTAGATGAATGAAGGGATCCAAACAGCTACAAAGGTAAAAAGACATAGTGTGGCTAACTGAAGACCAGTTAACTTGACATTTCTGGGGAAACTGTTGGAATCTATTACACAGGATGGCATTTTTGCTATTTAGAAATTAACAGCAACAATGGAGAGAATCACCATGCATTTCTGATAGCGAAATCATACTAGATAAACTTCGGAATTGTTCGAAGTTGTTCCTTACAGCATAAATAATGGGAAATCAGTAGAAGTAGCATAGGTTGGATTTTCCGAAGGGTTTCTATAAGAACTCAAAAAACGAGGCCGTAAATGCAATGAATGTGAAGGGTATTTGGAGGAATATATGTAAGTGGAAAGTTAAAGTTTGGTTCGCCTTCATTTAAGAGAGTCAGAACATTGATGTAAAGACATGTTGAAGCAGTTTCACAGCGTGTTGATGGGACTGTATCTGGAGTATTGTGTACATGTTTGGTGACCGAAACTCAGAAAGAATATACTGACCACAGAGGAAGTGCAATGGACATTCTCCAGATTAATCCCTCAGATGGTGAGATTGCCTGATGACGAAACTCGGCCTGTGTTCTCTAGAGTTTCAAAGAATGAGAGGTGGGTCACAGTGAAATTTAGAAAATTCACAAAACATATGACAAGTTGGAAATTAACAGAACGCTTCCCTAGCTGTCTATTCCACATTCACGGCAAATAATGGCAGGATCTGGGACAGACCACTTGAGACTATAATAAGGAGAAAATTAATCACTTGGAGGGGACTGATTAATACAGGGGCATGGAAACCTACTGGCAGGCAAGATTAGGGAGAATGTCCTGATATTCTACAAGTGTCTCCAGCGCAACAGAATAACCAGGGAACTGGTAGGACTCATTAGTGATTTGCCAAGTTGCGTGCAAATGAATTTTATTGGTAGGAGACAGAGGACGGTGGTAGAAGGCTGTTTGTGTGATTGGAGGCGAGTGTCCAATGGTGTGCCACAGGGATCAGTTCTGTGTCTCTTATTATTTCTGATTCAGAGGTGTTGGTGTTGGACTGGGGTGGACAACGCTAAAAATTGTATAACACCAGGTTATACTCCAAAAGGTTTATTCGGTGGCACTAGCTTTCGAAGCGCTTAATCAAAACGCACAATCACCTGGTAAAGAAGCAGCGCTTCGAAAGCTCGTGCCTCCGAATGAATCTGTTGGACTATAAGCTGGTGATTTCTGATTTTAAACCTTATCATAAAGGATGCAGCTGTGAATATGGGCGAGGGGTGGGGGTTGTCATAAGTAAGTTTGCTATTGATACGAAGATTGGCCGGGTGGTTGACAGTGAAGAGGAAGGCCTTATGTTTCAGGAAGATACAGGTGGAATTGTCAGATGGGCAGGTCAATGGCTGATGGAATGTAACCCTGATAAATATGAGGTGATGCACTTTGCAAGAAGGAACCAGACAGGGGAGGACTCGATGAATGACAGCACACTAGGTAGCTCAGAGGGTGCTTCTACACACATCCCTGAATGTGTCTGGACAGGTTATTGCACAATTTGGGAAAGCATAGGGGAGCGTAAACACAGCCTTTATACATAAAAGCATAGATTATAAGAGCTATGAGGAACTTTGGTTAGGCCAAGATGGAATACTGTGTGTAGTTCTGGGAGCTACATTACAGGAAGGATGTGATTGTACTGGAGGGGATGCAAAGGAGATTGACCAGGATGTTCCCTGGGATGGACTATATCAGTATGGAGAGAGACTGGGTAAGCTGGGGTTGTTTACTTTGGAGCAGAGAAGGCTGAGGGGTCCATGAATCAGAAGGATAACATTACGAAGGAGATGGACAGGGTGCATAGATAGCAGCTGTTCCTTTTAGTCAAAGGGCCACACTTTTAATGTGAAAGGCTTAAGGTTTAGTGAGGATTTGAGGACTGTTTTTTCACCCAGAGTGTAATTGGGTCTGGAATGCACTTCTTGAGAGCGGAGTTGTCATGGTAACCTCAAAACCTTTAGAAAATACATGGTTGTGCAGTTGAAATGCCATGAGATTCACATCTACGGGTCTTGTGTCAGAAGGTGGGCCTAATGTAGACTGTGCTGTATTTCTGATGGAACAGATTCTGTGCTTCTGTTATTGTATGCATGTGGGAGGTCAATCATTGAGTAGCTTAAGATAGGAATTGACGAGTTTCTGAAGAATACCTTATGAAAGTATATAAGAGTGAACTTGTACTATCTTCTGAAAATTTGTCAATGGCAAAATTAAGAGAAAAAGTTGCAGCTTTCTTACAGTCTGATGCCAGATAATTGAGCTGGAAATGTGTTGCTGGAAAAGCGCAGCAGGTCAGGCAGCATCCAGGGAACAGGAAATTGAGGAAACAGGGAAACAGGGAATTGAGGAATCAGATAATTGAGGACAGGGAAATAGCAGAACTATGGAATAAATACTTCAGTTATGCCTTCACAGAAGAAAAAAAAACAAAGAAAACTTCCCAGAAATACTAGAGAACTTTAGTGTGGTGAGAAAAATGGAATAGCAACTAAATTAGCAACTAAATAGCATTAGAGAAAAATATTGGACTGAAATTAATGGGCATAGACAAAGTCAACAGCGATTTATGAAATGGGAATCATATTTTGGAAAGTGGCTTTTAGCAAAATTATGGAAAAGGTATCAATGCAATACGATTGGAATCTCAGAAAGATTTTTGATAAAGCCCCAAGCCTTTTGTGCAAATTAGAATCCTGTGGGACTGAGGCTAATATATGGTCATGGGTTTAAAATGGGAGAGCTGGCAGGAAACAGTGAGTAAGAATACAATCATGTTTGTTTTTAATGGAAGGCTTAGAGGAGAGAACAAGAATCGAGATTTGACGTCCAGCTATTCCCAATACACATCATAACTTTGGTTGACGGGCACAAATGCAATATTCCGACGTCTGCTGACAGTAATAAACGATTTTAGCTTGTGACTGGATGAGGTTGATGTAAAAAAGTCTCCAAGGTGATTGAGACAAGTGGAGAGACTGGGCAAATACGTGGTAGATGGAGAGCAATGGGAGAGATGAGATGTTGTGCACTTTGACGGGAACAATAGAATGGCAGCCTATCATTTCCAACGGAGAGGTTGAAAAATGTTGCTCTATAAAGGAAATTAAGCTACATGTTTGCTTTATTTCTGTGCAGCCCTCTGATCCATGTAAGGCAGTGAGTTCTGAAGCCAGAAGTCAACACTGGGAATGGCATTGGCACGCTGACCGGTGTATATAGATCCAGCAAGTGGGGAGCTGTAACATTGAAAACGAACTGTATCTCCCTGTACACCAGTCAGTGAAAGTAATATTGCAGGAGCAGAAAGCAGATAGGCAGATAAATAGTGTATATGCCTTCATTTCAGAGGGATTTGAATACAGGAATAAGGGTCATTTACTGCATCTATACAGGGCCTTAGTGGGACCCCATCTCGAACATTGTGCAATATTGTTTGCAGTTTTGGTCTCCTTGCCTAGTAAAGGACAAACCAGGCATTGAGGGAGAGCAATGGAGGATGACCAGTCTGATCTCTGGGATGACAACCTTGCTGTGGGACCAGAGGTTTGGGGAGACTGTGCCTGTATTTCATAGGGATTAGGAACATTAGTGGAGATATCATTGAAATATATCAAACTCTGGCAGTGTGAGACAGATTGGAAGCAGGGATGATAGTTTACTTTATAGAAAACAGTCAAATCGTTTTTAATACACAAGCGTTATCAAAGAACCGCGTGTATATTGAATAGAGGAGGAAACTTGATGGGCTGAAAGCACTACAACTGTTCTCGGTCTATATTTCACAATGTTTAAACATATTATAGGATATGAACATTGTATGGGGAAAACTGCATTGAGGAGATGTTCGATCATGAACTACCATGGGGAAAACTCAATGTATTGAATGACCTCCTCCTTTCCCGATGTTTCTGTGCAGTCTGTAGGAAAGTTCTGTAAATGTTGTCACAAGCTCCCAGATATTAGGAAGGAGGCCTCTGCAGGGTCGATAGGACTGTGTTTCCCGTTCCCTTTTCTGATAACGAAGTTGGTGCCAGGTGTTCTGTCCGGTTTTATCCTTTAAGACCTCAGAGCAGTTTGATACAATTGAGTGTATTGCTTGACCGATTAAGAGACCGTTGAAAACTTTTATCACATGTCTGTGTGTCTGGAGTCACTTTTAGGCCAGACCAAGAAAGCACAGGAGATTCACTTCCTGAAAGTACATTGTCGAAGGAGATCGATGTTTACAATTAACATTGGACACAAGATCACTATTACTGACACCAGATTTTATGTCTCGATATTTTATTGATTATTTTTAACTTCCACAAGCTGCCAGAGCATTATCATAGTCTGGATTAGTAATCCAATGACATTTCCACAACAACATCATCTCCACATGGGGACCTATCGGAAACCACACTGACCTGATTATTTCGGTGTTACTTGACAACTCTGTCAAAAAAATCCCACCAATTTGACTGTCGTGATGGGAGTTCGAGGTGGCAATTGGTCAGATTGTAATTATTCTCCTCTTCGGGGACTGGACATAGCTGAGTAATTTTTCACATTGGCAGGGAGATGTCAGAGTTGGAGCTGGAATGAAACAGCTTCCCCAGGGACACGGCTTGTTGTGCAGCACAAGTCTTCAGTCCTATTGCAGGAATGGGGTCAGGGCCCATTGCCTTTGTCGTATCTACTGTGTTCAGCTGTTTCTTCATGTCACGTACAGCAAATCGAATTGGTTGAAGACTGGCATCTGTGATTCTGTGAGCATCATGATGAGTGTGAGTTGGATCATCCACTCAACACCTCTGGCTGAGGGTAGTGCAGACACCACATCTTTGGCTTTTTTTTCACTGATGTTCAGAGTTGTTCCGATGTTGAGGATGAGGATATTTGTGGAGTCCTCTCCTCTAGTAAATTGTTTAATAGTCCACAGACGTTTATGCTTGGATTTAGCAGGACGACAGAGCTTAGATCTGATCTTTTAGTCTTGGGATCATTTCCCCCTCTCCATCAGAAGTTAATTCTGCTGTTTGGAATGTAACCAGTCAGGTGTGGTCGCTTCAATGGGTTGTCAACAGGTTTAGGTGCACGTGATTCCAATCGTGGTATCAGCCCTGCATTCAGTGACCTAACCTGGTTTCTGATGCGGTCACACTTCCATTTTCATATTCTCATTCTGATGAGGGCATCACCCTGGTGTCTCGCCTCCAATTTGTTACTTTAACTCAATCCATTTCAGGTAATAAAGTAAACCGTTTCTTTTCCACAATGTCAACTTCTGCATTTGAAGTGAACATGTTTCATTCTGTTTTTCTCCCTGACCATGATTAAAAGCTCTGTAGTGTCAGTGATGTCAGTCTTATGCAGTTTCAGAGTCAAGGAACTTGTTATTGTTCAGTTCCCAGTGTACGGTGCTCCAGGTTGGACGGGATGTTTGAACATCATTGACATCCTTCTTTGGAAATTGTCCAAAAACAGAAATTGCTGAAGAACTTACTGAAAATGTTGCAGTATGTTCTGGATTGAATGCAGAGTGCAACGTTCAGGTCCAGTGACCCTTTACAAAGCTCCTAGTTTCTCCAGCAATTTTTGTATTTTTATTTCCAGTATCCACAGTTATTTGTTTTAATGAAAATTTATTCTGTGCTTATTCATTTCTGGAGAAACTCAGTAGGTCTGTCAGCATCTGCAGAGACAGAGAAAAAGCATTAGCACTTCAAGCCCAGTGTGACACTTCCTCAGAGCTGAAAAGGATTGGAAACTGGGAATTTTAATCCCTTGTCAGAGGTGGAGGATGGGTGACAGGGGAAAGTGGGTGTGGCAAAGATAAACGGGCTTTTAGCACTGTTGAACGAGTGTATGATATAAAATGTGTGTAAATTAAGGTGTGAATGGAGGAAAGGGGTTCTCTCTATTGAGTGCAAGATAAAGAAAACACAACCAGACAAGGTCATAGGGAGGCCAGGAGGGAGAATGTTCACTAGGTGGCATTATATAGATCTGGCCTTAAATACATTTTCACTGTCGAGATCATCGCCCCCTTTAAACAAAAGAATCCAGGTTCTTGACTTCTTATTGGCACTAGTAAGCATTTCATGCTGCCTTAGTATTGTAATATGGAGGAAAACAAATCCCCACATGAAGTTTGGGCTGAGTATTGTTTACCTGTCATGTTTAATATTGTTTCAAATTTGCAGTGCTTATCTTTAAATGCTTGTTCTTGAAATTAGTATCAGATGGAATGTGGGAGGTTGGGTGGTGACATTGTAAAAGTTTCTAAAATCATGAGAGATATGGATAGGGTGAATAGCCAAGATCATTCCAACGGCATGGTGAAAGAGGAAAGATTTAAAAGGAACGAAGGGGCAACCTTTTTACACAGAGAGTGGTGTGGTTATGGAATAAGCTGTCAGAGGAAGAGTGGTAGATGCCAGTACAGCTACAACGTTTAAAACTCATTTGGACAAACATATGAATGGGAAACCGTTAGAGGCATATGGGCCAAATGAAAGCAGATGGGATGAGCTTCATTTGGAAATCCTGGCCTGCATGGACATTTAGAAAAGTTTCATGCAGAGTCAGTGTGTGTTTGTGAAAGGAAAATAATAATTTGCCCCGCAAAAATTATGCAAAGTATTTCTGGAGATGCCTGAGAATGTAACAAGCGGATTTGGTAAAGGGGATCTGGTAGACACCAGGCTTTCCATCGATTTTCCACAAGGTATTACAAAATAAAAGTTCTTACACAAGACATAAGCTCGTAGGATGATGAATAATGTATTAACATGGGATGATGATTTGTGAGCACATAGAAATCGGAGAGTCTGGATTAATGAATCTTCATGATAAAGGTGTATCTGCTGGAGGACCACATCTATGAATCTGATGGCATCAGTTATTTACAATCTATACTGACAGCCTAAAGGAGGGATATGAGTACAACATATGTCCGAGTTTATGGATGACACTGAGAACCAAAAGACAGGCTGTTATTTAATGGAGAGGACTTCCAGAAAAGGAGCAGTAGAAAGGCTTTGGAGTCTTCCAGTGTATGAAATATAAAGTCAGCATGCTGATGCAGCACGTAACTCGGCTGGTACATTAGACGGTTTCCCGGGATGAAAGGGTTGAGTTATTGAGAATCTCTAAAATGGTGAGGCGATAATTCATTGGGGTTGAAATGAATGAGGAGTGATACTGCTGAAACCTACAAGACACAGAAGGGGTTGGAGAAGGTAGATATTTCCATTCTTGGGCAAAGTGTTGAACTCGAGGATATAGATACGGAATAAGGAACATCGATTTCAATCTGAGATGCAGAGTCATGGCTTCTCTCCGAAGGTAATGAATGTCTGGAATTCCCTAATTCAGAGAGGTGTGGAGGGATATAACGAGTCAGCAAGACACTGGAGTTGAGGCCTGGGGTAGATCAGCCATTTCTGTCAATTGACAGGTTAGCTTGATGGGCCGATCGACCTACTCCTGTTCCTATTTATTAATTTCAAATTTTGTGTTTTTGGAAAGTAACGGGTTATTTTGCTGGAAATCGTGTTGTACAATGTTGCACTCAGGGAGAGCAGAGGATTTGTTGTTTTAATCCTGGGTGGGGTATGTGGCTGTATTCCCAGCGTATCTGGGTCTGCAACATGACCCACATCTGGAGCAGAAGTTACAGAGAGGGGAAGCCTGGAAACAGGGACTGGAGGGTGGGGGTAGTGGTCACTTCCTGATCCAGCCTGGATTTTCCAAGTACATTTCCAAAACTACACCTAGCCATCTGAGTGGCCTCGATCTGCCCCTGTTTAGCATGTCCGAGGGCTGAATGGAACATCAGAACATGGGAGTGAGGGACACAAGTGGGCCATTCGGCCGTTTCACACTACCCCACCACTAAATAAGGTCATGGCTCATCTCATCGTGATCCCAGCTGCACTTTTCTTTCCATGCATTATCCCTGATTCACCTGTCTATGGAAAATCAGACAAAGCCAGCTTCGATGTAATATAAAGGTCCAGCCACCCCAAACTTCTGGGAAAGAGAATTCCCATTTGACTGAAATTCCACTTTGTGAATTTCTCCTAATTCCTGCTCTGACAGAGGTTGTACGGTGTCACTGTTTCCTTTTCTCGTCTCATTCTTCCACTGCTGACACCAAATTTTAAATGTAACCAGGTTGGTGATATGGCCGATGATAAAGTTCTCAGACTGAGTCAGGTTCAGTGACAGGAAAACGTCAGGCAGATTTTTTTAGTTAGCCACAAGTAACTAATAAAACTAACGGATGCGCATGGTGGATCTGTGGTTCGCACTGATACCTCCCATCACCAAGCAACTGCGTTCAATTCCAACCTCGGGCAACCCTCGATGTGGATTTTGAACATTCTCCCCATCTCTGTGTGGGTTTCCTCCCAGTGTTCTAGTTTCCTCCCATAGTCCAAAGATATGCAGCTTAGAGCGGATTGGCCATGCTAAATTGCCCATAGTGCCCAGGGATGTGTAGGTTAGATAGGTTAGTCATGGGAAATGCAGAGTTACATGGATAGAGTAGGGGGGCAGGTCCATGGTGGATACTGTTCCGAGGGTCAATGTGAACTTGATGGACGGAATGTCCTGCTTCCACACTGTAGAGATTCTATAAAAACAACAAGAAGTTTGAATGATACAAACACCCAGTGGGTATCTATCTGATCACTCTCCTCTAGGTTTTGTATGTTTCAATATGATCATTTCTCATTCCAAGAGTAACTGTTAAAGCCTTCATGATATAAGACCCTCATCCCTGGAGTACATGTAGTAAAACATTTCCGAACTGCTTCCAATTTAATTATATCCTTTCTCAGGTAAGGAGACAAAAATATCTCTCACACAGATGAAGTTAATTTTAATTTTCTCAGTGGTGAGAGTATTTGGAACTCTCTTCCCTGCAGAGCATTGGAGGCAGAGATATTGAATATGTTTGAGGCACAGACAGAAGGTTCATAAATAATAACGACTCAAGGTTTATCGGGGAATGGCAGGAATGTGCAGTGTTGGGGAAATGCTGACAGTGGTAAAAAAAAATCACACTGCTCCAGAACATCCAGGAATATAATGCAAAATGAAATGATAATATCGATAAAATCTTAAGGGGAAATCCAAGATGGTGGCGATCTGTGAGGCCTGTTTTGTTGGGCTCCGCATCACAGCACGGGCAAAGTGCATCCCTAACCCACTCCATCCCAGTCATTTACTTAAAATGCTTAGTTTTGGAAAGATTTGAGAGTTGGCAGTTGTTGTAGTCTTAGTTTGTGCAGTATTTAAGCTCTATGAGACTTTGTTTATTAATGATCAGTAATTCGAGTTCTTCCTCTCTCGAGTTCAAATGTTGCTACAGTGTGTTCTGGGTAATGATGTGCTTAAATTGTGTACCTGGAGCATTAAGGGGAGCCATTGGCCAGAAAAGAGAAAAAAATTACTTTCTAGTCTCAAGAAGAGAGGGTGGATGTTATCCTATTGCAGGAGATGCACCTTGATGACAAGGAACATTGGACATCACAGCAAGTCGGGTATGATCGGGTTTATTTCTCCTCCTTTAATACTACGAGTAGGGGAGAAGCCATAATGGATAAAAAGAATCTTCCATTTAACCTACTAGATTGTATTTGACATTCACGGGAGGCTCATAATACCCAAAGCCTTGAACTATCCTAAATAATACAGTATTTTGAATGTTTACTGCCCCCACCCCCCCCCCCAACCCCCAGCGCACCCTCTTAACATCCTGGTAGATGCATTTTCCAAATTCAGTTATCTTGCATCGTGGCACATTATTATAGAAGATTTCAACTGTCTTATGGACACCACGGTGGACAGAATGTCCTAAGGTCCCCCAATACCCTCGTTATAATGTAAGCAATTAGTGAATTTGTGTGCTGAACTAGAGCTGGTGGATGTCTGGAGGCAGATCCACATCATAAGTAGGGATTTTATTTTCTCATTTAACCCGCAGAGTTACAAACCGAGGGTTGATATCTTTCCCATCCCTGCAACAATCTTAGATTCGGTGGCATCCTGCACAATTGGGAATATTACCATTTTTGACCATGAAGCAGTATACTTATTGATTAAGATTAAGGGCAATATAACAGATTCGAGACACGAGCGAATGTATCCCTTTATTCTTAAGACTAATTGGTTAATTGAGTATTTAGATTAGATTACTTCCAGTGTAGAAACAGGCCCTTAGGCCCAACAAGTCCACACCGACCCGCCGAAGAGCAACCCACCCAGACCCATTCGCTGACATTTACCCCTTCCCCTAACACTACAGGCAATTTAGCATGGCCAATTCACCTCACCTGCACATGTTGGACTGTGGGAGGAAACCGGAGTACCCAGAGAAAACCTACGCAGACACAGGGAGAATGTGTAAACTCCACATAGACTGTCACCTAAGGCAGGAATTGAACCGGGGTCTCTGGCGCTATGAGGCAGCAGTGCTAACCACTGTGTCACTGTGCCACCCACTGCAATGAATTCAGATCTTTCTTAGCCATTAATTCAGATTTTAAAGTAAACCATCCATTCTATGGGAACTTGCTAAGGCTTATGCCGAGGGAATAATTAATCCTTCGGATGTAGCAGAAGGGGGAGCAGGAACGCTGGTTTGAGGCACAGCTGAGGGCAGCCGAGAGTGCATACTGTGATCGATCCTCAATGGCTAAGTTGCAGAGGATTACAACGCTTCGGTCTACAGTGAATTCCATGCTCACACAGACAGCCAAGAAGGAACTTACTTTTGCAAAACAAAGGCAGTTTGAACATGGTGATAAGCCAGGCAGGTATTTATTCTATCTTGCCAGGAAAACGATCGCCCCTCTTAAGCCATTACCTCAATTAGGGAAGGTACTGGGATCCTTACCTTCAATTCCAAAAAGATTAATGTCTCCTGTCCGAGATTTTCCACCGAATTATTTCAGCCTGAACATTTTAAGGATAGATGGATTAAGATGGAGTCATTTTTCAAGAACCTGGGTATTCCAGGAGAAACCCCTGAATAGGTGTTCTGTCTTAATGCACCATTGTCAGCACAGGAGGGTGTGAAGCAGCTTCAGAATGTACAGGTGCACGTTCCTGACGGATTTCCTAGTGAATTTAATAAATACTTTATAAACCTATTGTCAGCGCTGATGTTTAACATGTTCCGTCACTCATACAGTCACGAACCCCTCCCTCCATCCTTAAGAGAGGCTCATATCTCTCTGATGCTGAAGAAAGGAAGACCCTGGAGGATTGTGCTTCTTACACACCAATCTCACTTTTAAATGTTGGTCTCAAAATCCTGTCTGAGATCTGTGTATTCAGGCTGGACTCTTTGCTGCCTTCCGTTGCCAAAGAGGACCAAACTTGCTTTATAAAGTGCCGCAGATCTTCCTACAATGTAACGAGGTTACTCAATATGATCCAAGAGATTATTGAACTCTTTAGATGAGAGAAGGCATTTGTCTGGGTTGAGTGGTCAGATCTCTTCTGTACATTAGAACGGTTTGGTATATGCAAAGTTTTTGTCAAGTGGGTGAGGGTCATTTACCGCGATCCTCTTGCTGCGGTTCTCACTAATGGTGTGCCAACCAGTAATATTAATATTTCTCCAGGCAGCCACAAAGGTTAACATCGTTCACCATTGTTGTTTACGTTGGTGATTGAGCCACTGGCGGAGGCCAGCCGTAGGGATGCCAACACATCTGCCCCAGAATTGGGATAGAAGTCACGAAAGTTTACATTGTATGCAGATGAGGGTCTTATGTTTTTGTCAAATCCCGCAATTTCGGTAGTTCATGTGATGCAATGCATTAATTCGCTTGTTGCCTTTCCGGACGATAAGAATAATTTTACAAAGTTGGAGGCCATGTCTATGGGAGGTCTTAGGGAAATACCTGATACTGAGGGCAAATCTTGGTTTCCTGTTAAATGGTGATTTCCCTATTTAAGTATATTCATTATATATGTCTTGGACCATTTGTTTAACGCGAACTATGTCCATTTGTTTGACAAAATTAAACAAGACCTTCAAAGATGGGAGGCATTTCCAATATCCTGGCTCGGTCGGATAGCTGTTATTAAAATGAATTTCCTTCCTCATTTCCTACATCTCGTTCGAATGCTTTCTTTGACAGATATTTCGGAAACGGAATGGCTGGTTTAGCTCTTTTATTTGGAACCATAAGCGATTCTTTATCAAGCTAAGAAAATTGCAACTGCCCAACAGATTGTGAGGAGTAGATCTCCCCGATTAAAAGCAATCAATTAAGTTTTTGTTTCAAAATATGTTAGCGCCTGGGCAGCTGAGGTCTCGTCATCAATACAGCTAGACATTGAGCCCTCTCAGACAAAGTGAACCCTTATTAGTCTGTTGTTCTTAGATAAAATGACAACATTTATGGGAATATTGTCATAAACTAATGATTATTAAATCTTGAAGGATAAGGCGTCAGATCGAGGGCAATACAGCCATTACCATGTTTCTTACCCCTATAATTTGTATACCAGGATGTCAACCGGGGATAATGGATTCCAGGTTTAAACTGTGGGCAGCGAGGGGTGTACCTTGCTTGAGTGATTTAGAATTAGTAGAATCCCTACAGTGTGGAACCAGGTCCTTGGGCCCAGCAAGTCCACTTCGACCATCTGAAGAGTAACCCACCCAGAACCATTCCACTTCCAACCTATATTTACCCTGACTAATGCCCCAACTTACAGATCGTGGAACACTATGAGCAATTTAGCAATGGTCAAGTCATCTAACCTGCACATGTTTGTGACTGTGGGAGGAAACCTACGCAGACACCATTGAGAATATACTAACGCCACACAGCCAGTCACCCAAGGCTGGAACCAAACCCGTGACCCTGGTGCTGTGAGTCAGCAGTGCAAACCACCGAGTTCCAATATGTTACTTGATGGAGAAACAATGATATTATTTGATCTAATAACTCGTAAGTATGGACTACCTAGTAGAGACGTCTTCTGTTTTATTTTACAGATTAGAGATTTAATTAAAAACACAATTTTACCAGACACTTATAGATCCGATACAGAGAAGCAGATGATTATTGTAAAGAATACGCTCCCATTCAGTTGCCTGTACCATTTGTTGGAGAGTGTCCCCTCAGAGAAGACACTGCAGCTTTGTGATGTCTGTGCGACAGTGTTGGGGGTTTAGATCTTTTCGGAGACATGGGAGGATATTTGAGAAAATGCTCGAAGGATTTTGATCTCGAATAGGACCCATTTCATGCAGTTGAAAATTGTTCATAGGTTCTATCTGAACCCAGGTTTTCTCTCAAACTTCAATGTGGGATTACCTTCAGCATGTCCCCAATGGAGAATGACTACAGGCACTCTTAATCATCGCATGTGGTCCTGCTGCAGGCTTCGTATATATTGGAGCACTGTTTTCGGTGTGGTAGAGTGGGTCTTGGGGACCAAATTGGAGATGGACCCGGTTTTTCTTTTGCTGGGCTTGCCCAGAGTATCTTACGCAGATGCAAATGGGAAAAAAATATCCTTACTGTGTTAGGAAAAATATTCTGTTGTGTTGAATGTCTGAAATCTCCCCAGGTCTGTTGGGTCTTTATGAGCTCATCATGGAGAATATCCCTTTGGACTTTCTCACCAGCATGCTGCACCAAGAAGCAGAGATTAAGATAAGTCATGGAGTCATAGTGATGTACAGCATGGAAACAGATCCTTGGGTCCAACCCATCCATGCCAACCACATATCCCAAACCAATCTTGTCCCACCTGCGAGCACCCGGCCCATAACCCTCCAAATCCTTCTTATTCATTTACCCATCCAAATGCCTCTTAAATGTTGCACTTGTATCAGCCTTGCCGACATCACCTGGCAGTTCATTCCACACATGTACCACTCTCTGTGTGAAATAGTTGCCCCGTAGTTCTCTATTACATCTTTCCCTTCTCACCCTAAACCTACACCCTCTCGTTCTGGACTCCCCGACAACAAAGAAGCGACTTTGCCTAATTACCTTATACATGCCCCTCATAATTTTGTAAACCTCTATAATGTCAGCCCTAAGCCTCCGACGCTCCAGGGAAATCAGTCCCAGTCTGTTCAGCTTCTCTCTATAGCTCAAATTCTACAACCCTGGCAACAGCCTTGAAATATTTTCTGAACCATTTCAAGTTTCACAACATCTTTCCGATATTAAGGAGACCAGAATTGCACGTAATATTCCAACAGTGGCCTAACCCGTGTCCTATACAGCTGCAACATGACCTCCCAACTCCTGTACTCAATACTCTGACCAATAAATGAAAGCATACCAAACGCGTTATTCACTATCCTATCCACTTACGAGTCCACTTTTAAGGAGCTATGAATCTTCATTCCAAGTTTTCTTTGTTCAGTAACACTCCCTGCGACCTTACCATTAAGGGTATAAGTCCTGATAAGATTTTTTTTCTCAAAATGCAGCACCTCGCATTTATCTGAATTAAACTCCATCTGCCACTTCTCAGCCCATTGGCCTTTTGATAAATCTGAGGTGACCCTCTTCGCTCTCCACTACACTTCCAATTTTGGTGTCATCTGCAAACTTACTAACTGTACCTCTTATGTTCGCAATTATGTCAATGACAAAAAGAAGTGAATCCAGCACCGATCCTTGTGGCGCTGCACTGGTCACAAGCCTCCAGTCTGAAAAGAAACCCTTCACCACCACCCTCTGTCTTCGACCTTTGAGCTAGTTCTGTATCCAAATGGCTAGTGCTCCCTGTATTCCATGTGATCACATCTACCCCTCTGCCCTCATCAATCCTCTTTGTTACTTCCTCAAAAAACTCAAATCAAGTTTGTGAGACATGATTTCTCACGCACAAAGCCATGTTGACTATCCATAATCAGTCCTTGTCTTTCCAAATACATGAACATCCTGTCGCTTAGGATTCCCTCCAGCAACTTGCCCACCACCAACGTCAGGCTCACTAGTCTATAGTTCCCTGGCTGGTCCTTAACACCCTTCTTAAACAGTGCCACCACGTTTGCCAACCTCCAGTCTTCTGGCACCTCAACTGTGACGATACATATTACAAATATCTCAGCAAAAGGCCCAGCAATCACTTTTCTAGCTTCCCACAGAGTTATAGGGAACACCTTAGCAGGTCTTGTGGATTTATCCCCCTTTAACCGTTTCAAGACATCTAGCACTTCCTCCTCTGTAATATGGACATTTTGCAAGGTGTCACCATCTATTTCCCTACATTTTATATCTTCCATATCCTTTTCCACCGTAAATGCTGATGCACAATACTCCTTTAGTATCTCCCCCATACTTCCTGTGCTAGGACAAATATTGTGTTGTGTTGGATGTCTGAAACCGCCCCCCCCCCCCCCCCCCCCACCCCCCCCCCCCCAGGTCTGTTGTGAAGTTGTAAGCTCGTCATGGAGAGTATCCCTTTGGAATTTCACACGAGTATGGTGCACTGAAAAGCAGAGATTTATATAAGATATGGCAACCCTTTTTGGATTACCGCGATACAGGCTTTTTTGCCACTCTAAAAAGGGCTTTTATATAGTCATGACGATATTGTCTAATGAATCACATATGAAGAATTATGAACGTATGAATGTGTATCAGTTAATGCTGTCGAAGAACGAGAGCTGTCACTTTGTAATGCTGAGCTGTATTATTTATTTATTATTTATTGTTTTTGTTTTTCTTCTGTCCGTTTAGCGAATTTAAATTATTTTGTGTATATATGCACATGGGTGTAATTTTGTTCAGTTATTTGAATTGTTTTGTTAATTTTTAATATAATAATAAAAATATCTTTTTCAATAAAAAAATTGTGAAAAAATTAAAATGCTAACATTGATAGATTGCAGTCCCAAACAATTCTCATTAGAGAGATCACTCATTGTGGTTTATGTTGAAGGTCCCCACATGGGTGATGGGATGAGGTTGAGAGAGCATCCCCTTCATGGTAATCTCTCTCAGTGTGGGGAATTGAACCTGCGCTGGTGGCCTCCCTCTGCATCACAAACCAACCATCCAACCAACCGAGTGGGAGACTGTGTAACTGTTACACACAGAATCAGTCACAGATAAAGAGCAAGAGAAACCTTCATGATAAGGTAAAATGAATATTTGAGATAACGGTCATGATAACGGCTGAGGATAAAAATGTTCTCTGCTAGAAATTGTATTTTATATTGAGACAAGTATTTGGAAGCTGTCTTTGGCTGAATACAATAAGGTGAGACAAGTGAAATAACCAGAATGACCAATTGTGATTGGATATCGATAACCATACAATAAGTACATGTTTTTGATTGGTCTGTGAAAAGCCTGCTGACTGCTGCATGAATTTATAAAGCAGATGAAATATATTATAAGGAGTGTCCGTCCCCATGGGAAATGCCTTCTGAACAGATGCTAGAAGAAACCCGGGGTATGAAGGGTCTGAGAATCGTCTGCTCGCGAACAGGAAGCTGGGGGTTGAATGACTGAAAGTTCCTGTAACATGGAGCTGAGAAAACCATCAGATCACCTCCAAACGTATTGAATGTTGGAGCATGTTTGAAGTACTGAATGGCCTCATGATGGATTTTAATTGTGTGCGATTTGAAAAACGTACATCTCTACTCCATCCTCTTTCATGTTACACACTTGTGCACTGCCGCTTTATTGAAATTGGGAAGAAGTTGGAACATTATCTGGAACATCCCATAATTGGCATTCTCCAGAATATATTATAACTGTGTGTGTGTGTTGGGGGAGAGGGGGCATTAGAAATGCAAGAGAGAAACAGAGGGAAGGTGCTGCATGCAGTAGTGAGAGTGGTAGAGCATGAGCCTTGTTCGAGGGTCGGTGCTATAACAGATATACAGTGAGTGTGAAGGAGCAGAGAGAATATGGTGACCCTTACATTGACAGAGCCGGGAACGTTATTGATGCTTGTCCTGTTTTGCTGGACATTTCTTCAGATCACAGATACTGCATTGAAGTGGGTGGTGAGATCAGACCATGCTCGGTGGGTCTGGTGGTGTGATCCCTCTGGGAAGAGAATGGTCCCCCTCTGTCCTGGCCCATCCACGAGGATCTCTGTGCCCCTATGGACAAACTGACGTGTAATTTCCTCTTAGCTGCCATGCTCGGGGTAAACTGTGCAGGGCAGCTCCAAACTGAGAAAGCTCAATCTTATGCCCATTGGCTTTTTAAAGATGGCCCAAGTGTCAGGGACTACGGAATATCCAGGGGCACCCGGGCGATGGTGAGTACCTCCAGCCATGATGGGTGGGAGAATCGAGGAGAAAGTGAGGTCTGCAGATGCTGGAGATCAAAGTTGAAACTTTATTGCTGGAACAGCACAGCAGGTCAGGCAGCATCCAGGGAACAGGAGATTCGACGTTTCGGGCACAGGCCCTTCTTCAGGAATCGGGCTGGCATTGTATGAGAGGGACACCATGGAGTGGGGTGGGTAGTTAATGAGATGAGTTTGGTAAGATAGCACCAGGAAACTAGCTCGGCCTGGTACAGACAACCCCTCTGTCACACTCACTGAAAATGTCACTGAGGCAGTTCTTTGTTCGGTTCAGCCCATTGAGGCGAAGACTCTGCTGTCCTCACTCCAAGTTACTAAGTTGCAGAACAAATACTCATCCAAAACTCTCCATCGCCTGAACTCACAGCAATATTCCTTTCAATCATAATTCTTCATAATACTGACACGTATTGCTTGATATTATCGAAATGTCTTCATTTCAGCATTCTGCAACCTGTGAACATACCCTTCCACCCTTCCATGACATATTTTCTCAGTCTCCCCCCCCGTCTGTCTCCACTCTAAAACACATTCATTTACAGCAATATTGCACGGGACTGCCAGTATGACTGGCCATATGGCCCAGCTGGTCCATGCCAACCAAAATGTCCACCCAGACTCACGCCTTTTCCTTGCCCTTGCTCTGTATCCCTGTAATCCTTTCCTATCTGTGCATTTGTCCAAATGCCTTTTCAATGTTGTTATTGTACCCACCTCAATCACTTCCACTTGCAGCTCAGTCCATATGCGTACCATACTCTGTGTAAAAACGTTGCCCCTCAGGTTCCCTTTTCATATATTTTTTTTTTCCTTTCCAAACATTAACGGATGTCCTCTAGTCCTCGATTCCCCAACCTTGGGAAAATTTTGAAGTATTCACCCCATGCCCGCCTCTCATGAATTTATAAGAGTCACACTTCTATAAGAACCCTCTCAGTTTCCTACGCTGTAAAGAAATATGTTTTAATCTGTCCAACCTCTGCCTATAACTTAGAGCCTTCAGCCCAGGAAACATCTTTGGAAATTTGTTCTCCACTCTTTCTCGTTCAATAATATCCTTTCTAGAGCAAGGTGAACAAAACTGAGCACAATACTCCAACTGCAGCCATAACAACATCCTGTACAACTGCAACATAACGTCCAAACTTTTATATTCAATGCGTTGATGAAGGCCAGTGTGCCAACAGCCTTCTTCACTGTTCTGTGTATCTGTGACTCAAATTTCAGACAACCATGCACCTGATCTCCAACATCCTTTTGTTCCACTGCACTCCTTAAGACCCTCTCATTCATCATCATACTCCTACCTGGATTTGATTTTCCAAAATGCAAGACGTCACACTTATCTTTATTAAACGCCAGTTGCTATTTCTCAGCCCACTTCCGCAGCTGATCAACGTACTGCTGCAATTCCTGATAATGTTCCTAATTGTAAATGATGTCTCCTAATTTAGAGTCATCTGCAAACTTACTAACCTTGCGTTGTGCAGTCTGGTCCAAATCATAGATAACAAACAGCAATGGGACCACTGAGGCACTCCACTGGTCACGGGTCTCCATTCCGACAAGCATACCTCCACCATAGCCATTTGCTTCATAACGTCAGGCCAATTGTGTCGCCAATTTGCCAGTTTACATTGGAGTCCATGCGATCTAACCTTCTACAGCGGCCTACCATGTGGAGCCTGATCAAAGGCCTTACTGAAATCCATATGGACTATGTCCACTACCCTGTCCTCTTCAACCTTCCCGGTCACTTCCCCAAAAACTCTAACAAAATTTGTAAGGCATGATCTGCCACGCACAATGCTATGCTGACTGCTCCAAGTCAAACTCTGTCTTTCCAAATGCATGAATATCTTATATCTCCGAACCTTCTCAAGTGGTTTACCGAAACCAGATGTTAAGCTTACTGGTGTGTATTTGACAGGCATTTATTTGCAGCCCTTCATGAATTAGGGCGCATTTGTTAGCGCCCAGTCTTCCGGGTCCTTGGCGCCTTAACTGTCTTGTCTCGCCTCTTGCAGTGCTCTTGGATATACCTCTCAGGACCAAGACGTTTACCTGACTTTACCCATTCTAATATGTCCATCAGCACCTCTACTGTGATATGGACTGTACCAAGATATCACAACTAACCTCCCAAAGGTCACAGGTCTTCATGTCTTTCTTTATGGTAAACACAGAGGGGAAATTGAGGACCTCACCCATCTCTTGAGGTTTTACACATGCGTGCCAATTTTGGTTTTTAAGACGTCCTATTCTCTCTCTGGTTGTTCTTTTTCTTTCCTATACTGAATTTGGATTAACACTAATCTGCTCAGCCAAGGTTATCTCATACCCCCTTTTGAACTTGCTGATTTCCATCTTCAGTAAACTCCTGTATCCCCTGTGTACTTCCAGGGATTCCCTTTGTACCAGCTGCCTGTACCTGAGCCATGCCTCCTTTTTTTCTGTTCAGAGCTGCAATATCTCTTGTCATCCAGGGTTCTCTCTTCCAGCCTCACTTCTCCTTCATTCTCACAGGAGCATATAGACCTTGAACTCGAGCTATCTCACTTTTGAAGCCTTTCAAATTCCCCGGAATCCTTTTACCTCGAAACAAACTACTCCCATCAACCACTGCAATCCTCTGTCTAATTCCAACAAAATACGCCTTGCCCCAATTTAGAACTTGAAACTGTGGACCAATTTTGTCCGTACCATAACTATTTTAAAATTAATACAGCTCTAGTCACTTCCCGATTAGTACCCTCTACATGCTGCTTTTGGAAGCTTTCCTGAACACATTTAACAAATTACGTTCCATCTAAGTTCTTAACCCTCTGGAAGTCCCAGTCTATGTTAGGAAAATTGAAATCACCTATTATAACAACCCTATTGCTCCTGCAAGTCTCGCCAGTCTCTCTGAATATTTGTTCCTAATTCCCATTGATTAATTGGAGGCTTATAGTGCAACCACTGTAACATCACCATCCCCCTCTTACTTCTTTGCACCGTTCACAAAACCTCATTCGATATTATCTCAGCTATTTCAACTTTAAATACTAGAGTGATATGCGCCTTAATCAGAACTATTGGTATTTAAATTGTTTCCATTTACATCTCTTCCTCGTAGTGATTTTCACATTCGCAGCACCCCTTGTCAAGGTACAGTAGAGATATGGAGCTGTACATGGATGGAAACTGCACATTCTGTCACTTCCAGCATTTGTTATATGTTTCCCCACACTGGGCAGTGATCTAACACAGTGGTACCGAACAATGCAACAGTCTGGGTTTGTATATGAATGAACCAGTGTGGTCTGCACAGCTCCCCATGCTGGACATGTAGCCCAGGATTATAGATCCAGCATTGGTGTGGGCTGCACAGAGTTCCATTCTGGACATTGCTGGTTGCATTCAGCTATACGCTCGCCGGATCTACACAGTGCTCCATCCTGAAAGTATAATGGATGGGGTGGTTTTGTGAGTTGGATTGAGAATGTGAGAGAACTAAACATCTGGCAATACCCTTATTTTGTGTTTTCATTCTTGTGATTGGGCACTTCAAATGCTGACTCATCCCAAGACCCGACCCTCTGGATGAGTCATGGTGAGTGTTGTTGCAGCATCTGAGTCTGAAACATGACCAACAAATGGAGCAGAGGCTGCACAGAGCGGAGTCTCCGTATAATGGAATGAGGGAATCACAATCAGATCAGCCGTGGTCTTAGTGAATGGGGGGCAGAATTGAATGGACCACTAATGCAACTAATTCAAATATTTTTGTTTGTTCCAAGCAAACTCCCCTTCTCTCCCAGTATCCCATACTGGTGGGGAGTGAGTCACCTCCTGCTGTCCTTGCATAACAGGATGCTTGGCCTCACTAACCTCCAGATTTCCCTGTACCCCAGTCTCGAGCTCTGAGTGACTCCCTCCTTTCCCTGTGCCCCAGTCTCAAGCAGTTGAATGACTGCGTCCTGTTCCTGTGTACCAACCTTGGGCAGCTGAGTGACTGCCTCCTGATCCAAGGTTTGCGAAAGTAGATGTCCTCCTCCTGCTACTGACTAACAGGCTCCTATAGCTCTGTGCTCACCTGCTGCTCCTGTGGAATGGAGTTGAGGGCCTGAATGGCCTCTTCACATTCCTAACAGCTTCTCTTGACTAAAAACCTTTCTCCTGTTTCTGTGAAACACCATTAAAATCTGCATCATGTATTTTTGTAATTTAATCTCAGTAATTGATTATTTCAGAAGCTGAATTGCCTCCTCCTGTTCCTGTGTTATACACTCAAGAGGCAATAGAGTCACAGAGATGTACAGCATGGAAAAAGACCTTTCGGTCTGAACGTCCATACCGGCCAAATATCCTAAATAAAACTCGTCCCCCTTGCCAGCACTTGGCCCATCTCCCTCTAAACACATCCCATGCCTGTATCCATCCAACTGCCTTTTAAATGGTGTAACTGTACCTGCCTCTACCACCTCTTTTGGCTGTTCAATCCATACACACAGCAGTCTCTGTATGAAAATGTTGTGCCTCATGTCCCTTTTTAAATCTTTTCCCTCTCACCTTAAACCTTTGTCTTCTAATTTTGGACTCGCCTATCCTGGGGAAAAGACGTTGACTGTTTACCTTATCTATGCCCCTCATGATTTTATATACCTCTTTAAGATCATCCCTCAGCCTGAACACTTGAAAATAGTCCCAGCCTATTCAAACTCTCCGTGTAACTCTAACCGTCCAACACCTGAAACATTCTTTTAAAACTCTTCTGCACCTTTTCAAGTTTGACAACATCTTTCCGACAGCAGGGAGACCAGAATTAAAGGCAATATTACAAAAATGGCCAAACCAATGTCCTGTACAGATGCAACATGTCATGCCAACGCTTAGACTCAAACCACGTACCAATAAAGGGCAGGTCGCCAAGTGCCTTCTTCACTGCGCTGTCTACCTGTGACGGTACTTTCAAGGAACGGAGAAGCTGCACCACAAGGTGACACAGTAGCTTAGTGACGAGCATTGCTGCTTCAGACCGCGGCGATCTGGGTTTAATTCCATCCTTGAATGACTGCCTGTGTGGAGTTTGTACTTTCTCTCCGTGTCTGCGTGAGTCTCCTCCGGATGTTATTTTTTCCTCTGACAATATAAAGATATACAGATAAGTGTAGATTGGCCATGCGAAATTGCGTATAGTACCCAGGAATGTGAAGGCGAGGTGTATTAACCATGGAAAATGCAGGCTCAGAGGGATAGGGTAGGGGTTTGTCCAGTGGGATACTGTTTAGAGGTTCGGTGTGGCCTCGATGGGCCGAATAGGCTGTTTCCTCACTGTAGGGATTCGATACTTTCTATGGAGTTCTCCTTGATTGGCAGCTTTCGACAGGGCCCTACCTACATGTCTTGCCTTGATTTGTCTTTCCAAAATGATACACCTCGCATTTAACTAAAATAAACTCCATCTGCCACTCCTCGGTTCACCTAAGCAAAGTCCCATTATAGTCTGAGCGATCATGCTTCACTGTCGACTACACAAAACAATTTGGTATTACCTACAAACTTACTGACCATACTTCATATACTCAAATGCAAATGATTTGTATGAGTGACAAAAGGCAGTGGACCCACAATTGATCTTTGCGGCACGTCACTGGTCACAGGTCTCCATGTTTAATGAACAAATGTCACTGTCACACACCATGTCCAATATTCAAGAAAATTTTGGATCTAAATGGCGAGCTCTCCCTGGATCCCAGGCAGTCTGACCTTGCTAACCAATCTACCATGTTTTCTTAAATAATGACACTATGTTATCAGCCCTCCAGTCTTTTGATACCTCACCTGAGAAATCAATGTTACAAATATGTCAGCAAAATGCTGAGCAATCTCTTTCCTAGCTTCCCACAAACATCTGGAATACAGCTGCTCAGGTCCCAGGGGGTCTTTTCACCTTTATGTGTTTTAAAATGTCCAACGCCTCCTTGTAATATAGACACTTTCAAGGTATCACTATGTATTTCTTCATTCTCTCTGGTAACCTCCTCCACATTAAATACTGAGGAGAAATATTTGTTTCGTATCCCTCCAATCTCCTGTGGTTCCACACATAGGTAGTCTTACTGATCTTTAAGGGGCCCTATTCTCTACTTAGTTACTATTTTGCCATTAAAGGATTTGTAGAATTTCTTCAATGCCTCGTTAACCCTATTTCTAAAGCCATCTCTTGTCCACATTTTTCTGGCCGATTTCCCCGTTGACGAGATACTTGTTGTCCTTATACACCTCTCGGGATTCACGTGATCTCAGCTCTGTTTACCTGACATATGCCTCCTTCCTTACCTTGATCAGAGCATCAATATTTCAGCCATCCAGCACTCTCTGCACCCACCAGCCTTGCCCCTCTCACTAATGGGAACACGTTGGCTCTGGACTCTCTGAAACCAAGTTTTGATGGCCTTGCATTTTCCAACCATCCTTTTACCGGTGAATAGGGTATTCCAATCTGCCTTTCACAGGGCTCGCCTAACGCTTTCAAAATTGGGCTTGTTAAAAGTTAGAACTTTAATGTTTACATCAGGTCTTTCCTATTTTAAAACTAACTTAAAACTAATATTTATGTGTATCAGAATTGAAAGTTAGATAAACACTTCCTGCCCCTCTGTAACAGGCTCGAGAGGCTGAATGGGCTCCCCGTGGCCCTCTGTAGTAGACTAGAAAGGCTGAATGGCCTCCTCCTGTCCTTGTGTAACAGACCCGAGACATTAAATGACACAGCAACCCGTGGATTACGAACAGCCGTTAAACTGTATCTGATGGAGTTCCATCCCTTCGCAATTACAGAAACACAAACAACACAATTTACTCCAGGTGCCCTCTCAGTAGCACTTCATACAGCTACAGCGACATATTTCCACATATTTCCACAACATCTTTTCAGTTAATTAACTGTCTGTTTCTGTCTTTAATGTGAATCTCTCTATCCCTTTGTATCTTTCCCTGGCCTTCGGTTTTCGCTCCCTAGTGTATCGAGTGCTGGCATTGTGTAGCTCAGAAATAATGAAATGGTGTGTGTCAGGCTATTGTTCATTTCCCGGTATGTCCCATGTGATGGTCCATGGACAGGCGTGTTTCAGAAGTTATGTGACACATCCTTGTAACTTGGTCTGTACCTGTGTTTGTCCCTCTCAGGTGACCTTGCGATCAGTAACACGAAGAAGCCCACTGAGTAAAGGACCAGACATCTAAATTGCAAGAAAATGCTGTCACGTTTTTTAAATAAAAGGTTATTTTCTCCTTTTTTTTAAGTAAGAGGTCTTAAAGGCCAAACTTCCTACTGAAAACGGCTCCAGTAAATAACTTGAGGGGATTTTAGTTTTTTTTAAAATAAATAATAGTAGAAATGGCCAGCTCGATCAGACCAGGCTTTCTAGTTTTTTTTTTTTTATTGTAGCTATAAAAATCAATGCTTGGGGTTCCAGAAGGGTCGTAAGTTTTAGTAAATTATCCCTAGCTGTTATTCTCTCTGAAACATCACTTGATGGTGTTTCCTCCTGGATTGGAGAACTGTATGCAAGAAGGCATATCTGAATGTTCCTTTTTGCCATGGGATGTGTATGGGATGTTGGTATATTGGAACAGTTCATTTGTAGGAGGTTCTGTATCCATTATTCGGTTAAGATTTCCAATAGTTAAGTTATTCTAAATTCATCTTCATTTTGTCTGGATTTTCATTTGAGTGTTTTAATTTATTGTGTTTTGCTTAATGGTGAGTGGTTTGACAATAGCATCACATCTGGAACACCCAACTCGCATCTACCTTTAAAATAAGGCAAGGTTGGCATCCAAGCTACCTTCTTAAAATAGTTTGAGGCAGTCTGGTTCGTCTATAGCAAACTGGGGACTCTTGTCCGGTTCTAAATCGATAATACCAAATTGGGTTTAGAATTTGCAAACGGGCCATTCGACCCAACAAGTCCACACCGACCCTCCGAGGAGTAACCTACGCAGACCCATTCCTTTCCCCTATTATTACACACCTACCCCGACTAAGGCACCTAACCCACACATCCCTGAAAACTATGAACAATTTATCATGGCCAATTAACCTGAAATGCACATCTTTGGATTGTGGGAAGAAACCAAAGCATCCAGAATAAACTCATGCAGGCACTGGAGAGTATGCACCAGGAGACTATTGGGTTCAAAGGTCGCGTATGGCAGTTGCTCGTGTCTTTTTTTCTGGATGTTGAATTCGGTTGATTGAAATAGTGTTTTGTGTATAAAGATTCAGTCACTAAGTGTTCTCTGGGTGTGGAAAAGTGAAGATGGGGGTTTTAGAAAAGGTAATGAAGGAAAAGCTGTTGGAATTGACAGACAAGCTGGAGTTGGGTTGCGATTATCTGTGAGAAAATGAGAGGTAATTACAGCTATAGTTCGGCAATTACATTTGGTAGATCAGTCATCAGACTCTTTGGAAATGGCTGGAAGTCAATTTCAAATGAGGCACTTTGAACATGAGAAGGAATTGAAAGAGTTTGAATTATGATGAAAAGTAGAAATAAAAGAAAAGGAAACGAAGGAGAAAGAGAGAAGAAGAGCAGAGCGTTTCATCTTAAAAAAAAGCAATTAGAGAGGAAAGTTGACATAGAAGGCGGAGATGAAGGTAGACGGTCGGCGGGATGAGGAGGATAGTGAGGTTGAACAACCCTATTGTAACCAATGGTCTAATGGGGTTCTGTTTAAATGCATCCAGGCATTATCTAAATTTGATGAGAAGGATGGGGAAGCCTTTTGTATTTCATTTGAGAAAGTGGCTAAACAAATGCAGTGACCAGTGACCATGTCGATTTAATTTATCCAAACAAAGCTGGTAGGTATTGGCATCCCTATCGGAGGAGGTATCTGGGGAGTATGAGGATGTGAAGAAAGCCATATGAAGTGTATATTAGCTTGTTCCAGAAGCTGACAGACAGCGTTTCAGGAATCTAAAAAAGGGTCCCTGGTTAAACGCACATTGAGTTTGAAAGGATCAAACAAAGTATGTTTGAAAAGAAGGTAAGGGTATTAAAAACAGAGCAAACCTATGACACTCTTGGAGAGATTCTTATTTTGGAGAAGTTCAACAATTCACTTCCTGCAGTCATGAGAACTCGTGTAGATGAGCAGACTGTTAAAACGGCAAGATTAGAAGCTGAAATGGCTGATGATGATGATTGTGTTCAGAAATCAAAGTTTCTGTGATAGATTGAGAAGAATGTCCGAGATCTTCTTAACACATTTACCTGTGAGAGTAAGGTTTACTGGCATAGGCCAGGAGTATCAGGTAAAGAAGTTACAGCATTAAGAGGTACAGAAGCATGTCACTCTTTTATGCTGAGACATGAGGAGCTATGTCATTCAGAGGGAGTATTGGAGAGATGAGATGTGCTCCCTTATGTAACGTGTGGTTGGAGTGTCCAGTGGAAACATCAACAGATTTATTCCACAATGGGGAAGGAGCCTTGAGCTTGGTGTTGGCGATACAATATTTCAGCATTTAAATTGCGAATAACGTGCCTGAGACAAATCTCAGAGAGACAGATCTCTGAGTCACTGATCGTGATTCCATAAAATTTTTGGAGAAGATTAGGAAGAAAAATACCAGTCTGTTTCGATTGAGCTTATTATTGCTGCCATTCAATTTGAAATTATATAGGTGACAGGGCGAGAAAAACTAAGTTTCGACACGTTGTTGAGACTTGGATGAAGAAAGACAAAGCCATTCTGTGGCAGGAGTAAAATGACTGAAATCGAAACTAGTTGTGAGCATTTGTATGCTCAGAGTCAATGTAATATATATGCATTTCAGTCTGCCAATAGTGGAAGATTAGGAGGTCTAAAGTGAATCCATCTTTGTATATTGATGGATCATTTTATTGAAGGTGGAGTCGCAAAGATACTATCACTGTAAAAAGGTTATTTTCTCTTGGGTTTTTGTTTTGAAGAGAGGTTTTCAAGGCAGAGATGCAGAAATGCTGTCCGAAAACAGTTTAAGTAAATAACTGAGAAAGCTTTTAGATTTCATCAAAACGGTGGTAACGATGGAAGGGCAGTGGCCAGCTCTCCCAGACCAGGGTGTCTCATTTTGATTTTAGCTGCAGCATTCAGAAGCAGCTGGGGACTCCAGAAGGATGGGAAGTTTTATTACAGGATACCTAACTGCTTTTCTTTCTGAGATCTCTGTTGATGTTGTTTCCTCCTGGATTGGAAAACTGCTGTAAGGATCTGTATTTGAATTTATCTTTGTGCAAAACGGTGTAAACCAAGAAGGCACGGTATCTATTGTTTGTGCAAGTGTTCCAACATATAAGCCATCCCAAAATATTCTTTTCTTTGATTGCATTTTAAATAAAGCATTTGAATAGATTACATTGTGCTTAATGTCGAGTGGTTTGACCAGTCACAACATAACTTTAAGGCACACTTCACATCTTTATTCAAAATAAGGAAAGGTTTGGGTCTAAGCAGCCTCCTTAAAATATTTTGCAAGGAAATAGTCTGGTCCACAACACTTGTAGCCGAGGGGTTTCTGACTGACCCCTGTTATTGAAAAGTTAGTGAAGGGGCTAGGGATGGTTTGCTGGAGGTTGTGCTGTGAGCTACCTCAGACATTCAGGGAGACCTGAGGATCTGGTGACCCAACTCTGGATGGAGCATGGGGACTGCAGTTACAGCATCTGAGTCTGCAACATGAACAACAAATGGAGCAGAGGCTGCAGAGTGGGGAAGCTCTGGATCAACACTGTGAGTGTGTTGGCAAAGGGATCTGCTGTATCAATCCGGGGTTTTCCAGGAACAGCTGCCCAAGCTCCACTTAATTCAGGAACAGAATGTGAGGACATCCTCATTGAACAAGTAGCTGGTAACTGAATGGTGTCACGTCATTCAACATGACCTGCAGCTTCATACCGGGGGGAGGACTGCGCTACCAGTGGCTGTTAGGTTCACAATTTCACTCTGCTTCTATGATCCAGAACTTTCCAGGCAGGTGTGGTTGAGATATCCATCAGCTCCCAGTATCTCAACATCAATGTCATCATTCCGTGATGGAGGATATATATGGAAGATGAGGTAAATACATTGTTTCTCCCACAGCAGGGAACTGCCGGGTGTATCCTTATTTTCCCAGTACAGTGGACGTCCAGTTGGTGTACATGGCATCTTCAGAGTATGCATGTCAATGGGGAGAGGTAGAGGAACTGAAGGAGCTCTCTCTCTATTAATGTTATAGTGTGTCCATGTACAGTACATCATGTTGGTGAATACCCCTGACCTGAAAGCAGCCACAGTTCCTTCATTCAGAAGCAGGCAGCCATTCCCATCGTCCATTTAGAAAGGAATGAATGCATCTTGGAGGAAGACCGTCCCGTTGATACACATTACAAAAAGTCATCGCATCACCAACCAACCACATCAAAATATTGCATGGCGTCACTTGGAGCACCAAAGAGCAGACGATCATGGATGGAGCAAAACCTTCCATGTCTGAACGGGTCTTAGTGAACCCCCCAGTGCCGAGCATCATTAAGTCCTGTAATCCCTCTCTATTTCAGTAACATACTGCTTTCCATTAGTTCTGTAAATGGAATTACAGGTTATATCATGTTATATTCCACCTGCCAAACGATTATCCATTGCTTTTACCACTCTGTATATATTTGCAGACTCTCCACCCTCTCTTGATAATATAATCTCTTTCTTATCACAGCGACATCAGCAAGCTCAGTATCAGTACATCTGTTCCATCCCACTGATCATTGACATAGATTGTAAATAGTTGAAGACCCAGCAGTGGTCGTTATATGACTCAATAATTTACGACCTGTCCAACTGATTAAGACTGACTTATCTGGAGTGCCTGATTCCTGTTTGATAACGAGTCCTCCCCATTCCTGTGTAACAGATTGAAAGGACTGAATAAGAACGAGGAGCATCAGTCGGCTATTCAGCTCCTAGAGACTGCTCCGCTATTGAATACAATCATGATTGATGTCATTTTTGCTCCACCATTGAATACAATCATGGCTGATGTCATCTCTTCTCCGCCATTGAATACAATCATGGCTGATTGAATTTCTGCTGTGCTATTGAATACAAAGTTTGGGAGAAGATTTGTAGCTCGGGTGCTCATTGTTGTGGTTCTGTTCACTGAGCTGAGAATTTGTAGTGCAGACGTTTCGTCCCCTGTCTAGGTGACATCGTCAGTGCTTGGGAACCTCCTGTGAAGCGCTTCTGTGTGTCGTGGTGTCCTCTCTGTTGTGTGATATTTTGGCCATTTTTAAAAAATCCGTTTTTAAGCACATCGACCTGAACACAATATACCGGCCACAGCAGCGGAATTACAACCAGAAGTGGCAGATACAAACCATTATAAATGCCGGAGGAAACATCACAGAAACGCTTCACAGGAGGATCCCAAGCACTGATGATATCTACTAGAGAGGGGATGAAACGTCTGCAACACAAATTCCCAGCTCGGCGAACAGAACCATAACAACTATTGAATTCAATCACGGTTGATGTCATCTCTGCTCCACCATTGAATACAATCATGGCTGATGTCCTCGCGGCCTCTGTTCCACTTTCCTGGCATCTCTCAACCCTAAAACTCTGATCTCTTGCTATAGATTGCGCCACTGTCAGTGTCCTCTGAAAATAGCATTTTCTATCCCGTGAACCGAGTAATGATATCGAACGCAAATAGTTGAGGCAAAAGTACTGAAATCTATGGCACCCCACAAGCTGCATTTGCCAAAAGAAAATGACAGATTTATTCCATCTGAATGAATTTTATTGGTTAACCAATCCTCCATACAAGCTAATAAATTACTCCTAAACAGATGTTGTCTGATCTTACCACTTACTCTTTGGAGAAGCGACATATCCAATGCTTTCAGAAAGACCTGACATTTCATCTGCAGGAATCCTACTATCCACCTTGTTAGTCACATCCTTAAGTAACACAAGCAAACAATTCATACTCGGTTTATCCTTCGTAAAACCATATTGACTCTGATAGATTGTGGTTTAAATTTGCAAATGTCCTCAACAACGGATTCCAATAATATGCCTTAAATTACAGTAGCTTTTTCGTTACGTTTTACTCCCTAATGTATACAGTTATTACAAGTTCTTCCCTTTTGAAAACCTTTACGTTTTCTTTGAAATCCTGTTTAATGCGCACACGTTTTTAAGAGATCTGCTCCAATTGCTGTGTACGAGCCATGTGTGGCTGAATGGATTCATCATCCTGCTGGTGTACAAACTCGATGGGCTGATGTCTTTCTGGTTTTCCAATAATCTCATCTCTATGGCCAGAATGACCTCCTTCTGTTGATGTGTTAGAGGGTTGGGAGTTTATGGAATCTTCCTGTTGCTGTGTAACATTTTGAGGGGATGATGGGTCTTCTCATACTTCTCCATAACAGGCTGGAGATACTGAACAGTCTCCTCACGCATCCTGAGATGGGTCTGAGGGAGTGATTGCTTTTCTCCTGTTCTCACACAACAGATACGTATCTGAATTACGTCCAACTTTCTTATTAAAAACTGCCTCAGATACTTTGTCTCCTTATTCAATTCCCCTAAAAAGGATCAGAGGGGCTGAATGACCTCCTGTTATCCCAGTGTAACAAATCTCCAGTCACTGTGTGGCTTCTTCCAGTTCCTGTGTTAGAGACTTGAGGAGGCTGAATGGACTGATCCTCTTGCTGTGTAACAGGATACTGGAGCAGCATGGCCTATTCTGAGTCCAGTGATTTGACTCGAGGGGCTGATTGGCCTCCTCCTGTCACCTTACATCAGGCTTCAGGGCTGAATACCCTTGTACTGCTCTGGTGTAAAAGGGTCGAAGGCGTGAATACCCTTCTGCTGTTCCTGTGTATCAAGCTGGAGAAGTGGAATGGATTCCTCCATTTATTGTGTAATTGGCTTCTATTGCTGACTCCTTCCGGTGTTCGATGTAAAAATATGATCATCTTTCATTCCTCTACACTCAACCTGATTATTCTTTCCTTATGGGTTAATACCTTCATTACAGGAATCAGTTGAGGGAACCATCTCTGAGCTGCTTCCAATGTAACAATATCCTTTCCTCAGTGAGGAGATTACATTTGTACACACTACTCCAGATGTGATCTCACTAAGACACTGTACAGCAGCAGCAGCAGCACTTCATCAACCTGTTGTATGGTTCCCACCTAGTTTCGAGCATTCTCAGGGGAAATACACAGCATTGTTGAAAGATCATTGTCCTTCTCTACTCCACAGCATAACAGAAGATCTGAAGAAGCGGTTAAATGATGTGGCGAGATGATCTCTAACATTAATTTACCCAGATTCCACGACGCTCAGATTCTACAGAATCTGATCAGGTGGAGCTCAGAAACAGCAAGGAGAAGCAAACATTGATGGGAGTTATATATCAAAGTGAAAGTTGTAATACAAATGCTGGATATGTTACAAAACAGGAAAATGAAACATACACGTCTGTGGCTACTGCAGTAATAATGTACTGTTTAAATTATATCTAAGCTGTGTTAACTCAACTGAATGCTAATGCTGGGAAAAATGGATTTCATGAGCATGTGTTAGATGGCTTGTATTAACATTATGTCGAGCACCAAGCTCGAGATCAGGTTATTTAGGAATTTCTGTTGGATGATCAGAAGAGCTCATTGAAAACTTTGCTGTAAAGGACCTTTTGGGAACAGTGACCACAATACATTTGTTTTCTTTTATGATGTTTGAGCACACGACAATTTTTGTTTTATTTGAAGTAACCGTTATAATTCTGAATCATGCAAGCCATGAAGGTGTGAGGAGGAAGTGAAGACTACAGATGCTGGAGATCAGAGTCGAAGAGAATGGTGCTGGAAAAGCACAGACAGGCAGCATACTAGGAGCAGGAGTATAGATGTTTTGGGCATAAGCCCTTCGTCAGGAATGAGGCTTGTGGGCCAAGGGGGCGGAGAGATAAATGAGAAGGGAGTGTGGTGGGGGAGGTAGCTGGGAATGTTATAGGTAGATGAAGGTGGGGCTGAAAGTGAAAGGTGATGAACGGAGACAGAATGCCTCATCTACTGCACCCATTACACCCAATGTGGTCTTCTCTAATTTGGAGAGACAGGACGCCAACTTGTGGATCATTTAAGAGAATATCCCTGGGACAACCACATTGACCAACTCCACAGTTTTGTGGCTGAGCACTTTAACTCCCCTTCCCACTCTGCCAAGGACATGAGGGTTCTGGCCTGCTCCATCCACACTCCCTAACCACCAGACGTCTGGAGGAAGAAAGCCTCATAGTTTGTGAGAAGATTTGTAGCTCGGGTGCTCGTTGTTGTGGTTCTGTTCGACGAGCTGGGAAACTTCTACCTTGGGATTCTCCAACCACAGGGGTCAATGTGGATTTCACCAGTTTCCCCACTTGCCCAAACTCCAGCTTATCCCAGTCCAAACCTCTAACTCAGCACCGCCCTTTTGAACGTTCCTATGCGTCCACCTTCAATTCCATCAGCCCCACCTTCATCTACTTGTTAGATCAAAGGACGCAGCTTAGAAAAATGCCAAGTGTTGTAGTAAGCCAGTGGATTCAGAGAAATGTAAGACCCAGTAAAGGATGGCCCAGAAACTGAGAAGAAAATCAAAAACGTAAAGCATGCAAATAAAAGAAAATCATAAAGACTGCTAAAAAGCTTCTATCAATATATGAAATAAAAAAAGTTAAAATGTGGAGCAGTGAGTGTGCGGACAGGATAATTTATTGTAGAGAACAGAGAAATCACAAGGAAAAGAAACAGTAATTTTTGTGTCCATCTTCAAGGAAAAAATATCCAGAAATTCTCCCAGAAATACCAAGAGACTGTGGGACTTGTGTAAATAAAGTCTAAGGTCATTCATATCAGTGATGAGGTCGTCATTGAAAAGATAGCTGGATTGAGTACTGATAAATCTGACAGACCAGATGTAGTTCATACAAGAATTTCAGATGAAGCAGCAACAGACATATTGATTGCATTGTGGATTTTCATGTTATTTTCCTACACATTACTGAAAGGCATTTAGCCAATCTGAATAAGGTGAAGGTTATAAATATTATCCGACTGTTTAAGAAAGGATGAAGATGGAGAGCGGTGAACTACAGACCGGCTAACATGTCATCCGTGGTTGGGTGTCTGTTGGACTCCATTACATAGAACGTGCTGCTAGATATAGAGAAAGAAATGGCAAAACTCGGAAGTACGATAATGCATCGATGAAATGAAAGCCATAAGTGGCAAATACTTTTTGTAATGGTTTGAACATGATTCTTGTAGATATAGGCAATGAAGAACCAATGGATAACGTATAGTTGGAGATTCAGGAGCAATTTTTTTAAAAGTACTGACACGTAAGCTCATAAGAAAAATTAAAGCGCAAGGTTTTGGGAAGAATATATGCAAATGGGACGGTAAAAATTAGGTTTACATTCATGTGAATACAATGGAAATGTAGAAGATGTCGTGCACCAGTTGCATAGAGTGTTGGTGAGACTAAACTTAAAGTATTGTGTACCGTTTGGAGTCCCAATCTAAGATAGAATATACTGACTACACAGTAACTGCAAAAGGTATTATCCAGATTAATCCAAAAAATGGCAAGATTGTCTGATGGGGAAACTCAGCCTGTGATCTTGAGTTTCATATGGTGAAACTTCGAAACAACCAGGGGACTGAATAACAGAGGGACATGGAGAAGTGCAAACAGGCGAACTTAGCGAGAATCCCACGATATTCTACACGTACAAATAGAACAGAATTATCAGCCAACAGTTAGTTTCTATTAGAAACCAAAGGTGACAATCTGTGTGTGAAGCTGGTGAACATTGATGGATTGTTACATGAGACATTCACATCTGTTTTACTTGGGAGAAGGAGAATGCAGGTACAGAATTCGAGAAGATGGACTGGAAAGCTCTTGAACAGATTGATGTAAAATACAAGCAGGGGTTTGAGACTTTGTCCGGTATAAAATCGGACCAATCTCCCGGTCTGGATGAATTGTATCATAGGCTGTTGTCGGGGTCAAAGGAGGAAAGACCCTAACTGAAAATTTTATTTAGAATCTGACCATAGAGGAGGTGCCAGAGAACTGGAGAACTGCTAATATGATTCCACTTTACAGTAAGGGTGGGAGAGATAGACCAGGGAACTATAGACAAGCGAGTGTCAGATCATTGTTAGGGAAACTAATGGAGAAAATAGCAAAGGATAAAATTGAACTCCAATCAGATTAGCAAGGTTTGATCAGGGATGTTCATCATCACGTTATCAGAGGGAAGTCACATCTAATGAATTTGATTGAATTTGAGGAGGTCGCTTATTTAGTCTTGCAGCAATGCCTTTGACAAAGTTCCACATGGGAAATTGAAAAATAAAGTACAATCTCACAGTATCAAGGATAACTTGACAAGTTCGAACGAAAGTTGTCTTAGTGCCAGGAGATAGAGGGTGGTGGGAGAAGGCTGTTTGTGTGACTTGATTCCAGTGTCCCCTGGTGTACCACAGAGATCAGTGCTGTGTCCCTTATTGTTTATGTTTATTCATAAATGGTGTAGGTGTGAATTTGCAGGGGGTGAGTAGAGAAAGTGGGAGTTGCGATAAGTAAGTTTGCGTTTGATACAATGATTGGCCGGGTGGTTGGCAGTGAGGAAGCAGGCTTAAGTTGCACGAAGATACAGAAGGAATGGTCAGACGGGTGGATCAATGGCAGATGGTATGTAAAACTGATAAATATGAGGTGATGCACTTTAGAAGAAGCAACAAGACAAGACATCCCTGAATGTGACTGGACAGGGTACTGAACAAGTTAAGATTGGACCTTGGGTGCAGCGTTTATTAAACAGTGCTTAGATTATGAGAGCTATACATGGCTTTGGTTAGTCCAAGATGGAATAGTGTGTGAAGTTCTGGGAGCCACATTACCGGAACGATGTGATTGCACTGGAGGGTCTGCATAGGAGATTCACCAGAATGTTCCCTGGGATGGAGCATATCAGCTATGGAGAGAGGCTGGGTAAGCTCGGGTTGTTTACTTTGGAATAGAGAAGGCTGAGGGGGATATGATTCAGAAGGATAAGATAATGAGGGACATGGACAGGATGGATAGACAGCAGCTGTTCCTTTTAGTCAGAGGGTCAAGAACACGGGAGCACACTTTTAAAGTGAAGGGTTTGAGGTAACAGAGGGCTTTTTTTTCACACAGACGGTGTTGGGGTCTGGAATGCACTTGCTAGGAGGGGAGTTACCAGGGGTAACCCCACAAACGTTAAAAAGTGCTTGCACGAGCACTTGGAGGTGTCATAGCATTCGTGGCTACGGGCCTGGTGTTGGAAAGTGGGACTAATATTGATCGTGCTGTATTTCGTTTGGCACAGGGTCTATACTCCTGTGAGAGAATGGTGGGGAAGGTCAATTATTGAGCATCTGAAGGCAGAAATTGATCGATTTCTGAAGAGTATATTCACAAGGGTTATAAGAGTGAACTGTAATAGCTTGTTAAATCATGTCAATATGAGAAGTATGAGAAAATAAGTGCAGCTTCCTTACAATCTGAAACCAGAGAATGGGCAATGGGGAACAGGGAAATGGCAGAACTATGAAGCCATTACTTCAGTTCTGTCTTCACAGAACTTTATAACAATGCTAGGAAAACCAAGTCTGGTGTGGGAAAATGACAGTACACAGAACATAGAACAGAGTAAGTAAATAGTTCAGGAGAAATTATTGGGAGTGAAAATAATGGGCATAGACAACATTAACATAGGTTTATGAAATGGGAATTATGATTGAGAAACAGACTGGGAGGCACATGAAAGAGAAGCAATGGAGGTAATACATTTGGAATTTCAGAAAAAACTTTGGAAAATCGCCAAACCTAGTTTGCAAAATCAAATCTTCGTGGATTGAGGCTAATATATGGCCATATTTCTAGAATGGGACAGCTGGCAGGAAAGAGTGAATAGAAATAAACAGACTCGGCAAGCAACAGCCTGACATTACCTGTAAGGTATGATTCTGTGAGTATGACTATGTCCCAGGCTCCCCATCACCTTCCCCGAATATCTATTGTCTCACCAGCAGGACAGACACAGCAGAAGTGGCGGCACAGTGGGGTACAGTGGGGTACAGTTGGAAGGGAATTGTCTGGGAGTCCTCAACAGTGACTCCGTATCCCAGGAAGTCTCGTGGCATTAGTTTGTACATGGGAAAGGAGACCTTCTGCTGATTACCATGTACCAACCTCTCTCAACTGATGAATCAGTACTCCTCCATGCTGACCAACACTTGGATGAAGCACTAAGGGTAGCACGTACGCAAAATGTACTCTGGGTGGGGGATTTCAATGTTCACCACCAACAGTATCTCAGCTACAGCATTACTGATTGGGCTGGCCGGGTCGTAAATGAACTAACAGCTAGACTGGGTCGCAGGTGGTGAAGGAACCAACTAGAGGAAAATATATACTTGACCACAACCTTACTATTCTGCCAATTGCAGAAGTATCTGCCCATGACAATATTGGTAAGAATGACTACCGCATAGTAATTGTGAAGACAAGTCACACCTTCACATTGAGAATAAGCTCCATCATTTTGAGTGGCACTATCCACGTGCTAATTAAGGCAGACTTCGAATAGATCTAGCAGCTCAAGTCTGGGTTTCCATAAGGTATTGTGGGTCAGCAATAGCAGCAGAATTGTACTCCTGCACAATCACATGGCCTGGCACATTCCCCTCTCAACAATCACCATCAAGCCAGAGAATCAACCTTGGTTCAATGGAGATTGCAGGAGGGTAGGAACAGCACTGGGCACACTTGACATTGAGATGTCAGCCTGGTGAAACCACCAAACAGGACTACATTTGTGCTAAATAGCAGAAGCAGAGATAGACAGAACTAAGCGATCCCACAAGCAACAGTTCAGATTTAAGCTCTGCAGTCTTTCCACTTCTAGTCGAAAAACGCTGCGGACAATTAAACAATTCACTGGAGGAAGAGTTCCACAAATATCCCCATCCTTAACGGTGGAAGAGCCCAGCACTTCAGTGTAAAAGATAAGGCTGATGCATTTCAACAATCTTCATTCAGAAATGCTGATGCATTTCAACAATCTTCATTCAGAAATGCTGAGTGGATGATCCATCTCAGCCTCCTCCAGTGGTCCTCAGTAATTCAGTTACCAGTCATCAACCAATTCGATTCACTCCACGTGATATCCAGATGCAGTTGGAGACATTGGATACTCCAAAGGGGACATACCCTGACAATATTCTGGAATCATACTGAAAACTTGTGCAACAGAACTTGTCACTGCCCTTGCCAAGCTATTACAATATCGTTACAACAACAACATTTACCCGATTATGTGGAAAATTACCCAAGTATCTCCTATACAGAAAATGTAGAACAAATCCAATCCGGCCAATTACCACCCCATCAGTCTACTCTCGATCATCAGTAAAGTGGTGGAAGGTGTCAGTGCTTTCAAGCAGCACCTGCTCAGCAATAACCTGGTCAATGACGCTCAGTTTCGACTCCAGCAGGGTCATTCAGCTCCTGATCTCATTTCCTTGGTTCAAACATGGACAAAAGAGCTGAAGTCCAGAGGTGGCGTGAGAGTGACAGCCCTTTAAAACAAGACTCCTTCGACCAAGTGTGATATCAAAGGGCCTTAGCAAAACTGGATTCAATGGGCATCAGGAGCAACCCCCCCCCCCCCCCCCACCCCCACCTGGGTTAGAATCATACCTGAAAAGTAGGAAGAAGGTCATGGTTGATGAAGGTCAGTCAACTCAGCTCCATGACAAGTCTGTAGGAGTCCCTCAGGCAGTGGCCTAGGCCCAAGCGTCTTCAGGATTGCTTCATCAATGATTTTTCCTCTATTATAATGTCAGAATTGGGACGGTTCGCAAATGATTGCACAATGTTCAGCAACATTTGTGGCCCCTCAGATACTGAATCAGGCCATATCCAAATGCGACAAGATCTGGACAGTATCCAGACTGACACGTGGCAAGTAATATTCACACCACACAAATGCCAGACCGTGATCATCACCACTAAAATAGAATCTAACCATTGCCCCTTGGCAGTCAATGGTGGGACCACTAATGTATTCCCCAGTATCAAAATTCTGGGGGGGGGGGGGGGTAATCATTGCTCAGAAACTCACTGGACTCGCTACATAAACACAGTAACTATAAGAGGAGGTCAGAAGCTAGGAGTACTGCGACAAGTAACTCACATTCTGACTTCCAAAAGCCTGTCCATTATCTACAATGCATAAGACAGAAGTGTGACAGAATACTCCCCATTTTCCTGGATGATTGCATTCCCAACAACACTCAAGAAGCTCGATACCATCCTGGACAAAGCAGCCAGTTTGAGTTTCGTTTCATCCACAATGCTCCAACATCAACGCTCAGCAGCAGCAGTGTTTTACTATCTATATGTTGCACTGAAATGATTCACCAAAGATCCTCAGACACCATCTTCCCAACACACAACCACGTCTATACAGAAGGACTAGGGCAGCAGATGTGTTGGAACCTCACCATCTTCAAGTTCCCCTTCAAACCATTCACCATCGTGACTTGGAAATATATCACCGTTCCTTCACAGTTACTGGGTCAGAATCCTGGGATTCCCTCCCTAATGGCATTGTGGGTCAACTGCACAGGTGGACTACAGTGGTACAGCAAGGCCACCACCACCTTCTCAAGGGAAATTAGTGACAGGCACAAATGCTGCCCCAGCCGGAGACACCCAGAGACACGAAATAAAGAAATCGGAAAAAACATTTAACAGAGGAAGGTTGCTGAGGTATCGCAGGGATCAGTGGTCAGGCCCCAGCTGTTCCCACTACCCATTAAACATTTGTTTGCTGGAATCAAATAAAATATATCGTAACCTGCTGACTGCACGAAAGGATGTTGGGTTGTGAGTGGGTAAGGAGATTGTAAAAAAGCTCCAAGGTGACTAGGACAAGTGGAGTGAATGGGCAAATACGTAGCAGATGGAGAGCAAGGTGGGTAGAGGTGATGGTATGCCGTTTGGTGGGAAAAAGAGATTGGCAGCCTAAGTTTGAAAAGGGATTGTTTGAACCATGTTGATCTACAAAGCGATGTATACTCGTTTTTGCTGTTTCTTTCTGGGCAACCCTCCGAGCTTCCCGCAGCGCAGTGAGTTCTCAACCCAGATGTCAATACTGGGAATAGCATTGTCACGCTGACCAGTGTACATAGACCCTCCAAGGCGGGAGCTGTACACCAGTCACTGAAAGCAATATTGCTGGAACAAAAAGCAGTTAGGAAGTTAAATGGTGCGTTGGCTTTCATTTCAGGAGGATTTGAGTCCAGGAGTAAGGGTGTCTAATTGCAGCTGTACAGGCCCTTGGAGAGAACCAGTCTCGAACATTGTGCATTATTGTGTGCGGTTTTGGCCTTACCTTATAAAGGAAAAACCTGACATTTCGGGAGAGCAGAGAAGGATGACCAGGCTGACCTCAAGAATGAAAGGCTTGTTGTGGGGGTAGAGTTTGGGGCGACTGGGCATGTATTCCATGAGCTTTAGGAAAATGAGTGGCGATCTCAGTGAGATGTATAAAACTCCGACAGGGTGTGACAGATTGGAAGCAGGGATGATAATTCCCCAGGCTGGGACGCTAAAACAAGGGACCACAGTATTATATACTGGCAGGAAACTCTGCTTTGATATGAGAATAAATGTCTACACTCCGACACTGGTGACCCGGGGGAATTCGCTCACACCTGGAAGCCAAGGCACTGAATATAAATAAGGACTTAGAGGCACTAAAGGGATGAGGGCAGAGAAACAGTACGGTGTGGAAATAAAAGGCCAGCCATCATTATGCTGAATTGGGTAGCAAACTCGATGGACAAAAGGGAGTACTGTACTTTCTATTTATAGCTTTCCAAGGTTAATCACACAAACGGATATATTCATTGTGTGGGATAAGTGCATTGAGGAGATGTTTGAACATGAACTAGAATGGGGGAGGCTCAATGTGTTGTACGACCTCCTCCTTTACCGGTGTTTCTGTGTAATCTGTGGGAAAATTATCACAAACTCTCAGATGTTAGGAAGGAGGTCTCTGCAGGGTCGACAGTATTCTGTTTACCATTCCCTTTTCCGATACCAAGGTTGGTGCCGGGTGTTCAGTCTGATTTTATCCTTTAAGGGCTCGGAACAGATTGATACAATTGACTGTCTTGCTTGGCCGATTCAGAGACCATTGATGAGCTTATCACATGTCTGTCTGTCTGGAGCCAATTTTAGGTCACAACAGGAAAGCACGGGAGACTCACTTCCTGAAAGTACATCGGGGAAGGAAATTGGTGTTTACAATCGACATTGGCTTCAAGGGTACTATTACTGACACCAGATTTTGCATCTTAATATTTTATTAATTATTTTAACTTCCACGAGCTGCCAGAGCATTACCCTGGTCTGGATTAGTAATCCAGTGACATTTCCACAACAGCACCATCTCCACATGGGGACCGATCAGAAACCATACTGAGCAGGTTATTTCTGTGCTGCTTGACAGCTCTGTTAGAAATAACTCCCACCAATTTGACTATCATGATTGTACTGAGGGAGTGGTAATTGGTCAGATTGTAATTATTCCCGTCTTAGGGAACTGGATATAGCTGAGTAACTTTCCACATTACCAGAGAGATGTCAGAGTTGGAGATGGAATGAAACAGCTTCCCCAGGGACGCGGCTTGTTGTGCAGCACAAGTCTTCAGTCCCATTGCAGGAATGGGGTCAGGGCCCATTCCTTTTGTCATATTTACTGTGTTCAGCTGTTTCTTAAGCTCACGTGCAGCGAATCAAATTGGTTGAAGGCTGGCATCTGTGATTCTGTGGGTATCATGATCAGGGTGAGATGGATCATCGACTCAACACTTCTGGCTCAGGATGGTACAGATACTACATCCTTGTCTTTTACTCTGATGTGTATTACTCTGTTCGATTATTTAGGTTGGGGATGTTTGTGGAGCCCTTTCCTCCAGTCATTTGTTTAATCATCCATCATCATTTATGACTGAATGTGGCAGGACTGCAGGGCTTCGATCAGATCTGTTGGTCAAGTCCAGTAGCATTAATGAGTTAGCATCAGGTTTAGGTTCGCATGTTTCTGACCCTGACATGTTCACCCACACTCGTCACTGAGCCATAGATTGTGTTGATGGTAATGGCACACTGAGGACATTATCCCGGGCAAAATAATGCAGTTTTTCTTGAATGCTGTTCTGCATCTCCTGCTGCTGTGGTCTACAGCACTACATGAACACGCAGTTTTGAGCTGCAATATCTGCAATGCAATTCTACTGTCTGTCCCCCAATTCTCACTGAGACCCATTCACCCATCAGGCCTGTACTCGGTGACCTACTCTGGTTCCTGATGTGGTAACACTTTCATTTTCATTTTCTCATTCTGCTGAGATCATGCTTCCACTCTGATACATTCCATAAAAAAACTGATTTTAATTCAATTGTTTAATTCATCTAAATCTTTTCCCTTGAGTAATACCATCTTCTGTGTTTAAAGGGGATGTATTTCCCTCTGTTTCTCTCCCTGACCATGAGTAAGAGCTCTGTAGTGTCAGTGATGCCATCCTTATGTAGTTTCAGAGCTAATGAATTCTCTCGATTCCAAATCATCTTCACCACATCGTAAGTTTCCTCTTTTGGTTTGATGCCTTATCGCTCATGACTGCCTTGTCCTCCCATGAGTATGTTTCATTTCCTTTGGGAAACATTTCTGATATCCTCCGAGTTATCCACAGAAATTCCTGCCTTTGCTGCTCCATGGTCTTCCCTGCTGGGCTCCCATTCCTATTAACTCTGGCAGCTCCTCCCGCATGTCTTTGTAGTTACATTGCTCAATTATAATCACATTACATCAAGAAGACGGCAATAAATATAAACCAAAAGGAGTTTTGAGAGATTGGACATAAAGAATAATTGGCAGATTTCTTAACTAGAGACAAAGAGAAACTGGACAGAGGATATAGATGAGGAAATGTGAAAAATAAGAAAACTAGATTATTGAAAGAAGTAGATGCACATCCCTCAATGTTCTGTTAATTCCTGTGTGCTGTGGTCGTTTGTACAGTGCACGTACAACAGAGTAATGTGTTCAAATGCTGGGTCTGATACCAGAATTTTAATCTCCAGTAATATGACAGACAACAGCTATGGATAGAACCCAGCAGGTTAATATATTGAATTCCTAGTAGAAAGGGGATTAACTGAAATAAGTTGGGATACCAGAAACAAGATTTAGAACACTCATCCTGTTAAGAATAAGAAATTGGAGTAGAGAATTCCAGAAAAGGAGGGAACATTGAGAGAAGGGGAACATATCACTTTAGATGAGCACCAAATAATGTTTTATAAATTTTATACATCATGTGCATAATTTTTCGATAACTGTGTCTCCGTTATTTATTTAGAATACGTTGTGCACATATGAAAAATATCTGCACACACAGATTGATTAAATAATGTATACAAAATATTTTTTTCGCCATTGAAATGGTCCTGTTGTCGTGTTAACAGGATGCATGAACACCAACTGACATGACCCCCAAAAGACATGACCCACTATCACTATGTTCCATACATACAGACAAAGAAGGACACCACTTTGACTGGAACAAGACACGCATATATTAAGACACGCGAGGGCATTCTTAGAGGAATGGCATTCTCACCAGAAGTCAATCAATACACACATCAATTTAGATCCTATCTAACCTCCCTTGTAATAAAAAACCCAGAAATGTCATCACCCACCTTAAGAAACCAAGACCTATAAATAGAGAGACGGGTCATACCACAGCGCTTCAGCGGAGACTCTCACTGATGATGTCACCTAGTCATGGTGACGAAATGTCTGAAAACACACCTTCATGTTCAGCGAGCGATCTTGCATACATATGAATTGTAATTTTTCGTTAATTAGTGGAATTTAGGAGTTCTCTGTCACGCACGTTTTAACAGATTATGATGTGAGGAGAGCTTTTCTAGATATGCGGTTTTAATTAACAGAGGGTTTTGATATTGATGTCATAACAGTTTGCAGCCTTGCTGTATGGGATTTGGACAGACTTAGGATACAAAAGGTCCCAGCAGATTCCACCACGTAGCAATTAGTGACCTAGATGTTCAAATAAAACCGGTGGAACAATTCATTTAAATTTGTTAACTTGTGGTTGGTTAAATTAAAAGTGAGAGAAATGTTTTTTAACATTACTAAAGAGGTTCCCAAATGTGCCAAGGAAGTTTACAAAGACAGAAGAAGGAACATTGTTGGAATCAGCAAGTAGGTTGGAATTGGGGTTTAACCAGGTACAAAAGGAAAGCTGAAATTGTAATGAAGATGGTCAAGCACTTTGGTGTGTCAAACAAACAGGCAACCGCAGTAGACTTAGAAAAAACTTAAATTACAAATATGGCAACTGGAATTAGAAGGTGAAAATATGGATGGAAACAGAGAGAGAACAGAGAGAAAGGAAAAGAGAGGAAAAGGAGAGAGAAAATTTAAAATTCCGACGTTAGGAATTAGACAAGAAAGTTAAATTAACAGAATAGAGATGAAGAGAGAATGTCGGGATGTATACAGCTATGTTAATACATTGCTATATTTAGATGAGAAAAATGTCAAAATCTGTTTTTATTTCATTTGAAAAAAATGGCTCAGTAGATGGTGTGTCCAGTGAGCTTGTGGGTAATGCTCCATCAGACTAAGCAGGTGGGCACAGCTGGTGAGGTATGTGCAGCGCTGTCAGATGAAGGGTCAAGTGATTATGCAGATGTCAAACCGGTTATTTTGAGTGGTTATGCATTGGTACATATATTCTGTTTATTGATGAATAGAGACAGAGGTTCAGAAATATAGAGACGAAACCAGGTCAGACTTATGTTGCATTTGAAAGAGTTAACCACAGTCATTTTGATACATGGGTGTTTGGCTTTAAAAATGGATAAGACCTGTGAGGCTTGAAGGGACATTATTCTGCTAGAGGAGTTTAAAGACTCATTTCCAGAGATGGTAAGAATTCATGTGAATGAACAGAAAGTTCAAGGAGTGACAAGTGCGGCAGAAATGGCAGGTAAATATGCATTGGTGCATGAGATGAAGTGTAGCTTCTGGGAGGATTTGCTTTTTTTATAGACATTTTTATTAGAAATTTAACATTTTTACAAGTTTACAAAAATAAACAAAACTCTCAAGTACAAACATTGATATGCAATCAAATCTTAAATATACAATAGCCAAAATTTAACAAAAGAAAAATACCGAGAAGGAAAAAAAACAAAACTCAACTAACAACTAATCTAACCTACAACTAACTAGAGTGCATATTTAAGTCTCTTACATTATTCAAACGAGAGAGAAAAAAACCCAAAAAACAACAGATAACATAGAAATTGGGTTGTGAGATACATGCTCGGAATGTGTTGACATCAAAGGTAACAAAACCCGTATTCGTGCGGGATTCCTCTCCTAAGGGGCCCCGGACCAGCCGGGTTCGTAATCTCAATTAAATAAAAGCCCTTGTTATGATAGCCAAAATATCTGTATTTATGTAATTCAAGAAGGACTGCCATATTTTATAAAATAATTCGGTCTTTCGGTGCACCATATTTGTACGGAAGTCAAGGGGAACACTTTCCATAATTAATCTGTGCCAACATGAAAGTCCAAGGGGGCCCTAAGCCACCCAGTTTACCAAAATATTTTTTCTTGCACAGAAAGAGAGAATAGAAAATAGTCTCTTCCTGTGCATATCCAGGGAGGGTAAGTTTGAAAAGCCCAAAAGGAGAGATACAGGGTCCACTTTAATTTACTTTCCTAGTATTTCTGTCAGGGTACTTGCTACTTTAATCCAGTATCTACGGATCTTATGACAGGTCCATAGGCAATGTACAAGAGTGCCCATCTCTATTTTACATTTGGGACACATTGGAGATGCTCCTGCCTTACATTTTGCCAATCCATCCTCTGCTATATGGGCCTTATGAAGTAACCTCAGCTGGATAGCCTGAGTTCTTTTGCAGATGGTGATTCTTCTGGCGTTTTCCCAAATGTCATTCCATGTTTCTATAGAGATTTCCAGTCCCAAATCCTGATCCCAAGTTTTAAGCAAATTGTCCATATCTCCCGATACTTCATCATGTAGTAAATGATAAATAGTACTGATGGAGGATACCCCCATTGGTCGTAGTACTCTACATTCTCTGTCTGATTTATAAAGATTGTCTAATAATGTGGGAGGATTTTCATCCTGTGAGTGATAAAAATTGGGAGAAGGTGAGATCCTACACGACAAAGTGAACAGTAGAGCACACTGACAATAGGTTAGCACAGGTGAAAAAAGAAGCCCAAGGGGGTTGAAAGGAGGTGAAAGGCCTCAGGTGTTCTCACTATAACGGAGTGGAACACATAAAATTACAGTGCCGATGGTTTTCGAAGGGCACTGGGAAAAGGTGTTTTCACTGCGGTAAGCTGGGACACACCGTGCTGGGCGTTGGAGGAAGAAACGTTGGAATAAGATGTGGTAAAAGAGGCTAAGCCAGTGGCATTAGTGAAACTGGTAAAGGAGACCCCAAGTAGTGCCGAGGAGCTGCAGCTGAGGCAGCCGCTGGGTATGGAGTTAGTACCTGATCCCTGTAAAGAATTTGCCTCTGTGGATAAACTTTACTCAGAAAAGGCGGGAGGGTGGGGGGGGGGAGAGGGTTAAGGGGAAGGACAAGCAATTATAATTTTGTGAGATGCGAGATCTGCTCAATCTCTAATAGTTGAGATGTGAAGCGCCCGAAAAGCACAAAAGATCAGGCAGCATCTGAAGAGCAGGACAACCGACATCTCAGGCATAAACCCATCGTCAGGAACGTGATGGTGGGACAAGGGAGCTGAAAGATAAATAGGAGTGTAGGAGGGAGGTTCACTGGAAAGGCTATAGGAAGATATATGTGGGAGTGATTGTGATATGTCGGAGGGGAGGGTGGAATGGGGAGGTGGGAAAGAATTGGACAATTAAGACAGTTCAAGATGGCGGTGCTAATTTGAACAGTTGGATCTGGGGTGAGGTTGGGGGATGGGAGATTTGAAAATTTGGAAATTGGTGAAGTCGATGTTTATGCTGTACTGTTTGAGGGGTCCAGCTATTCCACCACCTATCCACTTCACCCTCCTCTCCGATCTAACACCACCACACCCTATCTGCATATACCTATCACCTTCCAAGCTACCTTCCACCCAGCTCTACCCCACCCTCCTACTTATTTCTAAGCCCCCTTCCCCCTCCGTTACCCCCCACTTTCCTGATGAAGGACTTGTGCCTGGAACGTCAACTCTCCTGCCTCCCGGACCTGCTGTGCTTTTGCAGCCCAACAGTTTTCAACTCGGATCTCCAGCATCTGCAGCCCTCACTTTCTCTCAGCCCCTAATAGCAAGAGATGGAAGTATTTTCACTCTTTCTGATGTGTTACTCGAGACTGTGATAATTTGTGGAATGGGGACGGAAATTAAGGATGGGGACAGAAACATCAGGTTGGAGTGCCAAATTAAGATTGGGGAAGTAACAGTGAGAGTGAATGACAGACTGTCAGTTCCAGGAATACAGTTTGTTCTTAGGAACGGTTTAGCAGGATCCAAGGTGGGAGAGACAACCCTTGTGTTGGAGAAATCAAATGAAAACTAGGGAACTGAGGAGTTAAAAGAAATATACCCAGGAATTTTTCCTCACTGTGTACTAACAAGATCCCACTGTCATAAGTTACAGAAGGAAGGAAAACTAAAGAAAAAGACAAAGGAGTTGATGTTCAGTTAACTAACACCCTGTTTGATGTAATGTTGCAGGAAAACACCTGAACGTGGAGAGAAACGGTAGGTTAGTTCAGAAGGGAAATAGGCCGAAGTGCACTAGATTGTGTTACCGGTAGCATACTGTGTTATGGGTAGCACACGAACTAACTGCAGGCGGTCAACTAGGTGTACAGACTCAGGCTAAGGTACAGAAGCATTTCTAGTGGCCTAGAATGCACAAGAACGTGGTTAATTTTTGTTTATGTCATACATGCCAAATGGTAGGTACGTCGCAGGCGATAATAAAACCATCACCTTTGTTGCCAATTCCTGCATTCGAAGAACCTTTCACGTGGGTTATGATTCGTTGTATAGCTAGCCTTTTCAAATTAAAAATGGAAACCAATATTTGCGGACCATAATGTATGCGTCTACCAGATTTCCAGAGGCATTTCCATTACGGAGTGTTAAGAAAAAAACGGAGGTGCAGAAGTTGATAGCTTTCTTTACTCGTTGTTGCCTACCAAGAGAGACTCATTTTACCGCTCAGCTGTTTAAGGAAATCATGGATGGCTTAGGCAGACAGCACTTCAAATCAAGGGCGTCCCATCCTGAATCCCAGGAAACATTGAAAAGTTAGGATCAGACACTGAAGACCACGTTAACAGCGTACTGTCAGGATTGGCCAAATGATTGGGATAAAGATGTCCCATTAAATTGCCTATCATCGAAGATGCCCCAAATAAATCTACTCACATTACTTCCTTTGAATTAATATTCATACATGAAGTGAGAGGTCCTTTGAAATTTATTAAATATAAATTGACAGGACCGAAGTCGGAGATCTCACACTTGGATTATGTATCTGAGGTGAGGGAGAGATTAAATGGAGTAGGTCAGTTAGCTCAACAGCACCTGAAGAGGGCACAGCATTGAGTAAAGCAGGTGGCAGGTAAAAACTCTGAAACTTTGACGATTTCCCGTGGTGGTGACGTATTAGTATTGCCACCAGTGGTAGGAAATCTCTTCAAAGCCAGATTTAGTGGCCCCTTTCAAATAAAAAAAAATGTTGCGTTAATTAAACTATCTGGTAAAGATACCATATATGACAAAACCGTTATCGAGCATGTCATGTGAATGAATAATGCGCCACCACATTTAAGATTCAGGAACAGAGTTGTGGCCAGATGAACAAATTGTGTAGTTTATCTGTATGATGTAGTGATCTTCAGCAAGTGATTGAAAGCTCACATGTTACAGTTGGCAGAGCATGTTGAACGATTACAAGAAGCAAACCTGGTAATAAACTTAAAGAAAACAGAATTCACGGAGGCAGAGGTGACGTTCTTGGGACATTATATTGGTCATGGAAGGTTGACTCCATGGAACACAAAGACGAAGGGCTTTGAGGAATTTCCACGACCATCCTCGAAGAAAGAGGTGCTTCGGGTTTTGGAACTGAGTAGATTCTATCGGAAATTTGTTGCAAACTTCAGCAGCGTATTGGCATCTCTAATGGATTTACTAAGGAAGAACACAGAATGTGGTGGACAGAACAATGCCAGGAGGCATTTGAGAATTTTAAAGCAGGTTTAGTCACCGCACCAGTTTTAACGATGACAAATATTTTGAAACCCTTTGAAAATTGTGTCTGATGCTCGGGATATAGGGGTCGGAGATGTATTGATGCAGAAAGGTGATGATTGAATTGAATGGCCAATTGGCTACTTGTCGAAAATCTCAATATCCACCAGAAATAAATATAACATCCCCATTATTGAAAAAAGAATGATTGAGTTTCGTACTGGCCTGACAGTATTTTAATGTTTACATGACAAACAAATTATCGGAGACAGTTGTGGACAACAACGACCATCCTCTCATTTTTGGGGGGATATTTAAAAACCAAAATAGGAGACTATTTCATTGCAGTCTTATTTTACCGACTTTAAACTTACAAAATGTGTATGCTGTGGGTCGTAAAAATGTTATAGCAGATGTGTTATCATGAATTTAAAGGAAGAAGTGTAGATAAGATTTGATTTATTCCAGTGTTATATATGTGTGCAGAATTAATATGAATGTATAACTGAGATTACTACTTTTGTATTTCATAAAAATGGGATTCAGAATTATAGGAAAAGAAATGACGCCATCTTTTCATTATGATGGTTCTTTTTTTTCTGAAGGGGGGAGATGTTATGAAGCTGAAAGCATGTCTGGTCACTTTAAGACAGAACGGGTTTTGCTGAATAGAAAGTACAGTTACAGATACCAGCTAAAGGTGAGACTGTTCCAAATGTAACAAGCAGCTGGGAAAAGGATACCTGAGTTTTAGTTGCTGTTTTGACAGCAATTCAAATGCGATCAAGGAGTTTACATAACGTTCAGGAAACCAGAAGCCAACGGAATTTGAATATTATTGTTAGGACACCTGGAAAGCAATCAAATTATAAGAATTATTGTATTATGGGAAGTATATAAACCCAGCATTTTGAACACTAGAGGGAGAGCCACTGCCATCGAACAGCAGTGTAACTGCTGTAGAGCAGAAGTGCTAACTGGCCGTCTCAAACACTCTCTATCAAAGATACATGGTCATGTCAAACCTACTTGCAGTAACCAAAACATGACCCAGGGAGACCAGCAGCTGGAAGAATAAACACAGCGGGGAAGATAGAGACTGTGTGGTCTTGAGATTGTAATGTTTAATATGTGGGTGGGTGGAACAGTATATGTTTACAGAGTTGGAGTCAGATAGTAAGTAGTTTAGAAAAGAGGGTCTTGCATTTGTGAATAGTTGTTGTTTAGTGTTCACTATTAAAGTTAAAAAACTAACTTGTTATTTTTGTTTAAATAGTGGAATGTAGGAGATCTGTATCTCTCATAGTTTAACAGATTACGAGGTGAGGCGAGTTTTTCTGTTGATGGTTTTAATTAACAGAGGGGTTCGACTCTACCTTTTAAATGTCAATCCACGCTAACCCCATTTCCCTGCAGTTGGCCCATATCCTTCTAGTCCTTTCCTATCCACATATTTATCCAAATGTGTTTGAAATGTTGTTAATGTATTACCTTCAACCACATCTGCTGGCAGATCATCCACGTACCAACCCTCTGTTTAAAGAAATGGCCCCTCAGGTTCCCTTTTATTCCTTGCCCTCTAACCTTAAACTGATCCTCTCTAGTCCTTGTTTCTCTACATCTTAGAAAAACATTGAGAGCATTAAGCCTATCCATACCTCTCATGATCTTATACAACTCTACAAGTTCTCCCCCCTCCCCCAGTCTCCTACACGCTAGAGAAAAGGTCCTCGCTTGTCCAACTCTCCCTATAACTCAGACCATTTGGTCCTGGCAACGTCCTTGTAAATTTCTTCTGCACTCTTTCTAATTTAATAACATCCTCCCTATAACACGGTGACAAAACTGAACACACTACTCCAAGTATGGCCTTACCAAAGTCCTGTGTAACTGCAAAATAAATTCCCAACTTCTATACTCAATGCTCTGATTGACGAAGGCCAGTGTGCCAAAAGCCTTCTTCACTGCCCTGTCTAACTATGACCCCACTCTTACAGAACCGTGCACGTGAACGCCAAGTTCTCTCTGCCCACTACACCCCTTAAGGCCTTCCCATTCACCGTGAACCTCATACCTTGATTTGAGTTTCCAAAATGCAAGACCTCACACTTCTATTTTAAATTCCATTTGCCATTTCTTGGCCGACTTCACCACCTGATTAAGGTCCTGCTGCAATTTCTCATTACGTTCCTCAGTGACCAGGATCCCATTTATTTTAGTGAAATCTGCAAACTTACTAATCATGCCTTGAACATTCTCAACCAAATCATAGATAACAAATAGCTATGGACTCAGCCTCCAGTCTGACAAGCACCCTTCCACTAAACCCTCTGCTTCCTACCAAGAGGCCAACTGTATATCCAATTGGCCAAATACCCCAGCATTCCACGTGATGTAACAATCCAGAGCAGCCTGCCATGCGAAACCTTATCAAAGGCCTTACTGAAATCCACAGATGCTACGCCTGCCGCTTTACCCTCGGCAATTTTCTTGGTCACTGCATCAAAGAACTCTAACAAATTTGGGAAGCATGATCTCCCAATCAAAAGTCTATGCTGGCTGCTCCGAATCAAACCCTGTGTAACTAAGGGGTGCAATCAATAGTATGCTGTCCTTCATTGTAAGATGATTCGTGCACATAAGTGAAGCCATCTTCCTGCTGTTGGAGAGCCTTGCTGAGAGAGTATTTGGGGAACTCTGTACAGATTTGATCCCCTTTGTAAGGAATGATCTCCTTACCACAGATACAGATGGTGGTTACATGAGGATAGAGTGAAGAAGCTGAGTGTTTAATCAGTAGAGATGTGAATATGAATAAATGTGAGGAGTGGCAGTGATCACTTATTTACAAAAGAGACATTGGTCAGGTGAAACAAAAACATACTTTATCCAGGGTTGATTGGTTTGATTTATTGTCACGTGTACAACAGTACCGGGAAATACTTTATTTATGAGAGTGGAGGCAAATCATAGGAAGCATGGTCAGACAGGTCAGAGGTTGAAAATAGACTTGGACAGATTTAGGCATACAGGTTATACTGCACGAGACAAAATCAACATGAACAATTCCGCATTATTTGACCTTAGAGAGTCCATTAATCAGTCTAACGTGGCTTTCCTAATAGTTTATATACCTAACTTAACTGTCCACACATTATTGTGCAGTCGGCGTGTTAACCCGTACTCACGTTGCTCACAATCATGTTGCTCACAATCCCCAACAGCAGCCACAATACCTTCGTTCTGAAACAGCTAGCCATTCCCACCAGCTTCTGCCCTACATAGAGAATGCCAATCAGTCTTCTCGGAGAAGGAATATGCCTTGTTGTTACTTCACACAAGACATATGGCTTCCCTCCTCACCACTAGAAATCCACGTTAAAGTCCCACGTGTGTATCATGAGCAATGTAGCCAGGTGGAACAACATGGAGCAGTCTGTCTGTGCAGCCTCTGCGCCACTTGTTCATCATGTTACAGCATCTATTAGGAGACAATTAGGACTGCCGATGCCAGAGATCAGAGTAGAGAGTGGTTTGCTGGAAAAGTATCCGAGGTGCAGGAGAATCGACGTTTCATGAATAATCCGGTCATCAGGAATCAGCATTAATTATCTCATTCTGCCCCTGTGTAAGTACATTGTGAGGGGAATGGCCTCCTCCTGTTCCTCTCTAAGTGGCACAAGGGGCTGAATCTCCTCCTCCTGTTCCTGCGTAAGTGACTCAAGGGGATGAATGACTTTTTAGATTAGATTAGATTAGATTAAATTAGATTACAGTGTGGAAACAGGCCCTTCGGCCCAACAAGTCCACACCGACCCGCCGAAGCGCAACCCACCCAGACCCCTACATATACCCCTTACCTAACACTACGGACAATTTAGCATGGCCAATTCACCTGGCCCTGCACATCTTTGGACCGTGGGAGGAAACCGGAGCACCCGGAGGAAACCCATGCAGACACGGGGAGAACGTGCAAACTCCACACAGTCAGTCGCCTGAGGCGGGAATTGAACCCGGGTCTCAGGCGCTGCGAGGCAGCAGTGCTAACCACTGTGCCACCGTGCCGCCCATAATCCTCGACGGATTAGATAGGGCCAAGGGCCTACTGGGTTACACCTGGTTCCTGTTTGACAGCTCGATGTGCTGACTAGTGTCATGATGCTGCAGCTTTAAGAGGTTATTTTGACCTGGTTTCTTTTAAGAGAGAGATTGAACGACCGTTACCTAGCTGGTTAGTTAAGACCACTTGAGTAAACAGCGAGGGAGGCCTTGTGTTTATTTGAATGCAGCTTGAATGGGTGTGGCCAGCTCTCACAGATTAGGATCTCTGGGTTTTGGTTTCTCAGGAACATCAGAAACTATTGGGGTCTCCACAGAGTTGGAAGCTTCAGTGAATGTCTCCTGCTACACTCTTTGAAATTTCTCTTGCTGTTTTTAATTCCTGGATTGGAGAAATGTTTATGACAATCTGTGTCTGAATATTCCATTACGCCAAGGGCTGTGTTTATGGGAGTTTCCTATATTGGAACAGTTCATCAGTAATAGTTCCTAGATCTGTTATTCTGTTAACTTGTCCAATAGAATTACGTTATTCTAAATTCTCCTTGCTTTGATTTCATTTTCTCTTTCGTGTTTAAGTAGATGGTGTTTTGCTTCACACCGAGTAGTTTGACCAGTCACCTTGTATCTGGGACTGACAGTTTACATTTCCTTTTAAGTATGAAAATATTAGAGTCTAGGCTACCGCCTTCAAATATTTTCGAGGGGCTCTGGTGTGGTCCATCACACTAGACTCCTTCTCTTCCTGAGTAATAGGCGGGAGGCACTGAATGGGCTGTGCCTGTTCTTCTCCAATAGTGTCAATTGGCTGAATGGCTTCCTCATATTCCTGTGAAACCAGCGTGAGCTGCTGAATGAACTCTTGTTTTACTGTGGCAATGTTCAGTGCTAGGCAGTGCTGATACATGAGTGTCACGGACACTTTAACAGCACAAGCCTGAATGGTGTCCGGGTCTTGCTGCACACGGACACAGACCAGTTCAAGAGCTGACGGGAGACAACTTTTTCTGAACATTGTGGAATCTTCAGTGACAATCCCCACTTCTGATCTAATGGTGGGGAGGGTGGGGGCGGGGAGACATTGATGAAGCAGCTGACGATGTTTGTGAAGAGGAAGCTACCCTGAGGATCTCCCACAGAGGTGACCCAGAACTGAGATGTTGAGCATCTTCCTTTGTGCCATGTTTGATTCCAAACACTGAAGAGTTTATTCTGATTCCCATTAAATTCAGTTTTGTTAAGCTCCTTGATGTCAATGAAAGGCAACCACTGCCTTGATATCGGGGCCAGACATTATGACCTGAACACCTGTGTCAAACTCTTTTGTTCATATCAATAAGCCATGATATAGGAGCAGCAAGTGTTTTCTTAAAACAGTTGGGATTGAATGTCAGGATTTCTCTTCTCAAGAGTGTTGGGGGAGCTAGATGACTGAAATTATTTAAAGAGGAGGTAGATGGATACTGACTTGTCAGAGATGTGAGGGCTATGAGGAATTGGGCATTAAAGAGGATTTCAGACCGAGCGAAGATCAGCCACGATCTTAATGAAGGGCAAGGCAGGCTTGGGGAGTGAACGACCTGCCCCTGTTTCTGATGTTCTCCCATTCTGTTATTGGAAAGTTAAAGGGTGTTATTTTCATGAATGTTCTGTTAATGAATGTTGCAGTCAGGGAGACCAGAGGATTTTGTGAGCCATCTTTGGGTGAGGCTTGTGGGCTGTATTCAGTGAATTTGAGCCTACAATATAACCAACAAATGAAGCACAAGTTGCAGAGCGGGGAAGTTTAGTAAAGAGAGATAAGGGGCCTCTTTCATACCCAGCCTGAATTTTCCAATTGCATTTCCCAAATCACCTCAAACCGTGTGTGACAGTCTTGAAGGGCCGAATTGTCTCCTCTGTTTCTGTGCACCAGGTTATAGCAGTAAGTAGCCTCCAATTGATCCTATCTAGCAGGTATGAGGGGCTGAATGGAATACAGAAACATGGGACTGAGTAGCAGGAGCGGGTCATTAGATACTTTGAGCCTTCTCCACTAGGCACTAAGATTGTGGCTGATCAGGTTGTGGATCTCCCATCATCCCCATTTTCCTGTCTGTATCCCATTATCCATGACTCACTTCCCTGTCAAATATTTAACTAACGCAGTTTTCAATCAGTGTGAGCACAGAGGCACGATAACCTTCCACTGAATAGAATTCCGACTTGAAAGGTCCATTCAGAACGATTCATCATCCCTCTATTCATCATCCCTCTTATAGAATCTGTTCACTCCCATCAGATATCAAATCTGATTTAGTCACATTTGCCAGTATTTGGCCAATATCCCTCCTATTTCAGATACTTTTTAAATGTGCGATTGTAACCGCCTTCAGCACTTCCTCTGGCAGCACTTTCTGTACACACACCATTCTGTGTGGGAAACATTTACCTTCCGGTTCCTTCTAAATCATTCGCCCTCCCGTCTTCAGCCGATGTCTTCTTGTTCTGGACTCCCCTGGGGAGCAGAACATGGCTGATCAGAATAACTATGCCCCTGCTGGTTTTATAAACCTCTATAATGTCACCCCTCAACCACTGACCCTCCGGGGGAAACGCTTCAACCAAATTAACCTCTCCCTAAATCTCAAACTTCCAGTCCTGGAACATCCGTGTAAGTCATTTCTGCAGAAAACAGAGTTGTACGCAGTATTCTTAAAGTGGCCTCACCAACATCCTGCACAGAAACAACATGCCACCACAACTCCTATACTCAATGCTCTGACTGATTAAGGCAAATGTGCCAAATGTGTTCTGCACCACTCTGTCTACCTGCGACTCCACTTTCAAGGAACAATATACCTGCAGCCATATGTTCCTTTGTTTCACAACACTTCCCAGGACCTGACCATTAAGTGTATAATTTCTTCCCTAGTTTGCCTTCCCAAAAGGCAAAACCTCATACTTATCTAATTTATACGTCATCTGTCACTCCTTGTCCCTTTGTCTCATCTATATGTGGTCTCGTTGTACTCTGAGAAATCTACTACACCACCTTTCTGATGTAATCTGTAAACCTACTAACTATGGCCCCAATATTCACATCCAAATCCTTTACATGAATGATGAAATGCAGTGAACTCATTACTGATTCTTACAGCACACTGCTGCTCACAATCCTCCAGTCTAAAAAATACCCCTCTTCCTTCATGCCAATTGTGACTAGCTTCATCTGTATCCTATGTGACTGAAACTTCCTAATCTGTCTACCAATCAGAATGAAATACTAGCTGTGAAAAGAGGCCGAGTATTTTAGGTTTATTTTCATTAGAAAAATGGAGATTGAGGGGAGACTTGATTGAGATTTACAAAATCTCCCAGGTTGAAGCATCCAATAGCGGAAGGTTGTGCTTTCAAAGTGAGACTGTTTGAGGGGGATGCACGCGGAAAGTACTTCTCACAGAGGGTGGTGGGCATTTGGAACGCGTTGCCAGCAGATGTGGTAGAGGCAGGCACGGTAGATTCATTTTACATTACATTACAGTGTGGAAACAGGCCCTTCGGCCCAACAAGTCCACACCGACCCCGCTACATTTACCCCTTACCTAACACTACGGGCAATTTAGTGTGGCCAATTCACCTGACCCTGCACATCTTTGTGATGATGGGGGGATACCGGTGCACCCGGAGGAAACCAACGCAGACACGGGGAGAACGTGCAAACTCCAAACAGGCAGTCGCCTGAGGCGGGAATTGAACCCGGGTCTCTGGCGCTGTGAGGCAGCAGTGCTAAGCACTGTGCCACCGTGCCGCCCATTCATTTAATGATGCCTCTGGACAGATGCATGTGTAGGTAGGGAGCAGATGGATACAGATGCTTAGGAATTGACCGACAGATTTAGACAGTATATTTGGATCGGCTCAGGCTTGGAGGGAGAAGGGCCTGTTCCTGGGCTGTAAATTTTCTTTGGTCTTTGTTCTTTAAATGAACACCTTGAAAAGTCCATATAGACAATGTCTACTAAACTGCCGTCATAAATCTTCTTTGTGAACTCTTCATAAAACTCAACCAAATTAATGAGACATCATTTCCCATGCAGAAAGCCATGTTGTCTACACCAATCAGCCCTTTCCTTCCCAAATGTATGTAAGTGCTATCCCTCAGAATCCGCTCGAACAACTTACCCACCACTGATATTAGGCTCAACGGTCTATCATTCCCCGGCTTTTTGTTGTCACTGTTTTCTTTTCTAGTCCCACCCCTCCATTCCTCGCAAAAAATGTTAAATGTAACCAGGTTTGTGATATGGCCAATGATATCGGTCTCAGATTGGGTCGGGGTCAGTGTTATGAACAAGTCAGGCTAGTCTCTTTAATCGGCTAAAACACCACGTTTATGATCCAGAGCAATGTTACTCAAACTATGATGGAAAGATGAATGGCAAACTGTTTGGGTATTGCAATTTTATAATCAATATTTCCCTTTGTAAAAACACTGGCACACACACACTCTCTCTCTCTCTCTCTCTCTCTCTCTCTCTCTCTGCAATTTTAACTTGAAAGAACTTTGTCCAGATATTATTGGAACTCATGACAAAAGGAAAAATTGTGAGATTGTCCAAAACATTATTCTGCTTCTAAAGGTATTGTATTCACGCAGCTGCTAGCAATGGGATTCCATCCTGGGACAGTTGGATTTGGCTTAATTCCCTTTGCTTCAGGCAGTGAGGAGATTCCAGTGAATTCTGGTCAGGGATCACCCAAAGATGGTGGTTAGCACTGCTGCCTCACAGCACCAGAGACTTGGGTTCGATTCCAGCCTTGGGTGACTGTCTGATACTGATTCTCCACTTTTCTGTGTGTGCTTCTCATGGGGAATCCCGTTTCCTCCTACAGCTCAAACTGTGTAGGTTAGGTGGAGTGGTCATGCTAAATTGTCTGTAGTGTTCAGGGATTTCTATGTTAGGTCAGGGGTAAATATAGGGGAAATGGGTTGGGAAGGTTAGTATGGACTTGTTAGGCCGAAGGGCCTGTTTCAACACTGCAGGAATTCTATAAAAGCAAGAATGGTAACGATGACTGTAGAGTTTTTTTTTTTACCTCGCACATTGCTGTGATGAGGAACAATGATGGAGAGAGAGTGCGATCGTCCATTCCTTCTCGGGCAGATTACATTCTCTCCCTCTCTGAGCTGAATCACACAGTAATGTCATCCTCTCCCAAACTGGACCATGTGAGGTCTCCTTGTCCATTGCCCAAACTATGTCTCCATCACATTCCCTGTTCCATGTAGGTGCATCGTTGCTGCTGTCATACACAGAGCTATACCCTTAGCAGCAATGGTCTCGGCAGATTTGAAATATGTTTACATGGCCCTGTGTCATTAAAAAAATAGAACGTACAATTTATTCAGAATGCCTGTGTTAAAATGATTGCATTTTTTAAAGAAATACAGAAATTGCTGGAAAAACTCGGCAGGTCTGTCCGCATCCAGATTCCTTTCACATGCTGCATTTGTACCAGCCTCCACCACTTCCTCTGATGGCTCATTCCATACGCACACCACCCTCTGTGTGAAAAGATGCCCTTTCGTTCTCATCAAAACATTTCCCCTCTCAATTTCAACCAATGCCCTCTAGTTTTAGACGCCCCTAACCGGGGGAAAAACCCTAACTACTCACCCTATCCATAATCATTCTGATTTTATAAACCTTTACTGCTGCGAAATGTGACTCCAATCAACACGAATGGCTGGACTTTCAGTCATCCCGGACTTAACTTCTGAAATGCAATACTGGCACCTCTTTCTTCTCCATCAGCTCACAATTCTAAATCCATTTTAATCAGTTTGTTCAGATGTATCACGAGATACATCTGTGAGCTTTACACCTAGACCTTTGTGCCCGGAGGTAGGGGCACTAGCATCACTGGGCAATACCCATAAAACTGTAACAGTATTCTCCTGTGTGTTTGCTCATCAGCCTGTCCTGACATACCTCTGCAACAGGCAGGACTTGAGTCCAGGCCTTCTAGTCCACAGCTAGGAGCACTATCACACAATTTTAGGAATTGGAATCAAATCCAGACTTCTGGCTCAGAGACAGGGACACTACCCACTACAACTACCATATCCAGATTTTGGGTCATATTTTAAGTGCCAGCTTTTAGCTCGGTGTGGATTTATTATAATCGGGTTACCATTACTGAACTACACAAAACACTTTGTATTGTTAAACAAATGCAAGATATGTGTCTCAACTGTAGGATATTGAGTGCACGTGCTGTGCCATCGAAATTAACTATGAACATCTTTAATTGCTATTATCTGTAGTCTGCAATATTAACGAAAGGAGTCCTACAGTCACAGTCTGCCTAATGAAGGGTCTCGCATAGATATATATTACTGAACACCAGAGACAAAGGAAGAGCTTAATTTCTGGTCCCAAAACACGTGCGACGGCCCTCTTCCTAAAACCATGAAATGATACCAGGCCGCTGATTACTGTCCAGCCTCTCCTCCCCACTGATAGTGTCTGTAATCTGTCCCTCCTCCCCCAACCGCACAAGGCAAACCAAACTCAGGGTCTTTGTGAAAATCAAGGCTGGAGAGGGGGATGTGCATTTTAAAATTGAAGGGGGAGGGAGAGGTGGCAGTAATATCACACACTGAGCTGAGGGGTGGTAGATGGATTTCAGTTTGGTTTAATCCGCGGAATTGGATTTGGTAAATTAAACAAGAATAGGACCTATAAAATTAAAAGCAGGGCCTTTGGCAGTGTTGTAGAACAGAGACCTAGGCCGTCAGGTCTAATTCTTAAAAATTTAAAATACAGATAGTGTGGTTAAGAAGGTGTTTCACACACTTGTCTTCATTGGTCAGACCTTTGAGTATCGGAATTGGGACGTCATGTTGAGGTTGTACTGGACATTCGTGAGACCTCTTCTCGAATACTGTGTCCAGTCTGGTCATCCTGCCCGCTCATTCCATAGGCACGCCACCCTCTGGGTGAAACAGATGTCTCTTAGGTCACTTTTAAATGTTTCCCCTCTCACCTTAAAACTGTACCCTCTAGTTTTGGTCTCCCCTACACTAAGAAAATATCTTGACTATTCACTTTGATATTACTGACCTTGATATTATCAAGTTGGAGAGGACTGAGCAGACATTAAACTGGATGTTGCTGGGAATGTAGGGATTGAGCAATAAGGAGAGGATAGATAGGCTGGGGTCTTTTCACTGGAAAGTATGAGATCAAGGGGTAAATTTACAAATGTTTATAAAATCATGAAGAGTACATAAGTTGAAGTGCTGATGTCTTTTCCCTCGAAGTGGGGATTCAAAACTGCGGAATATTTTAAGGTGCGAGGAAAAAGATTTACAAAAGTAATGAGAGGTAATTATTTTCAACAGAATCTAGCTAGTATGTGGAATGAATTTCCAGAGGAAGTGGTGAAAGCAGGGACAGTTACAATGTTTGAAGGACATTTAGATCAGTACTTGGATAAGACATCCTTTTGGATGGTGCTGTGAGCAGCTGCCCTCTCCCTCTCCCTCTCTGAATGAATCCCTGTTGGTTTTCACCCTCTGCCAATGCCTGTGCAGTGGCGTGTGGAGACCAGCAGAAGGTGGTATTGTATCACTTTAAACACCACAGAGACTGCCAGACCTGCCCCACACGGAGACACACAAATACGCACGCGGGAATTGTCAGGGCGCGGCGTGAAGCTCATCTGGTAATTTAAACTAAGCATAAAGAAATACTCAATTCACCTCATAAACTGTTAAAATATGAGTGACAGAGAACTCCCAAATTCCACTGTTTAAATAATATCAATTTATTTTTTAACTCTGAAAGTGAACATTTTACATCAAGCATTCTGAACTCTGAGACACCCTTTCTCCTAACTGCTTATTACCCACTCCAACTCTATAACAATATATTCTTTCAGTAAGACACTTATTAAAATTGCACTAATTTAAATTCAAAATCACACAGCAGCTGTTGTTTGTGTGTCTTCTTGCAGCTATAGATCTCCCTGGGTCATCTTCTGTCTTTTCTTTTGCTGCGTATATATTTCATATGAAAAGGTTTGATAGAGAGTGTTTCCTAATCTCTTGGATCTGTGTTGATGACATTTACTCTGTCTGCAATTTTCTAAATGCCTGCATTTTTAATATCCATGACGTCGGATCATCACATTGGTTCAATTTTCGAAAACCAATAAATTCAAACTTGATTTGGTTTTAGTTTCCTGGGGTATAATTTAAACTGATTGGTAAAATTCGAATTATTGTCCAAACAGCAACCATCTCAGGGATCTACTTCACACGCAAATGTGGCATATTTTCATTTGTCCTTGACACTCTGGGTCTGCCATCCTCTCATATATACAGGTGCTTGAAAGCTCTCAGTTCAGAACAGCTTTCCCTCTCTCTTAAAGGTACAGTACACACTTTCAACTTCATGACATTAATACCCTGATGTCAATACAGACACTTGGAGCCAATCCGGATTTCTCTTGCTCTATGGTTTGTCAATATTTCATTCACTCCGTCTGGTCTGTATCACGAATTTTGTTGCTCCATTGACAGCAAGTCATTATTCGACTCTGTCCGTGGGAATATATCAGTATTTCATTTGCTCACACTCGTGAGTGTGATCAGGATTTCAGTTGGTTCATGGGGACTGTGACACTTTGACAATCTCAATGTTTGTAGATGGCACCAAAGCTGGAAGAACTCTGAAGTCTATGGAGGACAATGTGGAACTCTAACAGGACAATCACACGTTGGTGTAGTGTTCAGGTGTAAGGCAGATGGGGATCAATGTAGAGCTGTGTGAGGTGATGCACTTTGGTAGGAAGGACATTGAAAGACATTTTAAAACAGGCTGTGCCATCAAAAAGGGGCTGCAGGAGCAGAGGGCCCTGGATGTATGTAAGCACAGGTTATTGAAAATGTCATGACAAGTGGGGAGAGCAGTAACGATCACAGATTAGTTTCAGTTTCTGAGCTGTTTACAGGAGGAGGTGTGGAGGGAACTTCCGTGCTCCCTCCCTGGGAGGTGGTGGTGAGGATGTATTGTGAGCCCACCCTCCTGTCCACCGATACTGTGGGGATTCCATTTGTACCAGCTCAACACAAAAGGGAGATGGCATCAGGGCCACGGCTTCTAAGTTGTGCCGGGGGGAAACGGAGCTGCCAATGGGTTTAAAGTGAGAATTGCCCTTCACTGAACATTGCTCCTTACTCGGTCGGTGGAACATGGATGTTTCAGAATCTCCACACGAGGCGTCCCGGTCCTCTCCGACTCGTACCAGGGCCCTCCCCACATGGCGGGGGGAGCGGGGGAGGGAATGGATACCAGTCACTCCACCACCCGGCTTGGCCCTTTCTGTCCTATTCCAGGCTGTTTCTCCGGGAATATGACAAAGGGAGGGAGGGAGGGTGGGAATGAGTGGCCCTGCTGTTAGTGCTGGTGTAGGTGTAGGGGACGGGGACATGGTGATGAGTCCGAAGGGAGTCAGTCCACAGTGTTGTGTCCATGCAGTGTCATTAGTTTGTGGTGGGGGGAGTAAAGAGGCGGGAGCGAGAGAGAGAGAGGGAGAGACAGAGACATGAGAAGGTGATGCATGCAGTAGTCAGAGTGGTGGAGCATGAGCCTTGTTCGGGTGTCGGGGCTATAACAGATAAACAGTGAGTGTGAGGGAGCAGAGAGCATACGGTGACCCTTACCCTGACAGAGCGGGGAAGTTTATTGATGCTTGTCCTATATTGCTGGACACTTCTTCAGACTGTAGATACGGCACTGAGCTGGGTGGGGAGTTCAGACCATGCTCGGTGCGTCTGGTAGTTTGGTCTTCTCTGTGAAGAGAATGGTCCCCCTCTGTACTAGCCCATCCACCAGCACCTCCGTGCCCCTGTCGACAAACTGTGGTGTAATTGTCACTTATCTGCCATGCTCGGGTTAAACTATGCAGGGCAGCTCCTAACTGAGCACGCTCCACCGTGTGCCCATTGGCCTTTTAAAGATAGCACCAGTGCCTGGGATCATGGAATATCCAGGGGCATCCGGGCGATGGTGAGCATCTCCAGCCATGATGGGTGGGAGAATTGGGCTGGTATTGAATGAGAGGGACACCATGTGGTGGGGTGCGTTGTTAATGAGGTGAGTTCAAAGTGTTAGCGCCAGGAAATAACTCAGCCTTGTGCGGACGATCCCTCTGTCACACTCAAGGGAAATCAAACAAAGACAAATTATTGTTAGAATCTGCCCAATGAGTCATAGTAGATTCTGTTGAAACCAATTCCAGTTACAATGATGCAGAACAAATGCTCATCTGACCGCACACCAAAATCCCTTTTTTCCCATCTTTCCTGGGGAAGACTGGCACATGTTACAGGATAAGATAATAGACAATAGACAATAGACAATAGGTGCAGGAGTAGGCCATTCAGCCCTTCGAGCGTGCACCACCATTCAATAGGATCATGGCTGATCATTCCTAATCAGTATCCTCTTCCTGCCTTATCTCCATAACCCTTGATTCCACTCGCTTTGAGAGCTCTATCCAACTCTTTCGTAAATGAATCCAGAGACTGGGCCTCCACTGCCCTCTGGGGCAGAGCATTCCACACAGCCACCACTCTTTGGGTGAAGAAGTTTCTCCTCATCTCTGTCCTAAATGGTCTACCCCGTATTTTTAAGCTGTGTCCTCTGGTTCGAAACTCACCCATCAGCGGAAGCATGTTTCCTGCTGCCAGAGTGTCCAATCCTTTCATAATCTTATATGTCTCAATCAGATCCCCTCTCCGTCTTCTAAACTCAAGGGTATACAAGCCCAGTTGCTTCAGTCTTCAGTGTAAGTTAATACCACCATTCCAGGAATTGACCTTGTGAACCTACGCTGCACTCCTTCAATAGCCAGAATGTCTTTCCTCAAACTTGGAGACCAGAACTGCACACAGTACTCCAGGTGTGGTCTCACCAGGGCTCTGTACAGCTGCAGAAGCACCTCTTTGCTTCTATACTCAAATCCTCTTGTTATGAAGGCCAGCATGCTATTATCCTTCTTCACTACCTGCTGTACCTGCATGCTTGCCTTCATTGACTGGTGTACAAGAACACCCAGATCTCTCTGTACTGCCCCTTTACCTAAACTGATTCCATTGATGCTATCGTAGTGTTGACATTTCAACATTCTGAAACCTGGGAACACATCCTTCCATGACACTGTCTCTCAGTCTCCCCCTCTCTGTCTTTACCCCAAACACCTCCCCTGTGGTGATATTTAAACTGATTCCCCCGCCATCTCTCTCTGGCAGTGATGTTCACACCCACAGCACCCCCTTGTCATGGCACAATGGAGATATGGAGCTGTAAATGGGTGGGAGCTGCACATCCTGTCACTTCCAGCATGGGCTGCAAGTTTCCCCATACAGGGCAGTGATCGAACACAGTGTAACTGAGCAATGCACTGGGATGGTACACACAGCTCTACATGCTGGGAGGGTAACTGCTCCTGGTTTACAGAAAATGCACTGTGGTAGTATACACAATCCTACATGCTGAGAGGGTAACTGCTCCTGGTTCACAGATCAATGCACTGGAGCGGTTTACACAGTCCTACATGCTGAGAGGGTAAGTGCTCCTGGTTTACAGATCAATGTACTGGGCTGGTGTACACCGTCCTACATGCTGGGACGGTAACTGCTCCTGGTTTACAGATCAATGCACGGGGATGGGGTACACAGTCCTACATGCTGGGAGGGTAACTGCTCCTGGGTTACAAATCAATGCACTGGGGTGGTGTACACAGTCCTACATGCTGGGAGGGTAACTGCTCCTGGTTTACAGATCAATGCACGGGGGTGGGGTACACAGTCCTACATGCTGGGAGGGTAACTGCTCCTGGTTTACAGATTAATTCACGACTGATCATTGCACAGGTCGCTGTGCTGGTCAGACGATCTGGTTGAGGTTTACAGATGATGCAATGATGTGTTCAGTGCAGCTCCCGGTGCTGGACAGATATGCAGCCTGTGCACAGTATCATGTTGGTGGGGTGGATAGTGGGAAATGTGATGGACAGGTCAAGGAGTCCCCCGGAACGTTCTGTCCCCAACATTCTATAACTGACATTCCCCGGAACGTCCTGTCCCTAACATTCTAGAACTGACATTGCCCGGAACGTTCTGTCCCTGATATTCTATAACTGTCATTCCCCAGAATGTTCTGTCTCCGACATTCTATAACTGACATTCCCTGGAACGTTCTGTCCCCAACATTCTATAACTGACATTCCCCAGAAAGTTCTGTCCCCGACATTCTATAACTGCCATTCCCCGGAACATTCTGTTTCTGACATTCTATAACCGACATTTCCCGGAACGTTCTGCCCCCGACATTCTATAACTGTCATTCCCTGGAACGTTCTGTCCCTGACATTCGATAACTGACATTCCCCAGAACGTTCTGTCCCTGACATTGTTTGTCAACGGCCGGACGTCAGTGAATTGAAAAAACGATAAGATCCCGAAGGAAGAGATCCCGTTCCAGGGAAAAGGAAACACTGTTCCGAAGTCCCCTCAGGCAGGTAAAGGGGTGAATACGTTTTCCCTCCGTTTACATTTCTCCACGGCACGGGATCTACCATTATTTAAACCAAAATACAAAGATTTCCGAACTCTATTTGTCTTCAGGAAACTGGGAGACAATCGTTCAGGACAGCAAAGTTTCCACCCTCCGCATTAGGAACTGGAAAGGAGTGACTTGTGTCTGCTCCAGAGTGATCGAGTGTGTGGGAATGTTCTAGAAACCATCTGCCGTTATGGATATGTCTCTGTGTGTTTGGGGAGGGAGGGTTTCTTGTGCTTTATGTCACATTTTTGTCAGTAATTCCGACCTTCCCATTTGTTATTCCAGCTCCAATTATTTTAATAAATCCCTGAATACAGGGACACATTTAAAAATCTCACTGGGTCCCCAATCAAACGGGCCCCTTTGCCTCCAGGCTGATGGATAATGGGTTTGTTTTCCTTCCTCACAGTTAACGTAGTGACCATCTACGTCCTGCTTTATAAAGATTGTGGATTGTCTCCATGTGTCAGACGTTACCTGGGGGCCATGGCAGCGGCGGATCTCCTGGTCATTATCCTCGACCTGATCCTGAGACACATTCCCATTGTGTATTGGGAGCAGTTTTATTTCCTGAGGCACTCCGTCCCCGTGTGTAATATCCACGCCGTCCTGCTTTATGCAGCCACTGACTGCTCTGTCTGGTTCACCGTCACTTTCACCTTTGATCGGTTTGTGGCCATTTGTTGCCAGACGCTGAAAAGTAAATATTGCAGTGAGAAAACGGCGGCTGTGGTTCTGGGAGCAGTGACTGTGCTGAGCTGTTTAAAGAACATTTCCTGGTATTTTATGTTCACTGCTCGGTATCGGATGTGGAACCGCCCCTGGTTTTGTGATGTAACAGACGCTATTCGTGACTCCATTGTCTGGGTCACAATCGAGTTCCTCCACCACATTCTAACCCCGTGTGTCCCATTTCTCCTGATTCTGCTGCTCAATGCTCTCACCGTCAGACACATTTTAGTGACCAGCAGAGCCCGCACGAGACTCCGTGTTCACACCAATGGGGACGCTCAGTCTGATACAGAAATGAGAAACCGAAGAAAATCCATCATTTTACTGTTTGTGATCTCGGCCAATTTCATCCTGTTATGGCCAACGTTAATGTTGTATTCTATATGGTACCGGATGTTGTGGATTGTGGATACCCCTGTGTATCTCCATTACTTTGTGCGGGAATTGGGCTTCATGCTGCAGCTCCTCAGTTGCTGCACAAACACAGCGATTTATGCCGTGACCCAGACTAAGTTCAGGCAGCAGCTGAAGAATGTGCTGAAATATCCCTTCACCCAAATCCAGCCATCCATCAAATTCCCTCATTAATCAATCCATCCGGGATTTTCTTATTTCAGTTCAGTGTTTCTGCGATAGAGCAGCCTGTCGCTATGGTAACAGACTGAGGGTAGCGCTGGTTTGTCCATCCTTATCCCACACGGGGGTTACAGGGAAATATTTCGATGTTTCTCACAACTCAGGGGCCAGTGAGAAAAGGCACCATCCCACTGACTGTATCCAACACTTCCATTTGTAAACAATAAAAATGTTCACTAAAGCGTGCCGAGCAGCAGAGTGACCGATGTTGTTGTGTGTCTTTGTGTTGGAGAAGCTGAGCTGGAGAGAGACAGACTCAGCCCCAAGCCCTGGTCCTCAGGGAAGGGGTGGGCACCGCGCCTGAGCTCAGGAGCTGCGTTTAACTCTCTCTGTCCTTACTTTCCCTTCTGAGTCTCCCACTTCAACTTGGCTCTCAGCAGAATTCACCTTGCTCCCTTTGTCACTCTCCCTCCATTTATCCCTCCCACTCTCACACTGCACTGCTATTTCTCTCTCATTTTTTCCATTTACACACTCAATTCCACTGACGTTGCCTTCCCCAATCTCATTCACTCTCTCTCCATCTTGCGATCATAACCTCCCAATGTTACTGTCTTCCTCAAATCCTTCGGTGCTGGGGGATCAGAAGAGGGTTGTCGATCTTCAGGCCGATGTTAGGGAACAGAGTTTGGGACGGCATATCAGGCCATTGCCAGGGCAACAGTATGGAGCTTGGGCCAAACGCCATTGCTCGGGGACATAGTGGGTGTGAGAACACCAGCCGTTACTATGTGGTAATAGGTGGAGTGGCACCGTAGGCTGTGACTGAGACTGGTACAACAGGACATCACAAACAGAACACATTGTGTGGGACCCACTGTCTGTTACTCAGGGAATAGAATGGGGATGGGGTTAAAGGCCATTTAGAGGGGATCAACTGGGTCGGTGTTCTTAGGCGGGAGCTCAGTTTAAGGTGTGTGAGGGGTGTGATGGTGGGAGACTGCGTGGGCGTGTGAGTGTGATGCTGGATGAGTGTGCGAGGGAGTGAGCGTGATGGTGGGGGAATGTGTGGGGGAGTGAGTGTGATGCTGGGCGACTGTGCAGGAGAATGATCGTGATGGTAGGGGAGTGTGTGGGAGAATGGGGGATTATGTGGGGATGAGCATGAAGGTGAGGGTGCCGTGGTGCAGCGTGTGGGGGTGAGCGTAATGGTGGGGATTGTGTGGGGCAGTGTGTGTGAGGGTGGTGGAGTTTGTGGGGATGAGCGTGACAGTGGGGGTGATGTGGGGCAGTGTGTGTGATGGTGGTGGAGTGTGGGTGTGAGTGTAATGGTGGTGGTCATCTGGCACAGGGCGTGTGAGGGTGGTAGAGTGTGTGTTTGTGAGCGTGACGGGGGTGCTGTGGGGCAGTGTGTGTGATGGTTGTGGAGAGTGGGGTTGTGAGCGTGACGGGGGTGGTGTGAGGCAGTGTGTGTGATGGTGGTGGAGTGTGTGGGGTGAGCGTGACGGTGATAGTTATGTGGGGCAGTGTGTGTGAGGGTTGTGGAGTGTGTAGAGGTGAGCGTGACGGTGAGGGTGGTGTGGGGCAGTGTGTCTAATGGTGGTGGAGTGTGTGGGGGTGAGGATGAGGTGAGGGTGGTGTGGGGCAGTGTGTGTGATGGTGGTGGAGAGTGTGGGGTGAGCGTGACGGTGAGGGTTGTGTGGGGCAGTGTGTGTGAGGGTGGTGGAGTGTGTGGAGGTGAGCGTGACGGTGAGGGTGGTGTGGGGCAGTGTGTGTGATGGTGGTGGAGTGTGTGGGTGTGAGGATGAGGTGAGGGTGGTGTGGGGCAGTGTGTGTGATGGTGGTGGAGAGTGTGGGGGTGAGCGTGACGGTGAGGCTTGTGTGGGGCAGTGTGTGTGAGGGTTGTGGAGTGTGTGGAGGTGAGCGTGACGGTGAGGGTGGTGTGGGGCAGTGTGTGTGATGTTGGTGGAGTGTGTGGGAGTGAGTGTGACGGTGGGGGTGATGTTGGGCAGTGTGTCTGATGGTGGTGGAGTGTGATGGGGTGAGCGTGACGGTGGGTGTGGTGTGGGGCATCGTGTGGGGGTGAGCGTGATGGTGGAGATTGTGTGGGGCAGTGTGTGTAATGGTTGTGGAGTGTGTGGTTGTGAGCGTGACGGGGGGTGGTGTGAGGCAGTGTGTGTGATGGTTGTGGAGTGTGTGGGAGTGAGCGGGACGGTGGGGATGGTGTGAGGCAGAGTGTGTGATGGTGGTGGAGTGTGTGGGGGTGAGGATGAGTTGACGGTGGTGTGGGGCAGTGTGTGTGATGGTGGTGGAGAGTGTGGGGTGAGTGTAACGGTGAGGGTTGTGTGGGGCAGTGTGTGTGAGGGTGGTGGAGTGTGTGGAGGTGAGCGTGACGGTGAGGGTGGTGTGGGGCAGTGTGTGTGATGGTGGTGGAGTGTGTGGGGGTGAGGATGAGGTGAGGGTAGTGTGGGGCAGTGTGTGTGATGGTGGTGGAGAGTGTGGGGGTGAGCGTGACGGTGAGGGTTGTGTGGGGCAGTGTGTGTGAGGGTGGTGGAGTGTGTGGAGGTGAGCGTGACGGTGAGGGTTGTGTGGGGCAGTGTGTGTGAGGGTGGTGGAGTGTGTGGAGGTGGGCGTGACGGTGAGGGTGGTGTGGGGCAGTGTGTGTGATGGTGGTGGAGTGTGTGGGGGTGAGGATGAGGTGAGGGTGGTGTGGGGCAGTGTGTGTGATGGTGGTGGAGAGTGTGGTGGTGAGCGTGACGGTGAGGGTTGTGTGGGGCAGTGCTGTGTGTGGAGGTGAGCGTGACGGTGAGGGTGGTGTGGGGCAGTGTGTGTGATGGTGGTGGAGTGTGTGGGAGTGAGTGTGACGGTGGGGCTGATGTGGGGCAGTGTGTCTGATGGTGGTGGAGTGTGATGGGGTGAGCGTGACGGTGATGGTGTTGTGGGGTAGTATGTGTGACGGTGGTGGAGAGTGTGGGGATGAGCATGACGGTGAGGTTGGTGAGGGGCAGTGTGTCTGATGGTGGTGGAGTGTGTGGGGGTGAGCGTGACGGTGAGGGTTGTGTGGAGCAGAGTGTGTGAGGGTGGTGGAGTGTGTGGGGGTGAGCGTAATGGTGAGGGTGTTCTGGGGCAGTGTGTGTGATGGTGGTGGAGTGTGTGGAGGTGAGTGTGACGGTGGGGGTGATGTGGGGCAGTGTATCTGACGGTGGTGGAGTGTGATGGGGTAAGCGTGATGGTGCAGGTGGTGGGGGCAGTGTGTGTGATGATGGTGGAGTTTGTGGTTGTGAGCGTGACGTTGGGGGTGGTGTGGGGCAATGTGTGCGAGTTTGGTGGAGTGTGTGGAGGTGAGCGTGACAGTGGGGGTGTTGTGGGGCTGTGTGTCTAATGGTGGTGGTGATGGAGTGCAGGGTGTTGGTGATGGAGTGAGTGTGGGGAGATGAGTGTGATGGTGTTGGAGTGAGGGTGAGGAGATCAGTGTGACGGTGTTGGAGTGAATGTGAGGGGGTCAGTGTGACGGTGATGGAGTGAGTGTGAGGGGGACAGTGTGAGGATGATGGAGTGAGTGTGAGGGGGTCAGGGTGAGGATGATGGAGTGAGTGTGAGGGGGTCACGGTGATGGTGATGGAGTGAGTGTGAGGGGGTCAGGGTGTCTGTGAGGGAATGAGTGTCAGGGGGTCAGGGTGGTGGGGATGGAGTGAATGTGAGGGGGTCAGTGTGACGGTGATGGAGTGAGTGTGAGGGGGACAGGGTGAGGATGATGGAGTGAGTGTGAGGGGGTCAGGGTGAGGATGATGAGTGAGTGTGAGGGGGTCAGTGTGACGGGGATGGAGTGAGTGTCGGGGCTCAGGGTGACGGTGATCGAGTGAGTATGAGGCGATCTGAGTGACGGTGACGGAGTGTGTGTGTGAGGGGGTCAGAGTGACGGTTAAGGAGTGAGAGTGAGGGGACCAAGGTGATGGTGATGGAGTGAATGTGAGGGGTCAGTGTCACAGAGGTGGAGTGTGTATGAGGCGGTCAGGGTGACTGTGATGGAGTGAGTGTGACAGGTTCATGGTGACGGTGACGGGATGAGTGTGAGAGGTTAACGGTGTCGGTGATGGAGTGAGAATGAGGGATTCATGGTGACGGTGATGGAGCGAGTGTGAGGTGTTCAGGGTGACGGTTCAGGGTGTGTGTGAGGGGATCAGTGCTAGAGTGATGGAGAGAGTGTGAGGGGGTCAAGGGGGTTGTTATGGAGTGAGTGTGGTGGGTGCCAGTGTGAGGGTAATAGAGTGAGAGTGAGGAGGTCAGGGTGACAGTGATGGAGTGAGTGTGATGGGATCACTGTGACTGTGATGGAGTGAGTGTGAGGGGGTCAGTGTGACTGTAATGGCGTGAATGTGAGGGTTTCAGTGAGACGGTGAAAGAGTGAGTCTGAGGGGATCAGGGTGACGGTGAAGGAGTGAGTGTGAGGGGGTCAGTGTGATAGTGATGGATTTAGTGTGTGGGAGTCAGGGTGACGGTGATGCAGTGAGTGTGAAGGGATCAGTCTGATGGTGATGGAGTGAGTGTGAGAGGATCAGGGTGACTGTGATGGAGTGAGTGTGAGTGGGTTGGTGTGAAGGTGATGGAGTGGGTGTGAGGGGAGAGGGTGAGGATAATGGATTGAGTGTGAGAGGGTCAGGGTGACGGAGATGGAGTGAATGTGAGGGGGTCAGAGTGATGGAGATGGAGTGAGTGTGATATTGTCAGTGTGACGGTGCTGTAGTGAGCGTGAGGGAATCAAGATGACTGCGATGGAGTGAGTGTGTGGGAGTTGGGGTGATGGTGATGTAGTGAGAGTGAGGGTGTCCGTGTGACAGTGATGGAGTGAAGTTGAGGGTGTCAGGGTGACGGTGATGGAGTGAGAGTGTGGGGGCTCAGTGCGACGGATTGAGTTTGAGTGGGTCAGGGTGACGGAGAAGGAGTGAGTGTGAGGGGGTCCGTGTGACAGCGATGGAGAGAGTGTGGGGGTCAGGGTGACGGTGATGGAGTGAGAGTGAGGGGGTCAGTGCGACGGTGATGGAGTGAGTATGTGGAAGTCGGGGTGACAGTGATGGAGTGAGTGTGAGGAGGCCAGGGTGATGGTGATGGAGTGAGTGTGAGGGGGCCAGTATGACGATGATGGAGTGAGTTTAATGGAGTCAGTGTGACGGAGATGGAGTGAGTGTGAAGGTGTCAGGGTGAAGGTGAAGGAATGAGTGTGAGGTGGTCAAAGTGACAAAGAAGGAGTCAGTGTGTTGGGGTCAGTGTGACGGTGATGGAATGAGTGTGTCGGGGTCAGGGTGAGGATGATGGAGTGAGTGTGTCGGGGGCAGTATAACAGTGATGGAGTGACTGTGAGGGGGTCAGTGTGACGGTGATCGAGTGAGTGTGTGGGAGTCGGGGTGACAGTGATGGAGTGAGGGTGAGGAGTTCAGCGTGATAGTGATGGAGTGATGATGTGGGGGTCAGGGTGATGGAGATGGTGATGGAGTGATTGTGATTGTGTCAGGTTGACTGTGATAGAGTGAGCGTGAGGGGGTCAAGATGACGGTGATGGAATGAGTGTGAGCGGGTCAGGGTGAGGGTGATGGTGTCAGTGTGTGGGAGTCAGTGTGACGGTGATGGAGTGAATGTGAGATGGTCAATGTGACAGTGATGTAGTGTATCTGAGGGTGTCAGTGTGAGGGTAATGGAGTGAGTGTGAGTGTGTCAGTGTGACACTGATGGAGTGAGTATAATGGAGTCAGTGTGACGGAGATGGATTGAGTGTGATGGTGTCAGGGTAATGGTAAATGAGTGAGTGTGAGGGGGTCAAAGTGAGGGAGAAGGAGTGAGTGTGTCGGGGCCAGGGTGACGGTGATGGAATGAGTGTGTCGGGGTCAGGGTGACGGTAATGGAATGAGCGTTTCGGGGTCATGGTGAGGATGATGGAGTGAGTGTGTCGGGGTCAGTGTTACGGGGATGGAGTAACTGTGAGTGGATCGTGGTGACGGTGTTGGAGTAAGTGTGCGGAGGTCAGTGTGAGAGTGATGGAGTGAGTGTGAGAGGGTCGAAGTGACGTTGATTGAGTGAGTGTGAGAGATTCAGGGTGACAGTGATGGAGTGAGTGTGAGGGGTTCAGTGAGTTGGAGATAGAGTGAGTGTGAGAGGTTCAGGGTGACGGTGATGGAGTGAGTGTGAGGGGATCAGAATGAATGGAATGTAGTGATGGTGATGGGGTCAGGGTGATGGTGATGGAGTGAGCGTGAGGGGGTCAAGATGACAGTGATGGAGTGAGTGTGAGGGGGTCAAGATGACGGTGATGTAGTGAGTGTGAGGTGCTCAGATTGCTGGTGATGGAGTGAGTGAGAGGGGATCAGTGTAAACATGATGGAGTGAGTGTGGGATTGACAGTGTGACGGTGATGGATTTAGTATGTGGGAGTCAGGGTGACGGTGATGCAGTGAGTGTGAGGGGATCAGTGTGACGGTGATGGAGTGAGGGTGATGGGTCAGTGTGATGGTGATGGAGTGAGTGTGAGAGGATCAGGTTGACTGTGATGGAGTGAGTGTGAGGGGGTTGGTGTGAAGGTGATGGAGTGAGTGTGAGGGGGAGAGGATGAGGATGATGGATTGAGTGTGAGAGGGTCAGGGTGACGGAGATGGAGTGAGTGTGAGGGGGTCAGTGTGACAGTGATGTAGTGAGTGTGAGGGGGTCAGTGTGACGGTGATGGAGTGATTGCGACGGGGTCAGGGTGATGGTGAAGGAGTGAGTGTGAGGGGGTCAGTGTGACGGTGATGGAGTGAGTGTGAGAGGGTCAAAGTGACGGAGGAGTGAGTGTGAGGGGGTCAGTGTGACAGTGATGGAGTGTGTGTGGGGGGTCAGGGTGACGGTGATGGAGTGAGAGTGAGGGGGTCAGTGTGACGGTGATCGAGTGAGTGTGTGGGAGTCGGGGTGACAGTGATGGAGTGAGGGTGAGGAGTTCAGCGTGACAGTGATGGACTGATGATGTGGGGGTCAGGGTGATGGAGATGGTGATGGAGTGATTGTGATTGTGTCAGGTTGACAGTGATAGAGTGAGTGTGAGCGGGACAGGGTGACGGTGAAGGAGTTAGTGTGAGGGGGTCAGTGTCACGCAGATGGGGTGAGTGTGAGGGGGTCAGTTTGACGGTGATGCAGTGTGAGGGGGACAGGTTGACAGTCATGGAATGACTGTGAGCGGGTCAGGGTGATGGTGATGGAGCGAGTACGAGCGGGTCAGGGTGAATGTGATGGAGTGAGTATGTGGGAGTCGGGGTGACAGTGATGGAGTGAGTGTGAGGAGGCCATGGTGATGGTGATGGAGTGAGTGTGAGGGGGTCAGTATGACGATGATGGAGTGAGTTTAATAGAGTCAGTGTGACGGAGATGGAGTGAGTGTGAAGGTGTTAGGGTGAAGGTGAAGGAATGAGTGTGAGGGGGTTAAAGTGACGGAGAAGGAGTCAGTGTATTGGGGTCATGGTGACAGTGATGGAATGAGTGTGTCGGGGTCAGGGTGAGGATGATGGAGTGAGTGTGTCGGGGTCAGTATAACAGTGAAGGAATGACTGTGAGGGGATCAGGGTGACGGTGATGGAGTAAGTATGCGTAGGTCAGTGTGATGGTGATGGTGATGGAGTGAGTGTGAGAGGGTCAAAGTGACGTTGATTGAGCGAGTGTGAGAGGTTCAGGGTGACAGTGATGGAATGAGTGTGAGGGGGTCAGTATGACGATGATGGTGTGAGTTTAATGGAGTCAGTGTGACGGTGATGGATTGGGTGTGAGAGGGTCCGGGTGACGTTGATGGTGTGTGTGTGATGGGGTCAGGGTGACGGTGATGGAGTGGGTGCGATGGTGTCAGTGTGACGGTGATGCAGTGAGTGTGAAGGGGTCAGGGTGAGGGTGATGCAGTGATTGTGAGTGTGTCAGGGTCACAGCGATGGAGTGAGTGTGGGGGTCAGTGTGACGGAGATGGAGTGAGTGTGAGGGGGTCAGTGTCAAGCAGATGGAGGGAGTGTGAGGGGGTCAGTTTGACGTTGATGCAGTGAGTGTGAGGGGGACAGGTTGACAGTCATGGAATGACTGTGAGCGGGTCGGGGTGACGTTGATGGAGTGATTGTGAGTGTGTCAGGTTGACAGCGATGGAGTGAGTGTGAGTGGGTTAGGTTGACGGTGAAGGAGTGAGTGTGAGGGGTCAGTGTAACGGTGATGGAGTGACTGTAAGAGGGTCAAAGTGACGGAGGAGCGAGTGTGAGTGGGTCAGTGGGACGGTGATGCAGTGAGTATGTGGGAGTCAGGGTGACAGTGATGGAGTGACTGTGAGGAGGCCAGGGTGACGGTGATGGAGTGAGTGTGAGGGGGTCAGGGTGATGGAGATGGTGAGGGAGTGATTGTGATTGTGTCAGGTTGACAGTGATAGAATGAGCGCGAGGGGGTCAAGATGACGGTGATGGAATGAGTGTGAGCGGGTCAGTGTGACGGTGATCGAGTGAGTGTGAGGGTGTCAGGGTGATGGTGATGGAGTGATTGTTAGTGTGTCAGGTTGACTGTGATAGAGTGAGCGTGAGGGGGTCAAGATGACGGTGATGGAATGAGTGTGAGCGGGTCAGGGTGAGGGTGATGGTGTCAGTGTGTGGGAGTCAGTGTGACGGTGATGGAGTGAATGTGAGGGGGTCAATGTGACAGTGAAGTAGTGTATCTGAGGGTGTCAGTGTGAGGGTAATGGAGTGAGTGTGTGGGTGTCAGTGTGACACTGATGGAGTGAGTTTAATGTAGTCAGTGTGACGGAGATGGCTTGAGTGTGATGATGTCAGGGTAATGGTAAAGGAGTGAGTGTGAGGGGGTCAAAGTGAGGGAGAAGGAGTGAGTGTGTCGGGGCCAGGGTGACGTTGATGGAATGAGTGTGTCGGGGTCAGGGTGACGGTAATGGAATGAGCGTTTCAGGGTCATGGTGAGATTGATGGAGTGTGTGTGTCGGAGTCAGTGTTACGGGGATGGAGTAACTGTGAGTGGATCGTGGTGACGGTGTTAGAGTAAGTGTGCGGAGGTCAGTGTGAGGGTGATGGAGTGAGTGTGAGAGGGTCGAAGTGACGTTGATTGAGTGAGTGTGAGAGATTCAGGGTGCCAGTGATGGAGTGAGTGTGAGGGGTTCAGTGAGTTGGAGATAGAGTGAGTGTGAGAGGTTCAGGGTGACGGTGATGGATTGAGTGTGAGGGGATCAGAATGAATGGAATGGAGTGATTGTGATGGTGATGGAGTGAGCGTGAGGGGGTCAAGATGACAGTGATGGAGTGAGTGTGAGGGGGTCAAGATGACGGTGATGTAGTGAGTGTGAGGTGCTCAGAGTGATGGTGATGGAGTGAGTGTGAGGGGATCAGTGTAAACATGATGGAGTGAGTGTGGGATTGACAGTGTGACGGTGATTGATTTAGTGTGTGGGAGTCAGGGTGACGGTGATGCAGTGAGTGTGAGGGGATCAGTGTGACGGTGATGGAGTGAGTGTGAGAGGATAAGGGTGACTGTGATGGAGTGAGTGTGAGTGGGTTGGTGTGAAGGTGATGGAGTGAGTGTGAGGGGGAGAGGGTGAGGATGATGGATTGAGTGTGAGAGGGTCAGGGTGACGGAGATGGAGTTAGTGTGAGGGGGTCAGAGTGATGGAGATAGAGTGAGTGTGAGGGGGTCCGTGTGACGGTGATGTCGTGAGTGTGAGGGGATCAAGGTGACTGCGATGGACTGAGTGTGAGGGGGTCAGGGTGACGGTGATGGAGTGAGTGTGAGGGGGTCCGTGTGACAGTGATGTAGTGAGTGTGAGGGGGTCCGGGTGACGGTGATGGAGTGAGAGTGAGGGGGTCAGAGTGACGGTGAATGAATGAGTGCGAGGGGGTCAGGGTGATGTTGAAGGAGTGAGTGTGAGGGGGTCAGGGTGACGGTGAAGGAGTGAGTGTGAGGGGGTCAGTGTGACGTTGATGTAGTGAGTGTGAGAGGGTGAAAAAGACGGAGGAGTGAGTGTGAGGGGTTCCGTGTGACAGTAATGGCGTGAGTGTGAGGGGGTCAGGGTGACGGTGATGGAGTGAGAGTGAGGGAGTCAGAGTGACGGTGATGGAGTGAGTGGGAGGAGTTCAGGGTGACGGTGATGGAGTGAGTGGGAGGGGGTCAGGATGATGGAGATGGTGATGAAGTGATTGTGATTGTGTCAGGTTGACAGTGATAGGGTGAGTGTGAGGGGGTCAAGATGACGGTGATGGAGTGAGTGTGAGCGGGTCAGGGTGACGGTGAAGGAGTGAGTGTGAGGGGGTCAGTATGACGGTGATGGAGTGAGTGTGAGTGGGTTAGGTTGACAGTGAAGGAGTGTGTGTGAGAGGTCAGTGTGACGGTGATGGAGTGAGTGTGAGAGGGTCAAAGTGACGGATGAGTGAGTGTGAGCGGGTCAGTGTGAAGGTGATGGAGTGAGTATGTAGGTGTCAGGGTGACAGTGATGGAGTGACTGTGAGGAGGCCAGGGTGACGGTGATGGAGTGAGTGTGAGGTGGTCAGGGCGATGGAGATGGTGATGGAGTGATTGTGATTGTGTCAGGTAGACAGTGATAGAGTGAGTGTGAGGAGGTCAAGATGACGGTGATGGAATGAGTGTGAGCGGGTCAGGGTGACGGCGATGGAGTGAGTGTGAGGGGGTCAGGGTGATGGTGATGGAGTGATTGTTAGTGTGTCAGTTTGACAGTGATAGAGTGAGCGTGAGGGGGTCAAGATGACGGTGATGGAATGAGTGTGAGCGGGTCAGGGTGAGGGTGATGGTGTCAGTGTGTGGGAGTCAGAGTGACGGTGATGGAGTGAGCGTGAGGGGGTCAAGATGACGGTGATGGAATGAGTGTGAGCGGGTCAGGGTGAGGGTGATGGTGTCAGTGTGTGGGAGTCAGAGTGACGGTGATGGAGTGAATGTGAGGTGGTCAATGTGACAGTGATGTAGTGTATCTGAGGGTGTCAGTGTGAGTTTAATGGAGTCAGTGTGACGGAGATGGATTGAGTGTGATGGTGTCAGGGTAATGGTAAAGGAGTGAGTGTGAGGGGGTCAAAGTGAGGGAGGAGGAGTGAGTGTGTCGGGGTCAGGGTGACGGTGATGGAATGAGTGTTTTGGGGTCATGGTGAGGATGATGGAGTGAGTGTGTCGGGGTCAGTGTTAAGCGGATGTAGTGACTGTGAGGGGATCAGGGTGACGGTGATGGAGTAAGTGTGCAGAGGTCAGTGTGACGGTGATGGAGTGAGTGTGAGAGCGTCGAAGCGACGTTGATTGAGTGAGTGTGAGAGATTCAGAGTGACAGTGATGGAGTGAGCGTGAGGGGGTCAGTGAGTTGGAGATAGATTGAGTGTGAGAGGTTCAGGGTGACGGTGATGGAGTGAGTGTGAGGGGATCAGAATGAATGGAATGGAGTGATTGTGATGGGGTCAGGGTGATGGTGATGGAGTGAGCGTGAGGGATCAAGATGACGGTGATGGAGTGACTGTGAGATGCTCAGAGTGATGTTAATGGAGTGAGTGTGAGGGGATCAGTGTAAACATGATGGAGTGAGTGTGGGATTGACGGTGTGACGGTGATGGATGTAGTGTGTGGGAGTCAGGCTGACGGTGATGCAGTGAGTGTGAGAGGATCAGTGTGACGGTGATGGCGTGAGTGTGAGAGGATCAGTGTGATGGTGATCGAGTGAATGTGAGAGGATCAGGGTGACTGTGATGGAGTGAGTGTGAGGGGTTTGGTGTGAAGGTGATGGAGTGAGTGTGATATTGTCAGGGTAAGGGTGATGGAGTGAGTGTGAGGTGGTCAGTATGACGATGAAGGATTGAGTTTAATGGAGTCATTGTGACGGTGATGGAGTGAGTGTGAGAAGGTCAGGGTGACGTTGATGGAGTGGGTGCGATGGTGTCAGTGTGACGGTGATGTAGTGAGTGTGAAGGGGTCCGGGTGAGGGTGATGGAGTGAGTGTGAGGTTGTCAGGGTGATAGAGATGGTGATGGAGTGATTGTGATTGTGTCAGTTTAACAGTGATAGATTGAGTGTGAGGGGGTCAAGATGACTGTGATGGAATGAGTGTAAGCGGGTCAATGTGACGGTGATGGAGTGAGTGTGAGGGGGTCAGAGTGATGGTGATGGAGTGATTGTTAGTGTGTCAGGTTGACAGTGATAGAGTGAGCGTGAGGGGGTCAAGATGACGGTGATGGAATGAGTGTGAGCGTGTCAGGGTGAGGGTGATGGTGACAGTGAGTGGGAGTCAGTGAGACGGTGATGGAGTGAATGTGAGGTGGTCAATGTGACAGTGATGTAGTGTTTCTGAGGGTGTCAGTGTGAGTGTAATGGAGTCAGTGTGACGGAGATGGATTGAGTGTGATGGTGTCAGGGTAATGGTAAAGGAGTGAGTGTGAGGGGGTCAAAAGGAGGGAGAAGGAGTGAGTGTGTCGGGTTCAGGGTGACGGTGATGGACTGAGTGTGTCGGGGTCAGGGTGACGGTGATGTAATGAGTGTTTCGGGGTCATGGTGGGGATGATGGAATGAGTGTCTCGGGGTCAGTGTTACGGGGATGGAGTGACTGTGAGGGTTTCAGGGTGACGGTGATGGAGTAAGTGTGCGGAGGTCAGTGTGACGGTGATGGAGTGAGTGTGAGAGCGACGAAGCGACGTTGATTGAGTGAGTGTGAGAGATTCAGGGTGACAGTGATGGAGTGAGCGTAAGGGGGTCAGTGAGTTGGAGATAGAGTGAGTGTGAGAGGTTCAGGGTGACGGTGATGGAGTGAGTGTGAGGGGATCAGAATGAATGGAATGGAGTGATTGTGATGGGGTCAGGGTGATGGTGATGGAGTGAGCGTGATGGGGTCAAGATGACGGTGATGGAGTGAGTGTGAGGTGCTCAGATTGATGGTAGTGGAGTGAGTGTGAGGGGATCAGTGCAAACATGATGTATTGAGTGTGGGATTGACAGTGTGACGGTGTTGGATTTAATGTGTGCGAGTCAGGGTGACGGTGATGCAGTGAGTGTGAGGGGATCAGTGTGACGGTGATGGAGTGAGGGTGATGGGATCAGTGTGATGGTGATGGAGTGAGTGTGAGAGGATCAGGGTGACTGTGATGGAGTGAGTGTGAGGGGGTTCGTGTGAAGGTGATGGAGTGAGTGTGAGTTTGTCACGGTAAGGGTGATGGAGTGAGTGTGAATGTGTCAGTATGACGATGATGGATTGAGTTTATTGGAGTCATTGTGACGGAGATGGAGTGAGTGTGAAGGTGTCAGGGTGAAGGTAAAGGAATGAGTTTGAGGCGGTCAAAGTGACGGAGAAGGAGTCAGTGTGTTGGGGTCAGTGTGACGGTGATGGAATGAGTGTGTCGGGGTCAGTGTGAGAATGATGGAGTGAGTGTGCGGGGGTAAGGGTGACGGTGATGGAGTGAGTGTGGAGGGTCCGTGTGACGTTGATGGAGTGAGTGTGATGGGGTCAGGGTGATGGTGATGGAGTGTGTGCGATGGTGTCAGTGTGACGGTGATGTAGTGAGTGTGAAGCTGTCAGGGTGAGGGTGATGCAGTGATTGTGAGTGTGTCAGGTTGACAGCGATGGAGTGAGTGTAGGGGTCAGTGTGACGGAGATGGAATGAGTGTGAGGGGGTCAGTGTCACGCAGATGGAGTGAGTGTGAGGGGGTCAGATTGACGGTGATGCAGTGAGTGTGAGGGGTACAGGTTGACAGTCATGGAATGACTGTGAGTGGGTCAGGGTGATGGTGATGGAGTGAGTACGAGGGGGTCAGTTTGAAGGTGATGGAGTGATTGTGGTTGTATCAGGTTGACAGTGATGGAGTGAGTGTGAGGGGGTCAGTGTGACTGAGATGGCGTGAGTGTGAGTGGGTCAGGGTGACGTTGATGGAGTGAGTGTGAGGGGGTCAGGGTGATGGTGATGGAGTGAATGTGAGGTGGTCAGTGTGACAGGGATGGAGTGAGTATGTGGTAGTCGGGGTGACAGTGATGGAGTGAGTGTGAGGAGTTCAGGGTGACGGTGATGGAGTGAGTGTGAGGGGGTCAGGATGATGGAGATGGTGATGGAGTGATTGTGATTGTGTCAGGTTGACAGTGATAGAGTGAGTGTGAGGGGGTCAAGATGACGGTGATTGAATGAGTGTGAGCGGGTCAGGGTAAGGGTGATGGTGTCAGTGTGTGGGAGTCAGTGTGACGATGATGGAGTGAATGTGAGGTGGTCAATGTGACAGTGATGTCGTGTATCTGAAGGTGTCAGTGTGAGGGTAATGGAGTGAGTGTGAGTGTGTCAGTGTGACAATGATGGAGTGAGTTTAATGGAGTCAGTGTGATGGAGATGGATTGAGTGTGATGGTGTCAGGGTAATGGTAAAGGAGTGAGTGTGAAGGGGTCAAAGTGAGGTAGAAGGAGTGAGTGTGTCGGGGTCAGGGTGACGGTGATGGAATGAGTGTGTCGGGGTCAGGGTGACGGTAATGGAATGAGCGTTTCGGGGTCATGGTGAGGATGATGGAGTGAGTGTGTCGGGGTCAGTGTAACAGTGATGGAGAGACTGTGAGGGGGTCAGGGTTACAGTGATGGAGTAAGTGTGCGTCGGTCAGTGTGACAGTGATGGAGTGAGTGTGAGGAGGTCAGTGAGTTGGAGATAGAGTGAGTGTGAGAGATTCAGGGTGACCGTGATGGAGTGAGTGTGAGGGGATCAGAATGAATGGAATGTAGTGATTGTGATGGGGTCAGGGTGATGGTGATGGAGTGAGCGTGAGGGGGTCAAGATGACGGTGATGGAGTGAGTGTGAGGGGGTCAAGATGACGGTGATGGAGTGAGTGTGAGGTGCTCAGAGTGATGGTGATGGAGTGAATGTGAGGGGATCACTGTAAACATGATGGAGTGAGTGTGGGATTGACAGTGTGACGGTGATGGATTTAGTGTGTGGGAGTCAGGGTGACGGTGATGCAGTGAGTGTGAGGGGATCAGTGTGACGGTGATGGAGTGAGGGTGATGGGATCAGTGTGATGGTGATGGAGTGAGTGTGAGAGGATCAGGGTGACTGTGATGGAGTGAGTGTGAGGGGGTCAGTGAGTTGGAGATAGAGTGAGTGCGAGAGGTTCAGGGTGACCGTGATGGAGTGAGTGTGAGGGGATCAGAATGAATGGAATGCAGTGATTGTGATGGGGTCAGGGTGATGGTGATGGAGTGAGCGTGAGGGGGTCAAGATGACGGTGATGGAGTGAGTGTGAGGGGGTCAAGATGATGGTGATGGAGTGAGTGTGAGAGGATCAGGGTGACTGTGATGGAGTGAGTGTGAGGGGTTCAGTGTGACGGTGATGGAGTGAGTGTGAGGGGGAGAGGTTGAGGATGATGTATTGAGTGTGAGAGGGTCAGTGTGACAGACATGGAGTGAGTGTGATGGGATCAGGGTGACAGTGATGGAGTGAGTGTGAGGGGGTCAGGGTGATGGTGATGGAGTGATTGTGAGTGTGTCAGGTTGACAGAGATAGAGTGAGTGTGAGTGGGTCAAGATGACGGTGATGGAATGAGTGTGAGCGGGTCAGGGTGAGGGTGATGGTGTCAGTGTGTGGGAGTCAGTGTGACGGTGATGGAGTGAATGTGAGGTGGTCAATGTGACAGTGATGTAGTGTATCTGAAGGTGTCAGTGTGAGGGTAATTGAGTGAGTGTGAGTGTGTCAGTGTGACACTGATGGAGTGAGTTTAATGGAGTCAGTGTGACAGAGATGGATTGAGTGTGATGGTGTCAGGGTAATGGTAAATGAGTTAGTGTGTCGTGGTCAGGGAGTCGGTGATGGAATGAGTGTGTCGGGGTCAGGGTGACGGTGATGGAATGACTGTTTCGGGGTCATGGTGAGGATGATGGAGTGAGTGTGTCGGGGTTAGTGTAACAGTGATAGAGTGACTGTGAGGGGGTCAGGGTTACAGTGATTGAGTGAGTGTGAGGCGGTCAGAATGAATGGAATGGAGTGATTGTGATGGAGTCAGGGTGATGGTGATGGAGTGAGCGTGAGGGGCTCAAGATGACGGTAATGGAGTGAGTGTGACCTGGTCAGAGTGATGGTGATGGAGTGAGTGTGAGGGATCAGTGTTAACATGATGGAGTGAGTGTGGGATTGACAGTGTGACGGTGATGGATTTAGTATGTGGGAGTCAGGGTGACGGTGATGCAGTGAATGTGAGGGGATCAGTGTGACGGTGATTAACTGAGTGTGAGAGGTTCAGGGTGACAGTGCTGGAGTGAGTGTGAGGGTTTGGTGTGAGGGTGATGGAGTGAGTGTGAGGGGAGAGAGTGAGGATGATAGATTGAGTGTGAGAGGGTCAGGGTGACTGAGATGGAGTGAGGGTAAGGGGGTCAGGGTGACGGTGATGGAGTGATTGTGTGGCGGTCAGTGTGACGGTGATGTAGTGAATGTGAGGGGGTCTGTGTGACAGTGATGGAGTGAGTGTGAGGTGGTCAGGGTGTTGGTGATGGAGTGAGAGTGAGGGGGTCAGTGCAACGGTGATGGAGTGAGTGTGAGGGGTTCAGGGTGATGGTGAATGAGTGAGTGTGAGGGGGTCAGGGTGACGGCGAATGAGTGAGTGTCAGAGGGTCAGTGTGACGGTGATGGAGTGAGTGTGAGAGGGTCAAAGTGACGGAGGTGTGAGTGTGAGGGGGTCAGACTGACGGTGATGGAGTGAGTATGTGGGAGTTGGTGTGGCAGTGATGGAGTGAGTGTGAGGCTTTCAGGGTGACGGTGATGGAGTGAGTCTGAGGGGGCAGGGTGATGGAGATGGTGATGGAGTGATTGTGATTGTGTCTGGTTGACAGTGATAGAGTGAGTGTGAGGGGGTCAGGATGACGGTGATGGAATCAGTGTGAGGGGGTGAGGGTGACGGTGAAGGAGTGAGTGTGACGGGGTCAGTATGACGGTGATGATGTGAGTGTGAGTGTGTTAGGGTGATGGTGATGGAGTGAGTGTGAGGGGGTCAGGGCGATGGAGATGGTGATGGAGTGATTGTGATTGTGCCAGGTTGACAGTGATAGAGTGAGTGTGAGGGGGTCACGATGACGGAGAGGGAATGAGTGTGATGGTGTCAGGGTGATGGTGATGGAGTGATAGTGAGTGTGTCAGGTTGATAGTGATATAGTGAATGTGAGGAGGTCAAGATGAAGGTGATGGAATGAGTGTGAGCGGGTCAGGGTGTGGGTGATGGTGTCAGTGTGTTTGAGATGAGTATGACGGTGATGGAGTGAATGTGTTGTGGTCAATGTGACAGTGATGTAGTGTATCTGAGGGTGTCAGTGTGAGGGTAATGGAGTGAGTGTGAGTGTCTCAGTGTGACACTGATGGAGTGAGTTTAATGGTGTCAGTGTGACGGAAATGTATTGAGTATGATGGTGTCAGGGTGATGGTAAAGGAGTGAGTGTGAGGGGGTCAAAGTGAGGGAAAAGGAGTGAGTGTGATAGTGTCAGGGTGACGGCGATGGAATGAGTGTGAGGGGATGAGTGTGACTGTGATGGAGTGAGTGTGAGTTTGTCAGGGTAAGGGTGTTGGAGTGAGTGTGAATGTGTCAGTATGACGATGACGGAGTGAGTTTAATGGAGTCAGTGTGACGGAGATGGAGTGAGTGTTGGGGTCAGTGTGACGGTGATGGAATGAGTGTTGGTTCAGTGTGACGGTGATGGAATAAGTGTGTCGGTGTCAGGGTGAGGATGATGGAGTGAGTGTGTGGGGGTCAGTGTGACGGTGATGGAGTGAGTGTGAGAGGGTCCGGGTGACATTGATGGAGTGGGTGCGATGGTGTCAGTGTGACGGTGACGTAGTGAGTGTGAAGGGGTCAGGGTGAGGGTGATGGAGTGATTGTGAGTGTGTCAGGTTGAGAGCGATGGAGTGAGTGTGGGGGGTCAGTGTGACGGAGAAGGAGTGAGTGTGAGGGGGTCAGTTTGACGGTGATGGAGTGGGTGTGGGGGGATTGGTGTGAAGGTGATGGAGTGAGTGTGAGAGGAGAGGGTGAGGATGATGGATTGCGTGTGAGAGGGTCAGGGTGACGGAGATGGAGTGAGTGTGAGGGGGTCAGGGTGACGGTGATGGAGTGAGTGTGAGAAGGTCAGGGTGACGGTGATGGAGTGGGTGCGATGGTGTCAGTTTGACGGTGATGTAGTGAGTGTTAAGGGGTCAGGGTGAGTGTGATGGAGTGATTGTGAGTGTGTCAGGTTGACAGCGATGGAGTGAGTGTGTGGGTTCGTTGGTGTCAGTGTGACGGTGACGTAGTGAGTGTGAAGAGGTCAGGGTGAGGGTGATGGAGTGATTGTGAGTGTGTCAGGTTGACAGCGATGGAGTGAGTGTGGGGGGTCAGTGTGACGGAGAAGGAGTGAGTGTGAGGGGGTCAGTGTCACGCAGATGGAGTGAGTGTGAGGGGGTCAGTTTGACGGTGATGGAGTGAGTGTGAGGGGATTGGTGTGAAGGTGATGGAGTGAGTGTGAGAGGAGAGGGTGAGGATGATGGATTGAGTGTGAGAGGGTCAGGGTGACGGAGATGGAGTGAGTGTAAGGGGGTCAGGGTGACGGTGATGGAGTGAGTGTGAGAAGGTCAGGGTGATGGTGATGGAGTGGGTGCGATGGTGTCAGTTTGACGGTGATGTCGTGAGTGTTGATGGGTCAGGGTGAGTGAGATGGAGTGATTGTGAGTGTGTCAGGTAGACAGCGATGGAGTGAGTGTGTGGGTTCAGTGTGACGGAGATGGAGTGAGTGTTAGGGGGTCAGTTTGACGGTGATGGAGTGAGTGTGAGGGGGTCAGTTTGATGGTGATGGAGTGAGTGTGAGGGGGTCAGGTTGACAGTCATGGAATGAGTGTCAGCGGGTCAGGGTGACGGTAATGGAGTGAGTATGACGGGGTCGGGGTGAAGGTGATGGAGTGATAGAGTGAGTGTGTCAGGTTGACAGTGATGGAGGGAGTGTGAGGGGGTCAGTGTGACTGAAATGGAGTGAGTGTGAGGGGGTCAGGGTGATGGTGATGGAGTGATTGTGATTGTGTCAGGTTGACAGTGATAGAGTGAGTGTGAGGGGGTCAAGATGACTCTGATGGAATGAATGTGAGAAGGTCAGGGTGACAGTGATGGTCTGAGTGTGACGGGGTCAGTTTGATGGAGATGGAGTGAGTCTGAGGGGGTCAGTTTGACGGTGATGGAGTGAGTGTGAGGGGGTCAGGGTGTCGGTGATGGAGCGAGTGTGAGGGGGTCAGAATGACGGTGATGGAGTGGGTCTGAGATGGTCTGGGTGACGGTGATGGAGTGAGTGTGAGCGGGTCAGGGTGATGGTGATTGTGATGTTGATGGAGTGATTGTGATTGTGTCAGATTGACACTGATAGAGTGAGTGTGAGGGGGTCAAGATGACGGTGATGAAATGAGTGTTAGCGGGTCAGGGTGACGGTGATGGAGTGGGTGTGAGCGTGTCCGGGTGATGGGGATTGATTGAGTGTCATGGAGTCAGTGTGACGGTGATGAAGTGAGTGTGAGGGTGTCAGTGTGAGGTTGATGGAATGGGTGTGAGTCGGTCAGTGTGACAATGATGGAATGAGTGTGAGAATTTCAGTGTGACGATGAAGAAGTGAGTGTTAGAGGGTCAGGGTGAAAGTGATGGAGTGAATGTGCGGGTGGCAGTGTGACGGTGATGGAGTGAATCTGAGACGGTCAGGGTGACGGTAATGGAGTGAATGTGAGCGGTACAGGGTAAGTATGATGGAATGATTGTGAGGGGTTCAGGGTGACGGTAATGGAATGAGTGTGAGAGGGTCAGGGTGACGGTAATGGAATGAGCATGTGGCGTCAGGGTGAAGTGATGGAGTGAGTGTGAGGGGGTCAGGGTGACGGTGATGGAGTGAGTGTGAGGGGTACAGTGTAACTATGATGGAGTGATTGTGAGGGTTTCAGGCTGACGGTAATGGAGTGAGTGTGAGAGGGTCAGGGTGACGGTGATGGAGTGAGAATGTGGCGTCAGGGTGACAGCGATGGAGTGAGTGTGAGGAGGTCAGGGTGACGGTGATGGAGTGAGTATCAGGGTGACGGTGATCGATTGAGTGTGAGAGTGTGAGGGTGACGGTAATGGAGTGAGAGTGAGATTGTCTGGGTGACGGTAATGGACTGAGTGTGAGGGGATGAGGGTGACGGTGATGCAGTGAGTGTGAGAGGTTCGGGGTGAGGGTGATGGAGTGAGTGTCAGGAGGGAAAGGTGATGGTGATTGAGTGAGTGCAAAGGGGTCAGGGTGACAGTGATGCAGTGAGTGTGAGAGAGTCAGGGCGACGAAAATGGAGTGAGAGTGAGATTGTCTGGGTGATGGCGAGGGATTGAGTGTGAGGGGATCAGGGTCATGCAGATGGAGTGAGTGTGAGGGGATCAGGGTGACGGTGATGGGTTGAGCGTGATGATGTCAGGGTGATGGTGATGGAGTGAAAGTGAGGGTGTCACTGTTACAGTGATGGAGTGAGTGTGAGGTGGTCATGGTGACGGTGATGGAGTGAGTGTGAGAGGTTCGGGGTGAGGGTGATGGAGTGAGTGTCAGGAGGTAAGGGTGACGGTGATTGAGTGAGTGTAAGGGGGTCAGGGTGACAGTGATTGAGTGAGTGTGAGAGAGTGTGGGCGACGGTGATGGAGTGAGTGTGGGAGGTCAGGGTGACGGTGATGGAGTGAGTGTGAGGGTGTCAGGGTGAGGGTGATGGAGTGAGAGTCAGGGGGTCAGTGTGATGTTGATGGAGTGAGTGTGAGGGGGTCAGTGTGACGGTGATGGACTGAGTGGGAGGGGGTCAGTTTGACGATGATGGAGAGATTGTGAGAGGTTGAGGGTGACGGTGATGGAGTGAGCGTGTGGGGTCAGGGGGCGGTGATGGCGTGAGACTGAGGGGATCAGTGTGACAATGATGGCGTGAGTGTGAGAGGGTCAGGGTGACAGTAATGAAGTGAGTGTGAGGGGATCAGTATGACGGTGATGGAATGAGTTTGAGGGGATCAGTATGACGGTGATGGAATGAGTGTGAGGTGATCAGTGTGACAGTGATGGAGTGATTTTGAGGGGGTCAGGGTAATGGTGATGGAGTAAGTATGTGTGGGTCAGGGTGACCACGATGGAGTGAGTGTGAGGGGGTCAAGATGACGGTGATGGAGTGAGTGCGAGAGTGTCAGGGTGAATGAGATGGCGTGTGTGTGAGTGTGACAGGGTGACGGTGATGGAGTGAGTGTGAGAGGGTCAGGGTGACGGTGATGGAGTGAGTGTGAGGGGATCAGTGTGACGGTGATTGAGTGAGCGCGAGTGGGTCAGTGTAACGGTGTTGGAGTGAGTGTGAGGGGGTCAAGGTGACAGCGATGGAGTGAGTGAGAGGGGTCAGGGTGACAGCGATGGAGTGAATATGAGGGTGTGAGGGTGACGGTGATGGAGTGAGTGTCAGGGAGTCACGGTGACGGTGATGGATTGAGTGTGAGAGTGTGAGGGTGACGGTAATGGAGTGAGAGTGAGATTTTCTGGGTGATGGCGATGGAGTGAATGTGAGAGGGACAGTGTGACGGTGATGGAGTGAGTGTGAGGTGGTCATGGTGACGGTGATGGAGTGAGTGTGAGAGGTTCGGGTTGAGGGTGATGGAGTGAGTGTCAGGAGGTAAGGGTGCTGGTGATCGAGTGAGTGTGAGAGGGTCAGGGTGATGATGATGGAGTGAGTGTGAGGGTTTCAGTGTGATGTTGATGGAGTGAGTGTGAGAGGGTCAGGGTGACGGTGATGGAGTGAGTGTGAGGGTTTCAGTGTGACGGAGATGGAGTGAGTGTGAGAGGGTCAGGGTGACGGTGATGGAGTGAGTGTGAGGGTTTCAGTGTGACGGAGATGGAGTGAGTGTGAGGGGTTCAGGGTGACGGTCATGTCGTCAGTGTGAGGGTACCAGCGTGATGGTGATGGAGCAAGTGTGAGAGGATCAGTGTGACAATGATGGAGTGATTGTGAGGGGGTCATGGTGATGACGATGGAGTGAGTGTGAGGGAGTCAGGATGACGGTGATCGGGTATGTGCGGGTCAGGCTGACGGTGATGGCGTGTATATGAGTGGGTCAACGTGACGGTGATGGAGTGAGCGCGAGTGGGTCAGTGTAACGGTCATGGAGTGAGTGTGAGGGGATCAGGGTGACGATGATGGAGTGAGTGTGAGGGGGGTCAGGGTGACAGAGATGGAGTGAGTAGAGGTGGTCAGGGTGACGGTGATGAATTGAGTGTGAGGTGATCAGTGTGACGGTGATGGAATGAGTGTGAGGGGAGTGAGTGTGAGTGTGAGGGGGTGAGGGTGATGGAGTGAGGAACAGGGGGTCAGTGTGATGTTGATGGAGTGAGTGTGAGAGTGTTAGGGTGACTGTGATGGAGTGAGCACAAGTGGGTCAGTGTTACGGTCATGGAGTGAGTGTGAGGGGATCAGTGTGACGGTGATGGAGTCTGTGTGGATGGTCAGGGTTACGATGATGGAGTGAGTGTGAGGGGGTCAGTGTGACGTTGATGGAGTGAGTGTGGGAGGGTCATTGTGACAATGATGGAGTGAGTGAGAGGGTTGCTGCGTGACGGAGATGGAGTGACTGTGAGGGGTTCAGGGTGATGATCATGGAGTCAGTGTGATTGTACCTGCGTGACGGTGATGGAGCAAGTTTGAGAGGGTCAGAGTAACAGTGATGGAGTGATTGTGAGGGGGTCAGGGTGATGGAGATGGAGTGAGTGTGAGGGGGTCAAGGTGACGTGATGGAGTGAGTGTGAGTGGGTCAGGGTGACGTTGATAGAATGACTGTGACGTGATCGGTTGACGGTGATGGAGTGAGCACGAGTGGGTCAGAGTGATAGTGATGGAGTGAGTGTGAGGGGGTGAGGGTGGCGGTGATGGAGGGAGTGTGATGGGGTCAGTGCGACAGTGATGGAATGAGTGTGAGAGATTCACGGTGACGGTGATGGAGTGAGTGTGAGGGGTCAGGGTGACGGTGATGGAGTGAATGTGAGAGAGTCAGGTTGACAGTGATGGAGTGAGTGTGAGTGGATCAGTGTGATGATGATGGAGTGAGTGTGATGGGATCAGGGCGACAGTGATGGAATGAGTATGAGAGAGTCAGGGTAACGGTGATGGACTGAGTGTGAGGGGGTCAGGGTGACAGTGATGGAGTGATTGTGGGAGGGTCAGGGTAACGGTGATGGAGTAAGTACGTGTGGGTCAGGTTAACCGCGACGGAGTGAGTGTGAGAGGGTCAAGATGACGGTAATGGAGTGAGTGCCAGAGGGTCAGGGTGACGGAGATAGCGTGTGTATGAGTGTGAGAGGGTGACGGTGATGGAGTGAGTTTGAGGGGATTAGTGTGACAGTGACGGAGTGAGACCCAGTGGGTCAGTGTTAGGGTAATGGTGTGAGTGTGAGGGGGTGAGTATGACGGTGATGGAGTGAGTGTGAGGGGATCAGTGTGACAGTGATGGAGTGAGAGCGAGTGGGTCAGTGTTAGGGTAATGGTGTGAGTGTGAGGGGGTCAGTGTGACGGTGATGGAGTGAGTGTGAGTGGGTGAGGGTGAGGGTGATGATAATGGAGTAAGAGTGAGATTGTCTGGGTGACGGTGATGGTGTGAGTGTGAGGCGTTCAGGGTGATGCAGATGGAGTGAGTGTGAGGGGATCAGGGTGACGGTGACGGGTTGGGTGTGATGGTGTCAGTGTGATGGTGATGGAGTGAGAGTGAGAGGTTCGGGGTGAGGTGATGGAGTGAGAGTCAGGAGGCAATGGTGATGGTGATCGAGTGAGTGTAAGGGGGTCAGGGTGACAGTGATTGAGTGAGTGTAGTGAGTGTGGGCGACGGTGATGCAGTGAGTATGGGGGCAGGGTGATGGTGATGGAGTGAGTGTGATGGTGTCAGGGTGACAGTGATGGAGTGAGTGTGCGGTATCAGGGTGCGGTGGCGGAGTGAGTGTGAGGGGGTGAGGGTGATGGTGATGGAGTGAGTGTGAGGGTGTCAGGGTGACAGTGACAGAGTGAGTGAGAGAGTAAGCGTGATGGTGACGGAGTGAGTGTGAGTGGGTCAGTTTGACGATGATGGAGAGAGCGTGTGTTGTTGAGGGTGACGGTGATGGAGTGAGTGTGTGGTGTCAGTGTGACTGTAATGGAGTGAGAGTGAGGGACTCAGGGTAAAGGTAATGGAGTGAGTGTGAGAGGGTCAGGAAGACGATGATGGAGTGAGTGTGAGTGTGAGAGGGTCAGGGTGATGATAATGGAGAGAGTGTGAGTGGTTCAGTGTGACGATGATGGAGTGGGTGTGAGGGTGTCAGTGTGATGGTGATGGAGTGTGTGTGTGTCAGCGTGGCGCTGATGGAGTGAGTGTGAGAGGGTCAAGGTGATGGTGATGGTGTGAGTGTGAGATGGTCAGGGTCACGGTGATGGAGTGAGTGTGAGGGGATCAGTATGACGGTGATGGAATGAGTGTGAGGGGATCAGTGTGTCAGTCATGGAGTGATTGTGAGGGGGTCAGGGTAATGGTGAGGGAGTAAGTGTGTGTGGATCAGAGTGACCGCGATGGAATGAGTGTGAGGTGGTTAAGAAGATGGTGATGGACTGAGTGTGAGAGGGTCAGTGTGACGGAGATCGCGTGTGTATGAGTGTGACAGGGTGACGGTGATGGAGTGAGTGTGAGAGGGTCAGGGTGACGGTGATGGAGTGAGTCTGAGTGGATCAGTGTGATGGTGATGGAGTGATGGCGAGTGGGTCAGTGTGACGATGATGGAGTGAGTGTGAGGGTGTCAGTTTGATGGTGATGGAGTGTGTGTGTCTCAGAGTGGCATTGAAGGAGTGAGTGTGAGAGGGTCAAGGTGATGGTGATGGAGTGAGTGTGAGATGGTCAGGGTCACGGTGATGGAGTGAGTATGAGAGGATCAGTGTGACGGTGATGGAATGAGTGTGAGGGGATCAGTGTGACAGTGATTGAGTGATTGTGAGGGGGTCAGGCTAACGGTGATGGAGTAAGTGCGTGTGGGTCAGGGTGACCACGATGGAGTGAGTGTGAGGGGGTCAAGATGACGGTGATGGACTGAGTGCAAGAGGGTCAGGGTGATGGAGATGTCGTGTGTGTGAGTGTGACAGGGTGACGGTGATGGAGTGAGTGTGAGAGGGTCAGGGTGACGGTGATGGAGTGAGTGTGAGGGGATCAGTGTGACGGTGATGGAGTGAGAGCAAGTGGGTAATTGTTAGGGTAGTGGTGTGAGTGTGAGGGGTTCAGTGTGACGGTGATGGAGTGAGTGTGAGAGGGTGAGGGTGATGGTCATGGAGTGAGAGTGAGATTGTCTGGGTGACGGTGATGGGTTGAGTGTGAGGGGTTTACGGTTACAGTGATGGAGTGAGTGTGAGGTGGTTATGATGACGGTGATGGAGTGAGTGTAAGGAGGTAAGGGTGACGGTGATCGACTGAATGTAAGGGGGTCAGGGTGACTGTCATGGAGTAAGTGTGAGAGAGTCAGGACGACGGTGATGGAGTGAGTGTGAGGGAGCCAGGGTGACGGTGATGGAGTGAGAGCGAGTGGGTCAGTGTTAGGTTAATGTTGTGAGTGTGAGGGGGTCAGTGTTACGGTGATGGAGTGAGAGCGAGAGGGTGAGGGTGATGGTAATGGAGTGAGAGTGAGATTGTCTGGGGGACGGTGATGGAGTGAGTGTGAGAGGTTCGGGGTGAGGGTGATACAGTGAGTTTCAGGAGGTAAGGGTGACGGTGATCGAGTGAGTGTGAGGGGGTCAGGGTGACAGTGATGGAGTAAGTGAGAGGGGTTCAGGGTGATGGTGATGGAGTGAGTGTCAGGGGTCAGGGTGACGGTGATGCATAGAGTGTGAGAGTGTGAGGGTGATGGTAATGGAGTGAGAGTGAGATTGTCTGGGTGACGGGGATGAAATGAGTGTGAGGGGGTCAGGGTAATGCAGATGGAGTGAGTGTGAGGGGATCAGGCTGACGGTGGCGGAGTAAGTGTGAGGGGGTGAGGGTGATGGTGATGGAGTGAGTGTGAGGGTGTCAGGGTGACAGTGAGGGAGTGAGTGAGAGAGTCAGGGTGATGGTGATGGAGTGAGTGTGAGTGGGTCAGTTTGACGATGATGGAGAGAGTGTGTGTTGTTGAGGGTGACGGTGATGGAGTGAGTGTGTGGGGTCAGTGTGACGGTGATGGAGTGAGAGTGAGGGACTCAGGGTAAAGGTAATGGAGTGAGTGTGAGAGGGTCAGGGAGACGGTGATGGAGTGAGTGTGAGAGGGTCAGGGTGATGATGATGGAGTGGGTGTGAGGGTGTCAGTGTGATGGTGATGGAGTGTGTGTGTGTCAGCGTGGCGCTGATGGAGTGAGTGTGAGAGGGTCAAGGTGATGGTGTGAGTGTGAGATGGTCAGGGTCAGGGTGATGGAGTGAGTGTGAGGGGATCAGTATGACGGTGATGGAATGAGTGTGAGGGGATCAGTGTGACAGTCATGGAGTGATTGTGAGGGGGTCAGGGTAATGATGAGGGAGTAAGTATGTGTGGATCAGAGTGACCGCGATGGAATGAGTGTGAGGTGGTTAAGATGATGGTGATGGACTGAGTGTGAGAGGGTCAGTGTGACGGAGATCGCGTGTGTGTGTGTGACAGGGTGACAGTGATGGAGTGAGTGTGAGAGGGTCAGGGTGACGGTGATGGAGTGAGTCTGGGGGATCAGTATGATGGTGATGGAGTGAGGGCGAGTGGGTCAGTGTGACGATGATGGAGTGAGTGTGAGGGTGTCAGTTTGATGGTGATGGAGTGTGTGTGTCTCAGAGTGGCATTGAAGGAGTGAGTGTGAGAGGGTCAAGGTGATGGTGATGGAGTGAGAATGTGGCGTCAGGGTGACAGCGATGGAGTGAGTGTGAGGAGGTCAGGGTGACGGTGATGGAGTGAGTATCAGGGTGACGGTGATCGATTGAGTGTGAGAGTGTGAGGGTGACGGTAATGGAGTGAGAGTGAGATTGTCTGGGTGACGGTAATGGACTGAGTGTGAGGGGATGAGGGTGACGGTGATGCAGTGAGTGTGAGAGGTTCGGGGTGAGGGTGATGGAGTGCGTGTCAGGAGGGAAAGGTGATGGTGATTGAGTGAGTGCAAAGGGGTCAGGGTGACAGTGATGCAGTGAGTGTGAGAGAGTCAGGGCGACGAAAATGGAGTGAGAGTGAGATTGTCTGGGTGATGGCGAGGGATTGAGTGTGAGGGGATCAGGGTCATGCAGATGGAGTGAGTGTGAGGGGATCAGGGTGACGGTGATGGGTTGAGCGTGATGATGTCAGGGTGATGGTGATGGAGTGAAAGTGAGGGTGTCACTGTTACAGTGATGGAGTGAGTGTGAGGTGGTCATGGTGACGGTGATGGAGTGAGTGTGAGAGGTTCGGGGTGAGGGTGATGGAGTGAGTGTCAGGAGGTAAGGGTGACGGTGATTGAGTGAGTGTAAGGGGGTCAGGGTGACAGTGATTGAGTGAGTGTGAGAGAGTGTGGGCGACGGTGATGGAGTGAGTGTGGGAGGTCAGGGTGACGGTGATGGAGTGAGTGTGAGGGTGTCAGGGTGAGGGTGATGGAGTGAGAGTCAGGGGGTCAGTGTGATGTTGATGGAGTGAGTGTGAGGGGGTCAGTGTGACGGTGATGGACTGAGTGGGAGGGGGTCAGTTTGACGATGATGGAGAGATTGTGAGAGGTTGAGGGTGACGGTGATGGAGTGAGCGTGTGGGGTCAGGGGGCGGTGATGGCGTGAGACTGAGGGGATCAGTGTGACAATGATGGCGTGAGTGTGAGAGGGTCAGGGTGACAATGATGGAGTGAGTGTGAGGCGCTCAGGGTAAAGGTAATGGAGTAAATGTGAGAGGTTCAGGGAGATGGTGATGGTGTGAGTGTGAGGGGCTCAGTGTGACGATGATGGAATGAGTGTGAGGGTGTCAGTGTGATGGTGATGGAGTGTGTGTGTCAGGGTGGCGTTGATGGAGTGAGTGCGATAGGGTCAGGGTGACGGAGATGGAGTGAGTGTGAGGGGATCAGTGTGACGGTGATGGCGTGAGAGCGAGTGGGTAAGTGTTAGGGTAATGGTGTGAGTGTGAGGTGGTCAGTGTGACGATGATGGAGTGAGTGTGATAGGGTGAGGGTGACAGTAATGGAGTGAGAGTGAGATTGTCTGGGTGACGGTGATGGAGTGAGTGTGAGGGGTTCAGGGTGATGCAGATGGAGTGAGTGTGAGGGGATCAGTGTGAGGGTGATGGGTTGAGTATGATGCTGTCAGGGTGACGGTGATTGAGTGAGAATGAGGGGTTCACGGTTAAAGTGATGGAGTGAGTGTGAGGTGGTCATGTTGACGGTGATGGAGTGAGTGTGAGAGGTTCGTCGTGAGGGTGATGGAGTGAGTGTCAGGAGGTAAGGGTGACGGTGGGCTAGTGAGTGTAAGGGGGTCAGGGTGACAGTGATAGAGTTAGTGTGGGAGGTCAGGAGGAGGGTGATGGTGTGAGTGTCAGGAGGTCAGTGTGATGTTGATGGAGTGAGTGTGAGAGGGTCAGGGTGACGGTGAAGGAGTGAGTATGAGGGTTTCAGTGTGACGGAAATGGAGTGAGTGTGAGGGGGTCAGGGTGACGGCGATGGAGTGAGTGTGGGGGAGTCAGGATGACGGTGATAGGGTATGTGCGGGTCAGGTTGACGGTGATGGCGTGTGTATGAGAGGGATAAGATGACGGTGATGGAGTGAGTGTGAGTGGGTCAGTGTAACGGCCATGGAGTGAGTGTGAGGGGATCAGTGTGACGATGATGGAGTGATTGTGAGGGGGTCAGGCTGACAGCGATGGAGTGAGTGTGAGGGGGTCAATGTTACTGTGATGGAGTGGGTGTGAGGTGATCAGTGTGATGGTGATGGAGTTAGTGTGAGGTGGTCCGTTTGAAAGTCATGGAGTGAGTGTGAGGGAGTGAGGGTGACAGCGTTGGAGTGAGTGTGAGAGGGTCCGGGTGACGGCGATGGGGTGAGTGTGAGGGAGTCAGGATGACGGTGATGGGGTATGTGCGGGTCAGGGTGACGGTGATGGCGCGTGTGTGAATGGGTCAGGGTGACCTTGATGGAATGAGTTTGACGTGATTAGTTGACAGTGATGGAGTGAGCGCGAGTGGGTCAGTGTAACGGTTATGAAGTGACTGTGAGGGGGTCAGTGTGACGTTGTTGGAGTGAGTGTGAGGGGGTCAGGGTAACTGTGATGGAGTGAGTGTGAGGTGATCAGTGTGACGATGATGGAGTGAGTGTGAGTGGGTCAGGGTGACAGCGATGGAGTGAGTGTGAGGGGGTGAGGGTGACGGTGATGGAGTGAGTGTCAGGGAGTTAGGGTGACGATGATGGATTGAGTGTGAGAGTGTGAGGGTGTACGGTAATGGAGTGAGAGTGAGATTGTCTGGGTGACGGCGATGGAGTGAGTGTGAGGGGGTCAGGGTCATGCAGATGGAGTGAGTGTGTGGGGATCAGAGTGACATTGATGGAGTGAGTGTGAGAGGGCAGGGTGATGGTGATGGAGTGAATGTGAGGCTTTCAGTGCGACGGAGATGGAGTGAGTGTGAGAGTTTCAGGGTGACAGTGATGGAGTGAGTGTGAGCGGGTCAGGGTGAGGGTGATGGAGTGAGTGTGAGGGTTTCAGTGTGTCAGTAATGGAGATAGTGTGAGTAGTTCAAGATGACAGTGATGGTGTGACTGTGAGCAGATCAGGGTGACGGTGATGGAATGAGTGTCAGGGAGTTAGTGTGACAGTAATGAAGTGAGTGTGAGGGGATCAGTATGACGGTGATGGAATGAGTTTGAGGGGATCAGTATGACGGTGATGGAATGAGTGTGAGGTGATCAGTGTGACAGTGATGGAGTGATTTTGAGGGGGTCAGGGTAATGGTGATGGAGTAAGTATGTGTGGGTCAGGGTGACCACGATGGAGTGAGTGTGAGGGGGTCAAGATGACGGTGATGGAGTGAGTGCGAGAGTGTCAGGGTGAATGAGATGGCGTGTGTGTGAGTGTGACAGGGTGACGGTGATGGAGTGAGTGTGAGAGGGTCAGGGTGACGGTGATGGAGTGAGTGTGAGGGGATCAGTGTGACGGTGATTGAGTGAGCGCGAGTGGGTCAGTGTAACGGTGTTGGAGTGAGTGTGAGGGGGTCAAGGTGACAGCGATGGAGTGAGTGAGAGGGGTCAGGGTGACAGCGATGGAGTGAATATGAGGGTGTGAGGGTGACGGTGATGGAGTGAGTGTCAGGGAGTCACGGTGACGGTGATGGATTGAGTGTGAGAGTGTGAGGGTGACGGTAATGGAGTGAGAGTGAGATTTTCTGGGTGATGGCGATGGAGTGAATGTGAGAGGGACAGTGTGACGGTGATGGAGTGAGTGTGAGGTGGTCATGGTGACGGTGATGGAGTGAGTGTGAGAGGTTCGGGTTGAGGGTGATGGAGTGAGTGTCAGGAGGTAAGGGTGCTGGTGATCGAGTGAGTGTGAGAGGGTCAGGGTGATGTTGATGGAGTGAGTGTGAGGGTTTCAGTGTGATGTTGATGGAGTGAGTGTGAGAGGGTCAGGGTGACGGTGATGGAGTGAGTGTGAGGGTTTCAGTGTGACGGAGATGGAGTGAGTGTGAGGGGTTCAGGGTGACGGTCATGTCGTCAGTGTGAGGGTACCAGCGTGATGGTGATGGAGCAAGTGTGAGAGGATCAGTGTGACAATGATGGAGTGATTGTGAGGGGGTCATGGTGATGACGATGGAGTGAGTGTGAGGGAGTCAGGATGACGGTGATCGGGTATGTGCGGGTCAGGCTGACGGTGATGGCGTGTATATGAGTGGGTCAACGTGACGGTGATGGAGTGAGCGCGAGTGGGTCAGTGTAACGGTCATGGAGTGAGTGTGAGGGGATCAGGGTGACGATGATGGAGTGAGTGTGAGGGGGGTCAGGGTGACAGAGATGGAGTGAGTAGAGGTGGTCAGGGTGACGGTGATGAATTGAGTGTGAGGTGATCAGTGTGACGGTGATGGAATGAGTGTGAGGGGAGTGAGTGTGAGTGTGAGGGGGTGAGGGTGATGGAGTGAGGAACAGGGGGTCAGTGTGATGTTGATGGAGTGAGTGTGAGAGTGTTAGGGTGACTGTGATGGAGTGAGCACAAGTGGGTCAGTGTTACGGTCATGGAGTGAGGGTGAGGGGATCAGTGTGACGATGATGGAGTCTGTGTGGATGGTCAGGGTTACGATGATGGAGTGAGTGTGAGGGGGTCAGTGTGACGTTGATGGAGTGAGTGTGGGAGGGTCATTGTGACAATGATGGAGTGAGTGAGAGGGTTGCTGCGTGACGGAGATGGAGTGACTGTGAGGGGTTCAGGGTGATGATCATGGAGTCAGTGTGATTGTACCTGCGTGACGGTGATGGAGCAAGTTTGAGAGGGTCAGAGTAACAGTGATGGAGTGATTGTGAGGGGGTCAGGGTGATGGAGATGGAGTGAGTGTGAGGGGGTCAAGGTGACGTGATGGAGTGAGTGTGAGTGGGTCAGGGTGACGTTGATAGAATGACTGTGACGTGATCGGTTGACGGTGATGGAGTGAGCACGAGTGGGTCAGAGTGATAGTGATGGAGTGAGTGTGAGGGGGTGAGGGTGGCGGTGATGGAGGGAGTGTGATGGGGTCAGTGCGACAGTGATGGAATGAGTGTGAGAGATTCACGGTGACGGTGATGGAGTGAGTGTGAGGGGTCAGGGTGACGGTGATGGAGTGAATGTGAGAGAGTCAGGTTGACAGTGATGGAGTGAGTGTGAGTGGATCAGTGTGATGATGATGGAGTGAGTGTGATGGGATCAGGGCGACAGTGATGGAATGAGTATGAGAGAGTCAGGGTAACGGTGATGGACTGAGTGTGAGGGGGTCAGGGTGACAGTGATGGAGTGATTGTGGGAGGGTCAGGGTAACGGTGATGGAGTAAGTACGTGTGGGTCAGGTTAACCGCGACGGAGTGAGTGTGAGAGGGTCAAGATGACGGTAATGGAGTGAGTGCCAGAGGGTCAGGGTGACGGAGATAGCGTGTGTATGAGTGTGAGAGGGTGACGGTGATGGAGTGAGTTTGAGGGGATTAGTGTGACAGTGACGGAGTGAGACCCAGTGGGTCAGTGTTAGGGTAATGGTGTGAGTGTGAGGGGGTGAGTATGACGGTGATGGAGTGAGTGTGAGGGGATCAGTGTGACAGTGATGGAGTGAGAGCGAGTGGGTCAGTGTTAGGGTAATGGTGTGAGTGTGAGGGGGTCAGTGTGACGGTGATGGAGTGAGTGTGAGTGGGTGAGGGTGAGGGTGATGATAATGGAGTAAGAGTGAGATTGTCTGGGTGACGGTGATGGTGTGAGTGTGAGGCGTTCAGGGTGATGCAGATGGAGTGAGTGTGAGGGGATCAGGGTGACGGTGACGGGTTGGGTGTGATGGTGTCAGTGTGATGGTGATGGAGTGAGAGTGAGAGGTTCGGGGTGAGGTGATGGAGTGAGAGTCAGGAGGCAATGGTGATGGTGATCGAGTGAGTGTAAGGGGGTCAGGGTGACAGTGATTGAGTGAGTGTAGTGAGTGTGGGCGACGGTGATGCAGTGAGTATGGGGGCAGGGTGATGGTGATGGAGTGAGTGTGATGGTGTCAGGGTGACAGTGATGGAGTGAGTGTGCGGTATCAGGGTGCGGTGGCGGAGTGAGTGTGAGGGGGTGAGGGTGATGGTGATGGAGTGAGTGTGAGGGTGTCAGGGTGACAGTGACAGAGTGAGTGAGAGAGTAAGCGTGATGGTGACGGAGTGAGTGTGAGTGGGTCAGTTTGACGATGATGGAGAGAGCGTGTGTTGTTGAGGGTGACGGTGATGGAGTGAGTGTGTGGTGTCAGTGTGACTGTAATGGAGTGAGAGTGAGGGACTCAGGGTAAAGGTAATGGAGTGAGTGTGAGAGGGTCAGGAAGACGATGATGGAGTGAGTGTGAGTGTGAGAGGGTCAGGGTGATGATAATGGAGAGAGTGTGAGTGGTTCAGTGTGACGATGATGGAGTGGGTGTGAGGGTGTCAGTGTGATGGTGATGGAGTGTGTGTGTGTCAGCGTGGCGCTGATGGAGTGAGTGTGAGAGGGTCAAGGTGATGGTGATGGTGTGAGTGTGAGATGGTCAGGGTCACGGTGATGGAGTGAGTGTGAGGGGATCAGTATGACGGTGATGGAATGAGTGTGAGGGGATCAGTGTGTCAGTCATGGAGTGATTGTGAGGGGGTCAGGGTAATGGTGAGGGAGTAAGTGTGTGTGGATCAGAGTGACCGCGATGGAATGAGTGTGAGGTGGTTAAGAAGATGGTGATGGACTGAGTGTGAGAGGGTCAGTGTGACGGAGATCGCGTGTGTATGAGTGTGACAGGGTGACGGTGATGGAGTGAGTGTGAGAGGGTCAGGGTGACGGTGATGGAGTGAGTCTGAGTGGATCAGTGTGATGGTGATGGAGTGATGGCGAGTGGGTCAGTGTGACGATGATGGAGTGAGTGTGAGGGTGTCAGTTTGATGGTGATGGAGTGTGTGTGTCTCAGAGTGGCATTGAAGGAGTGAGTGTGAGAGGGTCAAGGTGATGGTGATGGAGTGAGTGTGAGATGGTCAGGGTCACGGTGATGGAGTGAGTATGAGAGGATCAGTGTGACGGTGATGGAATGAGTGTGAGGGGATCAGTGTGACAGTGATTGAGTGATTGTGAGGGGGTCAGGCTAACGGTGATGGAGTAAGTGCGTGTGGGTCAGGGTGACCACGATGGAGTGAGTGTGAGGGGGTCAAGATGACGGTGATGGACTGAGTGCAAGAGGGTCAGGGTGATGGAGATGTCGTGTGTGTGAGTGTGACAGGGTGACGGTGATGGAGTGAGTGTGAGAGGGTCAGGGTGACGGTGATGGAGTGAGTGTGAGGGGATCAGTGTGACGGTGATGGAGTGAGAGCAAGTGGGTAATTGTTAGGGTAGTGGTGTGAGTGTGAGGGGTTCAGTGTGACGGTGATGGAGTGAGTGTGAGAGGGTGAGGGTGATGGTCATGGAGTGAGAGTGAGATTGTCTGGGTGACGGTGATGGGTTGAGTGTGAGGGGTTTACGGTTACAGTGATGGAGTGAGTGTGAGGTGGTTATGATGACGGTGATGGAGTGAGTGTAAGGAGGTAAGGGTGACGGTGATCGACTGAATGTAAGGGGGTCAGGGTGACTGTCATGGAGTAAGTGTGAGAGAGTCAGGACGACGGTGATGGAGTGAGTGTGAGGGAGCCAGGGTGACGGTGATGGAGTGAGAGCGAGTGGGTCAGTGTTAGGTTAATGTTGTGAGTGTGAGGGGGTCAGTGTTACGGTGATGGAGTGAGAGCGAGAGGGTGAGGGTGATGGTAATGGAGTGAGAGTGAGATTGTCTGGGGGACGGTGATGGAGTGAGTGTGAGAGGTTCGGGGTGAGGGTGATACAGTGAGTTTCAGGAGGTAAGGGTGACGGTGATCGAGTGAGTGTGAGGGGGTCAGGGTGACAGTGATGGAGTAAGTGAGAGGGGTTCAGGGTGATGGTGATGGAGTGAGTGTCAGGGGTCAGGGTGACGGTGATGCATAGAGTGTGAGAGTGTGAGGGTGATGGTAATGGAGTGAGAGTGAGATTGTCTGGGTGACGGGGATGAAATGAGTGTGAGGGGGTCAGGGTAATGCAGATGGAGTGAGTGTGAGGGGATCAGGCTGACGGTGGCGGAGTAAGTGTGAGGGGGTGAGGGTGATGGTGATGGAGTGAGTGTGAGGGTGTCAGGGTGACAGTGAGGGAGTGAGTGAGAGAGTCAGGGTGATGGTGATGGAGTGAGTGTGAGTGGGTCAGTTTGACGATGATGGAGAGAGTGTGTGTTGTTGAGGGTGACGGTGATGGAGTGAGTGTGTGGGGTCAGTGTGACGGTGATGGAGTGAGAGTGAGGGACTCAGGGTAAAGGTAATGGAGTGAGTGTGAGAGGGTCAGGGAGACGGTGATGGAGTGAGTGTGAGAGGGTCAGGGTGATGATGATGGAGTGGGTGTGAGGGTGTCAGTGTGATGGTGATGGAGTGTGTGTGTGTCAGCGTGGCGCTGATGGAGTGAGTGTGAGAGGGTCAAGGTGATGGTGTGAGTGTGAGATGGTCAGGGTCAGGGTGATGGAGTGAGTGTGAGGGGATCAGTATGACGGTGATGGAATGAGTGTGAGGGGATCAGTGTGACAGTCATGGAGTGATTGTGAGGGGGTCAGGGTAATGATGAGGGAGTAAGTATGTGTGGATCAGAGTGACCGCGATGGAATGAGTGTGAGGTGGTTAAGATGATGGTGATGGACTGAGTGTGAGAGGGTCAGTGTGACGGAGATCGCGTGTGTGTGTGTGACAGGGTGACAGTGATGGAGTGAGTGTGAGAGGGTCAGGGTGACGGTGATGGAGTGAGTCTGGGGGATCAGTATGATGGTGATGGAGTGAGGGCGAGTGGGTCAGTGTGACGATGATGGAGTGAGTGTGAGGGTGTCAGTTTGATGGTGATGGAGTGTGTGTGTCTCAGAGTGGCATTGAAGGAGTGAGTGTGAGAGGGTCAAGGTGATGGTGATGGAGTGAGTGTGAGGGGATCAGTATGACGGTGATGGAATGAGTGTGATGGGATCAGTGTGACAGTGATTGAGTGATTGTGAGGGGGTCAGGCTAACGGTGATGGAGTAAGTGCGTGTGGGTCAGGGTGACCGCGATGGAGTGAGTGTGAGGGGGTCAAGATGACGGTGATGGACTAAGTGCGAGAGGGTCAGGTTGATGGAGATGGCGTGTGTGTGAGTGTGACAGGGTGACGGTGATGGAGTGAGTGTGAGAGGGTCAGGGTGAGGGTGATGGAGTGAGTGTGAGCGGATCAGTGTGACGGTGATGGAGTGAGAGCAAGTGGGTCAGGGTGACTGTCATGGAGTAAGTGTGAAAGAGTCAGCACGACGGTGATGGAGTGAGTGTGAGGGAGCCAGGGTGACGGTGATGGATTGAGAGCGAGTGGGTCAGTGTTAGGTTAATGGTGTGAGTGTGAGGGGGTCATGTGTTACGGTGATGGAGTGAGTGTGAGAGGGTGAGGGTGATGGTAATGGAGTGAGAGTGAGATTGTCTGGGGGACGGTGATGGAGTGAGTGTGAGAGGTTCGGGGTGAGGGTGATACAGTGAGTTTCAGGAGGTAAGGGTGACGGTTATCGAGTGAGTGTAAGAGGGTCAGGGTGACAGAGATTGAGTGAGTGTAGAGAGTGTGGGCGACGGTGATGGAGTGAGTGTGGGGGGTCAGGGTGACGGTGATGAAGTGAGTGTGATGGTGAAATAGTGAGGGTGATGGAGTGAGAGTTAGGGGCTCAGTGTGATGTTGATGGAGTGAGTGTGAGAGGGTCAGGGTGACTGTGATGGAGTGAGCACGAGTGGGTCAGTGTTACGGTCATGGAGTCAGTGTGAGGGGATCAGTGTGACGGTGATGGAGTGAGTGTGAAGGGGTGAGGTTGATGGTGATGGAGTGAGTGTGAGAGAGTCAGGGTGACGGTGATGGAGTGAGTGTCAGGGAGTCAGTGTGATGTTGATGGATGAGTGCGATGGGGTCAGTTTGTCGATGATGGAGAGAGTGTGAGAGGTTCAGGGTAATGGTGATGGAGTGAGTGTGGGGGTCAGGGTGACGGTGATGGAGTGAATGTGAGAGATTCAGGTTGACAGTGATGGAGTGAGTGTGAGGGGATCAGGGTGATGGTGATGGAGTGAAACTGAGAGGGTCAGGGTGACGGTGATGGAGTGAGTGTGAGGGGTACAGGGTAACTATGATGGAGTGATTGTGAGGGGTTCAGGGTGACGGTGATGGAGTGAGCTTGTGGCGTCAGGGTGACTGCGATGCAGTGAGTGTGAGGGGGTCAGGGTGACGGTAATGGCGTGAATGTGAGGGGGTCAGGCTGACAGTGATGGAGTGAGTGTGAGAGGTTCAGGGTGACGGTGATGGAGTGAGTGTCAGGGAGTCAGGGTGACGGTGATGGATAGAGTGTGAGAGTGTGAGGATGATGGTAATGGAGTGAGAGTGAGATTGTCTGGGTGACGGGGATGGAGTGAGTGTGAGGGGGTCAGGGTGATGCAGATGGAGTGAGTGTGAGGGGATCAGGCTGACGGTGACGGAGTGAGTGTGAGAGAGTCAGGGTGACGGTAATGGAGTGAGTGTGAGGGGGTCAGTTTGACGATGATGGAGAGAGTGTGAGAGGTTGAAGGTGACGGTGATGGAGTGAGTGTGTGGGGTCAGGGTGACGGTGATGGAGTGAGAGTGAGGGACTCAGGGTGTTGATAATTTAGAGAGTGTGAGGGGTTCAGTGTGACGATGATGGAGTGGGTGTGAGGGTATCATTGTGATGGTGATGGAGTGGCGTGAGAGCGTGGCGTTGATGGAGTGAGTGTGAGAGGGTCAAGGTGATGGTGATGGGGTGAGTGTGAGATGGTCAGGGTCACGGTGATGGAGTGAGTGTGAGGGGATCAGTATGACGGTGATGGAATGAGTGTGAGGGGATCAGTGTGACAGTGATGGAGTGATTGTGAGGGAGTCAGGCTAATGGTGATGGACTAAGTACGTGTGGGTCAGGGTGACCACGATGGAGTGAGTGTGAGGTGGTTAAGATGATGTTGATGGAGTGAGTGCGAGAGGGTCAGGGTGACGGAGATGACGTGTGTGTGTGAGGATGACAGGGTGACGGTGATAGAGTGAGTGTGAGAGGGTCAGGGTGACGGTGATGGAGTGAGAGTGAGATTGTCTGGGGGACGGTGATGGAGTGAGTGTGAGAGGTTCGGGGTGAGGGTGATACAGTGAGTTTCAGGAGGTAAGGGTGACGGTGATCGAGTGAGTGTGAGGGGGTCAGGGTGACAGTGATGGAGTAAGTGAGAGGGGTTCAGGGTGATGGTGATGGAGTGAGTGTCAGGGGTCAGGGTGACGGTGATGCATAGAGTGTGAGAGTGTGAGGGTGATGGTAATGGAGTGAGAGTGAGATTGTCTGGGTGACGGGGATGAAATGAGTGTGAGGGGGTCAGGGTAATGCAGATGGAGTGAGTGTGAGGGGATCAGGCTGACGGTGGCGGAGTAAGTGTGAGGGGGTGAGGGTGATGGTGATGGAGTGAGTGTGAGGGTGTCAGGGTGACAGTGAGGGAGTGAGTGAGAGAGTCAGGGTGATGGTGATGGAGTGAGTGTGAGTGGGTCAGTTTGACGATGATGGAGAGAGTGTGTGTTGTTGAGGGTGACGGTGATGGAGTGAGTGTGTGGGGTCAGTGTGACGGTGATGGAGTGAGAGTGAGGGACTCAGGGTAAAGGTAATGGAGTGAGTGTGAGAGGGTCAGGGAGACGGTGATGGAGTGAGTGTGAGAGGGTCAGGGTGATGATGATGGAGTGGGTGTGAGGGTGTCAGTGTGATGGTGATGGAGTGTGTGTGTGTCAGCGTGGCGCTGATGGAGTGAGTGTGAGAGGGTCAAGGTGATGGTGTGAGTGTGAGATGGTCAGGGTCAGGGTGATGGAGTGAGTGTGAGGGGATCAGTATGACGGTGATGGAATGAGTGTGAGGGGATCAGTGTGACAGTCATGGAGTGATTGTGAGGGGGTCAGGGTAATGATGAGGGAGTAAGTATGTGTGGATCAGAGTGACCGCGATGGAATGAGTGTGAGGTGGTTAAGATGATGGTGATGGACTGAGTGTGAGAGGGTCAGTGTGACGGAGATCGCGTGTGTGTGTGTGACAGGGTGACAGTGATGGAGTGAGTGTGAGAGGGTCAGGGTGACGGTGATGGAGTGAGTCTGGGGGATCAGTATGATGGTGATGGAGTGAGGGCGAGTGGGTCAGTGTGACGATGATGGAGTGAGTGTGAGGGTGTCAGTTTGATGGTGATGGAGTGTGTGTGTCTCAGAGTGGCATTGAAGGAGTGAGTGTGAGAGGGTCAAGGTGATGGTGATGGAGTGAGTGTGAGGGGATCAGTATGACGGTGATGGAATGAGTGTGATGGGATCAGTGTGACAGTGATTGAGTGATTGTGAGGGGGTCAGGCTAACGGTGATGGAGTAAGTGCGTGTGGGTCAGGGTGACCGCGATGGAGTGAGTGTGAGGGGGTCAAGATGACGGTGATGGACTAAGTGCGAGAGGGTCAGGTTGATGGAGATGGCGTGTGTGTGAGTGTGACAGGGTGACGGTGATGGAGTGAGTGTGAGAGGGTCAGGGTGAGGGTGATGGAGTGAGTGTGAGCGGATCAGTGTGACGGTGATGGAGTGAGAGCAAGTGGGTCAGGGTGACTGTCATGGAGTAAGTGTGAAAGAGTCAGCACGACGGTGATGGAGTGAGTGTGAGGGAGCCAGGGTGACGGTGATGGATTGAGAGCGAGTGGGTCAGTGTTAGGTTAATGGTGTGAGTGTGAGGGGGTCATGTGTTACGGTGATGGAGTGAGTGTGAGAGGGTGAGGGTGATGGTAATGGAGTGAGAGTGAGATTGTCTGGGGGACGGTGATGGAGTGAGTGTGAGAGGTTCGGGGTGAGGGTGATACAGTGAGTTTCAGGAGGTAAGGGTGACGGTTATCGAGTGAGTGTAAGAGGGTCAGGGTGACAGAGATTGAGTGAGTGTAGAGAGTGTGGGCGACGGTGATGGAGTGAGTGTGGGGGGTCAGGGTGACGGTGATGAAGTGAGTGTGATGGTGAAATAGTGAGGGTGATGGAGTGAGAGTTAGGGGCTCAGTGTGATGTTGATGGAGTGAGTGTGAGAGGGTCAGGGTGACTGTGATGGAGTGAGCACGAGTGGGTCAGTGTTACGGTCATGGAGTCAGTGTGAGGGGATCAGTGTGACGGTGATGGAGTGAGTGTGAAGGGGTGAGGTTGATGGTGATGGAGTGAGTGTGAGAGAGTCAGGGTGACGGTGATGGAGTGAGTGTCAGGGAGTCAGTGTGATGTTGATGGATGAGTGCGATGGGGTCAGTTTGTCGATGATGGAGAGAGTGTGAGAGGTTCAGGGTAATGGTGATGGAGTGAGTGTGGGGGTCAGGGTGACGGTGATGGAGTGAATGTGAGAGATTCAGGTTGACAGTGATGGAGTGAGTGTGAGGGGATCAGGGTGATGGTGATGGAGTGAAACTGAGAGGGTCAGGGTGACGGTGATGGAGTGAGTGTGAGGGGTACAGGGTAACTATGATGGAGTGATTGTGAGGGGTTCAGGGTGACGGTGATGGAGTGAGCTTGTGGCGTCAGGGTGACTGCGATGCAGTGAGTGTGAGGGGGTCAGGGTGACGGTAATGGCGTGAATGTGAGGGGGTCAGGCTGACAGTGATGGAGTGAGTGTGAGAGGTTCAGGGTGACGGTGATGGAGTGAGTGTCAGGGAGTCAGGGTGACGGTGATGGATAGAGTGTGAGAGTGTGAGGATGATGGTAATGGAGTGAGAGTGAGATTGTCTGGGTGACGGGGATGGAGTGAGTGTGAGGGGGTCAGGGTGATGCAGATGGAGTGAGTGTGAGGGGATCAGGCTGACGGTGACGGAGTGAGTGTGAGAGAGTCAGGGTGACGGTAATGGAGTGAGTGTGAGGGGGTCAGTTTGACGATGATGGAGAGAGTGTGAGAGGTTGAAGGTGACGGTGATGGAGTGAGTGTGTGGGGTCAGGGTGACGGTGATGGAGTGAGAGTGAGGGACTCAGGGTGTTGATAATTTAGAGAGTGTGAGGGGTTCAGTGTGACGATGATGGAGTGGGTGTGAGGGTATCATTGTGATGGTGATGGAGTGGCGTGAGAGCGTGGCGTTGATGGAGTGAGTGTGAGAGGGTCAAGGTGATGGTGATGGGGTGAGTGTGAGATGGTCAGGGTCACGGTGATGGAGTGAGTGTGAGGGGATCAGTATGACGGTGATGGAATGAGTGTGAGGGGATCAGTGTGACAGTGATGGAGTGATTGTGAGGGAGTCAGGCTAATGGTGATGGACTAAGTACGTGTGGGTCAGGGTGACCACGATGGAGTGAGTGTGAGGTGGTTAAGATGATGTTGATGGAGTGAGTGCGAGAGGGTCAGGGTGACGGAGATGACGTGTGTGTGTGAGGATGACAGGGTGACGGTGATAGAGTGAGTGTGAGAGGGTCAGGGTGACGGTGATGGAGTGAGAGTGAGGGGATCAGTGTGACGGTGATGGAGTGAGAGCGAGTGGGTCAGTGTTAGGGTAATGGTGTGAGTGTGAGGAGGTCAGTGTGACGGTGATGGAGTGAGTGTGAGAGGGTGTGGGTGATGTTAATGGAGTGAGAGTGAGATTGTCTGGGTGACGGTGATGGAGTGAGTGTGAGGGGTTCAGGGTGATGCAGATGGAGTGAGTGTAAGGGGATCAGGCTGACGGTGATGGGTCGAGTGTGATGCTGTCAGGGTGACGGTGATGGAGTGAGAGTGGGAGGATGAGTGTGATGGTGATGGAGTGACTGTGAGTGTGTCAGGGTGACAGTGATAGAGTGAGTGGGAGAGAGTCAGGGTGATGGTGATGGAGTGAGTGTGGGGGTCAGCGTGAGTGTGACGGAGTGAGTGTGAGGGTTTTAGTATGACAGAGATGGAGTGAGTGTCAGAGGTTCAGGGTGACTGTCATGGAGTCCTTATGAGGGTACCAGCATGACAGTGATGGAGCAAGTGTGAGAGTATCAGTATGACAATGATGGAGTGATTGTGAGGGGGTCAGGTTGACGGCGATGGAGTGAGTGTGAGGGAGTCAGATGACGGTGATGGGGTATGTGCGGGTCAGGGTGACGGTGGTGGCGTGTGTGTGAGTGGGTCAAGATGACGAAGATGAAGTGAGTGTGAGTGGCTCAGGGTGACGTTGATGGAGTGAGTGTGACGTGATTAGTTGACAGTGATGGAGTGAGCGCGAGTGGGTCAGTGTAACAGTCATGGAGTGAGTATGAAGGGATCAGTGTGACGATGCTGGAATGAGTGTGAGGGGGTCAGTGTGACGTTGACGGAGTGAGTGTGGGAGGGTCAGGATGACAGTGATGGAGTGAGTGAGAGGGGGTCATGGTGATGGTGATGGACTGAGCGTGATGGGGTCAGGGCGACAGTGATGGAGTGAGTGTGAGGGGGTGAGGGTGACGGTGATGGAGTGAGTGTCAGGGAGTCAGTGTGACGGTGATGGAGTGAGTGTGAGGGGGTAAATTTGATCGTGATGAAGTGAGTGTGAGAGAGTCAGGGAGACGGCGATGGAGTGAATGTCAGGGAGTCAGTGTGATGTTGATGGATGAGTGCGATGGGGTCAGTTTGACGATGATGGAGAGAGTGTGAGAGGTTCAGGGTAATGATGATGGAGTGAGTGTGGGGGGTCAGGGTGATGGTGATGGAGTGAAAGTGAGAGAGTCTGGTTAAAAGTGATGGAGTGAGAGTGAGGGGATCAGTGTGACGGTGATGGAGTGAGTGTGAGCGGGTCAGGGTGACAATGATGGAGTGAGTGTGAGGGGCTAAGGGTGACGGTAATGGAGTGAGTGTGAGAGGGTCAAGGAGACGGTGATGGAGTGAATGTGAGGAGGTCACTGTTACAAAGCTGGAGTGAGTGTGAGGTGGTCATCGTGACGGTGATGGAGTGAGTGTGAGAGGGTCGGGGTGAGGGTGATGGAGTGAGATTGAAATTTAAGGGTGACGGTGATCGAGTGAGTGTAAGGGGGTCAGGGTGACAGTGATGGAGTGAGTGTGAGAGAGTCAGCGCGATGGTGATGGAGTCAGTGTGGGGTACAGGTTGAGGGTGAAGGAGTGAGTGTGAGGGGATCAGAGTGACATTGAGGGATTGAGTGTGAGAGGGACAGGGTGACGATGATGGAGTGAGTGCGAGGGTTTCAGTGTGACAGATATGGAGTGAGTGTGAGAGGTTCAGGGTGACAATGATGGAGTGAGTGTGAGCGGGTCAGTGTGAGGTTGACGGAGTGAGTGTCAGGGGGTCAGGGTGACGTTGATGGGGTGAGTGTGAGTGGATCAGGTTGACGGTGATGGAGTGAGTGTGACGGGTTCAGTGTGTCAGTGATGGAGATCGTGTCAGAGGTTAAGGATGACAGTCTTGGAATGACTGTGAGCGGGTCAGTGTGAGGGTGATGGAGTGAGTGTCAGTGAGTCAGTGTGACGGTGTTGAAATGAGTGTGAGGGGGTCAGGGTGACGGTGATGGAGTGAGTGTGAGGGTGTCAGTGTGATGTTGATGGAATGAGTGTGAGAAGGTCAGTGTGACGATGATGTGAGTGAATGTGAGCGGGTCAGTGTGGCGATGATGGAGTGAGTGTGAGAGGGTCAGGGTGAAAGTGATGGAGTGAGTGTGCTGGCGTCAAGGTGACGATGGTGGAGCGAGTGTGAGAGGATCAATGTGACAGTGAAGGAGTGAGTGTGATGGGGTCAGGGCGACAGTGATGGAGTGAGTGTGAGAGAGTCAGGGTGACTGTGATGGAGTGAGTGTGAGGGGGTGAGGATGCTGGTGATGGAGTGAGTGTGAGAGAGTCAGGGTGACAGTGATGGAGTGAGTGTCAGGAGGTCAGTGTGATGATGTTGATGGATGAGTGCGAGGGGGTCGGTTTGACGATGATGGAGAGAGTGTGAGAGGTTCAGGGTAATGCTGATAGAGTGAGTGAGGGTGGTCAGGGTGACTGTGATGGAGTGAGTGAGCGGGTCAGGGTGACTGATGGAGTGAGTGTGAGAGGGTCAGGGTGACAGTGATGGAGTGAGTGTCAGGAGGTCAATGTGATGATGTTGATGGATGAGTGCGAGGGGTCGGTTTGACGATGATGGAGAGAGTGTGAGAAGTTCAGGGTAATGGTGATAGAGTGAGTGAGGGTGGTCAGGATGACTGTGATGGAGTGAGTGAGAGGGTCAGGGTGACTGATGGAGTGAGTGTGAGAGGGTCAGGGTGACAGTGATGGAGTGAGTGTCAGGAGGTCAGTGTGATGTTGATGGATGAGTGCGAGGGGGTCGGTTTGACGATGATGGAGAGAGTGTGAGAAGTTCAGGGTAATGGTGATAGAGTGAGTGAGGGTGGTCAGGGTGACTGTGATGGAGTGTGTGAGAGAGTCAGTGTGACGGTGATGGAGTGAGTGTGAGAAGGTCAGGGTAACGGCGATGGAGTGAGTGTGAGAGGGTCAGGGTGATAGTGATGGAGTGAGTATGTGGCGTCAGGGTACGGCGATGGAGTGAGTGTGTTGGGGTCAGTGTGACAGTGATGGAGTGACTGTGAGTGTGTCAGGGTGAGAGTGATGGAGTGAGTGTGAGGGGGTCTGGATGTCAGTTAAGGATTGAGTGTGAGAGGGTCAGTGTGATGATGATGGAGTGAGTGTGAGGTGGTCAGGGTGACGGTGATGGAGTGAGTGTGAGATGGTCATGGTGATGGTGATGGAGAGAGTGTGAGAGGATCGGGGTGAGGGTGATGGAGTGAGAGTCAGGAAGTAAGGGCGACGGTGATCGAGTGAGTGTAAGGGGTCAGGATGACGCTGATGGAGTGAGTGTGAGGAGGTCAGTGTGACGGTGGTGGAGTGAGTGTGAGGGCTTTCAGTGTGATGGTGATGGAGTGAGTGTGAGCGGGTCAGGGTGACAGTGATGGAGTGAGTGTGAGATGGTCATGGTGATGGTGATGGAGAGAGTGTGAGAGGATCGGGGTGAGGGTGATGGAGTGAGAGTCAGGAAGTAGGGGTGACGGTGATCGAGTGAGTGTAAGGGGTCAGGGTGACGGTGATGGAGTGAATGTGAGGGGGTCAGTATGACCGTGATGGAGTGAGTGTGCGGGTGTCAGGGTGAATGTGATGGAGTGAGCGTGAGGGTGTCAGGATAACGGTGATGGACTGAGTGCGAGGGGGATAGTTTGACAGTGATGGAGTGCGTGTGAGGGTGCCAGGGTAATGGTGATGGAGTGAGTGTGAGGGCGTCAGGGTGACGGTGATGAAGTGAGTGTGAGGAGGTCAGTGTGACGGTGGTGGAGTGAGTGTGAGGGCTTTCAGTGTGATGGTGATGGAGTGAGTGTGAGCGGGTCAGGTTGACTTTGATGGTGTCAGTGTACGTAACACACCTGTCCATAGAACACCACATGGGACACATCGGGAAGTGAACAACAGCCGGACACACACTATTTCAATGTTTCTGAGCTTCACAATGCCAGCACTCGATGTACGAGGGAGTCAAAACCTAAGGCCAGGGAAAGATACAGAAGAAAAACGAATAATTTATTAATTGATAACTTGCTGAAAATATGAATAAGGAGATGGGGAGCGGAATAACGGGATAAGAGAGACGATGGTGGATCCAATGCTAAGAAAGCAAACATTAAATGGAGACATTGCCAAATCGGCTAGAACGGTCTGTTGCCTCAAATTCTGAACTGGGGTAAGGTAATGGCTAAGATGGAGAGCTGTGCAGGTCATGCAAGGGATTATTCCATAAACTGGACTATCTGCACAGCAGGGGGAAGCATTGCAAACCTTTGCCAGGATATTGCAGCCCTCTACCACCACCCTCTGCCTCCTAACTTTGAGACAGTTTTGTAACCAAATGGTTTTCATATGAACCAACCTTGTTAAACAGATGACCATGCACAATGTTATTCAACGACTTACTGACGTCCAGATCGATAATGTAGACCACTCTCTCTCAATCAATCTTCTTAGTTGCTTCTTCAAAACATCTGTCAAGTCAGTGAGACACAATATTGCTTACATAAAGCCATGTTGACTATCCCTAATTAGTCGTTACCTTTCAAAATGCTTTAAAATCATATGCCTCATAATCCCGTCCAACAACTTACCCACCACTAACGTCAGGCTCACTGGCTTTTCCTTATTACTCTTCATAAATCCTTTAAGTAGTGACACCACGTTAGTCATCCTTCAGTCTTCTGGCATTTTACCTGTGGCTATTGATGTTAACACGGAGCTCAACAATCACTTCCCTAGATTCCCACAGATTTCGAGAGTGCATCCAATAAAATCCAAGGCATTTTCCTTCCTTTGCATGTTTTAAGATCTCCAACAGCTCCTCTGCCGTACAGACACTTTCCCAGATGTAACTACCTATTTCCCAAGTTCTCTAGCTTCCATAGCCTCCTGCACAGTAAATACTGATACAAAATATTCGTCCAGTGTCTCCCCCGTTTCCAGTGGTCTGCACATGGGCAGCCTTGCTGATCTTTAAGGATGTCCTGTTCTCTCCACAGTTACTCTTTTGTCCTTGACGTATTTGTAGAATTCCTTTGGATTCTCCTTAACTATATTTGCCAAAGCTATCACACGTCCCCTTTTTATGCTCCCAATTTCCCTCTTAACTATACTCTTGTTGCCTTCAGACTCATCTAGTGATTCATTTTAAATCAAGAATTAAGAGGATAATGATGACCATCCCGATTGGCAGAAAAATCCATCTGGTTCACTGACACCCTTTAAGGAAACAATCTGTCATCCTTACCTGGTCTGGCCTACATGTGACTCCAGACCCACAACAATGTGGTTGACTGTTAACTGCCTTCTGGGCAAATAGGGATGGGTAATAAATGCTTGCCTAGTCAGGGACGCCCTCATCCCGTGAATGAATTAAGGGGGAAAAAACCCTCAATTCCTGCTGTCTTTACCTGATATACGCTTCCCTTTTATCCATGACCAGAGCCTCAACTTCTCCAATCCTACAGCATTCCTTGCATTTATCAGCGTTACCCTTCACACGAACGTCTCATTGTTGAAGGCTTCCGACTTCCCAACTGACCCCCTTCTCTGCGAATATCTGTCCCAATCGACTTTGGAAAATTCTTGATGAATATAATCAAAATTGGCTTTCCAACAATTTAGAACTTTAAGTTTTAGACATGGTTCATCCTTTTCCATTTTTATTTTGAAACTAATAGAATTATGATGACTTGCCATAAAGTGCTCCCCGACTGATACCTCAACCACCCCCTCCCCATTACCTTATTTCCCAAGGGTAAGGTGACGTTTAGCTCCTTCCCTGTGATGGAGAGCATTGGAAAAGCAGCTGCAGCTTTGTAACTGGGATTGGGGTCTGCAGAGTCTTCGACCCGTTGGGTTGATTCTAACAATAATTTGTCTCAGTGACATTTTCATTGAGTGTGACAGAGGGATTGTCTGCACGAGACTGATCTAGTTTCCTGGTGCTATCCTATCGAATGCACCTCATTAACTACCCACCCCACCCCATGATGCCCCTCACATTCAATGCTGCTCCGATTCTCCCACCCATCATGGCTGGAGGTACTCACCATTGCCCAGATGCCCCTGGGTATTCCGTGATCCCTGAAAATGGTGCCATCTTTAAAAGGGCAATGGGCACACGGTTGAGCTTTCTCAGCTTAGAGCTGCTCTGCACAGTTTATCCCGAGGAAAGCAGGTAAGGAGCAATTACACCACGGTTTGTCGACAGGGACACGGAGGTCCTGGTGGATGGGCTAGTACAGAGGGGACCATTCTCTTCCCAGAGGAGACCACGCCACCAGACCCACCGAGCATGGTCTGAGCTCACCACCCAGCTCAGTGCAGTATCTGTGGACTGAACAAATGTCCATCAATACAGGACAAGCATCAATAACCTTCCCCGCTCTGTCAGGATAAGGCTCACTGTATTCTCTCTGCTCCCTCACACTCACTGTATATCTGTTATAGCACCGACCCCCGAACAAGGCTCATGCTCCACCACTCTCACTGCTGCAAACAACACCTTCCGTCTCTCTTTCTTTCGCCTCCACTATACCTCTGCCACTAATAACACTGTTTCAATACAACACTATGCACTGACTCCCTCTGGACACATCACCCTCTCCACCCACCGCCCCCCCCCCCACCACCACCAGCACGAAAGCAGGGACCCCCACTCCCACCTTCAGTCCCTTCCTCTATTTCTCGCATTCCAAGAGAAACAGCCTGGAATAGGACAAGCCGGGTGGTGAAGTGCCCAATATCCATCTCCTCACCACTACCCGTACCTGTGTGTCTGTATTTGATTCTGTGAGTATCCATATGTAAGTGCAGGTCTGACCGTCTCTGTAGTGCTGAAAGTGAAAAAATCTCTCCCTCAGCTGGCCTGCCCACCCAACTGCAGTGACAGTGGCAGAGAGTGACAACCCTCGAGGATTGAGTCTTGGAGGGAAAGAGATTGAGAGAGCTCATAGCACGATCCAAACTGACAGCACCATGAATACACACACACACACACGAACAGGCTCGCACACACATGCTGGTAGATGGAATGTTGCAAATATACTTGGGCCTGTCAGAATGGAAATGCTCATCTCTTTGTGAACCATTTTGTCATGAGATGAGATGAATTAATTTCTCACTCTGTGACTTGCAATGCTTAAAACTCATGTGATAAAATATTGAAAACTCCTGAAAAAAGGCCCAGTAGTGTTGCTAATGACGCAGGAACAACATTGCTCAATATCGGACAAAACTGCTCTATGCTTCCAAAGATATTATTGAAAATTCAAACATTCGTGCAATTTGAGAGATTCACAGTAAATGATTTGTTATCTTCTGAGAGTAAAAAAACTCTGCCATCGATGCAGTGGTGTGGCGAGGCCAGCAGAGGGTAGTATCACAACACTCAGAGGCTAGCACTGCTGCCTCACAGCACCAGGCACCCGGGCTCCTGTACACCCTCAGCCGACTGTCTGTGTGGAGTTTCACATTCTCCCCGTGTCTGCGAGGGTATCCCCCGGATTATTCTGTTTCCACCCAAAGTCCAAAGGTGTGGATGTTAGATGAATTGGCCATGCTGAATTGTCTACAGTGCCCAGGGATGTGTAGATTAGGGGCATTAGTCATGAGTAAACATAGGATAGTATTTGAACGGGTCTGGGTGGGTTACTCTTCGAATGGTCAGTGTGGATGTTTTGGGTCTGTTAGAAACAAAACTCTCTTATATATCAGCCGGAGACAAAACCATGGAAACAAGGACAATTTATTACAAACTTGCAAGTCCAGGCACCCCGCTAGCCTGGCAAAATTGCAAAGATATCAGTTAAGCAATCATTTTTATACAGTTTGCGAGTTGCAGGCTCACATCTCTTTTCCCTATTCTTACCCTATCATAATCATTTATTTCATTTCATTCCATTTTTGGCCTTTACTTGTGACTAACCTTAAGATAATTACTTCACTTGTTTTTCTCTTTCCTTATCTCTGTACCAGGCTGTCCATGTCCTTGGATGACTGCATTCCTTACTATAAGCTTTATTGTGAAAATGCCCTTACTTCTTCTTTTGTGGTCAGCTACAACACTCCATAGTTATTTCCTAGCTTAAAACTATTTTCTTGAAAACTATTTCTTTAAAAGACCCCTATATTCATTGAAGTCTTAGCCTTAATTATAATATATGCTACGAGAATTCCATGACCATTTGTATAATGTCTCGCCCCTCCCCATCTACAGAAATTACACTCCACTAGCACTTACAACAATTACATTTCTATATCACCTGCAGAAAGCTACATTTCTTATTTCCCACAATTCCCCTTTTTGAAAAAAATCTGCGGTTTCCTCATTTACTAAGTCTCCTTTCATCCATTTTATTATTTTCTGCCTCCTTACGCCTTTTGGCGATGAGGTTCATAATCTTACATTTTACATTTGTGTTGTTCGTCCCTCGAACTCTAGAAGCATTCATTAACATTCTCTTTGTTACATACCACCTGCTGATTGTAAAAGCATCTGATGATTTATTTGGGTTCCTTCCCCAAGTGACGTCATCAGTCGGCTCATTATCCATTTTAGGACATTGAACCTTACCACCTGACCAACTAATATGAATAATCCATAGATAGCTAGATTGACTAAACACCTTCCCCAACCAGTCAATCCCCAATTCCCCCATTCCCATCCTTCTTCGTTCTGGTACCGATTACCGCCCTCCCTTATCTTGGCGATTTTGTCTTGCACATATTTGGAGATATCAGTAATGTTAGTAGAGACCTCAGGTACAACATTCCTCTCCAATTCGTGCACAGGTACCACCCTTCTCTGCTAGAATATAATCCAAAGCCATCCTGTTCTGAAGGGTCGTTAGTCTAGTGGCAATCATTTCTGTTGTTATGGCTGCCACTTAGTACTGGGTTTTGGCCAATGCATCGGCAGTACTATTGGCCAACTCTTCCAGGGAAGCTGCCTACTTTCGTATTTCTACTCCTGCTCGAGAGTTCCCATACATGGGTGTCAAAGTCCAGAGGAGGCGATCCCCTTCGGTTACTTCCCGGGTTACCCGCCTTTCTCCCTGTTTATTCCGAGGAATTTTTGGGGCTCTCTCTAACAGCCTCAAATGGGGAATTATGTAGGCAAGGTAGCAGCAGCCACTCCAGTCTTTCTGGCTTTAAAGCAGTGTTGATCAACATCATAACATGCATGTATTGTTACACATTCGGTCACACAAATGTATTTTTTCTCCGGGACTTCAGGCAGCATATCCAATATGTTCCGTTTAAGATTTGGAGAACGGTTGTGGCAGTGGCTTTACTGGTGTAGACACAAGATGATTTTCCTAATCGGAAGGGTGCGGTATCATTCTGATTACAGAAACAATTGGTATTTACTGCTCCTTTCGGTGGGGAGACTTTAAGGCCATCGATAGCACTCAGGGTTTTCGGGGCTGGTCAAGGGAACCATCCCGCAAAGTTATAATTACACCTCTCAAATTCCCTTTTTTGTATCATTTGAGCCCGAGTCAAATTGTTGTATGTCATACACTTCTTCTTTGGTAAGTGGTATTACCGTGAGAGTATTCTGGATTCCCCATGTTGTGGGATCTCCGCACATACCCAATAGTTGATCTGTCCTTTTAGTTTAGCATAATTCTGCCATAATGCAGTAAAATGATTTCTCCCACTCCCCTTGGAAGCTAGCGCCAATATTATCATAACAATATAAAGCTGACAACTCATTTAAGCATCTACCCTATCTGTGTATTCCCTAACCCTTTGTATGCCAGTGAGGAGTGAGTCCACGCAACACTTACAATTGTTTTGAGATGCCATATTTTTTGAACCAATATTTAATAGTCTCTTATCTCAGTCCATGCTTTATACTCAGCTTGATTTTCAGAGGGTTGTCTGGAAGATGAGCTTGTCACCGCGGAGAAGGGGCAGGCGCGTCCACTGCGCCCTTAATCCAAGTGTGATGGCTCCACCATTTTTCAGCAGTTCGAGTGGCTGTTTCAGTAGTCAGGAGGGTTAGGGACGGTCCCTACCAGTTTGGGTGCAGTTTTTTAACCTTTCCAGGTTTTGATCAGGACTCATTCACCCGGCTATATTCGATGTACGGCGAACTCAAGTGGAGGTGTCAACAGACCCTTCTTCCTAAGGACAGACAAAAAAACACCCGGCGCGCCACAATATAATTCTTTAAACTTTTATCATTGAACTCTACAGTTGGTAATTCCCCTCTTGCATCTAGAGTCTTCCCCTTCTGATGCCCAGGTACACGGACAATAGATATTTCCTGGAGTAATTCCAAACTTTTCACATTTGTCCTATCAACTCTTCGTGTATTAATTCCTTTCCCCGGCTATTATTGCACATTTTCTTGCCATATTTTACTGATTTTATGGACCATCCCATAGGCATACTCAGAATCAGTGTAAATTGTCCCATCCCGATTTTCTAATCACTTTAAGGCCTGGGGTAAGGCATATAATTCGCAAGTTTGGGCTGACCACCTAGTGGTTACCCGTCAGCCGCAACTGTGCGGTTTTCACTACTGTCTACGACTGCGTATCCATTATGTATTCTTCCTTGTACTACTCTTGACGACCCGTGTATAAACAACCTACCTCCTTCATGTAGGGGAATATCCTGTAAGTATGCTCTTGTTCTGGTTTGATAGTCGATAATATCTAAACAGTCATGTTCTATTTCTCACGTGTCTAGGGTTTTCTCTCTTCCACATGAAGCTGGATGAGTTCAAACCAGCGTCTGTTATTAACACCAGATCGTCTCTCACTATAGGGTTGCTTCATATTTTCGAATTCTTGAGTCCATCAACAATCTTCCTGCCTTTTGATTTAACACTGGTCTTACTTGATGGGGGGTGCTAACAACTGGCGCTCCTCCGTATGTTAGTTTGCGGCTCTCCTCTACTAGAATGGCAGTGGCCGCGACCGCCTGTCTGCACTCAGGCCAACCTCTCGTGACAGGGTCTAAAATTTTGGACAAAAAGTCTATAGGTTGTTTCTTTCCTCCCGTTTTATGGGTTAGCACTCCTACTGCTGCCCCATTATTTACTGTCATAAAAAGGTGGAAGCGTTTCTCAAGGGAAGGGAGGGCTAACACGGGAGCTTGCATCAAGTTTTGTTTTAATTCCTGTAATCCTTCCTTTTCTTTTTCTGTCCATTGTAATTTTTCATGTTCAGATTCTGTCAATTTGTAATATAACCCCTTCATTTTCTGGGCGTACACTTCTATCCATAATCTACAATGGCCCACCAGCCCCAAGAACTTCCGTAACTCTCTTTTGGTGGTCGATAGGGGTAGTTCTGTTATTCCTTTAATCCTTTCGGGGGTAATGCGCCTCGTGCCTTCACTGATGAGGTGTCCTAAGTATTTTACCTCTCTTTTTCTACATATTGTAACTTATTATTGGATACCGTTAGACCCTGTTTCCCTAGAAAATCTAACAGTCTATTTGTAACCTCGCTCACCTCATTTCTCTTTAGTCCAGATACAAATAGATCATCCACATATTGTAACAGTATCATCACCCTGGGCATTGTAAATTGTTCAAGGACTTGCTGTAGAACTTGTCCAAATAAATTAGGTGATTCCGTGAATCCCTGGGGAAGTACTATCCAGGGGAACTGCTGTTTTCTACCCGTGTATGGATCCTCCCATTCGAAAGCAAACATGTCATAGCTTTCTGTGGCTAGAGGACAAGCCCAGAATGCATCTTTTAAATCTATCACACTAAACCAGCGATGGTCACACGGTATTTTACTAACAAATGTGAGAAACAAAACGCACTCACTGCAATAATTTCAGTCCGAGACAAAATCTGAATCAGTAGTGTCATTTATTTCACACTTGCAAGTGGGTGTGATGTCCACTGTCCACAAGGAAGGGACAAACACACATCTAATTGAAAGAATACTCGATATTTATATAATTTGGTTTCTATGTTTTTTTTAAATCTCATTGCTCCTCCCCTGTTTACATCTTCCACTTCCCTAAGACCCATTACTCCTGTTCATCTCTTGCCTTATCCGGCCTTGTCTGTGACAAAATGCTTATTTCTGGCCTCACATGGCTGTTTGACCTCATCCTGCTGTGGTTCATTGTTAGGTACATCCTTTCCTTACCATTATCTACTCCCTCCATCTGTGCTGCCCCTCTCATACAGATCGTTAAGACCCTTTTAATTGGGGTTTGTTCCTGCGTTTCTGTAAAAGTGGGAAACAGATGTTTCTACCGACTGTTTGTACAGGCATATCTAGCTTAACTGCCTCTCCTCACAGCATCTTATCTAGTCGCCTGTAATATCTACCATTGTTTTGCAGTCCCGTTTCTTTCTTGCTTACATTTTTAGCTAATACAAAAAAGTGCATTTCCTCCACATAGTTTCCATTCTTGTTGAATCATTGCTTGACTGAAACAATAACACACTGGTGTGAGTTCATTTACTTTGTAAAAGCAATTATAATTGCAGAAGTAACATTACTTTACCTATATCCCACATATTCCCCTTTTTCTTTAATTACCATTTGTTATCTTCTGCATCATTCTTTTAAGCATCGCCCCCGAAATTCGCAAGCATCATACCGAAAATTTCATCTATCTTGGTCTCACTCATCCCCTCATAATTTAGTCAATGAAGTTCCTCTGCCTGATTCCCTTTTAGGGACAACTGTTTCATTAAGGCTGTATCAATCCTTCTTTGGGTGAGCCCTCGTATACAGGATATGATGCAACAGCCAATGGCTACCAAAACCCCGACTACTACTATCAGGGAAGTAAGGATGGAAACTACCACCCCTTCCCATCTTCCAAACCAGGATTCAAGCCATCCCGTGAGAGATGTGTCTACTCCTGAATTCTCAGCCAGTTCCTCTTCTAAGGTAGTCAATCCCCTTAAGGCCCAAGTAATTTAACCATCAGGTGCAGTGTTATTAGGAATTAAGGTACAACACTTTCCTCCTAACATGACACACACACACCCTTTTTCTGCTAAAATCATGTCAAGGGCTATTCTGTATTCCCATGCCATCCTACTTGTCGCATCAAGCTGTTCCGATATTCCTTTAACCGCATCTCTTGTACAATTTATAAATCGCTGTTGATTATAGAAAATGTAATTTATCCAATTTACATTTTCATTAATTGTTACCCACCAAAAGAGAGCTGACACAAAGCCTGCTGCAATTTGGTTATGAGCCTTGAACTCATCAGGTACCCCCCCCCCCCCCCCCCCAGGAACTCCTGTAGAATCGAGATAAATCCTGTCATCGAAAGAAGTGTCTTACAGTGATCTCTTACCCCTTCCCTTTCTCCCTACTATCTTTCCTTCTTAAATGCCAAGGTAAATGGAATTGACAATTGTACAATTGCACATATTCCACTCAATCCGGAGGTAGGGTGTGTCTCAATATTTTGCCTCCACAGGGGGACCTTCAGTGCTGAGTAGTTTCCTCCCTTCTCCGTTTTGGTAACATTTTTAATCTCTGTATATAATTTCAGCTCCCCAAATCCCTAGACCGACTTGTACCTCGTCTACGCACACACGACGTGTGATTTCCAACTGCAGTGGAAAATGTGGGGGGAACTTTTGCATCTTTCTTCTCCAAGGGAGGGAACATCAGAGATAGGGGAGGTACAATTCCTATCATACCAAGCAGTCTCATCCTGATACAGGGCGATCATACATTTCATGCCCTTCCTGTCTCACTTACACACAAGCGGAAAGGGAACCACCTGGGCCACTGGCCTACCGGAGGCACATGCAGAGCAATTGCTCTTGTTCAGACTTTTTACAGTATACTATACCGATTCAACCCAGGCATTTGCATTCCCATACCCAGTTTCTATTTCGATAGTCTGTTTCAAGTCCTTTACCCCTATAATTTTTACTACTTTAGGATGAGCGGGAGGGGTGAAAGGTTGTACCTCATTATCCAGTCGTTTCGCCAGTTTTCCCTGTTCTATGCTAATTCGAAAACACGAGCCCGAGAAATCCTTCCCGTTTGCTTTCATTTCTTTCCCAAATGGTTCATTTAATTGTATCTCATAGGAGCCCCACCCCGCCAACCTCCCCCCCCCCCTCCCAGAATAGCTTCGTGCCATGTGGTTTTCTTTATTGTCAGGTATATTGGGTTACACTTTTTATCGGGACAATCGCGAGCTGGTCGGAAGGGGGCCCGGTGTACTGTGACGAGACCATTATACAAAGTACCATCCCCAAGGCCATCCCCATAGGACTTAAGATGCATCTCAAAGCTGCGGTACTGCCTCTGATTATCTACACCCCCACAATGTACTAAGCTGCATGCATCAGCGTCTACTACTTGTAGATTATCAGACTCAGGAACCGTTAATAATACATATGAGAATGATATTTGAAAAAATCCCAATACTAAGAGGGCTAGCATCATAACTTTAAGCATTTCCAGTACTCTAAACATCATGATGAAGCACAAAAGTACTTAAAATACAATCCAACAGAAATAATCCCGCGCTCATGTCGCCACTGATAATCAGTTACTCAAAGTCTCTTTAGTCTGATTTTCAGCGGATCTTGCGTTGATTCGGCTGTCCAGACTTCCTCCTCAACTGGAGATTCTACTGGCCCTTTGATCCGAGTGTAGTGAGTCCAGCCTTTCTTCGCCGTCCTTATTGCCGTTTCAGTAGTTAAATGAGTCTGGTATGGCCCTTTCCAGTCCGACTGCAATTTAGTCTCTGTCCATGACTTTACTAAGACCCAATCTCCCGGCTGGAAAGGGATGTCCGGTGAATTCAAGGTTTGGAGTCTATGCCAATAAACCCTGTTTCCTGAGGAAGGGCAGAGAGGAGGACAAGCCCAGTATATACTTCTTTAAGAACAAATCTTTAGTTTTGGGAATTGGCAATTCTCCATTCGTTCCCAGATAAGGTTTTTCAAATAGGATTTCATAGTGGGATAGTCTCAGATCTTTCCTTGGGGCTGTTCGAACTCGCAAGAGAGCAACAGGTAAACATTTGGTCCAAAGGAGTCTGGTTTCTATTATCAATAAAGAGAGCTGTCGTTTGAGTGTTTGGTTCATTCCCTCAAACCTTCCAGATGGTGGCGGGTGCCTTGGAGTATGGAACTCCCACGAAATTCCCAACCCATTCATTACCCCCGTAACACTGTACAGGTAAAATGAGTTCTTTGGTCAGAATCTATACGGTTTACTAGCCCATATCGGGGAATTTTGTGCTCCAATATTGTTTTAGACACCCCACTCACAGTTGCAGTCACAGCCTGCACACACTCAGGCCATGCCCGGGATACTGAATCCAATAGCTTCGAAAGATATGCTACTGGCTGTTTCATTCCTCCCCACCTCTGAGTTAATACTCCCAAAGCCATCACCTTCTCTACAGTAGCAAAGAGGTGGAAAGGTTTATCTAGGGAAGGTAAGGCTAACACAGGGACATGGATCTCTTTTGAGTTCCTCAACTAGTTCTTTTTCCTCATCATCCCAATTTATACATTTTGGTTCCTCCTCCAATAGTTTGAGACATAATTTCTTAGTCTTTTGAGCATAGGAATAAATCCACAATCTGCAATATCCCGTTAGACCCAAAAATGTACCTAACTCCCATTTAGTCCTGGGCAGCAGCATCCCCACTATCCCTTCTATCCGTTACTGGCTTATCTTTCACTTTCCCTCACTAACTAAATGTCTCAAGTATTTCACTTCTCGCTCCACATATTGTAGTTTGTTATTAGATACTCGCAGGCCCTGCTGGCCCAGGAAATTCAATAATTTTTTAGTGGCTTCTACTACACTTTCTCCTCTTTTTCCTGTTACTAAGAGGTCGTCTACACACTGCAACAGGGCAGTCCCCTTGGAGCTGTTAAATTTCTCCAATATTTGTTCTAACATCTGTCCAAATAGATTCAGGGATTCCGTAAACCCCTGGGGGAGCATGGTCCACTGGTATTGCTGTTTCCGTCCTGTTCTGGGGTCTTCCCATTCAAAGGCGAACAAATTCCTACTTTCCTCCGCCAAGGGACAAGCCCAAAAGGCATTCTTTAAATCTATCACACTAAACCATTTGTGGTCATGAGGGATCTAACTTAATAACGTATTGGTATTTGGCACCACTAGGTGCCTGATCTGTACTATTCAATTCATTGTTCTCAAATCCTGCAACAATCATTAAGTTCCATCAGATTTCCGCACTGGTAGAATTGGGGAATTATAAGGAGACATACATGGCTCCAATAGTCTATGTGTAATCAGTCCTTCAAGTACTGGCTGCCGTCCTCGTTTACCTTCTATGGAAATGGGATATTGTCACTCACAAAGTCCCCTTTCCTTTTTAAACTTATTTCTAGGGGAGGGATCTGTAGACCTCCACGATTCCCTTCTTTAGCCCATACAATAGGGTCTATCTCTCTCTCCACATCCATTGCCAACATTGCCATTTGTACAACTAATCCTTTTTCCTGAAATCAAATCTCCAGTCCAAATAGGATAATTAAATCTCTCCCTAATAAGTCACTTCCTATATCAGGGATATACAACAGTTCCCCTGTGACTGTATCCTTCGGACCTTCTATCATCATTGGTTCAAATACTGGAACAGTAAATCCTTATCCTTTTACGCCGGAAACAGTAATTGACTGTGTTGACATTTCTACTTTCTTTGGTTTAAAATTCCGCAACGACCGTGTTACCCCCTTATCTACTAGGAAGTCTACCTATTCCCCACAGGGTCCCACCATCAAGTGTATCAAGAGTTGCTGGTGACACCCCTATTCTTCATCAAAATTTATAAGCGGAATTGCCCTTTCTTCGCTTTGTAGATCAGGACAGTCCCCCTTAAAATGCCCGAGTTTCTGCAATAATAGCATCCTGCCTGTGGAGACTTCCATCTCTGCCCCTGTCGCCCGAAACCTCTATCAAATGCTCCCCCTTTTCCTCTCCCTCTCCCTCTCCCTCTCTGTCCTACATGCTGCCACCCGCCGCTCTGGTTGCTCACTATTAGATCCATTCTTTTCTTAACGACCTCATCAATCGTAGCTACCATCATTTTTGCCTTCTGTTTTTGTCTCTCATCCTCTCTTTTTGCAAACACTTTCTGTGCCTCTCTTAACAATTCATCTAATGGTGTTTCACTCCTCCCTTCTATCTTCAGTATCTTTCGCTGTGTCTGGCTATGTCTTTGTCACAAAATGTACTTTCAAAAGACCTTGTGCCATTGGGTCCTCAGGGTTCATTCCAGAGTATTTCCGCAATGAGTCTCTTAATCTTTGCAAGAAAGCTGAGGGAGTCTCATCTTTCTGCTCTCTAACTTAAAAGGCTTTAGTCAAATTCTGCAACTTCGGAACTGCCTCTCTTATTCCTTTTAGCATCAGGTCTTTCAATTCCCTTATTTCTTCTCTATGCTATGGGTTTCGATGTTCCCACTGGGGGTCTCTGAGAGGAAACTTCAACTCACCCTGTCCAGTATCCCCATCTCCAATCGGGTGTTCCCTGTCACATATTTTAATGGCTGCTCCTGGTATAAGTCCCCTTTCTTCCCCAGGAAATAGTATATTCAAAATAGATATTAACTCAGTTGATGTTTACAGACTGGGCCCCAAGAATTGATCAATTTGTTCAGACAACCCTAGCGGATCCTCAACCAGGACCTTCATCTCCTTTTTAAATGTTCTGACCTCCCCACTGGTGAGGGGGCACTTACAAACCCAATCTCTTTGTCCCCTATTGGTCCATGCCGAAGGAGATAAGTCTTTACATTCTTCCCCTTTTTTTGTTTTAGTTTTTCCCCCTTTGGCTTTGGTTTAGATACTCCAGAGGCCTCCACTACATCTACTTTATCTTCCCTTTTTTTTGTTGAGGATTGAGGGTCGGGAACAATAACATCCCTGTCCACCGCCCCTTCGTCCTCCTCTTGCGTGTCATCCGTTACCTATCCCTGTCTGTCTGTCACCACTCCTACCCCATTTTCACATAATCTGATTTTATGGTACGGGGATGGGAAGTGCAAACAGGCAGAAGGATCCCAGGGACTGCGTGGGGCAGAGGGGGAAAACTTTGTCTTTACGACCATCATTCCCAAACTGCTCTTCCAACAGGAAGCATAGTCCGCATCTTCTTGAATAAATGCTTGTTTTTTATTCACATACAAATCTAAATGCAGACATATCCTCATCCGAATCATACTTTGGCCAGAAGACAGCTGGATAAAGGATTGGTTCTTCGGTCCATACTAAACAACAATATTTAATCATTTTCTTTTTATCTTTTCCCCTTGTACAAGTGTTACTTGTACATTCCCTCAACATCCTTCCCTACGGACTTTCAGGAGGAATGTTACCAGGGACATTTTCTTCCTTTACTCCATGACAGTTCGACTTACTCTGCCTACCCCCCCATTTCTCGGGGCCCTTCCCAGTCCCTCAGCGATTAAATACCCCTATTCCCGGCCACCAAGTTAATACTTAAAAGTCAGTTTTCTGACGTTGACCTGTGCACAGAGTTGCCAGGCCCCTTTTTTCCACGTCTTTTATCGACCTCCTTTCACTGTCTGATTCAGATGTCTCTCTTGTGGGATTCGTGCCAGTCGCCCAAGGGAGCAGACAAAACCGGGACAAGAAACCGCTCCTCAATTGTGAATGGGAGGCATCTTCCCAGTGTCCAGGGCCAGCCACTCCCCCCGGCAATGGAAGAATATCCCGGACGATCCCCCAATTGTGAGAAACTAAGCCCACTCACATCAATAATTTCAGTGCGAGACAAGATCTGAAGCAATCAGTATGTTTATTATACGCTTGCAGGCGTGGTGCCTGAAATTGACTCGCAGAGTTTAGAAAGTACATCGGATTCACTACTCCAAAGCCGGTGCCCAGTCCTATTGTTTCTCTCTTGCCTTATCCGGCCTTGGGCATAACAAAGTGCAGGTTTTACTTGGCATTTTCACCACATCCTGCTGTGGTCAACTGTTAGGTATATCCTCCTTCACTGCGATCTATTTCCGCCACTTGTGACATTTCCTCCCTTTCCCCAACCATATTGAACCTTATGACCTTTTAATTGGGGTTTATTTTATTGTGTTTGCAGAAATGGGAAACAGATGCTTATAACTACTGCGTTTTCAAGCATATTTGGCTTAACCTACATCCTCACAGCACCTTATCTATTTGTCTGCACCATCTACCATTGTTTACAGGCACCTTTCATCCTTGTGTGCACATTTTAGCTAATATGAAAACAATTATATATTTCCTTCCTATAGGTTTAATTCTTGTTGACTCAGCTCTTGGTTGAAACAATTATACAGTGGTGTGAGTTCATTTACTTTGAAAAGTAATTATGATTGCAGAAGAAACACTACTTCACCTGTAACCCACAGTTGGTAATGTAGTGAACAAAGAAGAACAAAGAATACAGAAAATGTGCAGCCCAGGAACAGGCCCTTTGGAAAGCCGAGCCTGAGCCGGTCCAAATCAACTATCTAAACATGTCGCCCAATTTCTAAGTATCCCTTTGCTCCTCACTTACTCATGCATCGGTCCAGGCGCACCTGAAATGAATCTACCATGCCTGCCTCTACTACCTCTGCTGGCAACGCTTTCCAGCACCTACCACCCTCTGTGTAAAATACTTTCCATGTCTATCTCCCTTAAATGTTTCATCTCTCTCATTGAATGCGTGACCTCTCATTATTGAATCCCTCATCTTGGGAAAAAGCTTATCTCTATCCACCCTGTCTGTACCCTTAATGATATTGTAGACATCAATCAGGTCCGCTCAACATCGTTTTCTCTAATGAAAGCAGACGTCACCTCCTCAACCTCTCTTCAGAGCTTGCATCTTCCATACCAGGCAACATCTGCGTAAACCTTCTCTGCATTCTCTCCGAAACGTCCACATAATTTTGGTAATTTGGCGACCAGAACTGTACAGAGTATTCTAAACGCGGCCGAAACAAACTCTTGCACAATTTTAGCAGGACTGGCCTGCTCTTATACTCAATACCCTATCCAGTGAAGGCAAGTATGCCATATGCCTTCTTGACCACTCGATCCACCTGTGCAGTCACCTTCAGGGTACAAAGGACCTGAACTCCCAGATCTCTCTTCTCATCAAGTTTACCCAAGGCACTTCCGTTTACTGTATACTTGGCCCTGGAATTAGACATTTCCCAAATCATCACCTCACATTTGCTTGGATGGAACAACATTTGCCACTTCTCCGCTCAACTCTTCTGACTATCTCTATTCCCCTTCATTCTTTGACAGTCCCCCCTATGTTTTCTGGCTACTCCACCAATCTTTGTGTCATCTGAAAATGTAGTGGCGAGGTACTGGGCTAGCAACCCAGTATCGGCGGCACGGTGGCACAGTGGTTAGCACTGCTGCCTCATCAGCGCCAGAGACTCAGGTTCAATTCCCGCCTCAGGCGACTGACTGTGTGGAGTTTGCATGTTCTCCCTGTGTCTGCGCGGGTTTCCTCCGGGTGCACCTGTTTCCTCCCACAATCCAAAAGATGTGCAGGTCAGGTGAATTGGCCATGCTAAATTGCCCGTAGTGTTAGGTAAGGGGTAAATGTAGGGGTATGGGTGGGTTACGATTCGGCAGGTCGGTGGGGACTTGTTGGACCGAAGGCCCTGTTTCTACACTGTAATCTAATCAACCCTTGGAGATTGGGACATGGCAGTTGTTCATCCCATGCAGCAAGGAACCATGTTTGGATACTTGTACCCAGTGAAGTACCACTGTCTCCTGATGAAGATCAATAATTCAAACTTTTTTATTAGGAGTCATGATTTCGAAGTTTACTGACGATACATAGTCGTGTAGTTGACTATGATGAATAATGTCAGGGACCACAAGGAAAAATGGCGAATTGAATTGAATCCAGACCAATGAGTGGTAGTGAATTTGGGGAGTTGTAACAATAACAGTGAGGATTCTGAGTGGTGTACAGGAACAAAGAGATCTTGGAGTGGACATTCACAGATCCCCGAAAACAGCGACAGGGAGATCAGTTGTTCGAGACGTTTTTGGATATTTTCTCTTGTTGACTACAGACTGTAGATGATATTCGATCTTTAGCAACGCCAGTTTAGGAAACAACTAAAGGAAAGAGGCGTGGATTCGAATCCCACCGCTGCCATTTCTGTGGGCGGCACGGTGGCACAGTGGTTAGCACTGCTGCCTCCCAGCGCCAGAGACCCGGGTTCAATTCCCGCCTCAGGCGACTGTCTGTGTGGAGTTTGCACGTTCTCCCCGTGTCGGCGTAAGTTTCCTCCGGATGCTCCGGTTTCCTCCCACAGTCAAAAGATATTCAGGTCAGGTAAATTGGCTATGCTAAATTGCCCGTAGTGTTAGATAAGGGGTAAATGTAGGGGTATGGGTGGGTTGCGCTTCGGCGGGTCGGTGTGGACTTGTTGGACCGAAGGGGTCCAACAAGTCAGCATCTTCTCTAATGGCTTTATACCCCAGTAAACACCGTCATTATCAATTCATAGAATCACAGAGTCCAACAGTGCAGAAAGAGCATTCAGTCAATCGAGCCGATGTTGACTCTCTGAAGAACATCTCACCCAGACCTAGCTCCCCTCCCTATTTCTGTCTTTCTCCTAAAGTCTCTGGCCCCTGCTGATCGATCCCTCCATCAATAGGAAACTCGTTCAGTCAACCCTGTCCATAGCCTAACTCAGTCATGTATTGAGTACATCTCCTTTGCACTGCGACAAACACTCCACTCTGCCCTGTCTTTCTTCACAACTGAAACTCTTCAGCCCAAGCAGTATCCCGGTAAATATCTCCTGCAATTTTCTCAGTGTGATCACATCCCTGCGATAATGTGACTTGCAAAACTGCACACAACACTCTTGCTTGAGCCGAATGAGCATTTGTTTTAAAATGTCTGGATCTGTCTGAAGGCGATTCTGGCAAGGCAGAATTTATTACCAATTCCGAATTGCCCAGAGGGTAGTTGAGATTCAACCATATTGCTATGAGTCTGAAGTCACATGCAGCCCAGACCAAGTAAGGACAGCAAATTCCATCCCGAAATGACATCAGTGAAACAGATTTTTTTTTCAACAATTGTCAATGGATCTATAGTAGTCATAAGACTCTTCCTTGCAGATATTTTTTTAATCCAAATTTGACAATCATGGCATGATGGGATTCAAGCCCGAGTACCCAGTCTATTACCTCGGTCTCTGGATTATCAGTCCTATGAAATTATCACAGGACCAACGCAGAAAGCCATAAAAGCTGATCTTTTCCAATAAAATGTCTTTTCACCAAAACTGCCCTGGGTATTTTCCATGAGCCTGACGCTCCAATTGTCTCTTGGCTATGTCAGTAAAAGCTGCTACATGGTGATTGATTTCACAATCGCGGTGTCCAAATGGATCGATTTGTTTGAAGGTCCAGATGGTGGTATTGGGGCACGTTCACCCAACAACAGAACAGCATCAATGTGAAAGAGAGTGATAGATTGTGCATTGCCACAGAGGAATGGGGGGAGGGACGGAAAGGAGGTTTAATGATTGTGGGAAGTAGAGAAATCTCCGACAACAGGTATGTTGGAATCCTGATGTATGAAACGCAGAGTTGTGAGAGCGCGGAATTTGAAGGTAAAACAATTAATTTCGTAGCATGTGTCACAGAAAGGACAACGGAGAGAATACTTAGTGCTAGGATTTGGTTTCAAATCGAGGTTGCTGTGGTCACAATGCAAAATACCGACAACCACGATCACAGTAACCACAGAACAGGATGCTTGCAAGCAGCAATAAGTATACTAGCAGAGGAAATGTTCGAAAGAACAGCAATGTACAATATCTGTACTCAGCAAACAGTGACAGATATGTGGGAACTGAGAATGAGCTGAATCTTTCAGTTCGATGTCCTCAGAGGCTGTGGAGATCCCTTGAATGAGAATGTTGAAAAATGAGATTCATCGAATTCAACTAAACATCAAAGACTCGGGGGACAGTATAGGATATTGCTGAAATGTTTGCTTCAATAGCATTTTAGCTTAACACCGGCACAGGTGCGCAGATCCAACCGGAAATGGGGATGGGAATGAGTGCGCAGAGTTACTCTCTGGCTCCAGTGATGCAATAGGCGAGCGTGCTGTCTTTCTAGGATGGTATAGAGGCGCAAGAAATTCCTCGGTTGAGTGTGCTCCTGCTCAAGGGAATGGGTGTCCCCGTTTATACTATCATAGCGATTTCCGGTGCATCTTTCTAAGAGAGCTGAGTGGCACAAGTGGAGCGTGTTGAGCCCTTAACTTTGCAGTGCTGGGTTTAGAAGATGATTTTGCTATTTGGATCTGTGTTTCGACACTGGCGGAGGCAGCTGCATTTGCTTGCATCAGCTCAGTATCAGTTTCTTCTACACAGTCAAGACTTCAACCTGGAGAAGGTGGTGTTGAGCTGATATTTTAAAGTAGTCATCCTTGGCGACTGGGACACGGAAACGGTGATGTTTACGTTCGACGAACAAAACCTGAAATGCAAGCCTGACCTCAGGAACAGAGATAATAACTTTAATTTCCTGCAATCCCATTCCCTCATGTCCCTTATGCAGGGGATTCTACCATCTTCACCCAGTCCTACCTACGAGAGACTCCAGGACCAGAAAAAAAACATGAGCTGACCCTTAATACAGGAATCCCCATCGTGTGGGCAAGCAGTGTAGTCGGCCCTGTCAGTCCACACATCCATCCGAAGCGCATCCCACCAGGCCCCGCGGTATTCCCTGTCACATAAGCCTGCATTTCCTGCTGTTGATCCCTGTAACTGGCACATCTTTGGTCAGAGGGAGAAATAAAAATACAAACACGCAGACAATGTGCAGACTGCCCACAGACAGATACCCGAGGCTGGGATCGCACACGGGTTTGTGGTGCAGCCAGACAGCAACGAACAAGGGGCGAAAAATAAATGTTGACCTGACCAGTGATACTCACAACCTGTGGGTGAATGAGAAACAATTACAACATGGAAAACGGGATTTGTATCTTTGTGGACATAATTTGAAAGGTTCATTCACTATGTGTGGAAAAAAGGACGCCGATACCACAGAGAAAGCAGGGCAATGTGGGAACTGTAGGAAGGGATTCAACTAACCACAGAAATGGAAACTCATTTAATCAGTAACACTGGCGGGAGACCATTCACCAGTCCCGTGTGTGGGAAGGGATCACTGAGCAAAACAAACTCACGAGACTCCAGCAGGATTGCATATCCCATCAGGTCCTCGATTATGCTGTCAATGCTGTTGTTCATCCCAACCAGCTATTTGTTCCATAGCTGCAAATGTGTTGCTGGAAAAGCGCAGCAGGTCAGGCAGCATCCAAGGAACAGGAGAATCGACGTTTCAGGCATAAGCACTTCTTCAGGAATTTTCCTGAAGAAAGGTGTATGCCCGAAACGTCGATTCTCCTGTTCCATGGATGCTGCCTGACCTGCTGCGCTTTTCCAGCAACACATTTTCAGCTCTGACCTCCAGCATCTGCAGTCCTCATTTTCTCCTAAAATATTTGTTCCATAGCCTCAATCGTAGAGTCGTACAGCATGAAAACAGGCCCGTCAGTCCAACCAAGCCATGCTGAACATACTGCCAAACTAATCTGGTCCCATCTGCCTCCTCCTGTACCCGCTGAGTGGCTATAATGCCCTTGAAGTTTTATTACTGTGTTGCTAATCCAAAAACCCAGGTAATATTTTGGGGACAAAGAGTTCAGATCCTGGCATGACAGATACTGGAGTTTGAATTCAATAAGCACCTGGCATTGAAGAGTCTCGTGGTGACCTGAATCAGTTGTGTGGAAACTCCCATCTGATTCACTAATGCCAGTTCGGGAAGCAAACTGTCATATTCATCTGCTCTGTCCCACAGGAGACTCCAGATGGATAATACCGTGGTTGACTCTTAAATGTCCTCTGGGAAATAACTGATGTACTAGACATGAATAAATTTATTTTAAAAATCCCACTTTACCATTCATGTTTGGAATCAATTGTCCATTAAATGTTGAAAATTTACCCTCATCCATCACTTCCTCAGCAATTTAATTGCACATGCGAAACACCTTCCCTAAAACAATGATTTTTTAAAAAATATCTCTCTTTTCATCTTAAAAATATGCCCTCTCTCCTTGAAATCCCCATCCTGGGGAAAGGCAGCTATTGTTAACTCTGACTTGCCTCTCAATAATTCATAAACTTCTGTCAGGTCGCCGTTCAAACCCCTAACCAAGAGTGAAAACAGTCTCAACTAGGAGACAGTGAGAACTGCAGATGAGAGATCAGAGTCAAGAGTGTTGTGCTGGGAAAGCACAGCAGGCCAGGCAGCATTTGAGGAGCGGGAGAATCGACGTTTCGGGGAAGAGCCTGATGAATAACACTTGAGCGAAAAAAATATTCTCCTGCTCCTGGGACGCTGCCTTACCTGTTGTGGTTTTTCAGCACCCCAATCTTGAATCTGAAAATAGACTCAGCCTATCCAGCCTTTCATTACAACTCAAACCTTCCACATACGGCAACATGCGTGCATAAGTTTCTGAACCTGCTCCAGCTGAATAATATTCCTACAACTGGGCGATCTGAACTGGATATGATAATCCAGAAGAGGTCTCATCAATGTCCTGCAAAGCTTCAAAATAACGTCCCGACTCCTATACACAAAGGACTGAACAATGAAGCAAAGTATGGTAAATGCCTTTGAACCATCTTGCCTGTTGGTGATGCAAACTACAAGGAATTATGCACCTGCATCCATAGCTTCCGTGTTTTCCAACACTACGCAAACCCCTACTCTTGTCTTTGTACCAAAATGCAATACCTTCTCTTTATCCAGATTGAACTCCATGTTACATTTTTCAGTCCAACGACTCATTGGATTATGATCCTTTTGAAACTTAGCTAATCTTCCTCACTGTCTACAATTCTGGCGTCGCCTACAAACCTACGAAACATGCCTGCAGTGAGTTCCACTGTTTTCTCATATAGATCAATGATTCATATTTACTTGTAGTGGCCGTGGTTTAGCAGTGTGCTGATCATAGAATAGTTAGCCATGCAATTATCCATGAGGAAGAAAGCCGCAGACTGCAGGTAGATATTAAACAATTGGAAATGAAAATGGTGAAAGCAATTCATTCCAGGTGATAGTGAAGCAAGTTCAAACTTCAAACCAGCCGCCCACGCTCCAGTTGTGGCACTCAGCTGTCTCAGCAAGATGCACTGTCGATTGCTATAAACGGGAAAAAAAATTCCCTTCTGCCCCGCCTTTGACCAGGAGCACTCCCAACCTCGGAATTGCTTACGCCTCGAAACCGTCATAGAAAAATCGTGCATTCACCGGTTGTGTCACTGGAGCTTTCGGGTATCTGTGCGACCTCATTCCCATCCCGACTTCCAGTTGGATTTTCGCGACTGCGCCACTCAATTCCTCTGATTCTGGAACTGGGAATTAGGACTATGCGGCAGCAGTGGTTGCTGCCTTGTGGGGGGAAACTGGTGAAGTAGCCGATGTTAAACTGCATTACTATTGAAGCATACATTTCAACAACACCTACACTGTCCCCGGAGTTTTTTATGTGTTGGAGAAACCTATCTATCTCAGCCTTCAGCATATTAACGATGGAATCACCACAGCCACTGTGGGAGCCGATATTAAACGGTCAGCCCATTCTGTGTTCCCACATATCTGCCACTGTTCGCTTAGCACTGATGTTGTGCAGTTGGTGCGACTGTACTTATTGCACGCAGCCGGCGTGCATGCTTGTGGAATGCTGTGATCGTATAGCGGTTAGTACTCTGTGTTGTGGTCGCAGCAACCTCGCTTCGAATCCGAGTCACGGCAGTAATTTCTCTGTCTTTCCCAATTTTTGCGAAACACAAAGGAATCAGTTGTTTTAACATGGTCGTTTTCTCCAAGGTGATGATCTTTTCCCTTCAAATTCTGTGTGCTCACATCTCTTTGTTTTATATGTCAAAATTCAAATCCACCCGTTCTCAGAGATTTCTCTCCCTCCTTCGATCAATGACTGAACTTTCCGTCCCACACCCCCATTTCATAAATTTTGAGATGCCGGTGATGGACTATGGTGTACAAAGTTAAAAATCACACAACACCAGGTTAGAGTCTAACAGATTTAACTGAGCACTAGTTTTGGGAGCGCTGCTCTTTCATCATGTGGTTGTGAAGTCATTTCCTATTTCATTAAGGCCCTGCAGAATCGAACACTGACTCTCACATTGATACTGTTCAGTCTGTGCTGCTGTGGTCACTGTTTCTGGGTAAACGTGCCCCAATCCCACCGTCGGGACATGCAGACCAGTTGATCCATTTGGTTACCGCTGTTGTGAGGCCAATCCTCAGGTAGCAGCTTTTACTGATATGGACTTGCGATTATTGGGGGTCAAGCTCAGGAACATGACACAGGACAATATCGAGGAAAAGCGACTTCATTGGGAAAGATTAATTTCACAGGTTTTCTACAATGGCCAAGCGCTAGTACCACTGGACTGTTAATTCAGACACCAAGCAAATGAACTAGGGACCCGGGTTTGACTCCAACCATGCCAGGTGTTAGAATTGAGATTCAATAAATATCTGTAATTACGAATCTAATAACACCTATAAATCCATGGTCAACTGTTGAAAAAAAAACCATCGGGTTCACTGACGTCCTTTGAGGAAGGAACACGCTATTCTTACCTGGTCGGGCCTCGATGTAACTCCAGACTCACTGTAATATGGTTGAGTCTCAACTGCCCGCTGTGCATTTAGGGATCACAATCAATACTGCCGAGCCAGCGAGGCCCCTATACTGTAACAGAATAGAAAAAAAAGTTATTTCGGCTCTCGCTAGATTTCTGTGTGCGGATCTGCAATTCACAGTGTAGCAATGATGTGATCGCACTGGGAACATTGCAGGAGAGATTCACTGGGATATTGTCTGGGCTGAAGAGTTTCAGTTATGAGGAGAGATTGGACAGACTGGGGTTGTTTGTCGCCGAGCAGAGGAGATTGGAGAAGACACGACTGAAATGTACAAAATAATGAGGGATATGGATAGGATAGACTGAAAGAAGCGTTTGTTATTGATGGAGGGATCGAACACTGCGGCCAAGTGATTTCGGGAAAAGGCAGAATGTTTTGAGTAGATGTGCGGAAAGGGTCAGAGAGGTGGAAACCCTTCCAACCTGAAAAAATTGAGATGTTAATTTGCGATGCCAAAACATATAAGACTATGGACTAAACAATGGAAAACTTGATTCAGGTCGTTAAGCAGTTGCGTTGGACAAGTGCAGCCACAACAGGCTGAAGGGCCTCCTTCGATGTTGTCCTCCTCCACAGTATCGTGGTTAGTGTCCCTCATGCTTGGCCTTCCATTCTCGATTGGGTATGTCACAGGAAAGACAGTGCTGTCTGAATCAGCTGAGGAAGGACTGCAGCTCCTGGGGAGAGAGAGTGTCAGTGAAAGTGCAAACACGTAACTTCTGCAAACTGCACATTGTGTTTGTGTTGCAATGAAAACCATTATATAGAGTTGTTCCTGACTAATGTGGTTATTTACAGCAGGAATCTGAGGCAGAAAACAGAGTAAACCCATTCAGACCTGAGTGCAGAAACATTTCCAGCAGAACTAATGAGGTTGTACAGCGCAGAACCGCGTGTGAGTGCATTGAATTCCGGTTGATGGGCGCAGCTTGCTTTCACTCGGCTGAGTTACCGGTGTGTAAATGATACAGAGAGTGTTCAATGTGATGGTACATTTGCTCAGTGGTTCGAACTGCTGTTAAGTCTGCAGGTTAGGTAGATTGGTCATGTTAAATTGCGCTGATGTGTCCAGAGAGTGATTTCAGTCAGTTAAGTGAATTAGCCATGGGTAACACAGCAATAAGGTCAGCAGTCACAGGATGCCAGGTTTTATTCCAGCAGGTTTATTTTAAATCACAAGCCAGGGGTCTGCAGGGATAGAGACGGGAGCTAGATCTGGTTGAGATGCTGTTCAGAGTGTCCCTACAGACACGATTGGCTGAACTGTACTTTCTGCCTTGTAGGGAATCTGTGATTCTATCAGAGAGGACACTGCCAGCGTTGACTGGGGTGCTAAGACATTGGAGATGATGCTGACGGCGTTTAGTGGGGATGGAATTTTATTTATTTGTGTGTTGAAAAATTTGAAACTGAACCAAGGAAAACCGAATGGAAGTTTTCTTGAGTATTTTAGGTTTGGAGAGAGTAAATAGGTGGTAAACTCACTCTTTCAATTTCGTATATTTCTGAACGTCAGGCTTTCAAAACCATCGATGTAGGACAAAGAAATGATGGGAGCAGAATTTCTATCACTCAGAGCATCCGTTTCCAAAATACTTGGAAAGGCACATTTAGAGACACAGAAGCAGTGAGTTTCACCAGGAGAGAGACACCCTGTGGCCAGGTAAAAGTGTAACAGTGGGGTCTGGGGGGTAGAAGGTGCGAGGAAACAATGTCTAATTTGGACGATTTCAGATACGAAGAAATATCGGAAACGTATGCAGCTGAGTAAGATTCAGCAAAAACAAACTCAGAGTTTTGAAAGATTTCTATTAATATTCCACATGAAGCATCATAAATGGAACTGACCAGATTTTGTATATTGTCAAGGAAAGCTATTCCATAATGTATAGGAAGTGACCCGTCTCTTGGAGAGCGATTTCCTGCTTTCATCCCATGGCTAAAAGGTGAGAGGACAATCGCCATGATGTTGGGTTCATTTGACACCCACTGAAATCCACCAAAGTAACTGAGTATCAAAACTGGCATCTTGTTTTGTAGTTTAACCTTCTGTTTTTCTCATCAGTATTTTCTTTAAGCTGAAATAAATTCGGAGCAAAATTGAATGCAACATTTAACGTTCCAATCACATAAATCCAATTCACTTCCGATCATTGCAATGAACAGAGTGAAGTTGCAGCAAAATTAATAAAATGAAACGAACAACACCGCATTTCCGGGAATTTTACCCAGTTCGGGTTCAGCCATATGAGAAAGCCCATCGAGCTAAAACATCACATTCACTTCTCTCTCCATATATACTTCTTCACGTGAGAGAGAAACTGCCTGAAGAAACTATGCGGCAAGACTAAATGTGCGTGTGAATGTGACGGGAATTTCATGTTAGCTGGTTCATTGTGAGACAGTTCCGACTCGGAATAAATCAAGGACAAGGTATTCCTTCCAAGGACGAGGTCAATCCCTTGGATTTTGCTGGTATTATTATTCCACTGAAAGCAGAAACATAATGGCGTGGATTCGATTCCGCTCAGGGAATTTCTTATCCCTTGGGTGTACCATATGTAATCTTGATGTGGTCACATGTGAGCCCCTTTGCAATGGGCTGAAGTGACCCAGAGGTTCATGCGACGGGTTGGTCTTCCATTGCGCATGTGTGGATTTGAATCGTTCTCTGACTGTTCCTTCCATCACAAGCAGCTGTGGTTTCCCTTTGTGCCTCGTATCTTTAATGTACATTGGATGGAGAATCTTGCTCTTGCCCTTCATTGTACTGGAGATTTGTGATAAATCGATACCTCATCAAAGTTGTAATTAAGCAATTTGATTCTGTTGTAAGTTACATTGGGATAATGAAAAGGAGGGCAACGTTTCTTTCCTCCTTTCATTCCATCTTGACTTTCTATGAATTTACATCGAATGAAAGGGGAACAACTAAGGAGAGATCGGGTGTAATAGTTTATCCAGTGGGATTGTGAATTTTAATGTCACACTCCACACAAAGTTCTGATCAGTATTTTAAACAGTCAATTGAATTGGAACCGCAGAAAACTTTTACAATGAAACGAATCATTCATTCTTTCACAAGCTTTTGCTGTTTGAATCATACCGCGATCCATCATCCAGCGTGATCACCAAGTTGCCAAGAACATTAGATCCACCAGTTTTCTTTAGCAATCACAACTTCTGCACATACCCATCTGTGGTGTGCCCAGTGCCATTTATGACTCCAAGCCACAGAACATTTCTTGTTCATCAGTTTATGAGCCTAGTTCCTGATCTGTCTGATCAGTTTGAGAAACCTTTTCTATCACTTCATCCCAGCCCCTCAGAATTCTAAACTTATCAATAAAATAAGGCGTTGCATCAAATGATGTAGGATTGGAAGTCGGCCATTCAGCCCATCGAGTCTTCTCCACCATTCAACGAACTCATGGCTGATCTGATAATCTTCAACTCCATTCTCCTGCCTAACCTCGATAATGCTTCATTGACTTTCTGATTAAATATCTGCCTGGCACAGTTTGAAAATACACAACAAATCAGCCTCAACAACAGTTTCAGGAAAGAGTTCCACAGAATCACTGGGCCCTGAGCAATAAAATTCCTCCTCATTTCTGAATTAACTAGGCAATATCTATTTCTGAGTTCATGTGCTCTGGTGCTCTCCTCATACCAGAGGGCAAACCATCTGCCCGTATCTACCCTGTCAAGGTCCCATGAATATTGAACGTTTATAATTGTTATTATGTCATTATAGAGCTCCATTTTATACAGGGTTGGCACCATGTTTGTAAATCTCTGCTGTCCCTTATAGCGTCCTTACATATTATTAAGGCAGGTGGAGAAATTTATGTGAGGCAACGGTTGAAATTTCAAGCACAGACGAGAATTGGAACTTGAAATCAGCTAGCGATTGGAATCAGATTGGTCCGCACAAGAACAAAATATAGTAATTATAAATCAGACAAATGAGAACCTAATCATATTCCATTGACATTCAATGGCTTTACTGTAACCAACTTCCCCTGTGTAATCGTCCACGGAGCTAGAATTTGGGGAAAACGAATTGAGACCGGCTATATAAATACTTTCACAACAAAAACATATCCGTTTGGAGACAGTTTCGGATTGTAAACTCAACTCATTGCTCCGTGAATCCTACATCGTTTGCAAGGTACAAATGAGATGTGGGACAGAACTCTCTCCATTTGCCGAGATGGGTGTGACTTCAACAACACTTAAGGAACTGGACACCATCCACGACAATGCAGTCACTTGATTGTACCCGATTCAATACCTGAATATTTATTCCGGTCACCGTTAAGGCACAATAGCAGCAGAGTGCACCAACTACATGATGCACTGGAGTAAGTCATCCGAGAATTTTCGACCGAAGCTTCAAAGCTGAATAACTTTACTGACGAACAGGACAAGGTTGGAACATGCAACGAAACGCCACCATTTACAAGTTCCCCTCCAAGGCCAATAGCAGCCTGACTTTGAAAGGAATCAATGATAAACTCATTGAGTGGTGAATCAGTGTTGATGGGCAAAGTTGCATACTTCAGCCCTCCATCTTTAATCTAAAAACTTAATAAATGTTGATTAATGCAGTGAAAAGACATTTGCTCAGACCTTTAGCTATTCCCTAAACCGGTGTTTGCTAAAGTTCTACTAGCTGCAACAGTCTGTGGTCAACAACAGAAAAATCCAAAATCCCTCTCAGTCAACTTATTCCCCTCAAGATGAAAGTGATGCTGGAGAGGCACAGCAAGTCCGTCAGCATCTGAGGAAAAATCAACGTTTCGGGCAAAAGCCCTTCATAAGGAATGAGACAGGCAGCCTATGGGGCGGAGAGATAAATTGGAGGTCGTGGATCTGGGGAGAAGGTCTCTGAGAGTGCAGTAGATGGATAGAGGTGGGGGTTGACGGTGATATGTCAAAGAGAAAGGTGGAATAGATAGGTGGGAAGGAAAATACACAGTTGGGACAGGTCAGGAAGACGGTGCTGAGCTGGAAGGTTAGAACTGGGGTAAGATGACAGAGTGGGAATGAGGAAACTGATGAAGTCCACATTGATGCCATGGGGTTCAAGGGTCCCGAGGAAGAAGATGGGGCGTTCTTCCTCCAGGCGTTGGGTAGTGAGGGAGTGGCGACGGGGTAGCTCAGGACCTGCATTTCCTCAGGAGAGTGGGAGGCGAAGTTGAAATGTTTGGCCATAGGGCAGTGGAGTTGATTCTTGCAGGTATCCTGGAGATGTTCTCTGAAGTGCTCTGTCAGAAGATATCCGGTCTACCCAATTTAGAGGTGACCGCATCTGGAACAGCAGATACAATAAATGACATCTGTGGAAGTGTGGGTGAACCTTTGATGGATGTAGAATGCACCACTGGAGCCTTGGACAGAGGTGAGGGGTACGATGTGGGTGCAGGTTTTGCAATTCCTTCGGTGGCAGAGGAAGTTGCTGGGAGGGAATGGTGGGTCATTTGACGGCATGGACGTGACAAGGTAGTCGCGGAGGGAAAGGATGTTGAGGTAAACGAATGGGTTTGGGGAGGGAAATATATCACTGGTGGTGGGGTCAATTTAGAGGTAGTGAAAATGTCTGCGGATGATGTGATTTTTGCGGAGATTTGGTGGAATGCAAGTTGAGGTCCTTCCTCGTGTCCTTGATCTGTCCTTGTTGTGTTTGGGGATATGGGGTTCATGGATGGATGTGCAGGGCATGGATGAGATGCGTTAGAGGGCATCTTCAACCACATGGGAGGGGAAGTTCCGGTCTTTAAAGAAGAAGGCCATCTGTTGTGTTCTGTTGTGGAACTGGTCCTCTTGGAGCAGATGTGGCAGAGGCGGAGATAACATTGGTGCATGAGGTGCGGTGGGACGAGTTGAAATCCAGATAGCTGTGAGAGTCAGTGGGTTTCTAACAAAATGTCAGTAACACTGACCTCCCGGGATATTTTTCACTCCCTACCCCTATCCACTTTCTGCAAAGACCAATCCTTCCATGACTACCTAGTCAGGTCCACGCTCTCCAATGACCCACGCTCCCCTCCCGGCACCCTTCCTCTGCCAACACATGAATTATAAAACCTGCCCCACACACCCCCACCTCCGCCCACTGCCCCAAAGAAGCCTTCCACATCCATCAAAGATTCACCTGCACTTCCACACATGTCATTTATGGCATCCGTTGCTCCCGATGCAGTTTCCTCTACAGTGGGGCCACCAGACACCTTCTCGCAGAGCGCTTCAGAGAACATCTCCAGGACACCGGCAACAATCAACCCCAATGCCCCGTGACCGAACACTTCAACTCCGCCCACCACCCTCCCAAGGACATGCAGGTATTGGGCCTCCTCCACCGCCACTCCCTCACCACCCGACCCCTAGAGGAAGAACGTCTCATCTTCTGCCTCATGACACTTAACCCCATGGCATCAATGTGGATTTCACCAGTTTCCTCATTTCCCCTCACCTCCCACCTTACCCTTGTTCCAACCTTTCAGCTTGGCACTGTCCTATTGACCTGTTACACCTGTCTGTCTTCCTTCCCACCTCTCCACTCCAACCTCTTTTCCGAACTAACACTCTTATCCCCACATCCATCCACCTATTGCTGTCTCAGCTAAATTCTCCCAAACCCCACCCCACCCATTTATCTCCCCAACCTCGAGGCTCCAAGCCTTATTCCTGATGAAGGCCTTTTGCCCAAAACGTCATTTTTTGTCTGCAACTCGGATGCTGCCTGACCTGCTGTGCTTCTTCAGCACCACTCAACTCTTGACTCTGATCTCCAGCATCTACAGTGCGTACTTCCGTCCAACTGATTCCCCTGTCCATTGATTTTCAGTGATCATGAATATCCACTCTAAGATCTCTTTGTCTGTCTACACCACACAGAATACTCATTGCTATTGTTTCTTCTCCCCAGTTTCGTTAACACTCATTGGTCTGAATTCAATGCAATTCGCCATTTTTCCTTTCCTTCTTATGGATACATCCCTGCAGCCTTTGACATTCTTCGTTTTAGTCAACTACACGACCAATTGTTGAATCATCAGCAAACCTCTGAATCATGGCTCCTACAACGAAGTCTAAATCATTGGTCTAAATCAAAAAACAGTGGAACTCCACTGGAAACACGCATACAAACATGGTTCATTGCTGGGTGGGGTTAACAGCTGCGATAACAGCAGAATCGACCTCCTGCTGTTATTTGTAAACTTACTGTTCACTCTGTCAGTTGTTCTCTGGAGTGATTACTTCTCACATATGGATGTGGTGAGTGACCTGTGCGCATTCTGACTGAGCAAGTGAGTTTACACCTTAGCGGGTAATTGAATCCCTTCCTGCAGTCACCCCATGGCCCTGACTTCTTGGCGTTGCAGGAATCCTTTTGTCGACTTAGTTTGATAAACAGTTGAATTCGAGTCCACACAGACACGATTCCCATTTCCCCCGCTGTCCATGTATTTTTATGCTTCCTTATTCTCCCACGAAAAGTTATCATTGGTCTGAAGACCATTAGTTCTTCATTCGTAATTCACCTTGAATTGAGTCAGAGAGTATTTATGGGTGAACCACATTGTTGTGGGTCTGGAGTCACATGTTGACAGGACTCGTTATGGTCGGCAGATCTCCCTTTCGAAGGGACATGAATGAATGAGTTTACAGCAATATAAAGTTATTGTCTCTGTTACTGAGGTTGGGTTCATTTTCCAGATTTTATTCATCGAATTTAAATAACAGCCCCTGCCACGTTCCAGTCTCCAACGTTTACTAGCCCAATAGATGGCCGCTGCACTAACAACTCTCTGTTGCATTTCCCCATTCAAAGAATGACATTGGCAATTTAGATGATCCCAGATGGAGAGAGAATACTACGCACTTCTGTGTTGGAATGGAAGCAATGTACGCTGGATTGGAGTGTTTACTGGAGCAAGACACTGATGTGGAGATGATGTGAGCAAAAGCAGTTCTTCCTGTCAAAATAACAAAATACCGCTTTGTTAAGGAAAATCTCTGAGAATGCTTTCAATACATCGGCCTCTCACTTAAGGCTCCAGCACGCTTCCTCTGAGCCAATCCTCAGTGATGGTTAATGCTGCTGCTGAATCTTAATAATATAAAAAATTGAGACCAAGATGCCCTTCCATTTCACCTTTGACCAGAGGCACTCCAATCCTCAGGATTTCACACGCTTGAATAAATAGACAATGTCTTTTTACTGGTGGTGGGGAGTCCAGAACTAGAGGGCATAGACTTAGGTTGAGAAGGGAAAGATATTAAAGAGACCTAAGGGGTAACCTTTTCATACAGAGGGTGGTGCGTGTATGGAATAAGCTGCCAGAGGAAGTTGTGGAGGCTGGTACAATTGCAAAATTTATAAGGCATTTGGATGGGTACAAGAATGGGAAGGATTTCGAGGGATATCGGCAGGGTTGAGACTAGATTGGGTAGGGATATTTGGTCGGCATGGACGGGTTGGACCAAAGAGTCTTTTTCCATGCTGTATATCTCTATGACTCAGTGACTGCACCTGTACCAATCATGTCACTGGTGCCACAGAATAGCTTCACGTGCTCATTTCCGCCCCCACTTCCGGTTTGATATTAGCGGCTGCGCCACAATATTTGCCTGATTCTGGTTCTAGGAACTGGGGTTGTGTTACTGACTGCAGCAATGGTTACCTCCTTGTGTGGGTAAGTTAGTGAAGCAAAAGTTTTATAACTCATTGTTATTGAGACATACATTGCACCAATATCTCGCACTATCCCCTGAAACTTTTTGTTTCTCGAAATCTATCAAACTCAGTCTTCAACATGCAGTCCGATGGAACCACCACAGCGTCTGAGGATATCGAATTTAAAATTCAGCCAATTCTGAATTCCCAAATGTCTGCTATCCCTCGCCTAATATTTCTGTTGTGCATCTGCTACTCTTCCTAACATATCCTCTGTCACTGTAATTATTGTTGTTTTTAAACACGTGTCTCTGCATGACTCAATAATGGTTTCAATGATAAAATATTCTGCATTGTGGCCGTTGGAATCCGAGTCACTGCATTTTCTTCCTTGTGACTCATGCAGAGGAAACACAGAAAGAAATTAGTTGATTTTACATGAAAACATTCTCAGAGATTATGATTAATTTTCCATCAAACCCCTCTCTCTCACACACATCTCTGCGAGTCATATATCAGGATTCAGACTCACCCTTTCTTGGAGTCTTCCCTCCCTCCCGCAAACACATACCTCCTTTAAGTTCCCCCTCCCATTTCCCTTACAATCACTTTCATATTGACCCGGTTCAGTCTGTGCTGCTGTGCTCACTGTTGCTGGGTGACTATGTCCAAGTCTCACCATCGGGGCCTTCAAACTAGTTGATCCATTTGGATACCGCGGTTGTGAGATCAATCCTCATGTAGTAGCTTTTACTGACATGGACCAGCGATTATTGAAACATCAGGCTCAGGGAGAGGGCACAGGGCAGTTTTTTGTCGAATTGCCCATCATTTATTTCACTTGTTCATTCGGCTCAAGAGAGACCAATGTGTGTAGTTATGCAAATTACATTATAGTAGGGATGTGATAGCACTGGAAACGATGCAGGGGAGATTTGATAAGATATTGTCTGGTCTGAAGAAGTGAGATTAGACAAACTAGAGTTGTTTTTCTTAGAGCAGAGGAGATTGAGGGGAGCATGATTAAGATGTAGAAAGCACTGAGGGATATGGATAGCATAGACTGAATACATGTTACACTTTGATGGAGACTTCGACCACGGTTGGCCAACGATTTAAGGTCAGAGGCGGAAGGATTAGAGTGAGTGCGTGGAAAAACGTTTTCAAACAGTGGGTGGTTGAAATCTGGAATACAGTGCATGCAAGGATCGAAGAGGCAGAAATCCCCAGAACTTTCCGAAATATTCATATGTGAATTTTCTGATGCCAAGATTTTTCATGGCTATGGGTCAAGTTAATTGAAATGGAGTATGGACAGTTTAGTAGTTGTTATTCAGCAATACAGATACTCCGTTCCAAGGACGGGTTGTTAATACCTGTACTTCCATTCTCGAAGGGACATGTCACAGGAAGAACTGTTCTGTCTGAATCAATGTGGGGGAGTACTGCTGTTCTCGGGGAGACAGAGTGACAATGACAGTGCAAACACGTGACTTCTGCAAGCTGTACCTCGTGTCAGTGTTGGAATGAAAATCATTAAAGACTTTTGCTCCGTAGTTGGCTGTGTATTTATAGCAGGAAGCTCAGGAAGATATAGATTCTGCCCTTCCCCCACTAGCCCATACCACTGAATACCGGCACTATGCAGGAAACTTTTTCTCTGTACGCCATCGTCCAATCATTCTTAACTTCCAGTACTTCCCCATATGGCACCAAGAAGGTGTAATGCTGCTCACAATGTGATCTCGTCCAGACAGGGAGAGAAGAACAGAGCGGGTGACAAACGTGTGTACACCTTCGTTCCCTCTGCAAGCAAAATAAGACCGTGAGCTTCCAGGTTCCTGTCAGTGCAACATCCCACTGTGTTCCCATGCCTCCATTTCAGTTTGGTCTGCTGCAGAGCTCCCGCATAGCACAGCGCGATTTGGAAGAGCGGAACGTCATTTCCTGCTGAGACACCGTGCAAGCTTCAATACCCAATATCGAGTTCAATCATTTTAGACCCTGCCCACCTTCTTTCATCTTCCTCCCCCACCTACACATACCATTCGTTCCAAAGGCGGATCGTTTGGCTCGAAAATCTCTCCCCAGATGCACTAGCCCTGCTGATTTTGTTCCGTTATTTCTGCTTTGCTTTGGATAACTTTATTTTGTTCTGATCGCCAGCCTTCAGGAAGTGTGTGTTTGCACCGGAGCGTGGTCAGAGGAGATTTACCAAGGTGGTGCCTGAGCTCGACCATTTGCCCTGAAAAGTAAAGCAAATGTGAGGGCTGCAAGTGTTGGAGCTCGGAGTCGAGAGTGTAGTGCTGGAAAAGCACAGCACGTTAGACAGCATCTGTGGAGAAGAGAATCGCTGCTTCTGGCACAAGCCACCGCCATTGCATTACCGGCCGTTGCCTGGAGGAAGAACGTCCCATATTCCACCTTAGGACCCTGCAACCACATGGGCCAAATGTGTATTTTAATAGCTTCCTCATTTCACCTCCCCCGACATTATCCCAGTGCAAAGCCTCCAATTAGGCACTGCTCTCTGGACACGGCCAACAATCCCCCCTCTGAACTACCACCATCTCCCTCAACTTTATCCACCTATCACTTTCCCAGCTACCTGACCACCACTCCCATTCCCCTCCCTCAACCCCGACTCAAAAGTCTCATTCCTGATGAAGGGCTTATGTCCAACACATCAATTGTCCTGCTGCTGGGATGCTGCCTGACCTGCTGTGCTTTGAAAGCACTGTACTCACGCCACTGCAAAGATAGATGAGCTCGACTGGGGCTCTTTATCTGAGAGCGGAGAAAGCTGAGAGAGGAATTGATTAACGTGCACAGAAAGGGGATAGATATGTGTGACCGGAATAAACTTCTTATGGGAAGCATTAATAACCAGGGAAATAGATTAAACGCGAGAGAGAAAATGTTCAGAATAGGTTTAGGAAGAATGTTTATATCCTGAGAGTGTCGTTTGTCTGTAACTCACTATTTGAACGTGTGGTGAAGATAAGAGTCATTAAAATGCTTCAGGAGTACTGAATCGAGCACTTGAGGAGCTAGAGCATGCACGGATGAGGACCAAGTACTGTAAACTGGGGCGAGGATAAACAGATGTTTGATGAGAGACTTGAACACCGTATAATCAGGTGTAGTAAAATGGAGGCTAGTACAGCTCTGTGGCACAATGAAAGACGTGTTGGACTTCTACTGCATTGTTAAGATTGCGATTCAAAGTTTGTGGGTTTGAGTCCGACCAGAATCGGAATTTAGTTCGGATTTCAGCTGAATGAATGATCATTCTGCTGATTCATCATCAGTTCCCATCGTCTGGAGTTCTCCGCCCTGCTACTGACCAGAGAAGATTCCTCACTTTCTGGGTGGTGAGTTTTGAGGGAATCATATCACTTGAAACTTGATCAGCCCAGAATCGGCCTCTCATTCACAAAACCCACTGCAGAAGCCCACTGTCTCTAAACACATTTCCCTCCCACAGTTGCAGAGCTTTTTCGGTTTATTCAGTGTCTCTTTCCCTTTGGGCGACAGGTTGATGTGGATGTGCTGGGAAAAGACATTGATGGTTCGGTCAGCCATGATGACATCAAATGGCGGGGTAGCACTGGCGACCGAAATGGTCCCCATCTATTCCTCTCTGTGCTGTTTCTGATAGAGAGTTTTAAACAATAACATGATGAGGACCCTGTGAATCCACACCACGGAATACCAAGGTCCTTTATCCCACTGCTCTCACAGCTGGAATACACAGCTCCTGTTGCAGCTTTAGATCAGACAGTGGAGGATTCTCCCAGGCACTCTGAAGACTGCATGCTCCTTCACACAGGTTTCCAACTGTGCACATGGAGCAAACGGCAGTGTGGATATTGGGGATTCAGGGACAGATTTCCCCTTTGCCTGGCTAGAGTTCTGGCCAAGGTAATAAACATGAATTTGGGAAATTCAGTATCTTTCTCTGGATTATTATCACTTTAAAATGTAAATTGAAATTCAATTTACTCTTGCAAAACATACTTCTATCTTCAGTATTCATGAAAACTGTGCAACATGTCGTTGGATGTAGCCATGATAAAGTTGATGATGAGTGCAGTATGTTTCGTGTTGTCAGTAGGCACATGAAGAAGGAAGTTAGTGAAGTGTCGTTGAATCGAAGTCTGTGCCAAATTGAAGCCGACCGAATGAGAAGCCCTGTGTCAGCGATAATATAACATTGTCTACAAACAACGCAGCGACCCACGGAAACCCAGTTTTCAATCAAGTCTATTTTGTTGTGGTTCTGTTCGCCGAGCTGGGAATTTGTGTTGCAAACGTTTCGACCCTTGTCTAGGTGACATCCTCAGTGCTTGGAGCCTCCTATGAAGCGCTTCTGTGATGTTTCCTCCGGCATTTATGGTGGCCTGTCTCTGCCGCTTCCGGTTGTCAATTCCAGCTGTCTGCTGTAGTGGCTGGTATATTGGGTCCAGGTCAATGTGTTTGTTGATAGAGTCTGTGGATGAGTGCCATGCCTCTAGGAATTCCCTGGCTGTTCTCTGTTTGGCTTGCCCTAACATGGTAGTGTTGTTCCAGTCGAATTCATGTTGCTTGTCATCTGCGTGTGTGGCGACTAAGGATAGCTGGTCATGTCGCTTCGTGGCCAGTTGGTGTTCATGGATACGGATCGTTAGCTGTCTTCCCGTTTGTCCGATGTAGTGTTTTGTACAGTCCTTGCATGGGATTTTGCACACTACATTGGTTTTGCTCATGCTGGGTTTCGGGTCCTTCGTTCTGGTGAGTTGTTGTATGAGAGTGGCTGTTGGTTTGTGTGCTGTTATGAGTCCTAGTGGTCGCAGTAGTCTGGCTGTCAGTTCGGAAATGCTCCTGATGTATGGTAGTGTGGCTAGTCCATTGGGTTGCGGAATGTCCTCGTTCCGTTGTCTTTCCCTTAGGCATCTGTTGATGAAATTGCGTGGAATCTCATTTCCGTCGTCTCAAACGATTTTGTATCATGGAAACTCTGATCATATCCTTCCTAACCATATTCCACCCCCCAACCCCCGTGTACTTCATCATGTCTTTATATCTCAGTAAATGTCGTCCTGCGTAATGATGCTGGGTCTAACTCAACTTATGAAAACTTACCACTATACTATGCAATCTCTTTACCGGTAGCGGAAAGGTGTGGGCTATTTCACTTACAGCTGAGTCGGTTGGCTGCAGCAACATTGGGTCAAATCGCAGTCACACAGGTGACTGTTGTTCTCATTTGTATTTCTTCTCAACGTGTGCTTAAGTAACACAGTGAGGAATCAATTAATATTGTAAGACATACATAAGGGGGCGGGTAAAATCTGAGGTTATGAGAATAGGGCAGTTTTGATTAACATAGACCAGAGATTGCTCAAATCTCAGGCAGATGAGATTGACAGAGAGCGATGTTGAGCGAAATAGACTTTCTTGGCAAATGCCAGTGTTATGAAGTTTTGGGTGTAATGTACTTTTAATGGTGTTGAAATGTCTGGCTAGCACAAGGAGTCCAGAACAAGGTAACAACATAACAGTTGGTCGAAACAACTAAGAGCTGTGTTACTTGGATGCAAAAAACAAATTCGAACTCGGCCAATCAGCTTAAATTATGCCACAATCAAGTTTGAATTTGGTATTTTTACAATGTTAAAACCAATGAAACGATCCGACGTTTTGTGAGACAAATATAAGATATTTTGAACGGTTACCTAGAGCTGCAAAGAACAGCAAAGAGAACAGCTAAAAGGCCCACAGATGTAGGATGTTATTAAAATCTCCAAGAGGTGACTATCTGGAGAAATAGATTGCATAGAAAAAAAGAATCAACACCGACCTGGAGAAAACAATCTACAGAGGAAGATACAACGAGAGGATTCGACAACTAGCTGGTTTGTTAATTAGATTTTATTTTGTAAATGTTAATGGGGTCGGGGTGAGGGAAGGTATTGTAGACCAGAAGGTTTAGAGAAAGGAGTTGTAAGTAGTTGAAAGTTGATTGTTCTCTGTCACATGTTAAACATAACAATAAAATTGTTAATGTTAACTTTAAATAGTGATTTTTTGGGATAGTTATTTGCCTGTTGAATTTTAACAGAATACAGCACAGGATGAATCCTTTCTGCTTTGCTGGTTTACATTAGCAGAGGGGGTTTACCCAGTCACGTAACACCAGTTCCTATGGTTGCTTTGTTGTTTTGCTCATTTGTGCATTTTGAAGTTGTTCCCTCTACACAAAACGTCCGTGTTTTTGTACCATTGTACAAAAGGAACAGTGGGTCTCGGCGACAAGGCTCCCTACAATAACATTCGACACTGATTCAGTTTATCTATCCTGATATTGACCCATGGAAACAGCACTGCCCACTCTCCTCAAGTCTGGAAAACAACCCCTTCACAGATGATGTCACATCCCGCTCTCAAGGGGCTTTTCATTCCATCGCTTTCAATTCCTCACAGATTTCCGTTTCAACAAATTTTGTCACTGAGTCATTCCTTTGTTTGTGCTCAAATCCTGTGAGCAGGGGGTCACAGTTGGAGCGTGCTGAGCCCATAAACCAGATGTCAGACCATACTCTGTGAACTGTACTCTGCTGTTCATCATTTCACTAACAGCAGGTAGATGTATCTATGCTCAGCAAATTTTCACACCTGTTTTAAGAAGCAAGATAAATATTTCCTGGTTGTTGTCACACAGACAACAACAGTGGTCGAGACTATCTGCTCGCAGACATCCGTTTTCTTTCCCATGGGTGTAAAGATGATTGTCTGAATCGCTTTTATCTGTTCCCTGTCACTCTGGGATTATGTGAGCTGTGAAATCTATTCTCTGAGTTTGGGGTAATGTGATAAAACTTATACACATCAGGTGCAGTGTGCCTGAGCGACAGGACTCGCTGCAGTAACATCCCATGCTGATTCAGACAGCAGAGGCTTCGATGTGACTTTGAGGAGGACACAGACACAGTTCCCGATGACTGGGAGAGATTCTCTTTTTCCCTGCAGTTCTGCACTTTTCTATTTGTTTCAGATGGCGTTATTTGCACAAGGTTCCCAAAAGAAGATGGGTTCCTGTGCATGCGTGATCTCCCCTTTGTACAACTTTCCAGAATTTTCATAACTCCCACTCCCTCTCGCCCCCGTCCCGATCCCTAAACCCGTGTTTGATATGGAGCTGAAGAGCGTGTACACGTTTCTCTCCCACGACACTGATTGCAATTAAAGATGAGTTCGTCCAGCTGCCAATGGTGGGAGCCCTCTCGCGGGGACAGTGGCTAGCACAGCTTCCGAGAAACTGGAGGTCAGAATGTCAAGGAAATGTTATTAAATCTCAATGCTGCCTTCACTCCGAAACAACAGAAAAAGCCTATTTTTAAACAAACAGACTTACCTGATTTATCGATCCCGCACAAGCTGCGGTTCTGGCTCGTTGGTCTTGGGTGTGATGTCGCCTCGGGTGGGTGATGTACGTGTGAAAAGTCACACTTGAGCCCTGGAGTTTTGCATTTAATTCTATATTTGACTCAGAAGGCAAAATTTCGATGAGATCAAGGTCAGATCAAGATACCGAAGCTTCAAGACATACACCAGCAACTTGTTGTCGGCCGTTACTAGACTGAGAAATTGATTCCCTAACTTCAAATGATGCCGATCCTTTTAACGTGGATCTTGCCGAGCGCACGTCCTGTGTGAATTAACCTGAAAGCCTTAAGCTGTCCAAAATGTTGTTTTTACTCACACGGTAATCTGCATGTCCTTGATTAGTGTGATTTGCCTTTAACATCGCAAACTCAGGTACATGTGACAATCAAACAATCAAATAAAGTCAATCAATCGAACCACACAGACATTTCCTTATTGTTCAGTGCCAGCACAGCGAAGGTGGGCTGCATGGCTTCACTTTGCACTGTGACATATTTTCTGATTCTAAATTAAATCACAGTTAAAGCAACAGAATGTGGAAGTTGCCCACAGGTTATATTGACACAGCCGGGACACACCTGCGCCACACACAATAATAGTGAAGACCTTTCAACATCATCCTCTGCGGTACATGCTACACGCCAGGCGAAATGCTGAAGACAGTGTAATTCATGCTAAAGTCAGCGCTAACAGAGCGGCCCAGCTGGAGCCTATTGGGAATCATAACCCGGAAATTAATGGATTGAAAACATCCTCTGCTCGTTGACAATTCCACGTTTCAGTGTGTGTACTGACCCCGCCAGTGTTCCTCTATAACATAGCTCCATTCTACGTATTGCATGTTGTTTCACTTTCCATTTCCTTTCACTCAATGTATCTGAAATGAATATTTCGAACTGATACACCCGCCAAATTGACACAGGTGAGGAAACACACTCGTGAAGTTCGGGAAGCTCTTTTCCTGTTCTCTGTCGGTATGCTCTGATCTGATTCGCAAAATCATTTGCCAGAGCTGGGAATAAACTGGTGAAGGTGATGTATATCAGTTGTAGAGTGCTCTATACGCATGACGCCCTGCAGTTATTCCCCACGCTGTTTCACACAGCCATGTCCTCCCCGTGAAATGAAAAGACGTGACAAACAATTGGATCAACTTGTTTGAGACAACATTATGACACTGACACAGTTCCGCATTATTAGGTCATAGATCGCCAATTATGAATAACCACAGAGATATACAAACGACAGAGAGATGCCGTGGACTCGATGGGCTGAACAGCTTCTGTCAGCGAGTGAGTGATGCCACACGTTGATGCTGCCCCTCGTCCTGTCTCTGGGACAGAGTGGCTGACGGTGAAATAATGTCTCATTGTTAACCCTCCCTTCCGCGTTAGACTGTCTGCAGCTCCGCAGCTCAGGACCGTGGGGATGACTCTCAGTGACTGAGGGTTTCATTCGCATTCTCTTCATCTAGGACAGCTGGGGCTCAGGTGTTAACTGCTGCCCGATTACAGCAAAGAAACCGATGTCACTGATACAAAAGCCTTTCTGCAGGATTGCTGTGTGAAGATGGATTCTGAACAGCAAACAGGCTGCACAAAAATGTCCTCACATCAATTTACTTGAGGGTAGAGAATCCGGAGTACATTCTGTCTTTCCCAACAACTCAACATCTTTATCGGTCTCTCAAATAAATACTCTTTACAGAAAGTTCACAATCAAACTTGCTGATTTCCAGCACTTGATGGAACTGGCTCTGCCGGTGAGAGCATATCCTCGCTTGCCTCCCCTCACACTGCTTGCAGGTGGAGGGAAATAACTGAATACTCTGCTGATGGAGTCCAAGCGGAAGGGTTAAACAGCACTGTCCCGTGAACAAGGAGACGGAATGAGAAGGCGATACTCTTGAAACACTTTGGTGCTTAGAAACCCGAGATCAAAGTAGAATGTTGTTGGATCTGAGCGACTTTCAGCTGGTTTGGTGTTGGAAACGTAAGAATGCCACTTGTCTGGGGGCATGATCTTCGCTCAGCAGCTTGTGTTCATACTGGCATGTGAGAATGTCTTACTTGAAGTCGCCATCCCGCTTTGTTCGTTTGATTTCACTTTTGCCCGGTCGTCCTATCAGCTATTTGATAAAATAAAGGTGTAAATCAGGAAGTTGCCCCCTTTGAAATAACGTTGAATTCTGGAGTAAGAAGTGTCATTTTAGTAGACATGGCAAAGTACCACTTGTGGTGAAAGCGAAACAAGTGATTCAGGATGCTCACCCTCACAATCATGTTCTGAATAAATCCACCATCTTGGTTGTTCACACAGTTCTGCGTATGAAACGTGAGGAAGTGGTGACATGAAATGATTGGAACCAGCGCTGAAGAGGTTAATGGCAATGGTGTGGTGTATGAGGAATGTCAACAATAAAGGTAATTTGTAAGGTTGGGGCAGTTCTTCTTGGAGAGCAGAAGGCCGACAGCTGGCCTTGTTAAACCTTTCCAAGACATGAGTGGGATAGACAGAGGAAATAAGGAAGGGAAAATGCTCCCTACGCCTGAAAGGATAGAGAACAATTCAGCAGAGTTCTAAAGTCATTAGGAAAAGAAGAAAAATGTACATGACGAGAAATGTTTTCACATAGCGAGTGGTTAGTGTCTGTAAACCACTGCCTGAAATTGACAAAGAGGCAGATTCAATCGAGTTATTTAAAAACTAATTCGATGTTCATGTTGAAAGTGAAAGTGTGCAGAGTTACAGGAAGAAGGCAAGAGAATTATACCAAAAGAGAAACGCATTTATCTCTGTGGAGAGCCAGCACATCTAAGGTGGTTTGTGACACATTTGTGATTCAGAGTGGAATCTCAGTTCGACCAACAGAACGTAAGGAGTTAGACCACGGCAAAGCCGCGGCACATCTACACAACAGAATATTATCCAGCAGGGACATGTCGAAGGGAGGAGGGCGCTGTCTTAAAATCCTGCAGTGTGTCCTGCGGATCAGAAACAGCACATTTCACTAGTGGGAAGCAAAAGCGACCCTCTGTACCGTGGCGAAGCGGCCTAAGCCGCGGGATTCAGGTTCCTGTTCGGCAGCCGGGTGTAGGTTCGAATCCCACCGCTACAGCGTGTTAATGTGCTCTGGTCAAATCCAAGCTAAAAGCAGCGGTATGGGAGAGTTGAATGCAGTGGTAGCGAATGCTGGCACCCTCAAAGGTATCACAGTCCATCCGGTGGTCGCCTCTCATACCGAAAATCGCAGGCTCTACTACTGTTGTTTCGTTCCATGCGAGTTGAGCTTTCACTGAAACCAAAAAGCGACTGTTACTTCATCGCTGTCGTGAGACAAAGTCCTGCGGTGACTCGACCCGTCGTTATTTGGTATTCAGACAAAAGAGAAATGTTTCCAATGAGTTACGATGTTACATGGTCTTAAGTTTCCTTCATTTCTGTCCTGCAGACATGAGAAGGGAAAGGTAATCTAATCGAGACTGTCATTGGTGAACTTCACTTTTTATGGCCCATTCTTGTTGAGTTGATTCTTCCTCTCTTTTAAGCACTTTCTGGGAAGTGGTGGTGCACTAAGGCTCCAGTATGTTTGAAAGAGTAGTTTGGAATTGCCCTGCTGTTAGTTGTGAGATTAGTTTATGGCTCATGCCCACGGTCTGTATCACATTCAGCGTTCATGCTTCGCTGTGTCTGAAAAATGCATTTGCTTTGTCATTTTTGTTTCTGTTCCGTGTTAAATGCTGACTGTTTTGCCATTTGCTCAATACATTACGAGATAACACGGGTTGTGAGGTGACTTCCACCAGCAAACATCCTCAACTGAGGATCCGGGAATATTTCACGAAGTATGGTCAGTCGGGGCAAAAGTAAGGAAGTCTTTCGGTTCTGCAGTGTTTCACAATGCTATCTTTCCGGTGAACAGCCGCAGTGAGCGATGATAAGCCACGCTAAAAGTTATCCTTTCAAGCCGGTGTTAGTAACACAACGTTATTGGGGCACACAGCATGGAAACAGAGTCTTTCTGGATCTCGTCCATGCTAACCACATAGCCAAAATTAAACAAGTCCCACTTCCCAGCACTTGGCCCCTATCCCTCTGAACCCTTCCGATCCAGAAACTCCTCCGGTTGCCTTTAAAACCTTCTGAGTGTACTCACCTCCTCTGCTTCCTCTGGTAACAATTCCATACACGCACACCTGTCTGTGTGGGAAATGGGCCTCAGGTCCCGTTTAACTTTTAGCCCTCTCACCTGAAACCTACGCTCTCCAGTTTTCAACTCACCCCACCTTGGGTAAAATACTTAAATACTCAGTTTACAAACTTTCCTTTCGATCATGCCCCAGCCGTTACGCTGCAGAGCAAATTGACCCAGCCTGTTCAGCCTCACCCGACAGTCGATACATTGACAAGATACTTGCAATTTTGTAAGCAATTTCACATGATTTTCTTACTTTTTCTATGATGCCAATTACGCTGGACAACAACGGGCTGTTGGAAATTGAAAGGTGAAGCGGAGAACTGCTGCAAATGACAGAGCTGGGCACCGCTGAATAACAGCAGGCCCTGGCGGGACTTGTCTCTGGTGTGGAGTGGTTATCACGTTCGCTTCACACGCGAAAGGTCCCCAGTTTGAAACTGGGCAGAAACAGCCCTTTCCCCAACCGCAGCCTTTTAGATGGACGAGAATGGATCTTTCCTGCTTGCATTCCCATCAGCAAACCTGGCTTTGTGTTTGCTCGTGCAAATCCGCTCTCAGGGTGAAAACTAATGCAATTCCATTTAAGTACTGGGCGAAACGTTGTTAAGTGTTTCTCCAACCGGCTTCTGATCATGCGCCATTCTGTTTAAGACCGTCGTTCCCGCATTCTGATCCTTCGATGAAAAACAGTAACACATTTGCATTCCTTGCGCAGGTGGCCCAGTTCAAAGCCAAGGAGAAAGGTGCTGTGCAGGGTCACGGTGCACCATGGATTCCTAATATAGCCTCTCTGTCCAAAGTATCCCAAAGTCGTCTCTGAAAGGCCTCATATGGAAGCTGACTGCCTATATTCAAAGTGCGAGAATTAGCACCAGAAGTCCTGAATCATGTTTTTGCACGTTAGCAGCTCATTCCATCAGCAACAGTAATAACTGAATTTACAATCTCAGCTGATCCTCTGGAGTTGCGCTGTCATAGCGTCACTAATATTTAGGTATGCACCGAGATCTAAGTCGTGTTGGAACTGAGACTGCGGTAATAACAGACAGGCTACAGAATGACATCGCATCCATTTGGTTTTCTTAATATCACAGATAAGCAGGAAAATGTAAATAGGGAGGGGGAGGGGAGGAGGCAAGCGGGATAACAAAGTGAGGCAGTTGCAGTTTGGTGAAATTCCTGCTTTGTGATTCACTCAACAACAAGAGATGTGAAGGTGACTCAGGCGGAAAGAGCTTTTCACATCGAGAACAAAAAACACTCACGTACAGTTAGCAACTCTTTGACATCTTGTGGTGTGGGAGGGTGGGATAATCACTTTTTGACTTCTGTTAATATGTTCAGAAACTATCTTTTACATTGATGAGAACAGAAACTGCTTCCCTAATAAGCACCATGAAATTTTGTAACTTTTCTGAGTCGCTTCCCATCGATTCCCACATTGGTTTCCACCTCAGCTGGCAGCCATGTCGCTCATGTCCTGATGTGGATATTCTGCAGCAAGTTGCATGGATAAGCTGAAAGACAAGGAAATGCCAACTCATACTGGCACCGAGGTATGAGCGTCCTCACAACGTGATCTGTCCTTCTCGGATTGACCTGATACCTCTGCTTTTCAAGTGGAGAACATTCTTTGGGACGCTTATTCTGCAAAACAGTCGCAGTAACTGAAACGATGCTGCACGGTATGATGTGGAACACGACCTGCTCAGTTTTGTGCATTTTCCCTGTCATCCGGTATGATTCGTGTTCCATTCTGTTTCGAGCAATGGTCGAAATAATTTATCAAATCAAGAATCGAAATTCCAGTAATGTCATGCAGCTCATGGTTATTTTATCAAATCATGATAGAACATGCAGTCTCACACTCGCATATACATTTGTAGCTGAAAATAATGTCAGAAGATAGATTCAGCTTTCCATTGAGTTTTGTGTGGGTTGATGGGCTGTCATTATCTGCTGTGAAATTGATATCAGAGTCGGGCATATCCCAGCTGTTATGCGAGGAGGACAAGGACCGCGAAATGTTTTCCGTGTGCTTTTTCATCTGCTGTTTTGCAGGAGCACAATTGAAAATGTATGAAAATAGGCCACACGCACGCGCGGGTGCTACCGTGGCTGGTTTCAAAGGGGGCGTCGCTTCCAATCCCACCACTGCCATTTCTGTCAAAGCTGTTCAAAGAAAAACAAATGACCTGGTAGGTTTGCTTGTTGGAAAATTAACGACGGTGTGGGAGAGTGCAGTATCTCTCAAAGGGGTCAGTTTCTGTGCTGTCATGGTCGTGTTTGCCTCCCGCATGTAAAATCCCAAGCAGCTCTACTGCCGCTGTTCTTTTTCCAGGCAAGTTGAGTTTTCACTGAAACCGAGGAGAGATTGTTATTTCATTGCGTTTGTGAAACATAGTCCTACCCTGACTCTATCCGCCGTTATTTGGTGTTCTGGCGAAAGGGAAAATGATTCCAATGAATTACGATGTTTTATGTTCAAACATTTCTCCCATTTCCTTCATTTCTGTCCTGCACACGGCGGAATGGAAAGGAAATCTAATCAAGAATGTAATTGGTGAAATTCACTTTTTATGGCCCACTCTTATTGTGTCCTTTCTTTCTCCCTATTCAGCACTTTCTGGGATATGGCCGTGCACTAATATTCCAGGATGTTTGAAACAGTAGTCTGGAATAGCCCTGTTGCTATTTATGAGATTAGTGTATTGCTCATGCCCCTGGTTGTGCCCGCCAGAACCTCCCCTCGCCCTTCCTGACCCTCTCCACTCCCGGATATCAACTACACCTCTATCCTCCCATTCTCAGGTGGGTGGCCGTTTTTTCTGTCAATTTCACTGTCCAGCTTCAGCCACCCAGGAACCAGCATCAACATAGCCTCCACTCATGGACTCGCATCACGAGATCACCTCCCCACTTTCCATCACTGTCAGATACTTTGCCAGACCACAGAGTGTTGTAGCAGACGTGCAACTCAGCGCAGAGCAGGCTGGCCTGCAAAGACCCAACGGCAGTCCCGCACAATTCCTTTATAATTAAGAACAGGTGGCTCCCCAAAGATCTCACAACCATGATAGGGCGTGTCGCACAACCAACAATACATTTCACACCCTTTAGGCAAGACACAGATCCTTTAGTAGAGCTGACACTGATTGGACAGGGCGAGTTTTGTGTGCGCTGTGCTCCCGCATTACTACATCTACTTTTCCAAAACAAGGCCCAGGCACTGCCTCCTCCAACGAAAGCCCACTCTTATTAGCTGACATCCCATAATCACTGTGGGCACAGCAATAGACCTATGCAGGCCAGCTATTTTCCGCCCTATCACGTACAGTTACACTGAGACAGGGAGCAATCCTGCCATCAATATAACAATACCCGTATCACCCGTGACAGCATTGGGAATCAAACCAGTTATTGAATCACCTCTGCAACAGGGAATCTTCGGGCCCACAACCAGCCCATGCAACACTCTCTTCTTAACTATCCCGAAGCGTGGAAGACTATGAAAATGGCGCTTTGTGCAAAACCTTCGGGCTGTCAATGCCATTGTTTTCCCCTGCTTCCCAGTAGACTCGGACACAAATGCCCTCCTGATCAGTACCCGCCTCCTCCTCCTGATATTCTTGTAATCGACCTTTGCTCAGCATCATTCTGCATTAAGTTGTTCCCTGAAACTTTATGTTTTTACATATGGTGGCTGCAACAATCATGGGCCGGATTTCCCTATGGGTATTCGAGAGCCCCAAATTTGTGCTGCTGCAGTATACCTCACCCTGTCCACCCTTTACTTACCATGCCACAGCACGTTCCTCCAGTACGCGAATGGCCTGCTATTGGCTTCCACCTCCACTACTGAATGAAAGCAGTTTACAGTGGCCTTGCTCTGTAGTCTGGCACAGGATGGGCATAGGGTGCCTATCAAGAAAATGGAGCTCTGTCAGCAAAATGTCTAATATCTTTCCTTTGGCCTCAGAGCACTCTCCATGGAGAAATTGGCTGTTATCACCCAGCTTCCTCTACCTGCCACAAACAGGCAGCTGCAAGTGTTTCTGGGGCTGGTAAAGAAATGCAGGCCTTGGACTCCTACCCATTGTGCTATTAATGCACCTTTATGGGAGGCAGCTTTCTGTAAACAGAACGGAGTGAAGATCCAAAATGCAATGGCCATTCACTGAACTGAAGCAACAAATAATTTCCACTCCTGCTCTGGGAGTCCAGATTAATCCCGGCCCTTCTGTTTTTATGTAACCAAGCCAGAAGGGTTCGCATCTGGCATTTTAACGCAGCTTCATGGGGATCTCCGTCACCCTGTTGCGTTTTCTATTGTTTAGTTACCACCGTTATGAGTGGAATGCTTGTGCGCGTTGGCAGCAGCCACAATAAGAGTGGATAAGGCCACCCCCATTGTGCTATATCACCCGTGTATTGTTTTGTCCTACTGTCAATCTTCCTGCTGCTGAATTCAGCAGCAATCCAACATTTTACTGCAACTCAGAGAACTGGTCATCAGGTCGCTTGGTGATCTAGGTTAACCTTTCCCTACACCGTGCCCTAGCTTTGATACCCACCACCCTAATTCCGCTCACCTAACATGATTCTGCAGACAACCACAACTTCTTGGACCTGGTTCAGCATTCCTGACAAACGGCTCCTGCCAGAAACGTTGATTTTCTTGCTTCTGTGGTCTTACATTCTGTGGTTTTCAGCACCATTCTCATCTTTACTGTAATCTCCAGCATCTGCAGTCCTCACTTTCGCGTGGTTCAGCAGGTGGCCTGAAAGGTCTGACAAAACCCTGATCAGATTCTTTTCACCAGCGGCTCTTCCTTCCTGCCATCAGACCAATACATGCCCTCTGCAACCCCTTCACCACTCTCGAATCAGCTGCATTACCACATGGGGTGTCCACACAGGTGGCAGATGTCTTTGCTCTCACCAGAGCCTGCAAACTGGCACAGGGTAGCACAGTCACTATCTACAAAAACTCCAGATGTGCCTTTGGAGTCGTTCAGGACTTTGGCACAATATGGAAACAGGGGGGTTTATCGGCTCAGCAGAGAGACGAATCAAACATGCTGCACACATTGCCAACATCCGAGAAGCAGACCTGCTACCCGCCGCTGTCGCTATTATAATATATGATGCCAACAAATCTGCCACCGACCCCGTCCAATTAGCAAATGCCTCTGCTGATGCAGCCACCCGGGAATCTACACTACCCCTGGTCAGTTATACCCTGTAGACCCCCAGGGTGGTGAAACTTCCAGAGTCCCCTGACCCTCTCAATGCAGTCCGAGCAGTTCAGCAAGCCACCACACCAGAAGAGAGGGCCGCAAGAGCCCACATTGATGCCGTGCACTCACCATCCTTATAGGTTCTTACCCACCTCGATGGCTGCATCATCTACCTGAAAGCCTACCTGCACTCACTGGCCTTGGCGGCACTCGGAATCGGACACACAGGCAAGATGCTGTCAGCCATTCTGGGAATGCAGCGGGATTCGCTGCAGCTGCCCAAGCCCTGCTGTCACAGTGCCTCATCTGTCTACTGCAAAATGCAGGGAAGCCGATGGTCAAACATGATTACGTACCAATTCCTGAGGGTCCATTCACCCACCTTCTAACTGACCTTGCCCATATGCCTCAGAGAGAGGAATACAAACATGTCCTAGTTATTGTCGATATGTTTTCAAAATGGGTAGAGTCATTACCCATCAACAAAAAAAAAAATGCCACCAGAGCAGTGGTAAAATGTATCCTGCATTACGTTATTACAAGAGGTTTTATATCCCAGGGCGCTAAGAAACATATGGGGGGTGGGGCCTATTTCACCACAAAGTTCATTACTGCTGACAGTTACACCTTCGGGATACGCTGGAGATACCACATTCTGTACCACCCCCCAGTTATCAGGAATGGTGGAGAGAATGAACGGCACCCTCAAAACCACCCTCCCCAAAATCACTCAGGACACAGGACTGGCTTGGCCAGATGGCCGGCCACTGGTGTTTTATACAGTAAGAGGACAGTGAAACCGAATAACGGAAATCACACCCTTTGAAGTGCTAACGGAACGACCAATTCCGACAGCTTCTGGACCGCCAAAACTAGCCAATGACACGGTGCTGCTCTTAACACAGGAAACGCTCTTGGATTACGTTCAACCCCTTAGGAGAAGGATTACTTTAAACCATGATTTGTTAAAAGCTGCGGTATACTGGGCACTTGGGTGTTTCTTTTCTTCCTGCTGATGGGAACTGAATACAGATTTGCGTATCTTGTGTCCTTCACTGTGTCTCAAACTGGTACACACAACTGGGGAAAAAATAATAAGCACTACCGTAGTTAGGCGATAGTGTGCGGGTAAAATAAAAACAAACAAACAAATAAAAAGCTGCGGTGTCCACACCACTGCAGGAACCACTTCACCCATTTAAACTGGGCAGTAGGTAACGTGACAGTCCCTGCCGAAAGATTCTCTCTCTCGTAGATGGAAAGGACCACTCTTGATCTGTCTCACGACCACGACAGCTGTCACGCTCCAAGGGAGACCAGAATGCGACCCGGTGAAAGAGGGCTCAGCCTCCACAGAACGACAACCAAGGAGAACAGGATACTGTTCCAGACACCACAGAGGGATCCAGCTGCTCCCTGCAGCCATCGGGATCATCACTTTTGGGCTGACGTGCACTTCTCCACTGATCAGTAACAGGCACACAGAACAGGGCACTTAATCCACCTTGAGCCGTTGGTGAACATTTTCCTTGACATGACCCACAGGTATGCCCAGAGGGTAAATGAGACCAGCTGCTGGGTCTGTGCCGATGTACCTGAACATTCCCACCGGCGCATTTCACACGGCGCAGTCCCTTTTAACACCGCAGGGATGGCAGAGTTGTGGCTGAAACTGGACAGGTCCTCGGGAACAAAATGCTCAGTCTGCTAACCTGACCGGCCATTCATGTGGCTAATAGCTCAGACTGCTGGAAATCCGCAGGATACCACCTCGACAAATTCACAGGATGGTCATACGCAGCCCAGAACCTCTCAAATGAAAACCCAACCTTAACCATCACTGACACCACCGCACAGGTGTCATGCAGAGGACCATCTGCCTAACGAGAAGCCAGACATCTGCATGGGTGGTTGGGTGGAGGTGGTGAACTAACTCACTGCTCTTGAACCCTGCAGCATTCTGGTCTGTAGCAGAGTGCAGCATCATAGATTTACTTGGCCACAACATGTCTGCCCACAATTCCATTTTCAATAATAATTAGACAGGAACCAAAACCCACCACCTAAGAATATACAATAACACTTATTTTGTCTGCGGCCACAAGGCATACCCCGGCTGGCGTTGTCATGGTCTGACACATGGTATGTGGTACCACTCATTTACCACTCCCAGTCGTCTCCCTTCCAGAAGCTTATTCCCCACAGAAAACACGCCCTCACTGCCAGAGACGATATACCCCCCACCCCCGTTTCCTGTCCACTTACGAAACCCTGCACCTTGACATAGAGGCATATCAACTGGCCACCACGCTAGAGGAGATAACATGCTACGGCTGAAGTACTTGCCCAGCTGAATGCCGAGGCTGTCGCCATTCGCACTGTCGCCCTACAAAATAAAATGGCCCTGGACAACTGGCTGGCCAAAACTGGGGCACTTGCACCTTCATTGGCACAGACTGCTGTACCTACTTCCCTGACCCCAGCGAAAATATAACGGACCTGACACACCACTTGCCACAGGCTGCTACTGTCCAAAATGAACCGGAGTCCCACTGGGACCTGTGGACCTGGGCCACCTCCTGGCTTGGCTCACGGGGCACTGAACTACTAGAGGAACTAATATCCCGTATTGTGGTTGTGAGTATCATTATCCTGGTCATGGGCCTCCGTATGTGCTGATGCAGGTTTTGTACAGCACTTTTACCCCTGCTCTCCTCACAAACCAGCTTGAACAAGTGGAGTGAAATCCCCTCCCCTGACACAAACAACGCTTGGTCAGGTTCAGACACTGACTACTACCTGTCTGACACTGAAAACCCACCATCTGATAGCCTAACTAGTCCGGGCTATATTGTACTTTTTCAACATGCTCTTAACAAGAAAAGTGTGAACTGTGGGAGAAAATCTGCTACACTGTCCACCCACAGCATAAACAGATAAAAAACACAGAAGCATGTCTAGGAAACACAGAAATCATGCCTGCTAACACACATAGAACACACCCACAATGCCTCAGTTTAGGCCAAAGAGGCGAATAGAGAATCCAGATATTCTAAGCTATTCCCAAACCAAATAAAACACTTCTCAAATAGCCTTCACAGTAAGCTCCTAGCCTCGATCATCTCTTCAGTCCTAATACCCTAAGCACAAGTTCGTTTCCCATATAAACCAAAGGCGCATAAACAAAGAGGCAGACTGAGAGACCGCGGAAGACTTTGCTCCCAGGGGGAACACAATGGACAGAACTGAATGCCAGGAGAAGGAACACTTACGCATACTCGTGCAGACAGGAAATAATGTTAAGAATCCCCGAGAAGAAATTCTCACTTATTAAGGGAGATGGCTGGAATCTCCAGTGTCAATTACAATTGAATTGTTACTGTCAGACTCTTGTCTAAATTCCATTCAGTTTATTCTTGTTTTAATCGCTTTACAATTTTCACCACCGTACTGTTACTGCTTTACAATTATCCCCTTTGTTTTGCACCCCTATGAAACCTGCCTGTACCCTCTGCTTGGGGGAGAACATTCTGGCCATCTGTGCGGAGAATCAGTTCTATATCATGCTGGTTAATGTCTTTTCCGCGATGTCAATTTGTTTAATCGTATCTGGTCTCTGATCCATTGAGCTGAATTTCTCTGACACCACGTGATCGTGAATTGCTTATGTCTTTACCGTGTTATCAGTCTCCCGTGTTGGATCTCAGTGAAACCCACATACACTTCATCACTTTCACTCCCCTCTGATCACTTCCTCAGAACATTTACTTGGCCACAACATGTCTGCCTACAATTCCATTTTCAATAATATTTAGACAGGAACCCAAACCCACCACCTAAGAACATACAATGACACTTATTTTGTCTGTGGCCACAGATCTGTTAGGCATCACCTCCTCTGACAAAACCTTGATGACTACTTGATCAAACCTTGCCCAGACAAGTTGCAATTAAATCTCTTCTTCAGAGTTTTCCCCAAACTTTTCCTGACCACTCCTGTGAGACTCACTTGGCTGTATTTCCCTAGTTTGTTTCTATCTGCCTTGTTAAAAAGTGGAACCCCATTAGTAGTCCTGCAGACCTCGACCAACTCCCCTGTGGTCAAAGAGGAAAGTGAAACATTGGTCTGAACTCCTTAAATTGCTCCTTTGTCTCACAGAGCAACGTGAGATAAAACTGCACACTGAGCTGGGGATTTGTCCACGTTTAAGACTCTAAAAACCTTCAGTATTGTCTCAGCTCCTATAGGAAACTGATCAAGAACCTCTCAGTGCACCTTCCTGCATTCTATACCGATTTCTTCCCACAAAAGGATTGTTCGCCAGCTGAATGTGTAAAGTGATTCATCCAGTTATCCTATTCACAACAATACACAACTGTACTGTCACACTGGAGGGAACACATCCACGTATTTTAACTGGAAAACGCTGTGTTTAGCATTTGCGGCAACAAACCATGTAGCTTTGATATCCAATGGAACATTGCTGCAGTGAGAAAGCGTTTGAGCGTTCTCTATCTGAGGAGACTTGATTACACCTCCTGCGTGGACTCCAATCCGTTCACATCTGACATGAGGGATGTTTTTCCCTCTGCTGTTCATCACATCCAGGATAGAAATGCGGCAGAAATTATTACTGTCTTCCTTGACCTAAGTAGTTGATGCCGATGGCTCGCTTTGTAATGGGAACTATCCACAAGAAAACTTTTCAACAGGAACACAGTTCTGTCTTCTGTGCAGGGGATCATTGCACAAGTGCAGTATCAGGCTTCGACCAGGCTATGTGCAGTCATTATTTCTCGAACATTCACAGTATTCGACTCTAACTAGAACAAAACCAGATGGTGCTGGAAAAACTCAGCAGGTCCAGTAGCATCTGATAAAAGAAATCAGAGTTAACATTTCGAGTCCAGTGACCATTCCTCCGAACTGACGATAGCTTGGAAAATGTTGGTCTATCTGCAGAAGGTATAGTGGCGGTTGGGGGAGGGTAAGGAGTAAACGATAGGTAGGGATACAGTTTAAATAGAGAGAAGAACAGTTGGACAAAGGAGTGTATGATGATCTGGCTAGCAGGATGAATAGTTGTTAATGGAGACTGCTCGTAGCGAACCATATGTGGTGTGTCATGGAAGGTTATGTGAGAACAAGGCCTGGCGTGTGGAATTGGGGAATAGGACATGGGAGAGTTCAGGCCCTAAAAAAATTGAAATTGATATTTGGTCTGGAGGGCTGCAGACTCCCCAAATAGAAACTGCGGTGGTGTTCTTACAGCATGCCTTGAGATTCGCTGGAACTCTTCTTGAAGACAGAACTTGAATGTTCTGCAGTGTGGTCACCCAGTCCAAACTTCGTTTCCCAAGATAGTGGAAGCCACATTGCGAGCAATGATTGTAGTAGCGTGGATTGCGTGAAGTGCAGTTCATGTGTTGCTTCAACTAGCAGGTCTGTTTTAGCCATTGGAATCAAAGCAGGGAAGATGTCAATGGACAGGAGAGGAGAGAAAAGAAGCAAAAGGTGATATTATTAGAGAATTCATGAGGACAAGAAACGTAACAAAAAAAGCACTTCACCTGAATGCTTGTCGCATTCATAACATGGTTGAAGAGTTAATGGCACAATTCTACATAAATGAAAATGATTTAGTAGCCATTAGAAAGACACGGTTACAGGAAGGCCACGACTGTGAGTTAAATATCCAGGATACGAGACTATTTGGAAGGTCAGACAGCAGTGTAAAGAAGGTGGTGTCTCTCTGTTATTCAAGGCTGATATCAGGGCTGTGTGGAGAGACAATACATGTTCCATGGAGAATGAGTTTGAATTAATTTGTGTGGAAAGTAAAAGTTCTAAGAAGAACAAGTCACTGACAGGTGCAGTCGAAAGGCCAGCAAAGAATAACATCACACTGGTAAATGCAATAAACAAACAAATAAGCAATACCTGTAAAAGTGGGTCAGCTTTTATCATTAGGGATTTTAATCTACATGTAGCTTGGTCAAACTAGCTCAGTCACAGTACCTTTGAGGAGCAGTTCGTTGAGAGTACCCGTGATAGTCTCTTGAACAATATACAATGGAACCGACGAGAGAGAAAGCAATCCTCGATCTGGTACTGTGTAAAGGAACAGGAATAATTAATGATCTCATAGTTAGGGATCCTCTTGGAACGAGTGATCACAGTATGGCAGAACTTAGAATTCAGATGGGGTGTGTGAAGAGAAGATCCAATACCAGGGTCCTGTGCATGTACAGGGGCACAACAATAGAACGAGAGTGCACCTGGCTAAAGTAGACTGGAAGCAAAGGTTAGACGGTGGGACAGATATCGAGCAGTGGAGGAGTTCCTAAAACGATAATTTTGTAGAAGTGCTCATCTAAAGTATATTCACGTGAAAAGGAAGGACTGTAAGAAAAGGGGTAATCTGCCCTGCGTGTCTTCGGAAATAAGGGAGGCTATCAAAGTGAAAGAGAAGGCATGCCAAGTGACCAAGAACAGCATGAAACTGGAAGATTGGGATTACTTTAAAGATAAACATGAGGGGAAAAACAAACTATTATAGAATACAAAGATGGATAGCAAAGGTTTTTATAAAAATATAAAACGAAGAAAGAGTGGCTAAAGTAAAGGTTGGTCCTTTCGAGGATGAGAAGGGATATTTAGTTATGCGATGTGGTGAAATGACCGAGGCATTGAACAGGTATTTTGTGTCCGTCTTCACAGTGGAGGATACTAATAACATGCCAGTAAGTGGCAAAAAGACAAATGTAGGTGAGGACCTGGAAATAAACATTATTACGGAAGAGATAGTGTCAGGCAAGCTAATGGAGCTGAGGATGGACAAGTCTCCTGGCCGTGAGAGAATGCATCTCAGGGTATTAAAGGAGATGCCGGGAGAAACAGCAAGTTCAATTTTCAAATTCACTCGACTGCATGGCAGTCCCAACTGACTGGAAAACAGCTAGTGTGACATCACTGTTTAAAAAGGGAGGTGGATAAAAGATTGGGAGTTATTGAACAGTTAGCTTAATTTCTGCAGTGGGGAAGAAGCTTGAGTCTATTATCAAGGAAGAAATAGCGGGGCTTCTCGATACAAATTGGACAGATGCAACGTAGGTTCATGAAGGTTCAAGCAGTGATGTTATGTTGCAGCGGTAAAAGGTGCTGGTGAGGCTATCCTTGGTATATTGCGTGCACTTTTGGTCCCCTTACTTGAGAAGGGATATACAGGCACTGGGCGGAGTGGGGGGTGGTGGTGGAGAGGAGGTTCATTAGGTTGATTCCGGAGTTGAGGGGGGTGGCCTATAAAGAGAGACTGCGTAGATTAGGATTACTTTCTTTTGAATTTAGAAGAATGAGCGGGGAATCTTACTTTGAACGGAATAGATTAGGTAGAATTGGGAAGGATCCTTCCACTTGCAGGTGAAATTCTGACAGAAGGGCAGAGCCTCAGGATTACAGGGAGCAGATTTAGGACTGAGTTCAGAAGGACCTTCTCACCCAGACGGATGTTAATATATGGAATACCTTGCCCAGCGAAGAAGTTGACGCTAGTTCAACAAAAGTTATTATAGCTATGCGTGATACTTCTTTTGAACAATAAATGCAATAAGGGAGACAGTGAGAGGGCGAGTAAGCGGATTTGAGTCTTTAGAAAGATCAGCAATGATGTCATTGAATGGCGTAGCAGGCTTGAAGGGCCGGACAGCCTACTCCTGCTTGTGCTTTTAGGTTCTATGCATTTATGTGTCACAAAAGTAGCTATGCAGTGGGAAGATTCCATGGGGAGAGTTGTGGGAGGTGTTGGGAGTGAAGGCAAAGTGCAACAGGGTTTCCTCCAGGGAATTGTCCCTGGGAATGGTGGACAAGGACGGGAGAGGGATATATGTGTGATGATCATATCTTGCGAGAGGTGGTGGAAATTTTTTTTTAAATGATGATCACTTGAAGCACCACTGTGAATATATTTGCCAACATTTTTAGGTGCGCCATTGAGAGCATTCTGTCTGGATGTATCACTATCTGGAATGGCATCTGTACCATTCAAGATCGGAGTCACAGCGAGGGGTGAACTCGGCCCGGACAAACACAAAGGCCATCATATTATATGTTTGCATGATATTTATACATCAATGCTACTTAACACTGCCATCTGCTTGTATTGATCGCAAGACAAAGCTTAGCACTGTGCCTCAGAACACGTGACAATAAATTCAATTCAATTCAATTGTGAAATGTCAACGAGATGGATTTTTGGAGCAGCTTGTGTTGGAGCCAAATAGGGAACAGGCAATACTGGATTTAGAGTTGTGCAATGAGGCAGACGTGACAAGGGAGCTGAAGATGAAGGAACACTTAGGAGGCGATGATGATAACATGATTAAATTTACCCTGCAATTTGAGAGGGAGAATATACAATCAGAGGTAACGGTATTAAAGTTGAATAAAGACAATTGCAGGGGCATGAGGGAGGAGCTGGATGAAATTCGTGAGGAGAGGAGCCGAGCAAGAAAGTAGGAAAGTAGAAATGCAGTGGCAGAAGAGTCTGAGCATAATTCAGCAGACACATCAGAGACACAACCTGTGGAAAATGAGGCATAGTGCAGGGAGGATGAGGCAACCATAGCTGACTGAGGAAGTCATCGATAGCATAAAGGCAAAAGAGAAAATATATAATGTGGCGAAGGACAGTAGGTAATCAGAAGATTGGGAAGCTCACAAAGACCCATAAAGGTCAACAACAAAACCAATGAGGAAGGAGAAGATTAAATCTAAGATAACTACTCATTTCAATGAAGACTGCAGTTGTTTCTTTATTGATATAAACGCAAAAAAGAGGTAGACGTCGACAATGGGCCACTGGAAAATGACACTTGACAGATAGTAGTATGGAACAAGGAAATAATGGGGCAACTGAAAAAAATATTTTGTGCCAGTCTTCACGGTGGAAGACATGAGTTATACCCAAACATACAAAGAATAGGGGAACAAATGTGAGTCGAGTGGCCATCACTGAGAAGTTGCAAGAAACACTGAATGGCCTGAAAGTGGATAAATCATCTGGATCGGATGGAGTACCCTCCAGAGTTCTACGGTAGAGAACTTTCAGGAATCGCTAGAATCAGGAAGGGTACTACAGGACTGAAAAATCACAATCGTGACACGCAATTTAAAAAAAGAAACAACACAAAAGCTGCAAATTACAGACCAATCAGCCGAATCTTGGTTGTGGATAAGTTCCTGGAATCCATTGCGTTGGAATAAATTTCTGAATACTTGGAAGTGCATGTTAAAATAAGGCAAAGTCAGCATGGTTTCATCAAGGGGAGACAATGCTTGACAAATCTGCAAGAATTCCACCTTGAGGAAGTAACGAGGAAGGTAGACCAAGGAGAGCAAATGGATGTTATGTGCCTGGACTTCATGAAGGCCTTTTCTATTTCTCGCACAGGTGGCTACTGAATAAGATAAGGGCCCATGGCGTCAGAGGCAAGGTGCACTCGCAGGACAGAAAGAAGTGATTGTGAACAAAATGATCCTTCTCGGGATGGCAGCTGGTGACAAGTGGCGTTCCTCAATGCTGTGTTGAGACCACAACTTTTCATTTTATCCATTAGCGATTGAGATAACGTACCTGAGGGCAATGTGTGTCAATTTGCAGACAATGCAAAGGGAGAAGGACAGGTCGCATTGAGGAGGTGGGGATGCTGCAGAAGGATATGGACATGTAGGGAGTGTCAGAAAATAAATGGCAGATGGATCATAGTGTGGAAAAGTGTGAGGCGATGCACTTTTGTAGGAAGAAAAAAGATGCAGACTATCGTCTAAATGGGGCGAAAGTTCACATGTCTGTAGTGCAAAGATATTTGAAAGTTTTGCCCAAGATTCTCTCAAGATGAACTTGCAGGTCGGATTTGTAGTTTGGGAGAAAATTCCAATGATGACATTTATTTTTGGAATACTTGAATATAAAAGCAGGGATGCACTTCCTTTACTCTATAAGGGTCTGGTCAGACCGCATCTGGATTACTGTGCGTACGTTTGGTGCTCACATTTCAGGAAGCATGCACTGGTCCTGGGGTGTGTTCAGAGGTGATTCACGATTATGGTCCCAGGAATGAAAAACTTGACACATGAGGAACGTTTGACGACTCTGGGTCTATATTCGACGAAGTTTAGAAGGATAAGAGGAAATCTAAATGGTACTTATAGAATCGTGCATGGTCTGGACAGAGTGCATGCTGGGAAGGTGTTTACATTTTTAGTAGAAACTACAACCCAAAGGCAAAGCCTTGGAGAAAAGGGAAGACATTTGAGAACAGTAATAAGATACACTTATTCAGCCAGAGAGTGCTGGATGTATGGAATTCATTGTCAGATATGGCTGTGGAAACCAGGGCTGTTATTATATGTAAGACTGAGGTAAGTAGCAGCCTGGTTTCCAAGGAGATCAAGGTTTATGGGGCGAAAGCAGGAGAATTGGGTTTAGAAAGATATCTGCCATGATTTAATGGCAGAGCAGACTCACTGCGCTGAATGGTTTAATTCCTGCTCCTGTTGTCTCATGGACTTATGCATCGAATGACCTCCATCTGAAACTTCTGCTCCAAGGAACGTGCCAGTCTGACGTGCAGAATTGTCAGCGAAGATCTGATTGAGTGCTGATCCAGAGTTGGTGGGCCAAATAGTCTATTTCCGCCCTCTATCTTCTATTTTATCATTCTTCCGAAAAAAAGATTAATGCAATGACCAGACTTGTGGCCGGTCCTCTGACTCTTCTCTGAACAGGCAGTTGCGAAAGTTCCACATTATTTCCCTGCTCTATCTTCCCACCTGCGGTGAAGAACAGAAAGTATCTCCAGCGCCTCGAGACACTTTATCCCTTGTCCAATCACCTTCAAACATTCGTGAATGCGTACTCCAATTTCTCTTTTATTACTGTAAACCACTCAGTATTCAGACTTTTATCATTGTTCCTCCCCAAATTTATTATCACCCACTTCACTGGATTCAATTCCTTTCAGCACTTTTTCTTGCTAATTGTTTTCAATCTCCCTTCAGTCTATGGCTTTCTTCCTCATGGTTAACTACAAGACTAATTGTTACATGATTTGCAAACTGCTAAATGATGACCACGACAAATAAGTATAAATCACGGACCTATATGAGAAAACAATGGAACTCAAACAAGCCATGATTCAAAAGCTTTCAGGGGACAACAGAATTGGAGACAGTAAAGAAGTTGATCCAAGATTTCAGAAGGATCTTAATCCAATGCGCCTTTGGGCTGAAAAATGTGACATGGAGTACAATGTGGATAAATGGAAGGTATTGCATTTTGCTACATCAAATAAGAGTAGGGCTTTTACAATTAGTGATAGGGCGTTGCGTAGTGTTGTGGAACACGGAGGCCAGGGATGCAGGTACATAATCCTTTTTAGTTTGCTCCAAATATAGACAGAATGGTTAAAAAAAAGTTGTCATCTTGCCTTCGTTGCTCAGTCCGTTGAGCGTAGGAGTTGTTACGTTATGTTCAAATTGAATAGGACATTGGGTGAGGCCTCTTCTGGAATACTGCGTCCAGTTCTTGTCGCCCAGTAATAGCAAATAAATTATTCAGCTGGAGTAGGTTCAGAAGAGATATACCAGTGTACTGCTAGTGGGGAATGTTTGAGTTATAACGAAAGGCTGGATAGGCTAAGAATATTTTCACTCGAGCACTGGAGGTTGATAGGCTACCTGATAGAAATTTTTAAATTATTGAGAGTTTGGAGAGAGTTAACTGTAACTGTCTTTACTCCAAGGAGGGGGAACTACAAAAAGAGAAGGCAAATGTTTTAGGTGAAAAGAGCGATTTTATATAAGACATGAGAGGCTTTTTTTAACAGAGGATGGTTTATGTGTGCAATTCACTTCCTGAGGCAGTGATGAAAGAAAGTACATTTACAATATTTGCAGGATATTTAGAGCGATAAATGAATTGAAAAGTTTCAGTGGGATTTTAAAAAGCTATTCATTTATGCCTAGTCCATTATTTATTGCCCAGTGGAAAGTTCAGAATCAACCACGATATTAAGGATCTGAAGTCAAATGCCAGCCAGACCAGATAAGTATGGCAGTTTCCTTCCCTATCAGGCATTAGTGAATCCGATCTACAACAACTGATTCAACATCATCATTAGATTCTTCAAGTCTAGGTATTTATTGAAATAAAATTCCAGCATGTGCCATGGCAGGATTTGAACCCGAGTCCACGAAGTTATATCTGGACATTCGTATTAACAATGCAGTAATAATATTACAATGGCATTATTAACCCTTAACAGTTACAAGATCCGTGAGATGCGGCTTGCTTAGTTTGGCATTATGTTGAGCATGAGCTGGTTGGAGTTAAATGCCTGTTTTCATGCTGTTTCAGTCTATGACTTTGACTCTATGGAACTGACAGCTGGTTGGGATTAACAGCAGTGTTGACAGTTTAATTGATCTCCTTCTGGGATATGTAATCTTGCTGGTAACTCTGGAGGTTCTTCTGCTCATTGAGCCCTTCTCACACAAGGGACTGTTTAACAGTCTGTCCCCAGTTTGACTGAGTAAAAAAGTTCCACTTCAGCAGGTAATTGAATTCCGCATTGCCCTGATTTCTCTGTCATATCGGTGTCCTTGTATCTACCCAGGGTGAACGATGGGGTCAAATCATGTCCACGCAGATGCCAATCCCGTTGTCCATGTTGTGAATGTGTTTTTATTCTTCCTGATATACCCACAGGGTGTGGATGTCGCTGGTCAGGACAGCATTTGATGTTCATCCTGATTCGCCGATGTCTCGCTGCACGAGAGACATGGATTCGATCCCAGTCTTGCGTGACTGTGTGCAGTTTGCACATTTTCTCTTTGTTTGTGTGAGTTTAGTCCCACAGACTGAACGCGTGCGGGTTACTGGGAGCAGCCATGGGAAAGGAAGGGGAACGGAATAGGTATGGAGTGTGGGTCTGATAGGATGTGCTTCGGAGGGATGGTGTCGACTAGAATGGCCGAATGGCCTGCTTTCCGACACGGTCGCCATTCTTGGATTAAGTGTCAGCTATGTTGTTCCTGTCCTGGAGTCAGAAGTAGGCAGGATCGGGTAAAGATGGTCGCAACCACTGCATAAGGGACATCCATGAATGGGATTGCAGGAAATTAAAGTCATGTTCTCTGTTCCTGAGGTCAGGCTTTCATTCCAGGTTTTATTCGTCAAATTTTAACATTACCAGTTCCGTGTCTGAGTCCCCAAGGATGACTCGTTTATTATATAACCACAACACCACCTTCTCTAGGTTCCAGCATTTACTGGGAAGAAGAAGCTGATTCTGAGCTGATGCGAGCAAAAGCAGCTGCTACTGCCAATGTCAAAAACACTGATCCAAATAGGAAAATAAAATTTCGAACATTGACACCCCAAAGGTAAAGGCTCAACACCCTTTGGATAGACCAGTTGGCTGTATCAACAACATGTACTGCTTATGGCTATAATATAATAAATGTTGGCAAGTATTCCCTTCCGCCCTGCTTTTGACCAGGAGCAGTCTCAACCTCGGAAATACACGCGTCACTCTCCTGTTATTCCATCCCAATTTCCAATTGGATCTTCGTGGCTGCTTCACACAGTTTCCCTGATTCTGGAACTGGAATTAAGTGTGATTGCGTGCAGCAGTTGTTATTGCCTTGTGTGGGCAAAGTGATGAAGGAGCCGATGTTAAACTATAGTGCTATTGAAGCATACGTTTCAACAATATCCTGCACTGTCCATGAGTTTGTAGAGTTTCATTAATCCCATTCTACAATCCTCTCATTCATGGAATCTCCACAGTCTCTGGGGACGTTAAAGTTAAAGATTCAGCCCATTCTGAGTTCCCACATGCCTGTCGTTAAGTCCTGATATTGTGTATTCTTCCTGACATTTCCTCTGCTACCATAGCGGCTGCAGTTGGCAAGCGTGGTCTGTGGAGTGCTGCAACCGTTTAGAATTTCGTTTTCTGTGTTGTGATTGCCGCAACTTCGCATTGAATCCACATCATAGCGGTCAGTTCTCTCAGAGTTTTACTTTTGATGAAACACGGTAAGAAATAACTCGTTTTTACATGATAATATTCTCCCAGGCATTTGTTTTCAATCGAATTTCGTTCTCTGATATTTCAGCATTTCATGTATCAGGATTTAAACCCAAACGTTCTCGAAGACGTCCCTCCCTCCCACGCACCCTAACTCCTTTTTCCGTCTCTCGTCCCATTTGACTGAGGCATTGCACAATCTAACATACACTTTTACGTTGATACCGTCCAGTCTATGTCAATGCACTCACTGTTGCTGGGCGACATGCCCCAATCTCTTCATTGGCACCTTCAAATCATTCGATCCATTTGGGTATCGTGGCTGTGAGATCAATTCTCTTTTCGCAGCTTTTTCTGACATGGACCAGAGATTACTGGAGTGTGAGGCTCAATAAATGAACACAGAGAATAATTGGGGAAAAGAGACTCTATTGGAAAAGATCAGCAATGACAGCTTTCTGCGATAGCCTACTGGCATTATGGCTGGTTTGTTAACACGAAAGGCCAAGTCACATTCTGGTGAGATGGTTTCGATTCTCACCACACCACGACGATGGTAGAACATAAACGCAAGAAATACCTCCAATTAAGAAGACGCTAAATCAGTTGTCTGAAAAACCCATCTGTTTCACTGTCGGCCTTGAGGGAAGGAATCTGCCGTCCTTAATTGGTCTGGCCTCCATGTGACTCCAGACCGCATGGCAATATATGCTGCTGAGCCACACCGCATGCTGGCACAGAATGTAAAAAAAGGTTCATTCGGCTCTACCTAGACAATTGTCTGCAATTCACATGAGTCCAGGGATGTGATCACACTGGGAAAGGTGCAGGAGAGATTCAGTCGGATAGTGTCTAGGCTGAAGAGATTCAGTCATGAAGAGAGACAGGAGAGACTGGGATTGTTTGTCACGGTGCAGAGGCATTTGTGAGAAGGCATGTTTCAGATATACAAAATAATGAGGTGTGTGTCTAAGGTAGACTGAAAGTAACGTTTTCCATCGACAGAGAGATCGATCACAAGGGGCCAGAAATTTAATGAGAAAGACAGAAAGGTTTAAGTCGATGTGTGGAAAAGCGTTATCGGCAAGCGGGAGTTGGGATTTGCAACACTGTGTCCGTCAGGGTCAGAGAGGCAGGACCCCTTATAACCTGAAGAGATATTCAGATGTGAATATGTTCTGCCAATACCTGTAAGGCTATGGGCTAAACCATTCGAGTCGTTAAGCAGTTGTTTTTGACAAATGGAGACACAACGGGCTGAGGGGTCTCCTTTGAAACTGTTCTGCTTGGTAGTATAGTGGTTCGTGTCGCCGCATGTTATGCGGGAGATAGGAGCTCAATTCCTCGCTGGGGCAGTGCAAATGTTTTTAAACAGTCGCTAACTTCTGAAGTGCAGGTTATTAATGCCTGTCCTTCCATTCTCCGTGGGACATGTCACAGGAAGGACAGTGCTGTCTGAATCAGCGTGGGGAAGGACTGCAGCCCCCGGCGAGACAGAGTGTCAGTGAAAGTACAAACACGTGACTTCTGCAACCTGCACCTTGTGTCTGTATTGGAATCGAAACCATTTAATAGAAAGAAGAAGGAAGCTGAAGAAGAAACAGGTTAAACCAATTCCAATGTGAGTACAGAAAGATTTTCCACAGCATCTTGAGGAAAACTGACAAACGGCTCTGAGAAAGAGTTTCACTCTCAGAACTGTTAGTTCACAGAGGTGTTTTTGTTCCACCTAAACTCTTAAGAAATTGAATAACAATTTACCTGAAGACTTCAAATGATAGAACACACCAGGCGATGAGTCACGTGCTGGAAACTGTGTTTACAAGCCAGATGTTTGGTGACTGATAATGATGCAATAGGCTGAAAGGCCTCTCGCCATGCTTTTAAAAACTCAATGACTGCCATTTTTCAACTGAACCAATAAGACAAAAACAAAGTCACCAAGAAAATTTGCAAGCATTGCATCTGTCTTCCTTGGTGCGAAAGTGTTCAAATTCAGCTCTCTCATTGCTATTTCCCAACGTTGATTTCCAGGCAGGGAAAAATATTTGTTGTTCCTTATGAAAGTCGTAAATTGAACATGAATTCCTGATATTACAAAATAGCAAAGATAACAGTGCTGTCAGAGTCAGTGAGAATTTCATATTGGAGATTAATTCAAATGGAAATGAACGTTGAAATCAATTGCCTTTGCCTGCTCATACTCAGTCCTACAAAAATAATCCTTCCTGAAACATGCAGGTTTTTTTCAGGGATTTAATAAGTTGAATGCACAAAGGTTGGATCTGTGACCAGAGTTCCTCGATCGAATGATTTGGAGATGCAGGTTTTGGATTGGGGTATGCAAATTTGAAAATCACAGAGCACCAGGTTATAGTCCAGCAGGTTAAATTAGAAATACTAGCTTTCGGACTGCTGCTCATTCATCAGGTGGTTGTGGAGTACACAGTTGTAAGACACAGAATTTACAGCGCAAGTTTACAGTGTGATGTAACTGAAAGTGTACGTTGAAAAATACCTTCATTGTTTGCTAAGTTTCCCATCTGTTAGAATGGCCATGTTAGCTTCACGTCTTTCATTTGTAAAACGCAAAACTTTTTATTTTAAAGTTACATTCTCAGATGAGCTTTAAGAATTGGTGTCAGCCCCCGTGTGCTGTTATCTGTTCCATAATGTTTAGACTGATTCTAATTTTATAAAATGAGTTAACAGAGACTAACATGGATTCATGCATTTTTTGAGCAAAGTATAATGTAACTCTGCAATTACAAATTCAACCCACAAACGTATATATGCGCGCGCGTGTGTGTGTGTGTGTGTAGGAGGGTCGCTGTGTGCAGATAGGGCAATGGGATCACCTGAACTGTGACATGAACCCAAGGTCGAAGTTGAGGCCATCCCCATTGGTGCCGAAATTTGCTATCAGCCTCTGCTTGGGCACATTTAGCTGCTGCCTGTGTCGAAGTCCGCTTTGGACGATTGTCACCTGAAGGTCCAAGGTCGAATATCCTGGACCACGGAAGTGCTCTCCAGTTGGGAAGGGGCACACCTGTCTGTGATTGATGTGCAGTTCCATTCATTTGTTGCTATACCCTCTGCTCGGTTTCACCAATGTACTATGCCTCAAAACATCGTTGCCTGCAGCGTGTTTTTTTAGATTAGATTACTTACAGTGTGGAAACAGGCCCTTTGGCCCAACAAGTCCACACCAACCCGTCGAAGCGCAACCCACCCAGACCCATTCCCTTACACCGAACACTACGGGCAATTTAATATGGCCACTTCATCTAACCTGCATATTTTTGGGCTGTGGGGAAAAACCGGAGCACACCCACACAGACACTGGGAGAATGCGCAAACTCCACACAGTTAGTCGCCTGAGGCGGGAATTAAACCTGTGTCTCTGGCACTGTGAGGCAGCAGTGCTAACCACTGTGCCGAGATTAGCGTCAGTCTAAACATTATGGCACGGACACAGCACAAAGGGACTAACACCTTCAAAATATTATCGGGGCTGAAACTAATTGTTAAAGTTCACCTGAGAATGTAACTTCCAAAGAAAAGTTTGCAAATTACATCAGAAAGAAGTGAAGCTAACATGGTCATTCTAACAGATAGAAGACTTAACAAACAAGCAAGATATTTTTCAATGCATAATTTCAATTACATCACACTGTAAACCTTTGCTATAAGTTCTGTATCTTACAACTGTGTACTCCACAAACACCTGATGAAGGAGCAGCTCTCCAAAAGCTAATGCTTCCAATTCAACCAATGACCTCGTGTTGTATGATTTTTAACTTCGTATTAGAATGCGGATCTCACAATTAAAACAAAGACGAGGAAGCATTTATTCTCTCAGACAGTTCTGGATCAGTGGACTTTCTTGTAGCAGAAGGCTGTTGAGGAAGGGTCATTAGGTGTAATCAGGCTGAGATTGGCAGATCTTCAAACCGCAAAGACATCAAGCGTTATGGTTAAAGGAAAGAAAGTGCAGTTCAAGGTTATCAGATCAGATATGAAACCATTCAATAGCAGAACAGACTTGATGGTCTGAATGGTGTCTTTCTGCTCCTAAAATTTTTGGCCTTAATATGAAGCTGCAAAACAGACCTGAGTAAAATGTGCCAAATTAAAACACTGAACCGAGGTGAAATGAACAAAGAACAACACACAAAGGGCAGATAATATGGGTAATTGATCCGGAGTGATCAGTGTACCCAGGTAAACAGGAAAAACGATATTCATTATCTACATTGAACCTGGCTCCACGAGGCATGTAGTTAACTCTCACAAACCACCATTCCCCTTCCATTTTCCTGACGCCCCCTCCGTTCTTTATTTGAACTGATTGAACGTCAGGCAATTGCAGCTGACATTGCTGATGTGGACCTGTAACATACACGGAAGCGATTCTGACAGTTGCACAACATCATTCTGCTTCGAAAGATCAGGCAGTATTTCATATCGATTACTGTAAACGTTAACATTTAACAAGCCATGACAGTGAAAGCATTGAATCCTCATCACTATACTAGCAGGGAAAATTTCTGTTAACACCACCCTGGACACCATGAGATTCATCATTCTATTCTCCCATCCTTCCTCCCATGATGCCCTCGGCTCTATTCCAGTCTTGGTGTTTGGCTTACAACACTGAGGCTAAACAATCATCTGTTGTATTGAAGTTTCTAATATATGAGACCTTACCTCTGAGCTGGCAATGTGCTGGCTCAGTGGTGATAACACTGGCCTTGTAAACTAGAAAAGTGTTTGAAATATCCCATTCCTGTTTTTCAGTCCAAGAACTTGAGGAAAACCGTTCGGCAGGACAGGAAATAGCGGGCGTGAGCAACGATCTAGTTTTGCTGCAAGAACGAGGTGAGGCGGTATAAACTACAGATTGAAGGGGAAACAATGGGCAAGGAACACTGGGACGGGAGGGGCTGAATGCTTCCTTTCTTGGCTGTAACCAGACACTGGTGTTGAAGTCTGAAATGGGGCAATATCAGTCAAGCGGATGAAATCTTACTTTCTGCTTGTTTTCTCCCGAGGCCTGGGGAAATGTGTCTGCGTGCCTTAGTCTGTGCGTAAAAATGGGGTTCAGTTCCCCGACTGGGTGTGAACACATTTTTCCCATCTCAAACTTCAATCCCATTTATTGCGTCTTACAAGATTAAAACGTTCCAGAGCAATTAGCATTGAGATGAACACGTGAAACATCAGAGTTTACAAGGTTACAGACCAGGTGTTGGGAAGTGAGATGATGGGACCCATTTCTGTGCTGTAAATACTCGATAATTCAATCATTTCTGAGGGGAAACATATCTGCAGTGACATAATTCCAAAAACTGTGTTATGAAGAAACGGTGCAACAGTTTCTGCTCTCATCCTTGGTGATCCAGTGGTTAGTATTCGGCGCTTTAACTGAGTGGCCTGGGTTTCATTACCGTTCAGGAAATCAGGACTTCTTGTTCCTGATGCAGAGAGAGCAGGTCTACCAGGAATCTGTTTAATGCCTTAGATCAGTCAATACCCCAGCCCTTGAAAGAATGGAAAAGTGCCTTCCTCCTCTCTGCGTAGTCGGACAGTCCATCCTTCATTCTCCTCTGATTCCACTTCCCGAAGAGTTTCAAAATACTGTCAAACCTGATTCTCAGCTGTTTGCTTTCTGTGCTTTTCATACACAGAAGCTGCAGCGATTGAATGGGCTGGTTTCTGAAAATGAAACGTAGCTAGGAACAATGTGCGCTGCTATTTCAGGATTGTCTTCTCTGACAGCGCTGGGACATGCCTGATGTTCTCTATGATATGGAAGTGCAAGTGTTTGAGTTGGGTAGACAAAGTTAAAAATTACACCACATCAGGGCATAGTCCAGCAGGTTTAGCTTCCAGAGAACCGCTCCTTCATCAGGTGGGTGTCCTTCTGCCGAAACTTGATGTATGTGTCAACATGCGCGATCTTTTGGAAGATCATCTGGACTTTAACCGATCGTTCGTGGTGTCGAGGGTACCCATGACTTGGAGGTGTTGGTGTTGGACTGGGGTGGACAAATTCGAAAATCACGCAAAGCTAGATTAGAGTCCAACAGTTGTCAACCATCTGACGAAGAAGCTGTTGCTTCCAAATACGCCTGTTCGATGCAACCTGGTGCTGTGGGATTTTTAACTCTGATTGTTCTTAGTAATGTTTAACTGATCGAAGACAGTGAAAGAAATGTCGTTCATAGAGATGAAAATTCCAAATATTATACACTTCCGTGTAACAAAAAAAAATAGCTTGCATGTGTTGTGAATCTCCACAATGCGCTTGCGCCAAGTAAATTTCGAGGCCGAAAACCATCTGATCCGTAGCCAGGTATACGAATGGTTGGACCACTGGCCAGATGCACAGCTCAGATTTTACACGCTGCAGAGCTGTGGTGTTAACAAGGACATGAGCAATAACAGTAACAGGCACAAGGTGAACAAAGAACAAAGATAATCACCATAATTGATTCACTTCAAATTGTCCTCAAATAAAACTACCATTCACAATCTGATCAGCCAATCAACGAGGTCACTGCTGATCGAAGAAATTACAACTTATTTTGTTGCGTTTCCACCATAATTCGAGGTAAACTCCGGCCTAATGAAAACATCGCATTTCCCGTAATGTTCAGATTTAGATTATGCCAATGACCTGTTCGTATTTGCAGGAAACTAAGTAACATGAAATGAGTGAAAAAGTCCTTTTGGTGATATAATCCAGTGTAGATTCGGCCAGAAAAGAAAAGTCAAAGACCTGAAACATCACTCGCATTTCTCTCTCTATTAATGCGTTTTCCTGAGTTGAATATTTGCAGGACTTGTCTTCAATATCTAAAGATTTTTTTTCCAACGACAGATTCTTCATAAATCAATTAACATCTGAAGTGTTGAAACTTATTTTACTTCAGATTAAATTAGTTGAGTATCCTTGCCTCCAGCCTAATATCCGAATACTCCCTCCTCTTCCATGTATATACAAGCTGCTCCAGGTGAGGTTGCAGCTCCCTACCTGACGTCCCATTGCTCCTTGCTGCTCCATGTCAATAGAAGCTGCTGCAAGTAAGATTGGAGCTCCCATTCTGATGTCCCAATGCTCCCTGCTGCTCCATGTCATTAAATGCTGCTCCAGGTGAGAGTGGAGCTCCCAGACTGATCTCGCAAAGCTCCCTGCTCCATGTCAAATGAAGCTGCTCCAAATGAGATTGGATCTCGCAGTCTGATGTCCCAATCCTCCCTGCTGGTCCATGTCATGAAAAGCTGCTCCAGTTGAGGGTGGAGCTCTCAGACTGATCTCGCAAAGCCTGGTCCATGTCAACAGATGCTGCTCCAAATGAGGTTTGATCTCGCAGTCTGATGTCCAAATGCTCCCTGCCGCTCAATGTTAATAAAATCAGCTCCAGGTGTGGTTGGACCTCCCAGTCTGATGTCACAATGCTACCTGGTCCATGTCAACAGATGCTGCTCCAGATGAGGTGGGAGATCCCATCCCTGGCAGCTCACACACCTCTATATCATCATAGAAATACTGCCCACTGACCATTTCCACCACTGGAGCCATTGGTGGAACATACGCATCATGAGAAACTAATCTTATTTTTCAGCACCACCGAATTATATTAAAATACTTCCTTTCTTAAACCTTATTTAGCATGTGCATATTGCAGTCAATCCGAAGGAAGATAATGGTGTTAATTGACGTATGTTCAATAAAACTTACATCTTATTTTTCATGTTGAGTAACTGCTACTTAAAAAGGACAATATTTGTAATGAAATCACAGTTTTATTCCGTGTGCGCGAACGTGATTTGTATTATTTAAATTGAACTTTGTTCGCTGTGTAAAATGATGAAATGGATCTCAATTTCACAACAAAATTCGTATTGTTGTCATCCACCTTGAAATGTGGTCAGAGAGTCATAGAGATGTAGAGCATTGAAACAGACCCTTCAGACCAACCTGTCCACGCCGACCAGATATCCCAACCCAATCTAGTCCCACCCACCAGCACCCGGCCCATCTCCCTCCATACCCTTTCTCTTCATATTCCCATCCAAAAGCCACTTAAATGTTGCAATTATAGCAGCCATCATATCATCTGGCAGCTCATTCCATACACCTACCATCCTCTGTGTGAAAACGTTGTGCCTTAGGTCTCTTTTATATCTTTCCCCTCTCACACTAAACCTATGCCCTCTAAGTCTGGACTACCCGATTCCAGAGAAAATACTTTGTCCATTTATCGTATCCAAGCCCTTTATAATTTCGTAAACATCTATAAGGTCAGCCCTCAGCCTCCAATGCTCCAGAGGAAACAGCTCCAGCCTGTTCAGCCGCTCCATAACGCTCAAATCCTCCAACCCTGGTAACATCCTTGGAAATCCTTTCTGAACCCTTTCAAGTTTCACAACATCTTTCCAATAGGCAGGAGACCAGAATTGCACGCAATATTCCAACAGTGGCCTAACCAATGCCCTGTACAGCCACAGCATGACCTCCCAACTCCTGTACTCAATACTTTGAACAATAAAGGAAAGCATGCCAAACGCCGTCTTCACTATCCTATCTACCTGCGACTCCACTTTCAAGGAGCTTTGAACTTGCACTCCAAGGTTTCTTTCTTCAGCAACATTCCCAAGCCCTTATCATTGTTTGTACAAGTCCTGCTAAGATTTGCTTACCCAAAATGCAACACCTCGCATTTATCCGAATTAAACTCCATCTGCCATTTCTTAGCCCATTGGTCCATCTGGTCAGATCATATTGTAATCTGAGGTAACCCTCTTCGTTGTGCACTACCCCTCCAATTTTGGTGTCTTCTCTAAACTTACTAACTGTACCTCTTATGCTGATATCCAAATCATTTATGTAAATGATAAAAAGTCGAGGACCCAGCACCAATCATTGTGGCACTCCACTGGTTACAGGCCTCCAGTCTGAAAAACAACCCTCCACTGCCACCCTCTGTAGTCTACCTTTGAACCAGTTCTGCATCTAAATGGCTGGTTCTCCCTTTATTCCATGAGATCTAACCTTCCTAATCAGCCCTCCATGAAGTCCATATAGATCACATGTACTACTCTGCCCTCATCAATCTTCTTTGTTACTTCTTCAAAAAACTCAATCAAGTTTGTAAGACATGATTTCCCACGAAAGCCATGTTAGGTATTAGAACGAAACGTCTGTTAATGACATTCGTTTCAAGACACTTTAGATGTTTATGCTGCATTAATCTGTGGTTATTGATCCACCGTTTACGTTCACTTCCTGCAGTTAACATGCTGATTTCTCCAGTTGTTCATAGTTCAATGTGATGCATCTAGTGTGTGCATAACGAGAGGGAACTTGCTTCCCACATCTTGTGTTTATCTGTGTCTTCTGTCCAGCCTTCATCAATGGCGAGAGCAAGGGGGAAAGGGCGAGACAAATGTGTAAGTCAAAACTGCATTCACAGCCAGTTTTCTGTGTCGCTACACCCACCCCCTGCACCATTTGAAATATCTACTATTTTGTGCTGTCTCTCTGTGCTCTTCCCACCAACATGAATCACTTCTACCCAACCTGCTCCAGATTTCATCTGACAAAACACCCATTAAGAATCCCATTGCATAAACATGCACTTTTCATCTCTCGTTATTTGGTTTTCCTGGAGCTCTTTCATACGATAAACGTTCACAGCAACTTGACTTGGAAAAGAAAATCGCGTTCCTTTTCAATATCCCAATTGAGTCTACATTTCATTCAGTTCAGGCATCAGTCTCAAATTATACTTTGAGGTTTTATAATATCGTCGATGCATATAAACTGGCCATTGGAGTTCCAATTTCAATAATACAGCTATGTTAATCCAAAAAACAGCGACGAGAGTGAGATTCGAACCCACGCGTGGATTAGCAGCCCATCGACTTAACCGCTCGGCCAACTAGTCACATACATCTACCAAGCTGTAACATAATCGCCCAGACCATCACAATCTCATCACCTCTGGGGAATCTCCCATTCACAGCCTCCAACCTCATTGTCCATGAACCCCGCACTGCCCGATTCTACTTCCATCCTCCGACCTGCTGTCTCTGCCTGCGCCTGTCCGACCCGACTCATCTCTTCCTACCTCAACTCCTTCCTGTCTCCCCAGTCCAGGAAATCCTCACCTACATTTGTGACACCACCTATGCACTTCATCTCATCTAAGACTTTTATTTCCCTGGTCCACAACGCGTCATCTTCTCCTTGGACATCCAGTCCCTGTACACATCCATCTGCCATGACGAAAGTCTCCAAGCCCTCTGTTTCTTCATCTTACCCCAACCAGTACCCTTCCACCGACACCCTCATCCACCTGGCTGAACTGGTCCTTACCCTCAACAACCTTTCTGTCCAATCCTCCCACTGTCTCCAAACCAAAGGGGTAGCCATGGGCACCCGCATGTGACCGAGCTAAGCCTGCCTGTTTGTCAGATATGTGGAATTGTCCGTCTTTCGCAGTTACTCTGGCACCTCTCTCCACTTGTTCCTCCGCTACATTAATGAATTCATTGGCCCCACTTACTGCTCCCACGAGGAGGTTGAACAGTTCACCAACGTTGCCAACACTGTTCACCCGGACCTCAAATTCACCTGAATCTTCTTGACAACTCCCTTCCACTTCTCGGACCTGTCCATCACCGTCTCCAGCGAATGACCAATGACAGACATATACTACAAGCCCACCAACTCCCACAGCTACCAATACTTCACCTCCTCCCATCCACCTTGTTTAAAAACACCATCCCTTATTCCTAATTCCTCCGCCTCTACCGCATCTTTTCCCAGGATGACCAATTCCACCTCAGAAAGTCCCAGTTGGTCTTCTTCCCACGTGGTTGACGATGCCCCCCAGTGCATCTCCTCCACTTCACTCACCACCGCCCTTAAACCCCACCCCTCCCGCACCAAGGACAGAACCCCATGTTCCTCAACTTTCACCCCACCAAACTCAGCATCAAACACATCAGTCTCCACCACTTCTGCAATCTCCAAACAGACCCCACTATCAGGTATATATTTCCCTCCACACCCCTATCAGCATTCTGAAAAGACCATTCCCTCCACGAAACCCTCGTCAGGTCTACAGCCTCCAATAAACCCACACACCCCTCCTGGCATCTTTCGCTACCACTGCAGGAAGGGTAAAAACAGCGCCCATACCACTCCACTCATCCCCGTCTAAGGCCCCAAGGGATCCTTCCACATCCGTTAGAAATTCACCTGTACAACTTACAATGTCATCTACTGCATTTTGTGAACCCAGTGTGGTCTCCTCTACATCAGGGAGACAGGACACCTTCTTTCAGATCATTTCACAGAACATCTTTGGGACACCCGCACCCACCAACTTCACCATCCAGTGACTGAACACTTCAACTCCCCCTCCCACTCCGTCAAAGACGTGCAGGTCCTGGGCCTCCTTCAGCGCCAAACCATACCACCAAATACCTGGAGGACGAACGCCGTATATTCCGCCTTGGGACTCTGTCACCTTACGGGATAAGTGTGGATTTGAACAGTTTCCTCATTTCCCTTGCCCCAACTCTCAAGCCTCAAACTTGGCACCGCCCTCTGGACCCATTCCATCACTGCTCCTTCTGAACTGTCATCTTCTCCCTCACCTTCATCCAACTACCGCTTTCCCAGCTTCATCCCCCAAACCGCACACTCCTAACCTTTATCTCTCAGTCCCGACTCACAAGTCTTATTCCTGTTGAAGGGCTTATGCCTGAAACGTGGATTCTCCTGCTCCTCGGATGCTAACTGACCTGCTGTGCTTTCCCAGCACCACACTCCCGACTCTGATCTCCAGCATCTGCAGTCCGAACTTTCTCCAAGGAATAATCAATGAACTCGGAGTGAAGATGTCCCTGGATTGCAGCGATCACAGTGTGACTGAGTTTTGCGTTTATTTTGGGTGCGGGGAGGCTGGATCTGAGACGAGCACTGAAAACCCAGACAACAGGAATGGTATCAGATACCGAAGTTAGGGCGGGCTGAAGTGAAGTGGAAGATTCTGTCAGAAAGTGGATCAGTACAATTACATCACATCACCCAGAATGGAAAAGACACGCAGAAGGAGCGAATCAACTTCAGTTGAGGCACAATAACAGGTAAAGTGGAAAGAAGACAATACAACACAATGAGATGGAATGGAATTATTTATGAGAAAGGATTAAATATTTAAGCTATTTAACATACAGACTGTTGTCACATTGGAAAAAGGAATTTACAGCAGTGTAACGGTGATACTTGTCTACGACATCACAATTCCGAGAGACACTGACATATTATCTTCTGCATCAGCGTGGCCCAGTGGAAGCATGATCGGCCCATCAATCAGAATTCAATACTTCAAAGCTCTCCTCTGCGCTGTACAACCTGTTTGCTGCTCCTGTAGTCAGATCCCAATCGCTTCACAGTGTATCTTTTTCTGCTTCCAGCCTCACGTAAACACTTGAAACCTGATCAAATCCCCAGTGTTTCCGCTTTAACCCATATTTTGTAACTCCCGAGCTGACACAGGTACGAGTGACCAATTGGCTTTTGGAGCGCTGTCACTCTGTATGATCTGAATGATAAAGTGCACTGTATCTGATCGGCAGAACACACTGCAGAAATTATCCCATCCCAGCGGACTGAGCTGCCTCCAGTGATGGAGCTGTCTCCATTGGTGGAATATCACACAGTCACAGTGAACATCTTTTGATGTCATCCTCGAAGGTACTTGCTACAAAAAAGCTGAAGACTGCTGGAAACTGTTGTCGTCAGTACGATGTACAGAGGCCCAGCAGGAGCCTCGTGGGCCTATAAACCAGAAATCAATGGATAAAAGTATTCTTCTTTTTAGAAGAATCCGATTCAGACCATCTCCTGGGGAGAAAATGGATGTGGGAGGGCGGACAGTCTCAATTAGTTCCAGCATTTACAATCTTGGTCCATGTGACAACAAAAGCAGAAACCTGGAACTGTTTATCTTGCTTCTGAAAAACAGGTTAGTAAATTTTGAAGAGCATAGATATTTCTCCCTGGTGTTCATGAAATGATCAAGAGCAGAGTACGGTTCCCTGAGTATGGTCTGATTTCTGGGTTATGGACTGTGATATTCTGCTCACATGATCTGAACACATATAAACAAATGACTCACTGACAAGATCTGCTGAATCAGATTCCATGAAGAACAGAAGCCGATGTAATGAAAAGACCAATAAGAGCGGGAATGCAGGAAATTATTTTCCAGACTCGAGGAGAGTGCATAGTGCTGTTTCCAGGGGTCAATATCTGTGCAAGTGCACTGAAACAGTGTTCGGTGTTATTGTACTGCATCTTTTGTATAATGGTGCAAAAGCACGGAACTTTTGTATAGAGGGGATAACTTCAAAATCCCCAATGAAGCAAAACACACAAATGAGGTAAACAACAAAGTAACCACACAATTTGGTGTTACGTCATGCGGTAAATGTTCCTGCTCAGATTTCGTTCAAAATCGCTCTCTGTCTAATTCCTAAGACTGACATTCGAACAGTGAATGATCTATGTCAATAAAAACTGCTCTGATCTCACAACATCAGCATTTCATACCCAGCCCCTTATGCATGTCTGGCAATAGTAATAGATCCCTCACTGTGTTACTTCAGCACACGTAGAGAAGAAATAACTATAAGAACAGTCAACGTTGTGACTGGGATTTGACCCGATTCTGTTATAACCAATCCATTCAGCTGTAATTGAAATTGCCTCCACCTTTCCTGTGTCGGTAATAAGATTGCATAGCTTATTGGTAAGTTTTCATGCATTGAATTGGACCCAGCCTCCTTTCTCAGGTTGAAATATACCGGGATATAAACAATGATGAAAGACATAGGCAGTGTTTACTGGACTATAAAGACGTTCGGAATGACACGGCCATGATACCATGTCGTTAGAAACGATGTAAATGAGGTTTACTGGGAGATAAAGCCACTAGAAATGAAAAGAGACAGCTAATTGGATTGTGGCATTAAATTAGGAATAATGCGGGAGAAATCAGGAAAGACTTAGTTGTTTCCGAAAAGAAGTTATCCAGCTGATGTGAAGTTGTTAAGAGTAAATACGAGGGAAACTTCCTCGTTTAGGTGAGTAGAAACTAGAGGTTAGAACTTAAAACGCATCTGGGCACGATAAAGAAGCTTGGAGTAGGCATTTTTTATTCTAGGAGTTATTGAATTCGGAGATGAATTTTCAGAAATAGAATCATTTTAGGAGCTGATTCAAAAATATTTGAAAAGCGAGCGCAGACAGACAAGGAGTGAATTAGATTGGATTAGATTAGATTAGATTAGATTAGATTAGATTAGATTAGATTAGATTAGATTAGATTAGATTAGATTAGATTAGAGTACTTACAGTTTGGAAACAGGACCTTCGACCCAACAAGTCCACACCGACCCGCCGAAGCGCAATCCACACAGACCCATTCCGCTATATTCATCTCTGCCCCTAACAAAACCGGCAATTCACCTGACCTGCATATGTTTGGACTGTGGGAGGAAACTGGAACACCCGGAGGAAACCCACGCAGACACGGGGAGAATTGAACAGTGACAGTGATTCTGGGCTGCCTGGATGGGGATACAAAATGGAAAAATTCTCGAATTGGTTAACATTCATAGGAAAGAAATTGCATGACACCTGCAATGAAAGTGTTAAGTATAACAAGAGCTGGTGGAGTTGGAAGGTGCAGCAACTCATTTAACATGAAATATTATATAATGTAAATGCACTGAGCTATATGGTTTAGCTCTGCATTAAATGGAAGTCTCTCAGCTCAGTCCGCTGACTAAATGGTTTATGAGAAAAGTGAGACCAACAGCGTGGGATTAATTTTCTCACTATCTCAGGTTTCCACAAGACTCATCATCTCCCCCGCTCACCTGATCTGTAACACTGTGGTGCCTCCAGTGAGCAAGATTTGGCCTGTCGATGTAAAACGTCATTATCATTGCCATCTGTTGTCTTGAACATTTAGTCATAATCAACCGAAAGGGGAGTCAATCCATTTAATACTCTTTTATCTTCGCTTGAAAAATCCTGCGTCAAGACACAACCTTATTCCAGTTTGACCCTTTGTTGCTCCCAACAGCAAAACTACTTGCCCAGATCGTTTACCAAGTTTACGAACAACAGTCAAACCCCACAAAGAGATAAAGCCAATACTTTCGATTGGTTGAATGAACTGTGCAGCTCTCAGGAAATTGAATGATATGAAACGATTTATACAGACTGTCCCAGGATGTAATCCAGCGCTGGGTCAGCGATTTGAGGAAGGTCATCAAGCTAAAACTTCACCTCTGTTTCTCTATCCACAGATGCATATTCGCGTGGGGAATATTTGCAGATTTTCTGTTAATAATTGGCATGTTTAACAAAGACAAAACATTTTCCCAAGTCAGAAACTGGAGTTTTCAAATAAATGCTACTTTACTCATCATTTTTTTCAGCTGCGCTTCAGTCTGATGCTTCAATAATCCCCGGTCAATGTCAGTAACAGCATCTTTAGACAAGCATTGAACTTACAACGTTGGCAAGCTGTGCACATTTAAGTAATCGGCGCTGACCAACTGCGCGACTGGAGCTGCAGAGAGCGAACCTATCACGTGACCTACACGTACCTTGGGAACTTTAACTCAACTGCTCTACTTTTGCTGTGATTATTAGATTCCCTACAGTATGGAAACAGACCCCTCAGACCCAAGAGTCCACGCCAAACCCTCCGAACAGTAACTCAACCAGAACCATTTCCCCTCTGACAAATGCACTATGGGCAATTTGGAATGACCAACTCACCTGACCTGCGCAATCTTTGGACTTTGGGACGAAACTGGAACACCCGGAGAAAGTCCACGCAGACACGGGGAGAATGTGCAAACTCTACACAGACAGTACACCGAGGCTGGAATCGAACTTTGGACACTATTGAGGCAGCAGTACTAACCACTGAACCACAACACTGTTGGATCTTTGGTGGTGATGTGCTGCCCCACTGGTACCTCAGTCACTCACCCTGCTTCATTTCCCTTGTTCTGAAATTAAAGCTAATGCCAACAAGATGAAACTGACATGAACCTGTGATTATTGAGGCATCGGGTTCACGAAAAGAATACAAAAGGGACACAAAAAGATGTGAAAAAATAGACGACATTGACAAATGGGTTTCCGTTGGTTTCTGCATTATTTACAGACAATGTTACCTTGCCGCTGTCGCTGGGCTTTTCCTTCAATCAGCTTCAATCGGCACAGAATTCGAATCAAAGAAACTTCTACAACTTCCTTCTGAAAGTTCATACAGGTAACATGAAACATATTGCATTCATAAACAATCTTCACCATTCCTACATCCAAGAACACGATGCACAGTTTCCATGAATATTGAAGATGTAATAATGTTATGCAATAATTAATAATAAACACCCAATTACAGTTTAAATCGTAAAGTAGGTAGAATTCATAGAAAGGCTCAACATGTCAGAAATTCATGTGACCAGAACTGCAGCCCAGCAGATTGGAAATCTGTCCCTGAATCCCAATATCCACACGTTTGCTTGCTCCATTTGCCTAGTTGGAAACCTGTGTGAAGGAGAATGCAGTCTGACAGAGCGCCTGGGAGAATGCTTCACTGTCTAATCTAAAGCCGCGATAGGAGCTGTGTGTTCTGGCTGTGAGAGCGGTGGTGTAAAGGGGAGGACTTTGACATTCTGTAGTGTAGATTCACCTTGCCCTCATCATGTTAATTTTGAAAAGCTTCTGTAAGAAACAGCACAGAAAGAGAGGAACAGGCGGAGGCTATTCCAAACACGTGTCCTACCCGCCGTTTGATATCATCATGGCTGACCAAACACGTCAATATCTTTCACCAGCTCATTAACAACAACCTGTCACACAACGGGATAAAGACATTTAAACAATCGAAAATTTCTGTGCAAGTTTGGCAGGGAAATGTGTTTAGAGACAATGGGTTTCTGCACGAAATTTGCAGGTTTTTTGTCTTTCCCCTCAAACTAAACCTACGTCTTCAAGTTCTGAACTCCCGAACCAATGGAAAGACTTTGTCCATTTATAATGTCCATGCTCCTCATAATTTTGTAAACCTCTATCAGGTCACCCTTCAGCCTTCGACGCTCCAGGGAAAACAGCCCCAGCCTGTTCAGCCTCTTCCTATAACTCAAATCCTTCAACCCTGGAAACATTCTTGTAAATATTTCTGAACCCTTGCAAGATTCACAACATCTTTCCGGTAGGAAGGAGACCAGAATTGAACACAATATTTCAATAGTAGTCTAATCAATGTCCTGTACAGCCGCAACATGACCTCCCAACTCCTGTAATCAACATTCTGAACAAAAAAGGAAAGCATACCAATCGCCTTCTTCACTATCTTATCTACCTGCGACCCAACTTTCAAGGAGCTATGAAGCTGCACTCCAAGGTCTCTTTGTTCAGCAACACTCCCTCAGACCTTATTATTCAGTGTATAAGTTATGCTGAGACTTGCTTTCCCAAATTGCAGCACCTCGCATGTATCTGAATTAAACTCCATCACTTCTTACCTTTTCTTTAATTTTTTTAGATAATCAGAATGCCCAACTGTGTCAATCAGAATTACCTCACTCCAGCTATACAATGAACCATTAGTGTTAATTCCCGTTATCGTACTACTTCTGCCAATATATTTTTCCTAATTCTACTTAAGATTACTCTACTGTCACTATTAGGTATTCTACTGCCACCTGTGCTACAATGAACTTTCATCCCAGACTAACCTGTCATGAGTAGATATTTAACTACCCCATCTATCACAATGTTTCCCTGTTCCAAGCTGACTCTACTAACTACTGATTAGATATTTAATGTCATATCTTTCCGTCTAACAGCGTCTCAAGCAGGCTGACTTAACTATCAATTAATTATTTAAAGTCATGTCCTGAGTATGTATTGTTACGACTTGTCCCAAATTGCCATGATGATGTTGAGTAGGCGAGGCTGACTTTACTAATTTTTTTTATCTCAGCCTGCCATTTTAACCATTCAGTCCAGTCTGACTCTGCTAATTGGTGTATGAGCATTCCACTATTCGTATCCTATCCTGACACACTGGCCCCATCCTGCCCCAGGAATCTTTTGACGAATGTAGCATTCTGCAGACCCCTTGTAACAGATCGCCAGTAGTTTCCATGTCTTTACCCTTCCCATGCTTTCATGCTCTGTATTTTCTGTACAGTGTTCTGTTCTTTCATCGGACATCTGTTTAACTTCACCCCACTTTCCAATACATGGTCCTTATCTATGTGTGCTCGAGCTTCTCAAGTATTCGGCTAAATATTCCTGACACATAGCTTTACCACACATTCATACAGTGAATTCCAAATAAACACACTCTCAGAGTGGAAACGTTCTTCCTATATCTCCTCTGAACATCTTCTCACTTGCGTTTAACGGAGATCCCTAGTTGTTAACTCTTCCCATAAGAAGTTTATTCCTATCACACATATCTATCCCTTTAATGTGCACCTTAATCACTTCCTCACTCAGCCTTCTCCGTTCTCAGATAACGAGACTGAGCTGATCTCGTCTATCTTCAACATGGCGATAGTGTCGTACTGGAAAAGAACAGCAGGTCAGGCAGCATCCGAGGAGCGGAGAATCGACATTTCTGGCAAACGTCTTTCATCAGGAATTAGTCTTGTGGGTGGGGGCTCGGAGATAAATGGGAGGTGTTTGTAGTTGGTTGCAAGTACCTGGGAAAGCGAATGGTGGATCAAGGCAGGGGAGGAGGTGATATGTCAAAGGGGGAGAGATGTACGGGTCCGGAGGGTGGTGCTGAGTTTGATGCTTCGGACTGTAATAATGTGGGGGGAGGGGAAATGAGGAAGCCGTTGAAATCCACATTTATCCCGTGTGGTTGCAGGGTCCCAAGGCAGAATATGAGGCCTTCATCTTCCAGGCGTCAGGTGGTAAAGGTTTGGTGGTGGCTTATGCCCGAAACGTCGATTGTCCTGCTCTGCACTTCACATGACAGGAGAGATGTGAAAAGCAAAGACTAAAAATACGACAAAGACTTATAGATACAAAGTTAATGGAATTAGACACAGTGCAGACAGAACCCATTTGGTCAGTTGAGTTTGCACTATGTCGTGGAAGAGATTCACACTGCCCACTGTATCTTTCTAAATCCGCATTTATGATCCACCTACTAAAATAGAAATTGTTCCAAAAGCTCAGCGAGTCAGGCAGCATCAGTAGAGAAGAATCAGAGTTAACATTGCGAATTTAAAACAGTTCCGAGGAAGGGTCTGTTGACCCGAAATGGTCATTCTGTTTCCTCTGAGCTGCAATTCTGACTTTTGTCTCTGATTTACAACACTTACAGTCCATTTAGATTTTGTTTGCCATTGACCTGAATTGCACACCTTTGCACTGTGGGAAGGAATCGGAGCAGCCAGAGGAAACTCACACGGGAGAGAGAGAGGAGTGTTCAAATTCCACGCAGTCAGTCACACAAGTCTGGAATCGAATGCGGGTTTCTGGCGCAGAAAGGCACAGTTCCACCCACTGAGCCCTCCCAATATGCAAGCATACGTCCTGGAAGCGAATTGAACCGGTGCTCACGCAGCGACAGGCGGTGGTAATATCCAGGAATTTTATGCAAAAAGAAGCCTATTTGTTATTACTGGAAATTAACATTCGCTTAACTGTCCTAACACTTTCTTAAATCACTTGGCCTTTTGCCTCGTCTGTCTTGACATCACAAAATTCACATCTGAATACTTCTGAAAGTTATGAGGATTTCTGCCACGACAACCGTTGCATGCACTGAGTTCCAGATTTCAACGAACCGTTGTTTCAAAACATTTGTCTGCGCATTCACTCAAATCTTTCCTCTTCTATCCTTAAGTGTATGCCACCCTCCTTTCCCCCGTGATCGATCTCACCATCAAAGAGAAACGTTTATTTCAGTCTACACCATCCATATTCTTGATTATTTTGTACATCTCAATCATGTCTCCTCTCAATTTCTTCTGCTACAAGAAAACAGCTCCAGACTATCCAATTTCTCTTCATAATTGAAACTCTTCTACCCAGACAATATTCTGGTAAATCTGTCCTGCATCATTTCCAGTGCTATCATATCCGTGGGTGTCATGCGAATTGCTAAACTGCACACAATAGACTAGATAGAGCCAAATGAGCAAGTGAAATACATGATGTAGAATTCCACAGGAAGAGGTACTTCCAAATAAATTTTCTTTTCCTCACTGCTACCAATTGTCCTTTTTTCCTGAGCCTGATGTTCCAATAATCTATGTTCCATGTTGTAAAAGCTGCGACATGAGAAATGATCTCACAACCACGGTATCGAAATGGAATGATTGGTTTGAAAATGAGGACGTGGTTCTTCTATGATGGTACAGAGGCGCATGAAATGCCAAAGCTGGGAGTGTTCCTGGTCAAAGGCGGGGCGGACGGGCATATTTGTCTCCGTTCATTAGATCATTCAGATACAATAGCAGCATTAACCCGCACTACAGATTGGCTCAGCTGAAGCGTGGTGGAGCCTGAAGCGAGAGGTCGATTAATTGAAAGCATTCTCTGAAATTTTCCTTAACAATGCGCCGTTTTGTTACTTTGACAGTAAGAGAAATTTTTGATCACATCGACTACACATCAGCCTCTTGCTCCCAGTAAACACTCCAATCCAGCGTACATCACTTGCATTCCGACACAGCCGCATGTCATATTCTCATTCCCTCTGTGATAATTGGAATTGACAATGTCCTTCTCTGAGATGTAACAATGTAGCATGAAGTTGATGGTGTAGTGAACACAGAAGAACAGAGAACACAGAAAATCTACAGGCCAAGAACAGACCCTTTGGACATCGAAGCCTGAGCTGATCCACTGTCTAAATCTATCACCCAATTCCAAACAAACTGTATCCTTCTGCATCCTTCTGCACTACTCACGCATCTGTCCAGACGTACCTGAAATGAATCTTCCATGCTTGCCTCTCCTACCTCTGCTGGCAACACTATCCAAATACCTACCACCCTCTGTGCAAAATACTTCTAACGTCGACCTCTCTTAAACTTTTCACCTCTCACCTTGAACGCGTGACATCTCATTATTGAATCCCTCACCTTGGGAAAAATGCTTACCTCTGTCCACCCTAGCTATACCCTTCATGATTTTGTAGATGTCAATCAGGTCCCCTTCAATCTAGTTTTCTTAAATGAAAACAAACATTATCTACCCATCGTCTCTTCAGAGCTAGCATCTTCCATACCAGGCAACATTCTCATAAACCTTCTCTGCACTCTTTCATAAACGTGCACATCGTTTTGGTAATTCGGCGACCAGAACAGTACACAGCATTCTAAATGCGGTTGAACCAAAATCTTGCACAATTTTAGCATGACCTGCCAGCTCTTATACACAATGCCCCCCGTCCGGTGAAGTCAAGTGTGCCATATGGCTTCTTGTCCACTCGATCCACCTGTGCAGCTACATTCAGGGTACAAAGGACATGAACTCCCACATCGTTTTGCTCATCAACTTTACACAAGGCTCTTCCATTTACAGTATATTTTGCTCGAGAATTAGACATCCCAAAATGCATTACCTAACATTTGCCTGGATTCAACTCCATCTGCCAATTCTCCACTCAACTCTCCTATCTATCTATATTCTCCTTCATTCTTTGACAGTCCCCTTTGCTTTCTGCTTCTCCACCAATCTTCGTGTCATCTGCAAATGTAATGGCGATATTTGGGCCAGCAACCCTTGGAGAATGGAGCATGGCAGCTGGTAGTAATTAGATTTGATGAATAAAATCTGGAATATAAAACCGCTCAGAGGAAGAGTGACAAAACGTTTTAATTTGTTGAAAACCCATTCATTCATATCCCTTCAAAAGGGAAATCTGCCGTCCTTAGCGAGACCTGCCAAAATATGACTCCAGCCGCACAATAGTACGGTTCACCCATAAATTCCCTCCGACTCAGGTCAAGGAGAGGTAAGCATGAACAACAAGTGCTGTTCAGACTATGATGGTCACACTCCGTGGGAGAATGAGGAAGGATTAAAGAGATACATGGATGATGGGGATAATTGGGAGTCGTCTCAGCGTGGACTCAAATGCAACTGCTTATCCAAACTAAACAGACACAAGGCTACCCACGCCGCAATGAAGGCATGTCCATGCGGGCGGGGTCTGCAGGAAGGGATTTAATTGCCCGCTGAAGTGTAAACTCACTTGCTCAGTCACAAAGTGGACAGGTCATTCACCACTCCCATATGTGATAAAGAATCAATCTGGCGATCAACCTGCAGAGTCACCATCAGGTTTACAAATGACAGCAAGGGTCTGTTTCTGCTGTTCTTGCAGGTGTTCATCCCATCCAAAATGAACCATGTTTGGATGCCTGTTTCCAGTGGAGTGCCACTGTTTCCTGACGTAGATCAATAATTCAAATTTAGTTGTAGGAGTCATGGTTTAGAAGTTTACAGAAGATATAACAATTGGTTGTGTAGTTGACGATGATGAATAATTTCTGACTCTCCAACCTTTGCATGCACTGAGTTCCAGATTTCAACCAACCGCTGTTTCAAAACATTTGTCTGTGCATTCACTCAAATCTTTCCTCTTCTATCCGTAAGTGTATGCCACCCTGCCTTTCCCCCGTGATCGATCTCACCATCAAAGAGAAACGTTTATTTCAGTCTACACCATCCATATTCTTGATTATTTTGTACAACTCAATCATGTCTCCTCTCAATTTCTTCTGCTACAAGAAAAACACCTCCAGACTATCCAATTTATCTTCATAATTGAAACTCTTCTACCCAGACAATATTCTGGTAAAACTGTCCTGCATCATTTCCAGTGCTATCATATCCGTGGGTGTCATGCGAATTGCTAAACTGCACACAATAGACTAGATAGAGCCAAATGAGCAAGTGAAATACATGATGTAGAATTCCACAGGAAGAGGTACTTACAAATAAATTTTCTTTTCCTCACTGCTACCAATTGTCCTTTTTCCTGAGCCTGATGTTCCAATAATCTATGTTCCATGCTGTAAAAGCTGCGACATGAGAAATGATCTCACAACCACGGTATCGAAATGGAATGATTGGTTTGAAAGTGAGGACGTGGTTCTTCTATGAATGTACAGAGGCGCATGAAATGCCAAAGCTGGGAGTGTTCCTGGTCAAAGGCGGGGCGGACGGGCATATTTGTCTCCGTTCATTAGATCATTAAGATACAATAGCAGCATTAACCCGCACTACAGATTGGCTCAGCTGAAGCGTGGTGGAGCCTGAAGCGAGAGGTCGATTAATTGAAAGCATTCTCTGAAATTTTCCTGAACAATGCGCCGTTTTGTTACTTTGACAGTAAGAGCTGTTTTTGATCACATCGTCTTCACATCAGCCTCTTGCTCCCAGTAAACACTCCAATCCAGCGTACATCACTTGCATTCCGACACAGCTGCATGCCATATTCTCATTCCCTCTGTGATAATTGGAATTGACAATGTCCTTCTCTGAGATGTAGCAATGTAGCATGAAGTTGATGGTGTAGTGAACTCAGAAGAACAGAGAACACAGAAAATTTACAGGCCAACAACAGACCCTTTGGACATCGAAGCATGAGCTGATCCACTGTCTAAATCTATCACCCAATTCCAAACAAACTGTATCCTTCTGCATCCTTCTGCACTACTCAAGCATCTGTCTAGACGCACCTGAAATGAATCTTCCGTGCTTGCCTCTCCTACCTCTGCTGGCAACACTATCCAAATACCTACCACCCTCTGTGCAAAATACTTCTAACGTCGACCTCTCTTAAACTTTTCACCTCTCACCTTGAACGCGTGACATCTCATTATTGAATCCCTCACCTTGGGAAAAATGCTTACCTCTGTCCACCCTAGCTATACCCTTCATGATTTTGTAGATGTCAATCAGGTCCCCTTCAATCTAGTTTTCTTAAATGAAAACAAACATTATCTACCCATCGTCTCTTCAGAGCTAGCATCTTCCATACCAGGCAACATTCTCATAAACCTTCTCTGCACTCTTTCATAAACGTGCACATCGTTTTGGTAATTCGGCGACCAGAACAGTACACAGCATTCTAAATGCGGTTGAACCAAAATCTTGCACAATTTTAGCATGACCTGCCAGCTCTTATACACAATGCCCCCCCGTCCGGTGAAGTCAAGCGTGCCTTATGGCTTCTTGTCCACTCGATCCACCTGTGCAGCTACATTCAGGGTACAAAGGACATGAACTCCCACATCGTTTTGCTCATCAACTTTACACAAGGCTCTTCCATTTACAGTATATTTTGCTCGAGAATTAGACATCCCAAAATGCATTACCTAACATTTGCCTGGATTCAACTCCATCTGCCAATTCTCCACTCAACTCTCCTATCTATCTATATTCTCCTTCATTCTTTGACAGTCCCCTTTGCTTTCTGCTTCTCCACCAATCTTCGTGTCATCTGCAAATGTAATGGCGATATTTGGGCCAGCAACCCTTGGAGAATGGAGCATGGCAGCTGGTAGTAATTAGATTTGATGAATAAAATCTGGAATATAAAACCGCTCAGAGGAAGAGTGACAAAACGTTTTAATTTGTTGAAAACCCATTCATTCATATCCCTTCAAAAGGGAAATCTGCCGTCCTTAGCGAGACCTGCCAAAATATGACTCCAGCCGCACAATAGTATGGTTCACCCATAACTTCCCTCCGACTCAGGTCAAGGAGAGGTAAGCATGAACAACAAGTGCTGTTCAGACTATGATGGTCACACTCCGTGGGAGAATGAGGAAGGATTAAAGAGATACATGGATGATGGGGATAATTGGGAGTCATCTCAGCGTGGACTCAAATGCAACTGCTTGTCCAAACTAAACAGACACAAGGCTACCCACGCCGCAATGAAGGCATGTCCATGCGGGCGGGGTCTGCAGGAAGGGATCGAATTGCCCGCTGAAGTTTAAACTCACTTGCTCAGCCACAAAGTGGACAGGTCATTCACCACTCCCATATGTGATAAAGAATCAATCTGGCGATCAACCTGCAGAGTCACCATCAGGTTTACAAATGACAGCAAGGGTCTGTTTCTGCTGTTCTTGCAGGTGTTCATCCCATCCAAAATGAACCATGTTTGGATGCCTGTTTCCAGTGGAGTGCCACTGTTTCCTGACGTAGATCAATAATTCAAACTTATTTGTAGGAGTCATGGTTTAGAAGTTTACAGAAGATATAACAATTGATTGTGTATTTGACGATGATGAATAATTTCAGGGTGCGCAGGGATATAACAATCAGGAAGAAAGGAAACATTTGCGAATGTAATTGAAACCAGACCAATAAGTGGTAATGAATTTGAGGAGTTGAAACAGTAACAGTGAGAATTCTGAATGGTGTACAGGAACAAAGCGATCTTGGAGTGAACATTTACAGATCTCTGAAGATTGTTAGACAGGGAGATCAGTTGTTCGAGAGGGTTTTTGGATATTTTCTATTGTTGACTACAGTTTGAGGATGATACTCGATCTTTAGCAAGCGGCAGTTTCGGAAGCAACCAAAGGAGTGAGCACAAGTCTGGTCAATGCAATAATCAACATTTTAAAAAATTGTATGATAAAAGATGGAGGGCTGAAGTATAACTCTTTGCCCATCAAGACCGCTTCATCACTCAATGAATTTACCACTGATTCCTCTCCAAGTCATATTGCATGTCCTTGGAGGGTAATTTGCAAACGGTGACGTTTCAGTGCATCTTCAACCTTGTATCATAGTCAGTAAAGTTTTTGAACATTGAAGGTTCTGTCAACAAAACCTGCATGATATACTCCAGATTTCTAGGTGGTGCACTCTGCTGTAATTGTGCCTTAGCAATTAAGGGAATAAATATTCAGGTATTGAAGAATGTACAGTTTAGTGACTGCATTGTCGTGGAAGGTGTCCTGTTCCTTCAGTACTATTGAAGCTGCACCCCCCCCCCCCCCCCCCCCACCCCTAGGCAAATGGAGAGAGTTCTGTTAAAATCCAATTTTGCGTTGCGGACAACGTAGGCATCACGGAGACGAGAATTGAGTTATTAATCAAACAATGTCGACGGACGGACACGTTACTGTAGTCAACTTCTTTATATGGGCGGTCAGGTTCTATTTCTCCTAAATACTAGCTCCCAGGACGATTACACGGAGGAATTCAGTTACAATGAAGCCATTGAATGTCAATCTAATATGATTAGATTCTCATTTGTCAGAGTTATCATTGCTGCATTTGGTCCTTCTGTGGATCAATCCAATTTCAATCGCTTTCTGATTTCAAGATCCAATTCCCAGCTGCGCCTGAACTTTCAACCCGTTTCCTCGCCGAAATTTCTCCACCTGTATTATAACTTCGTAGGGACGCTGTAAGAGCCAGCAGAGATTTACAAACATGTTGCTAACTCTGTATAAAATGGAGTTTCGTGGAATGATTGGTTAGGCTGGGATTATTCTCCTTGAAACAAAGGAGTTGGAGGGGAGCTCTATATTCACATAATAACAATTATAAACGTTCAATATTCACTGGATCATGACAGGGTAGATACAGGCAGGTGGCTTGCCCTATGCTGTGAGGAGAGCACCAATCGACATGAACACAGAATTAGGTATTGCCTATTTATTTCAGAAATGATGAGTAGTTTCTTTGCTCAGGGACCAAAACGTCTGTGGCATTTTTGTAGCACCCACTGTTGAGGTTGAGTTGTTGGGTATTTTCAAACTCTGCCAGATAGTTAATCAGAAAGATGATGGAACTTTGTCGAGGTAAGTAAGCAGAATCGAGTTGGAGATTATCAGATCAACCATGAGTTCATTGAATGTTGGGGCAGACGCGATGGAGTGAGGGGCATACTTCCACTTTATTTAACATTTGGTCGAACGCCTTATTTTATGCATAAGTTCAGAATTGTGAGGGGATGGGCTGAAGTGATAAGAAACGTTTATGAAATAGATCAGACAGATCAGGAACAAGGCTCATAAACTCAGGAAGAAGAAATGTGTTGTGCCCTGGGTGCAACAAATTACAGGTGGCTGTGTACAGAAGCTGTGATTGCTGAAGAAAGTTGGTGGACCTTATACAGTTGGCAAGTCAGTGATCACGCTGGATGATGGATCGTTGTATGATTCACACACAGCAGAAATTTGTGGAAGAATGAAAGGTTCGTTTTATTGGAGAAGATTTCTGCGGTTCCGATTACGAGTGACTGTTTGAAATACTGATCAGATCATTGTGTGAAGTGTTTGGTTAAAATACTCATGAACAACCCCACTGGATAAACTTGTGCTCCCGATCTCTTGTTATCTGTTTCTCTTTCTTTCTATGTAACTCCACAGAAATACAAGATGGAATGTGGGGCAGAAAGAAAAATGCGTTCATTCTTATTACAACAATTTAATGCACAATTGAATAGAATGACTGCTCTCGCTCTTCATTTCGACTTTAATGTGGTATCGATTGCTGGTGAATCTCCCGTGCAGTGAAGGGCAAGAAGAAGATTCTCTATCCAGTGTATACCAGAGTGTGAGATGCAAAGTAAAACTGCTGGAGCTGTTTGTGAAGTTAGCAACTGGAGTGTGACTCGAATCTGTGATTGTGGAGCACACCAGTATAATAACCCACCACCATAATCGCTCGGTCTCCTCAGCACATTTTGTAAAACGGTGACATGTGACCTCATCACGGTTACATGCAATGAAAGTCTTGGATGAGAAATTTCCAGAGCGGTACCGAATCCACGCCAATGTGTTTCTGCTTTCACCAGAATTATAAAGACAGCAAATTCTAATAAATAGCCATGCTGGTCAGAATGAATAGCTGTTATTGATACATTCTGAGTCAGAACTGTGTCAGAATCAAACAGAGAACAAGACTTTAACGTCATATTCTCATCTTCATTTGACTCATAATTTCTTCAGTCACTTTCTCTCTCACGTGAAGAAGCAGCCATGGAGAGGGAAATAAAGGCAATGTTGTGGCTCAATGGCCTTTCTCATATGGCTGAACCTGAATTGGATTAAACCACAAGAAACGCTGTTTGTTCGTTTCATTTTAATTTTGCTGCAACCTGACAATGTTCATTGTAATATCGCAAGTGAATTAGATTTATCTCATTGGAACGATTAATGTTGTATTCAAATTTGCTCCGACTTTATTTCAGCTTAAGGAGAATACTTCTTAGAAAAGCAGAGGGTTAAAGTGCAGTTTTGTTTCTCGTTACTTTGGCAGATTTCACCGAGTATTAAATGGACCAAACATCATGGTGATTGTCCTCACATCTTTAATGCATGTGATTAAAACACGAAGTCGATCTCCAAGCAACTGGTCACTTCTTATTCATTATGTAATATCTTCCCATCGCAATAAAAAAAATCCGCTCAGTTCCATTTACAATGCTTTAAGTGGAATATTATGCCAAAGCTTTCGAAATTTAGAGTTTTGGAATCAAATCTTATTCAGCTGCACATCTTCACGAAATGTCTTTACATTTAAAGTCAACCAAATTAGACATTGTTTCCCCTCAACTTCCGACCGACTACACCCCACCCCTATCCTTTACCTAGCCACACGCTGTCTCTCTCATTGTGAAATTTATTCCTTGTATGTCACCAAATGTGCCTTTTCAAATATTTTGTAAAACAGATTCTCGGAGTGACACCGATTCTGTTCTCATCATTTATTTGCCCTTCAAAGGTTTTATAAAAGGTATTGAATGCCTGACATCTAGAAGTTTACTTACTTGAAAGAGGGAATTTTCCACCCATTTACTCTGTCCAAACATGTCATAACCGCGAAAAAAAACCCACTAAGTCTTCCTTGGTTCAGGGATAACTGTTCTCAATTTTCCAAGAAGACAAGTGACAAGAAGACAAATCTCATCCTCAGTACACCTCGCCAGCATAGTCTCTAATGGTTTTACACCCCAGTAAACACCATCATTATCCTCTCCGTAGAATCACATAATCCTACAGTGTAGAAAGAGCATTTCGGTCAATCGAGCCGGTGTCGACTCTCTGAAGGTCATCTCACTCAGACTAAGCTCCCCTCCCTATTCCGTATATTTCACCTGAGGAAGAGTGAGCCCCCCCCCCCCCCCCTTATGATTTCAAATAAACCTGTTGGACTATAACCTGTCATCCTGTGACTTCTGACATTGTCCCCGCGTTACCCATGGCTAATTCACCTAACTTACTTAATTCACTCCCTGGACACAAGAGGGCAATTCAACTTTGCCAATCAACCTAACCCTCCGACCGAACAGCAGTGCGAATTACTGACACAATGTTCCATCATAGTGAGCAATTGCTGTAGCATTTTTTAATGGCTTTATACCCTGGTAACTCAGCCTCATCAAAGCAAATCAACCAAAATTCAATGTATCGAAACGCTACTCTGTCCATTACAATTTCATTCGTGCTGAGGGAAATGTTTCTGCAATCATATTTGAATGGTTTTACGCTGTATCTTCCTCACCGTCCTGCTTCCAGGAAACACTTCAATCCAGTACAAATCTGTCAAATTCTTTTCATTCCAACACAGATACAATGTACAGTTTGCTGAAGTCACGTGTTTGCACCCTCACTGACACTCTGCCTCCCTGAGAGCTGTAGCCCCTCCCCACATTGATTCAGGCAGCACTGTCCTTCCTGTGACATGCATCATCGAGAATGGAAGGAAAGGTATCAATGCCCGAACGGAGTGACAGTTTTTTTAAAAATGCACTGTCCCCAGTGGAGAATTGAGCCCTGTGACAGGCGGGGACACTAACCATTATACTACCGAGGACAGGAGTGTCAAAGGAGGCCCTTCAGCCAATTGTGGCCACACTTGTCAAAAACAACTGCCGAATGAACTGAATCCCATTTCAGAATGCTTATCCCACAGCCTTATATGTCTTGGCATCACAAGTTCGCATCTGAATATTTATTCAGGTTATAAGGGTTTTTGCCGCTCTGAACAATGCAGGCAGTGTATTCTAAATTCCAACCACCCATTGGCTGATAAAATTTTTTGCACATCTTCTCAAACCTTTCTGCCTTTCTCCTTCAGTCTCTGGCGCCTGCTGATCGATCCCTCCATCAATGGGAATCTCGTTCAGTCAAATCTGTTCATACCCTAACTCATTCATGACTTATCTGCATCTCCTTTGCAATGCGACAAACAGTCCACTCTGTCCTGTCTTTCTTCACAACTGAAACTCTTCATCCCAAACAACATCCCGGTAAATATCTCCTGCAATGTTCTCAGTGTGATGACATCCCTACTATAATGTGACTCGCAAAACTGTACACAACACTTGCTTGAGCCTAATGAACATTTGTTTTAAAATTTCTGTATTAGTATGAGGGCGATTCTGGCTAAGCAGAATTTATTACCCATTCCGAATTGCCCAGAGGACAGTTAAGACTCAACCATATTGCTATGAATCTGAAGTCACATGCAGGCCAGACCAAGTAAGGATAGCAGATTCCATACTAAAATGACATCAGTAAACCAGATGTATATTTTTCAACAATCGTCAATGGATCTATAGTAGTCATTGGATTCTTCATCGCATATATTTGCTGAATCCAAATTTTACAATCTCGCATGGAGGGACTCAAGCCCGAGTACCAAGACTACTACCTTGGTCTCTAGATTATCAGTCCTATGAAATTATCACAAGACCAACGCAGAAAGCCATAAAAGCTGATCTTTTCCAATAAAATGTCTTTTCACCAAAACTGCCCTGGGTATTTTCCATGAGCCTGACGCTCCAATTGTCTCTGGCCTATGTCAGTAAAAGCTGCTACATGGGGATTGATTTCACAACCGCGGTATTCAAATGGATCGATTTGTTTGAAGGTCCCGATGGTGGTATTGGGGCACGTTCGCCCAGCAACAGTGACCGCAGCAGCAGCACAGACAGAACAGTATGAATGTGAAAGAGAGTGATAGATTGTGCATTGCCCCAGAGAAATGGGGGGAGGGACGGAAAGGAGGTTTAATGATCGTGGGAAGGAGAGAAATCTCCGACAACGGGTGAGTTTGAATCCTGATATATGAAACGCAGAGATGTGAGAGAGCGGTATTTGAAGGTAAAATAATTAATTTCTTACCATGTGTCACAAAAAAGACAACGGAGAGAACACTTAGTGCCGTGATTTGGTTTCAAATCGAGGTTGCTGTTGTCACAATGCAAAATACTGACAACCACGATCACAGTAACCACAGAACAGGATGCTTGCAAGTAGCAATAATTTTACTCGCAGAGGAAATGTTCGGAAGAACAGCAAATGTACAATATCGGTACTCAGCGAACAGTGACAGACATGTGGGAACTGAGAATGAGCTGAATCTTTAAGTTCGATGTCCTCAGAGGCTGTGGAGATGCCTTGAAAGAGAAAGTTGAAAAATGAGATTGATCGATTTCGACAAAACACCAAAGACTCGGGGGACAGTACAGGATATTGTTGAAATGTATGCTTCAATAGCATTGTAGCTTAACATCGGCACAGCCGCCCAGATCCAACCGGAAATGGGGATGGGAATGAATGCGCAGAGTTACTCTCTGGCTCCAGTGATGCAATAGGTGAGCGTGCTGCCCTTCTATGATGGTATCGAGGCGCACAAAATTCCTCGGTTGAATGTGGTCCTGCTCAAGGGAATCGTTGTCCCTGTTTATACTATCATAGTGATTTCTGGCGCATCTTTCTAAGACCGCTGAGTGCCATAAGTGGAGCGTGTTGAGCCCTTAACTTTGCAGTGGCGGGTTTAAAAGATGATTTTGCTATTTGGATCTGTGTTTACGACACTGGCGGTGACAGCTACATTTGCTCGCATCAGCTCAGTATCAGTTTCTTCCACACAGTCAAGATTTCAACCTGGAGAAGGTGGTGTTGGGGTGATATTTTAAACTGGTCATCCTTGGGGGTTGGGACACGGAAACGGTGATGTTTAAGTTCGACGAATAAAACCTGAAATGCAAGCCTGACCTCAGGAACAGAGATCATGACTTTAATTTCCTGCAAACTCGTTCATTCATGTCCCTTATGCAGGGGATTCTACCATCTCCACTCATCCTGCCTCTGAGAGACTCGAGGATCAGAAAAAAACAAAATTAGCTGACCCTTAGTCCAAGAATCCCCACTGTGTGGGAAGCAGACTAGTCGGCCCTTCCAGTCCACACATCCATCCGAAGCGCATCCCACCAGACCCCACGATATTCCCTATCCCATAAGCCTACATTTTCCATTGTTGATCCCTGTAACTGGCACATCTGAGGTCAGAGGGAGAAATAAAAACACAAACACACAGAGAATGTGCAGACTGCCCACAGACAGAGACCCGAGGCTGGGATCGCACCCCAGTTTGTGGTGCACCTAGACAGCAATGAACGAGGGGCGAATAATAAACGTTGCCCTGACCAGTCATACTCACACCCTGTGGGTGAATGAGAAACAATGAAAATACATTCACAACATGGAAAACGGGATTCGTATCTGTGTGGACACACATTGAAAGGATCGTTAACTCTGGGTAGAAAAAAGGACACTGTTATCACAGAGAAAGCAGGGCAATGTGGGAACTGCTGGAAGGGATTCAATTAACGACAGAAATGGAAACTCATTTAATCAGTAACACTGGTGGAAGACCGTTCACCAGTCCCGTGTGTGGGAAGGGGTCACTGAGCAAAACAACCTCCGGACACTCCAGCAGGATTACATATCCCATCAGGTATTCGATTATGCTGACAATGTTGTTGTTAATCCCAACCAGCTATTTGTTCCATAGCGTCAATCATAGAGTCATACAGCATGAAAACAGGCCTGTCAGTCCAACCAATCCATGCTGAACATACTACCAAACTAATATAGTCCCATCTGCCTCCTCCTGTACTCGTTAAGTGGTTATAATGCCCTTGTAGTTTTATTACTGTGTTGTTAATCCAAAAAAACAGGTAATATTTTGGGGACAAAGGGTTCAGGACCTGACAGGACAGATAGTGGTGTTTGAATTCAATATGCACCTGGAATTGAAGAGTCTCGTGATGACATGAATCAGTTGTGTGGAAACTCCCATCTGATTCACTGATGCCATTTCGGGAAGCAAACTGTCATATTCATCTGTTCTGTCCCACAGGAGACTCCAGATGGATAATACCGTGGTTGACTCTTAAATGTCCTCTGGGAAATAACTGATGTACTAGGCATGAATAAATTTATTTTAAAAATCCCACTTTCCCATTCATGTTTGGAATCAATTGTCCATTAAATGTTGCAAACATACCCTCATCCATCACTTCCTCAGCAAGTTAATTGCACACGTCAAACACCTTCCTTGTAAAATGCCTCACATGACCGTTTAAAAAAAACCTCTCCCTTTTCATCTTAAACAGATGCCCTCTCGCCTTGAAATCCCCATCCTCGGAAAAGGCAGCTATCGTTAACTTTAACTTGCCTCTCAATAATTCATAAACTTCTGTCAGGTCACCGTTCAAACCCCTAACCTCGAGTGAAATCTGTCTCAACTAGGAGAAAGTGAGAACTGCAGATGAGAGATCAGAGTCCAGAGTGTTGTGCTGGGAAAGCACAGCAGGTCAGGCAGCATTTGAGTAGCAGGAGAATCGACGTTTCGGGCAAGAGCCTGATTAACGACACTTGCGCGAAAAAAATATTCTCCTGTTCCTCGAATGCTGCCTTACCTGTTGTGGTTTTCCAGCACCCCGATCTCGAATCTGAAAATAGTCTGGCAACATGCGTGTATACCTTTTCTGAACCTACTCAAGCTGAATAATATCATTCCTACAGATGGGCGGCCAGAACTGGACATAATATTCCAGAAGAGGCCTCATCAATGTCCTGCAAAGCTTCAACATAACGTCCCAACTACGATACACAAAGGACTGAGCAATGAAGGGAAGTATGTTAAATGCCTTTGCAACATCTTGTCTGTAGGTGATCCAAACTACAAGGAATTATGCACCTGCACGCATATCTTCAGTGTTCTCCAACATTACGCAACTTGTTGTTGTACCAAAATGCAATACCTTCCATTTATCCAGATTGAACTCCATGTTACATTTTTTCAGGCCAACGCCTCATTCGATTAAGATCCTTTTGAAACTTAGATAATCTTCCTCACTGTCTACAATTCTGGCGTCGCCTGCAAACCTACGAATCATGCCGGCAGTTAGTTCCACTGTTTTCTCAAATAGATCAATGATTCATATTTACTTGTAGTGGCCGTGATTTAGCAGTGTGCAAATCATACAACAGTTAGTTATGCAATTAACCATGAGGAAGAAAGCCGCAGACTGCAGGGAGATATCAAACAATTGGAATGAAATGGTGAGAGCAATTCAATCCAGGAAAGTTGTTGACAGTGAACCAAGTTCAAACTTCAAACCAGCCGCCCACGCTCCAGTTGTGGCACTCAGCTGCCTCAGCAAGATGCACTGTCGATTGCTATAAACGGGAAAAAAATTCCCTTCTGCCCCGTCTTTGATCAGGAGCACTCCCAACCTCGGAATTGCTTGCGCCTCTAAACCGTCATAGAAATACCGTGCATTCACCGGCTGTGTCACTGGAGCCCTCAAGTACCTGTGCGACCTCATTCCCATCCCGACTTCCAGTTGGATCTTCGTGACTGCGTCACTCAGTTGCTCTGATTCTGGGCCTGGGAATTGGGACTCTGTGGCAGCAGTGGTTACTGCCTTGTGGGGGGAAACTGGTGAAATAGCCGATGTTAAACTGCATTACTCTTGAAGCATACATTTCAACAACACCTGCACTATCCCCGGAATTTTTGATGTTTTGGAGAAATCTATTTATCTCAGCATCCAGCATATTAATCCCAACCAGCTATTTGTTCCATAGCGTCAATCATAGAGTCATATCACCACAGCCACTGGGGGAACCGATATTAAACTGTCAGCCCATTCTGAGTTTCCACATATCTGCCATTGTTCGCTTAACACTGATATTGTGCTTTTGGTGCGCTGCCTACCATTTCCTATGATACTGTACTTGTTGCGCATAGTCGGTCTGCTCGTCTGTGGGATGCCGTGACCGTATAGTGGTTAGTACTCTGTGTTGCGGCCGCAGCAACCTCGTTTCGAATCCGAGTCACGGCAGTGATTCCTCTATGTTCCCCAGTTTTTGTGAAACACAAAGGAATCAGTTGTTTTCACATGATAATTTTCTCCAAGGTGATGATCTTTTGCCTTCAAATTCTGCTCACTCACATCTCTGTGTTTCATATGTCAGAATTCAAATCCACCCGCTCTCAGAGATTTATCTCCCTCCTTCGATCACGAACTGAACTTTCGATCACGCCCCACACCCCCATTTCATTAATTTAGAGATGCCAGTGTTGGACTATGGTGTACAAAGTTAAAAATCACACAACACCAGGTTAGAGTCTACCAGGTTTAACTGAGCACTAGTTTTGGGAGCGCTGCTCTTTCATCATGTGGTTGTGGAGTCATTTCCTATTTCAGTAAGGCACTGCAGCATCTAACACTGACTCTGACATTGATACCGTTCAGTCTGTGCTGCTGCGGTCACTGTGGCTGGGTGAATGTGCCCCAACCCCTCCATCAGGACCTGCAGACCAGTTGATCCATTTGCTTACCGCTGTTGTGAGGCCAATCCTCATGTAGCAGCTTTTACTGATATGGACTTGCGATTATTGGGGGACAAGCTCAGGAAAATGACACAGGACAATATCGAGGAAAAGCAACTTCATTGAGAAAGATTAGTTTCACGAGTTTTCTGCAATGGCCAAGCGCTATTACCACTGGACTGTAAATTCCGACACCAAGCAAATGAACCAGGGACGCGGGTTTGACTCCAACCATGCCAGGTGTTAGAATTGAGATTCAATAAATATCTGGAATTACGAATCTAATAACACCTATAAAACCATGGTCAATTGTTGAAAAAAACAAAACCATCGAGTTCACTGACGTCCTTTGAGGAAGGAACCTGCCATTCTTACCTGCTCGGGCCTCAATGCGACTCCAGACTCACTGCAATACGGTTGAGTCTCAACTGCCCGCTGTGCAATTAGGGTTCGCAATCAATACTGCCGAGCCAGCGAAGCCCTCATACTGTAACAGAATAGGGAAAAAATGTTAATTCGGCTCTAGCTAGATTACTGTGTGCAGTTCTGCAATTCACATTATACCAATGATGTGATCGCACTGGGAACGTTGCAGGACAGTTTCAATGGGATATTGTCTGGGCTGAAGAGTTTCAGTTATGAGGAGAGATTGGACAGACTGGGGTTGTTTGTCGCCGAGCAGAGGAGATTGGAGAAGACATGACTGAGATGTACAAAATAATGAGGGATATGGATAGGATAGACTGAAAGAAGCGTTTTATATTGATGGAGGGATAGAACACTGGGGCCAAGAGATTTTGGGAAAAGGCAGAAATTTTTGAGTAGATGTGCGGAAAGGGTCAGAGAGGCAGAAAATCTTTTAAACTGAAAAAAGATCAGATGTGAATTTGTGATGCCAAAACATATAAGACTATGGGCTAAATCATGGAAAACTTGATTCAGGTCGTTTAGCAGTTATGTTGGACAAGTGCGGCCACAACAGGCTGAAGGGCCTCCTTCGATGTTGTTGTCCTCCATATTACAGTGGTTAGTGCCCCCGCCTGTCACAGGGCTCAATTCTCCGCTGGGGGCATCGTAAAGGTTTTAAACCTGTCGCTCTGTTACCCAGTGAAGGTTAATCATGCTTGCCTTCCATTCTCGATTGGATATGTCACAGGAAGGATAGTGTTGTCTGAATCAGCTGGAGAAGGACTGCAGCGCCTGGGGAGAGAGAGTGTCAGTGAAAGTGCAAACACGTAACTTCTGCAAACTGCACATTGTGTTCGTGTTGCAGTGAAAACCATTATATAGAGTTGTTCCTTACTGATATGTTGATTTGAAGCAGGAATCTGTGGAAGAAAACAGAGTAAACCCATTCAGACCTGAGTGCAGAAACATTTCCAGCAGCACTAATGAGATTGTACAGCGCAGAACCGCGTTTGGATGCATTGAATTCGGGTTGATTAGCGCAGCTTGCTTGAACTCGGCTGAGTTACCAGTGTGTAAAGCCATTATACATGATACAGATAGTGCTCAATGTGATGGTACATTTGCTCAGTGGTTCGCACTGCTGTTAAGTCTGTAGGTTAGGTGGATTGGCCATGCTAGATTGCGCTGATGTGTCCAGGGAGTGAATTCATTAAGTTAAGTGAATTAGCCATGAGTAACGCAGTGATAAGGTCAGCAGTCACACGATGCCAGGTTTGATTCCAGCAGGTTTATTTGAAATCACAAGCCAGAGGTCTGCGGGGATAGAGAAGGAAGCTAGGTCTTGCTGAGATGGTGTTCAGAGTGTCCGTACAGACTCGATTGGCTTAACTGTACTTTCTGCCTTGTAGGGAATCTGTGATTCTATCAGAGAGGACACTGCCAGCGTTTACTGGGCTGCTAAGACATTAGAGACGATGCTGACGGCGTTTAGTGGGGATATAATTTTATTTACTTGTGTTTTGGAAAATTTGAAAATAAACTAAGGAAAACCGAATGGAAGTTTTCCAGAGTATTTCAGGTTTGGAGAGAGTAAATAGGTGGTAAATTTACTCTTTCAATTTCGTAAATTTCTGAACGTCAGGCTTTCAAAACCATCGATGTCGGACAAAGAAAATACGGGGCAGAATTTCTGTCACTGAGAGAATCCGTTTCCAAAATATTTGGAAAGGCACAATTAGAGACACACAAGCAGTGAGTTTCACAAGGAGGGAGACAGCCTGTGGCCAGGTAAAAGCGTAAAAGTGGGGTGTGGGGGTTGGAAGGTGCAAGGAAACAATGTCTAATTTGGACGACTTTAGATGTAAAGAAATATCGAAAACGTATGCAGAAGAATAAGATTCAGCAAAAAATACTCAGAGTTTTGAAAGATTTCTACTAATATTCCACATGAAGCATTATAAGTTGAAATGAGCAGATTTTCTATATTGTCAAGGAAAGATATTCCATAATGAACAGGAAGTGACCCGTCTCTTGGAGATCGATTTCCTGCTTTAATCGCATGCCTTAAAGATGGGAGGACAATCGCCATAATGTTGGGTTCATTTGATACCCACTGAATTCTGCCAACGTAATTGACATCAAAACTGGCATCTTGATTTGTAGTTTAACCTTCTGTTTTTCTCATCAGTATTTTCTTTAAACTGAAATAAATTCGGAGCAAAATTGAATACATTAAACGTTCCAATGACATAAATCCAATTCACTTCGATCATTGCAATGAACAGAGTGAAGTTGCAGCAAAATTAATAAAAAGAAACGAACAAAACTGCATTTCCGGGAATTTTACCCAGTTCAGGTTCAGCCATATGAGAAAGACAATCGATCTAAAACATCACCTTCACTTCTCTCTCCATATATACGTCTTCACGCGAGAGAGAAACTGTCTGAAGAAATTATGCATCAAATGTGCGTGTGAATATGACGGGAATTTCATGTTTGCTGGTTCATTCTGAGACAGTTCCGACGCGGAATAAATCAAGAACAAGGAATTCCTTCCAAGGGCGAGGTCAATACTTTGGATTTTGCTGGTATTATTATTCCACTGAAAGCAGAAACATAATGGTGTGGATTCGATTCCGCTCAGGAAATTTCTTATCTCCAAGGTGCACCATATGTAATCTTGATGTGGTCACATGTGACACCCTTTGCCATGGGCTGAAGTGGTCCAGAGGTTAAGGCGACGGGTTGCTCTGTCACTGCGCATGTGTGGATTTGAATCCTACTCTGGCGGTTACTTCTGTCAAACGCAGCTGAGGTTTCCCTTTGTGCCTCGCATCTTTAGTATACATTGGATGGAGATTCTTGCCCATGCACTTCATTGCACTGGAAATTGGTGATAAATCGATGCCTCATCAAAATCGAAATAAAGCAATTTGTTTCTGTTGTAAGTTAAATTGGGATAATGAAACGGAGTGCAACGTTTCTTTCCTCCTTTCATTTCATCTTGACTTTATATGAATTTACATCGAATGAAAGTGAAACAAATAAGGAGAGATCGAGAGCAATAGTTTATACAGTGGGATTTTGAATTTTAATGTAACACTCCACACAATGTTCTGATCAATATTTCAAACAGTCAACTGGAATTGGAACAGCAGAAAACTTCTCGAATGAAACGAACCTTTCATTCTTTCAGAAACGACTGCTGTGTGAATCATATCGCGATTATCATCCAGCATGATCACCAAGTTGCCAACAACATTAGATCCACGAATTTTCTTTACCAATCACACCTTCTGCACATATCCGTCTGTGGTATGACCAGTGCCATTTGTTGTATCCAGGCCACAGTACATTTCTTGTTCATCAGTTTATGAGCCGAGTTCCTGATCTGTCTGATCAGTTTGATAAAACCTTCCTGTCACATCATCCCATCCCTTCAGAATGCTAAACTTATCAATAAAATATTGAGTTAGACCAAATGATATAGTATTGGAAGTCGGCCATTTAGCCCATCGAGACTGCTCCACCATTCAAAGATCTCATGGCTGATCTAATAATCTTCAACTCCATTCTCCTGATTCGGAGAACCTGGTGTTGTGTGATTTTTAACTTTGTCCATTCTCCTGCCTTACCTCGACAGAGCTTCATCGTCTTTCTGGTTAAATATCTGTCTGGCACAGTTTGGAAATACACAACTCAGCCTCAACAACAGTTTCGGTAGGGGTGTTCCACCGATTCACTGGCCCCTGAGCAAAGAAATGACTCCTAATTTCTGAATTAAATAGGCAACATCTAATTCTGAGTTCATGTACTCTGATGTTCTCCTCATACCAGAGGGTAAACCACACGTCTGTACCTACCCTGTCAATATCCTATGAATATTGAACATTTATAAATGTTATTATGTGATTATACAGGTCCCCTCCGCCTCCTTTGTTTCAAGGAGAATATCCCAGCCTAACTAATCATTCCATGAATCTCCATTTTCTACAGTGTTGACAACATGTCCGTAAATCTCTGCTGTCCCCTGCAGCGTCCTTACATGTTATTAAGCCAAGTGGAGAAACTTATGTGAGGCAACAATTCCAAGCACAGACGGGAATTGGAAATTGAATTCAGACAGCGATTGGAATCAGATCGGTCCACACAAGGACGAAATACACTAATGATAACTCTGACAAATGAGAACCTAATCATATCCCATTGAAATTCAATGGCTTTACTTTAACCAAATTACCCCGTGTAATCGTCCACGGAGCTAGTATTTAGGAAAACGGTTTGAGACTGGCTATAGAAACACTTTGACAACAAAAACATGTCCGTTAGTAGACAGGTTTTGATTATAAACTCAACTCATTTCTCCGTGAATCCTACACCGTTTGCAAGGCACAAATGAGATGTGGTACAGAACTCTCTCCATTTGCCTCGGTGGGTGTAACTTCAATAACACTTAAGGAACTGGACACTGTCCATGACAATGCAGACACTTGACTGTACCCTCTTCGATACCAGAATATTTATTTCCTTCATCACTAAGGCACAATTGCAGCAGAGTGCACCAACTACACGATGGAGTAAGTTATCCGGGAATTGTTAACAGAATTTTCAAAGTTCAACAGTTATACTGACTATAAGGACAAGCTTCGAGGATGCAACGAAACGCCACCATTTGCAAATTACCCTCCAAGGCCCACATTACCCTGACTTAGAAATGAATCACTGATAAACTCATTGAGTGATGAAGCAGTCTTGATGGGCAAAATTGCATACTTCAGCCCTTCGTCTTTTGTCTTAACATTTAATAAATGTTGATTAATGCAGAGACCAGACTTGTTCTCAGTCTTTTAGCCATTTCCTGAACAGGTGGTTGCAAACGTTCTACTATTATCCACAAATTGTGGTCAACAACAGAAAATATCCAAGAACACTCTCAATCAACTGATTCCCTTCAAGATGAAAGCGATGCTGGAGAAGCACAACAGGTCTGGCAGTATCTGAGGAAATATGAACGTTTCGGGCAAAAGCCCATTATTATTAATGAGACTGGGAGTCTATGGTGTGGAATGATAAATGGGCGGGGGTGGGTCTGGGGATAAAATATCTAAGAGTGCAGTAGGTGGATGGAGGATGGGGTGAAGGCAATGTGTCGGAGAAGAGGGTGGAGGGAATGTTGGAAATGAAAATACAGAGGTGGGACAGGTCCGGAGGACAGTGCCAAACTGGAAGTTTAGAACTGTAGTAAGATGGGGGAGTGGGAATGAGAAAACTGATGAAGTCCACATTGAGAAAGAAGATGAGACGTTCTTCCTCCAGGTGACGGGTGGTGAGGGAGTGGCGATTGAGGTGGCCCAGGGCCTGCATGTCCTCGGGAGAGTGGGAGGGGAGTTGAAATGTTTGGTCATGGGCCAGTGAAGTTGCAGGTTTCCTGGAGATGTTCTCTGAAGTGTTCTGTCAGAAGACATACGGTCTCCCCAACTAAGAGGCGACCGCATCTGGAGCAGAAGACACAACAAAAGACATGTGTGGACGTGCAGGTGAACCTTTGATGGATGTGGAAGGCTCCATTGGAGCCTTGGTGAGAGGTGAGGGGGAACAAGTGGGTACAGGTTTTGTAATTCCTGCGGTGGCAGAGGAACGTGCTGGGAGCGAATGGAGGTCATTGGAGGGCTTGGACTTTACTAGGTAGTCACGGAGGAAAAGGTGTTTGAGGAAATCGGATAGGTTTAGGGAGGGAAATATATTCCTGGCGGTGGAGTCAATTTAGTCGTGGCGAAAATGTCGGCAGATGATGTGATTTATGCAGAGGTTGGTGGAATGGAAGGTGAGGACATTCCTCTGTCCTTGTCCCGTCATTGTTGTGTTTGGAGATGTGGAGTTCATGGATGGAGGTGAAAGACATGGCTGAGATGCGTTAGAGGGCATCTCAAACACATGGGAGGGAAAGTTCGGGTCTTTAAAGAAGGAGACATTCTGGTGTGTTCTATGGTGGAACTGGTCCTCTGGGAGCAGATGCAGCTGAGACAGAGGATAGCATTTGTGCATGAGGTGGGATGGGAGAAGATGTAAACCACATATCTGTGGGTGAATGTGGGTTTGTAAAAAAAATCAGTAGTACTGATCTACAGGGATATTTCCCTCCCCATCCCTATCCACTTTCTGCAAAGACCGTTCCCTCCACGACTATCTAGTCAAATCCACGCCCTCCAATGACCCACCCTCCCCTCCCGGCACCTTCCTCTGCCACCACAGGAATTGCAAAACCTGCGCCAACAACCCCCCACTTCCGCCCAATTCCCCAAAGAAGTCTTTCACATCCATCAAAATTTCACCTGCACTTCCACACGTCATTTACTGCATCCATTGCTCACGATGCAGTCTCCTCGACAGTGGGGCCACCAGATACCTTCGCGCAGCGCGCTTTAGAGAACATCTCAAGGACACCGTAAACAATCAACCCCAACGCCCCGCGTCTGAACACTTCAACTCCCCCCGCCTCTCTCCCGAGGACATGCAGGTCCTGGGCTGCCCCCACCGCCAATCCCTCACCAGCCGACGCCCGCAGGAAAACCCCTCATCTTCTGACTCATGACACTTCTACCCCATGGAATCAATGTGGATTTCACCAGCTTCCTAATTTCCACCCGCCCCCACCTGATGCTAGTTCCAACCCTCCTGCTTGACACTGTCCTACTGACCTGTCCCACCTGTCTATCTTCCTTCCTACCTATCCGCTCCACCCTCATCTCCGACCTAACACTCTTATCCCCACCTCCATCCACCTATTGCACTCTCAGCTAAATCCTCCAAAGCCCCACCCCTCCCATTTATCTCTCCAATCTCGAGGCTCCCAGCCTTATTCCTGATGAAGGCTTTTTGCCAAAAACGTCATTTTTTCTGCAACTCCGATGCTGCCTGACCTGCTTGCTCCCTCAGCCCCACTCTAATCTTGACTCTGATCTCCAGCATCTGCAGTACGCACGTCCGTCCAACTGATTCCCTTGTCCATTGATCTTCAGCGATCGTGAATGTCCACGCGGAGATCTCTTTGTCCGCCTACACCACACAGAATACTCACTGTTATTATTTCTTCTCCCCAACTTCGTTAACACTCATTGGTCTGGATTCAATTCCATTCGCCATTTTTCCTTTCGACCTGACTGATACATTCCTGAAATCACTGACATTCTTCGTCATAGTCAACTACACGACCAATTGTTCCATCATCAGCAAACGTCTGAATTCTGGTTCCTACAACTAAGTCTAAATCATTGGTCTACATCAAAAAACAGTGGAACTCCACTGGGTTCGTTGCTGGTTGTGATTAACAGCTGCAATAACGGCTGTTTCGATCTCCTGCAGTCATTTGTAAACATGCTGTTGACTCTGTCAGTTGGTCGCCTGAGGGATCACTTCTCACATATGGGAGTAGTGAATGACCTGTGCGCACTGTGACTGAGCAAATGAGTTTACACCTCAGCGGGTAATTGAATCCCTTACTGCAGTCACCCCATGGCCCTGACTTCTTGGCGCTGCGGGTATCCTTGTGTCTATATAGTTTGATAATCAGTTGAATTCGAGTACACACAGACACGTTACCCATTTTCCCCGTTGTCCATGTATTTTTATTCTTCCTTATTCTCCCATGGAATGCTGTTATCATTGGTCTGAAGAGCATTTGTTGTTCATTCTTAATTCACCTTGAACTGAGTCAGAGGGCATTTATGGGTGAACTACATTGTTATGGGTCTGGAGTCACATGTGGACAGGACTCGTTATTGTCGGCAGATTTCCCTTTCAGCAACAAAATAATGTTATTGTCTCTGTTCCTGAGATTGCGTGTATTTTCCAGATTTTACTCATCGAATTTAAATAACAGCAGCTGCCACGTTCCAGTCACCAAAGATTACTAGCCCAATACATCGCCACTGCACTAACAACTCCCTGCTGCATTTCTCCATTCAAAAAATGACATTGTCAAATCAGATTATCCCAAATGGAGAGAGAATACGACGCGTTTCTGTGTTGGAATGGAAGCAATGTGCGCTGGTTTGGAGTGTTTACTGGAGCAAGAGACTGATGTGCAGACGATGCGAGCAAAAGCAGCTCTTACTGAAAAAGTAACAAAATCCCACTTTGTTGAGGAAAATCTCTTGGAATGCTTTCAATGCATCGGCCTCTCTCTTAAGGCTCCAGCACGCTTCCTCTGAGCCAATCCTCAGTGCTGGTTAATGCTGCTGCTGAATCTTAATAATATAATAAATTGAGACCAATATGCGCTTCCACCTCGCATTTCACCAGAAGCAATCCCAGTGGCAGAATTTCACACGCTTGGATAAATAGACAAAGTCTTTTCCCTGGGGTCGAGGAGTCCAGAACTAGATTTAGTTTGAGAAGGGAAAGATATAAAAGAGACCTAAGGGGAAACGTTTTCATACAGAGGGTGGTTCATGTATGGAATAAGCTGCCATAGGAAGTGGTGCAGGTTGGTACAATTGCGACATTTCAAATGCATTTGGTTGGTTATATGTATAGGATGGGTTTGGAGGGATATGGTCCGGTTGCTGGCAGGTGGGACTAGATTGGTTTGGGATATCTGGTCGGCATGGATGGGTTGGACTGAAAAGTCTGTTTCCGTGCTGTACATCTCTATAATTCTATTACTCTATGACCGGGCCTTTACCAATCATGTCACTGGTGCCACAGAATAGCTTCACGTGCTCATTTCCACCCCCACTTCCAGTTTGGTATTCGGGGATGCGCCACAAAGTTTGTCTGATTCCGGTTCTCGGATCTCGGGTTATGTGACTGACTGCAGCAATGGGTACTTCCTTGTGTGGGGAAGTTAGTGAAGCAACCGTGTTAAAACTCATTGCTATTGAAACATACATTTCACAATATCCCACACTATCCCCTGAACCTTTTTGTTTCTAGAAATCTATCAAACTCAGTCTTCAACTTGCAGTACTCGCTCGAACAACCACAGCGTCTAAGGATATCGAATTTAAAGATTCAGCTAATTCTGAATTCCCACATGTCTGCTATTGCTCGCTTAATATTCCTGTTGTGCATCTGCTACTTTTCCTAACATCTCCTCTGTCACTGTAATTATTGCTGTTTTTAAACATGTGTCTCTGCATGGCTCAGTGATGGTTTTAGTGTTAAAATATTCTGCATTGTGGCCGCAGTCAGCTCGTTCGAATCCGAGTCACTGCATTTTACTCCTTGTGACTCATGCTGAAGAAACAGAAAGGAATTAGTTGATTTTACATGAAAGCATTCTCAGAGTTTATGAGTTTTTTCATTAATCCCCTCTCTCACACACATCTCTGCGAGTCATATATCAGGACTCAGACTCACCCATTCTCGGAGAATTCTCTGCCTCCCTAAATCACTTACCTCCTTTCAGTTTCCCCTCCCATTTCCCTTACAATCACTTTCACATTTATACGGTTCAGTCTGTGTTGCTGCACTCACAGTTGCTGGGTCACAACTCCCAAGTGTCACCATCGGGATCTTCAAGCCAGTTGATCCATTTCGATACCGTGGTTATGAGATCAATCATGATGTAGCAGCTTTTACTGACATGGACCAGCGATTATTGAAACATCAGCCTCAGGATAAGGGGACAGGGCAGCATTGGAAAATACATTTTATTCAAAAAACACCTGTTTCTGTGGACTTCCGCATCATTTATTTCACATGAGCATGCGCCTCTAGCTAGATTATTGTTTGTAGTTATGCAGTTCACATTACAGGATGTGACAGCACTGGAAACGATGCAGGGGAGATTTGCCAGGATATTGTCTGGGCTGAAGAAGTGAGATTGGACAAACTGGAGTTGTTTTTCTTAGGGCAGAGTAGATTGAGATGGGCTTGTTTAAGATGTACAAAATAGTGATGGATATGGATAGCGTAGGCTGAAATATATGTTTCACTTTGATGGAGATTTCAATCACGGCGCACCATCGATTTAAGGTCAGAGGCGGAAAGATTACAGTGAATGCGTGGAAAAACGTTTTCCAACACAGTGTATGCAAGGATCGGAGACGCAGAAATCCACACAACTTTACGAAGTGTTAAAATGTGACTTTGTGATGCCAAGATATACCAGGCTATGAGTCAAGTGATTTGAAAAAGAGTTTGGATCGTTAAACGACTGTTATTGAGCAATAAAGATGCTCCATTCCAAGCGCACGTTATTAATACCAGTCTTTCCATTCTCGAAGGAAGAACTGCGCTGTCTGAATCTGCGTGGGGGAGTACTAATGCTCCCAGGTAGACAGATTGACAGTGACAGTGCAAACACGTGTCTTCTGTGAGCTGTACCTAATGTTGGTGTTGGAATGAAAATCATTAGGTAGTTTTGCTTCGTAGAGAGGTGTTTACTTATAGCAGGAAGCGCAGGAAGATATACAATCTACTGCCCATTCCCCACGAGTTCATAACACTGAATACCGGCACTATGGAAGACAATTTCTCTCTGGACACCATTCTCCAATCCTCCTTGACCCCCAGCACTTCCCCATATGGCACCATTCCACGAAATCCCAGAAAGTGCAATGCTGCTCGTTTACGATGTCTCTCCTCACTGTGGAAGGTTCCAGTGACTTATCTGCCCATCACTCAATTTAGCAAACTGCATTTCCAGGTCACAATGTGATATCGTCTGGACGAGGGAGAGAAAAACAGAGCGGGTGTAAACGTGAGTACACATACGTTCTGTCTGCAAGCAAAAAAAGACCCTGAGCTTCTAGGTTCCTGTCAGTGCAACGTCCCACTGTGTTCCCATGCCTCCATTTCAGTTTGGTCTGCTGCAGAGCTCCCGCATCGCACAGCGCAAGTTGGAAGAGCGGTACGACATTTCTTACTGAGAGACCATGCAATCTTCAATACCCAACATCGTGTTCAAGCATTTGAGACCCTGTCCACCTTCTTTCACGTTCCTGCCCCACCTAGACATACCATTCGTTCCAAAGGCGGTTCGTTTGGCTCGAAAATCTCTCCTAAGATGCACTGGACCTGCTGATATTGTTCCGATATTTCTGCTTTTCTTTGGATAACTTTATTCTGTTCTGATCACCAGCCTTCAGGAAACGTGTGTTTGCACCGGAGCGTGGTCAGAGGAGATTTACCAACGTGGTGCCTGAGCGCGACCATTCCCCCTGTGAAGATAAGTGAAAGTGAGAGCTGCAGGTGCTGGAGCTCAGAGTCGAGAGTGTAGTGCTGGAAAAGCACAGCACGTTAGACATCATCTGAGGAGAAGAGAATCGGTGCTTCAGGCACAAGCCACCACCATTCCATTACTAGCCGTTGCCTGGAGGAAGAACGCTTCATATTCCACCTTAAGACCCTGCAACCATACGGGATAAATGTGTATTTCAACAGCTTCATCATTTCACCTCCCCCCACATTATCCCAGTCCAAAGCCTCCAACTCGGCACTACTCTCTGGACCCGGCATAGAATCCCCCTTCTGAACTATCACCTTCTCCTTCACCTTCATCCACCTATCGCTATCTCAGCTATCTGACCACGAAGCCCATTTCCCTCCCACAACTCCGACACAAAAGTCTCATTCCTGATGAAGGGCTTATGCCTGAAACATCGATTCTCCTGCTCCTCGATTGCTGACTGACCTGCTGTGCTTTTAAGGTACTACACTCTCGCCACTGCAAAGATAGATGAGCTAGACTGGTGCTCTTTATCTGAGAGCGGAGAAAGCTGAGAGAGGAATTGATTCACGTGCACAGAAAGGGGATAGATGTGAGTGACCGGAATAAACTTCTTATGGGTAGTGTTAACAACCAGGATATAGATAAAACGCTAGAAAGAGTATGTTCAGAGAAGATTTAGGAAGAATGTTTCCATCCTGAGAATGTTTTTCTTTATCTGGAACTCACTATTGGAACGTGTGGTAAAGCTAAGAGTCATCAAAACACTTCAGGAGTATTTAGCCGAACACTTGAGGAGCTAGAGCATGCATGGATAAGGGCCAGTCACTGGAAAGTGGTGCGAGGATAAACAGATGTTTGATGAAAGACTTGAACACCGTAACTTTGGGTACAGTAAAACGGAGGCTAGCACAACTCTATGGCACAATGAAAGACGTGTTGGACTTGTACTGTATTGTAAAGATTGCGATTCAAAGTTTGTGGCTTTGAGTTACACCAGAATCGGAGTTTAGTTCAGATCTCAGCTGATTCAATGATTGTTCTGCTGATTCATCATTAGTTCCCGTTGTCTGGAGTTCTCCGCCCTGATACTGACCAGAGAAGATTCCTCACTTTCTGGGTAGTGAGATTTGTGGAAATCATATCATTTGAAACATGATCAGCCCAGAATCGGCTTCTCACTCACAAAACCTAATGCAGAAGCCCACTGTCTCTAAACACATTTCCCTTCCACAGTTGCACAGAGTTTTTCGGTTTATTCAGTGTCTTTTCCCTTTGGGCGACAGTTTGATGTGGATGCTGGGAAAAGACATTGATGTGTTCAGTCAGCCATGGTGACATCAAATGGCGTGGTAGCGCTGGCGGGCGAAAAGACCCACTCCTATTCCTCTCTGTGTGTGCTGGTTCTGACAGACGGTTTTAAAAGATAACGTGATGAGGACCCTGTGAATCTACACCACGGAATACCAAGGACCTCCCCTTTAACCCACTGCTCACACAGCTGGAATACACAGCTTCTTTTGCAGCTTTAGATCAGACAGTGGAGGTTTCTCGCAGGCGCTCTATCAGACTGCATGTTCCTTCACACAGGTTTACAGCTGGACACATGGAGCAAACGGTCGTGTGGATATTGGGGATGCAGGGAAAATTTTTCCCTTTGCCTGGCTAGAGTTCTGACTACAGTAATAAACATGAATTTGGGACATTCAGTATCTCACTCTGGATTCTGCTCACTTTACAATTTAAACTGAAATTCAATTTACTCTTGCATGACATTCTTCTATCTTCATTATTCATGAAAACTGTGCATCATGTCCTTGGATGTAGCCACGGTGAAATTGATGATGAGTGCAGTATGTTTCATGTTGTCTGTAGGAACTTGCAGAAGGAAGTTAGTGAAGAGTCATTGAATCGTATACTGCGCCAAATTGAAGCCGACCGAATGAGAAGCCCTGTGACAGCAATAATATAACATTGTCTGTAAACAAAGCAGCGACCCACGGAAACCCAGTTTTCAATCAAGTCTATTTTGCGCAACATTTTTCTGTGTCCCATTTCCTGAACCTGATGCTCGAATAGTCACAGGTCCATATCAGTTCCTCCTCCACTTCCTTAGCTTTAACTTCAGAACAACTTCTAAATGTAGAACAGGCGGGTCGAAGGTCCCAGAGGTACGAGTAGGGCACTTTGTAGGCTCGCTGCTGGGGCTCCAGTAGGGCAACTGATCAGCGCTTGGTACTTAACAGCGTGTAAAAATGCCGCAGTTGTAATTTCAATAATTGTCTAAAGCTGCTTTTACTGACGTTAATCAGGAAGTATTGGAGCACTAGACTGAAGCGTAGTTGAAGAATAATGTCCAATAAAGCAGCATCAATTCTAAAACTCCAGTTTCTGACTTGTGGGATTGTTCTGTCTTTGGGAAAGTTATCAAGTATTACCGGTAAAACTGCACATACTCCCCGGATGATTATCCATCTGTGGAGGGAGAAACAGCGGTGACATTTGAGCTTGATGACCTTTTTCAAATCTCTGACACTCTTGATTACATTCTTGAAAAGGCTGTTAAACTCGTTTCATATAATCTTGTTTGCTGCAAGCTCACACAGCTCATTAAACCGTTCGAAAGGAATTAGATTTATCTCTTTGGGTAGACTGAATGCTGTCAGTGAATCTGGTAAAGTCATGACAAATAGTTTTGCTGCTGTGCAGAACAGAGGGTTCCAACAGGAATAAGGACGAATCTTGTCGCTGGATTTTTCGGGAGGAGATCATTGAGTATGAAATGGACTCAGTCCCGTTCCTAGTCATTGTGACCAAATGTTCAAGGCAACAGATGGCAGTGATAATGATGCTTGACATCGAAAGGTCCATTCCTACTCACTAGAGTCACCATTGTATTACAGATCACGTGAGCGGTGGAGATGATGATCCTTATGGCAACCTGAGACAGTGCGACAATTAATTCCACGTTGTTAGTCTCACTCTGTACCATAAACTAGTTAGCTAGCGGACTGAGGTAACCAGCTTCCATTCAATGCAAAGCTAAAACAAACAGTTCAGTACATTAACAATTTTTAGTCGTTCACGCAGAACCAGCGGCGACACCTTTCAACACCACCAGCTCTTCTTACACTTAACATGTTCAGTTGACGGTGTTATGCGATTTCTTTCCGATGAACGCTAAACAATTCGTGAGTGTGTCACTTTTGCTTCCCCATCTAGGCAGCCCAGAGTCCCTGTCCCTGTTAAATTCGCTACTTGTGTCTGCACGTGGCCTTTCAAATATGCTGGAATCATCTTCTAAAATTTTTCTTTTTACTTTCTGAAACATCATCTTCGATTTCAATAACTCTCAGAATGAAAAGTACCTGATGTAAACCTTTGTCGTTCCTCGCTGGATTTGAAGCTCTAACCTCGAGTTATACACTCACCCGAACGAGGGAATTTCCCTCCTATGTACCATAACCGACCTCACATCAGCTCGAAAACTTCCATTGGGACACAACCCAGTCATTCCTAATTTTTGTCACGTGATTCTTCATCTATTCCACCATCTCATTAAACCCCTTTTATTCTTATCTCGTGGCTTTATCTCCCAGTAACTCTCATTTCCGTCATCCCTAACGATTTTGTATCAAGGGAACTCTGACCATATCCTTCCTAACCATATTCCACCCCCCAACCCCCGTGTATTTCATCATGTATTTATATCCCAGTAAATTTCGTCCTGAGAAATGATGTTGGGTCTAATTCATCTCATGAAAACTTACCACATTATGGGTACAGGAAAGGTGTGGACTATTTCACTTACAGCTGAATCGGTTGGTTGCAGCAACATTGGATCAAATCGCTGTCACATAGGTGATTGTTGTTCTCATTTTTATTTCTTCTGAACGTGTGCTGAAGCAACACAGTGAGGACTCAATTAATATTGTAAGGCATACATAAAGGGGCGTGTTAAATCTGAGGTTATGTGAATTGGGCTGTTTTGATGAACATAGACCAGAGATTATTCAAATCTCTGCACATGAGATTGACAGAGACCGATGTTGTGCGAAATCGACTGCCTTGGCAAACGCCAGTGTTATGAAGTTTTGGATGTAATGTACTTTTAATGGTGCTGAAATATCTCGCTAGCACAAGGAGTCCAGAACAAGGGAACAACATAACATTTGGTCGAAACAACTAAGAGCTGTGTTACATGGATACAAAAACAAATGCGAATTCGGCCAATCAGTTTAAATTATGCCCCAATCAAGTTTGAATCTGGTATTTTTACAATGTTAAAACCATTGAAACGATCCGACGTTTTGTGGGACATATATCAGACATTTTGAACAGTTACCCAGAGCGGCAAAGAACAGCAAAGAGAGCAGCTAAAAGACCATCAGATGTGGGATGCCAGTAAAATCTCCAAGGGGTGACTATCTGGAGAAATAGATTGCACAGAAAAGAAGCATCAACACCGACCTGGAGAAATAAATCTACGGAGGAAGATACAAAGAGAAGATTCAACAACTGGTTGGTTTTTAAATTTGAATTTTTTTGAAAATGTTAATGGGGTCGTGGATGGGGAAGGTGTTGTAGAGCAGAAGGTTAAAGACCGGTTCAATGAAAGGAGTTGTAAGTAGTTTTAAGTTGACTTTCTCTGTCAAATGTTTAAAAAAAAATAAAGTTGTTATTTTTAACTTTAAATAGTGATTTTTGGGATAATTCTTTGCCTCTTGAATTTGAACAGAATACAGCACGGGGTGAATACTTCCTGTTTTGTTGGTTTACATTAACAGACGGGGTTTACCCCGTCACATAACACCAGATTCTGTGGTGGCTTTGTTATTTCGCTCATTCGTGCATTTTGCCTCATTACCGATTTTCAAGTTGTCCCGTTACACAAAAGGTCCGTGTTTTGTACCATTGTACAAAAGGTGTAGTGTGTCTCAGCGACATGGCTCCCTACAATAAAATTCGACGCTGATTCAATCTATCTATCCTGATATTGACCTATGCGCACTGCGCACTCTCCTCCAGTCTGGAAAACAATCCCTTCACAGTTAATGTTACATCCCGCTCTCAAGGTGCTTTTCATTCCATCGCTTTCAATTCCTCACAGAATCCGTTTCAACAGGTTTTGTCACTGAGTCATTTCTTTGTTTGTGCTCAAACCCGGTGAGCAGAGGGTCACAGTTGGAGAGTGCTGAGCCCATAATCCAGATGGCTGACCACACTGTGCACTGTACTCTGCTGTTCATCATTTCACTAACAGCAGGTAGATGTATCTATTCTCTGCAAATTTTCACGCCTGTTTTCAGAAGCAAGATAAACAGTTCCTGGTTCCTGCTTTTGTTGTCACACAGACCAAGATTGTAAATGCTGGGAACATGCATTAGTCAAGACTGTTTGCTCTCCCTCATCCGTTTGCTTTTCAGGAGTTCATCAGATGATGGTCTGAATCGCTGTCTTCTATTCCCTGTTACTCTGGGATGATGTGAACTGTGAAATCTATTCTCTGAGCTTGGTGTAACGTGCTAAAGCTTATACACATCAGGTGCAGTGTGCCTGAGGGACAGGATTTGGTGCAGTCACATCCCATGCAGATTCAGACAACCGACCCCTCGTTATGACTTCGAGAAGGACACAGACACTTTCCCGATGACTGGGCGAGTTTCTCTTTCCCAGCAGTTCTGCACTTTTCTTTTTGTCTGAGATGGCGTTATTTGCACAAGGTTCCCAAAAGAATATGAGGTCCTGTGTCTGCACGATCTCCGTTTTGTTCAGCTTTCCAGAACTTCCAGAACTCCCTCTCCCTCTAACACCCTCCCGCGCTCCAGAACCCTGTAGTTGAAAGGGAACTGAAGCGCGCATTCACGTTTCTCTCCCACGACACTGATTGCTAATAGAAGATGAGTTCGTCCAGCTGCCAATGGTGGGAGCCCGCTCGCGGGGGATGTGGCCAGTACAGCCTCCTGGGAACCAGGAGTCAGAACGGCAAGGAGCTGTTATTAAAACTTAATGCTTCTTTCAATCCGAAACAACAGAAAAAAAGGTTTTTTTAAAAACAAGGAAACTCACTTGATTTATGGATCATGCTTCTGCTGGTGTCTGGCTTGTTGGTCTTGGGTGTGATGTCGCCTCGCGTGGGTGATCTAAGTGCAAGAAGTTACACTTGAGCCCTGGAGTTTTGCATCCAGTTCCATTTTTGACTCAGAAGTTATAATTGTGATGACATCGAGTTCAGATCAAGGTGCTGAAACTTAAAGACACACAACAGCAACTCTTGTAGGCCATTACAAGACGGAGAAATGAATTCTCTAACTTCAAAGGATGCTGATTCTGTAAATGTAGATTTTGCCGAGTGCACGACCTGTGCGGAGTAACCTGAAACCTTGATCTGTCCAAAATGTTGTTTTTCTCAGGCTGTGATCTGCATGTCCTTGATTGCTATGATCTGCCTTTACCAATCGCAAACAAACGTTTTCACTACACTCAGGTACATGTGACAATCAATCAATCAAATAAAGTCAATCAATCGAACCACACAGAGATTTCCTTATTGTTTTGTGCCAGCACAGCGAAGGTGGGCTGCATAGCCTCACTTTGCACTGTGAAATAATTTGTGATTCTGAGTCAAATCAAAGTTAATCCAACAGAAAGTGGGAATTTACTCGCAGGTTATAGTGACACAGCCAAAATACATCTGAGCCACAGAGTATCACACAGTAATAGTGAAGACATTTTGAAATCATCCTTTGAAGTACATGCCACACGCCAGATGAAAAGCTGAAGACTGTGTGAAACTGCTATGTTTAGCGCTGACAGAACAGCCCAGCGGGAGTGTATTGGACTCATAACCCGGAAATTAATGGATTTAAAATGTCCTTTGCTCGTTGACAATTCCACGTTCCACTGTGTGTACTGCCCCCGCCAGTGTTTCTCTATAACAGAGCTCTATTCTACGCATTGCATGTTGTTTCCTCTTCCGCTTCCTTTCACTCAATATATCTTAAATGAATATTTCGTACTGATACACCCAGGAAATTTACACAAGTGAGGAAACACACTGGTGAAGTTCTGGAAGCTCTTTTCGTGTTCTCCGTCGATCTGCTCTGTTGTGATTCGCAAAATCACTCGCCAGAGCTGGGAATATACTGGTGAACGTGAGATATATCAGTTGCAGAGTGCAGTATGCGCATGACGCCCTGCAGTTATTCCCCCCGCTGTTTCACACAGCAGTGTTCTCCCTGTGTAACGAAAATCTGTCAATTACAATTGGATCAACTTGTTGGATACAGCGTCACGATGCAAACACAGCTCCGCATTATTAGGACAGACATCACCAATTATGAATAACCACAGAGATATACAAGCGACAGAGAGTCGCCATAGACTCGATGGGATGGACAGCTTCTGTCGGCGCGTGAGTGACGCCCCTCTTCCTGTCTGTAGGACAGAGTGGCTGATGATGAAACAATGTCTCATTGTTCACCCTATCTTCTGTGTTAGACTGCCTCGCAGCTAAGGGGCATGGCGATGGCTCTCCGTGAGTGAGGGTTTCACTCGGATTGTCTTCATTTGGGACAGTTGGGGCTCAGATGATAACTGCTGCCCGATCGCAGCAAAGAAACCGACGTTACTGTTACAAAAGCCTTTCTGTGTGAAGATGGATTCTGGAAAGCAAACAGACTGCACAAAAATGCTCTCGCATGAATTTACCTGATGGTAGAGAATCCGGATTACATTTCTGTCTTTCCCAAACGCTCAACATCTTTATCGCTCTCTCAGATAAATGATATTTGGAGGAAGTTTGCAATCAATCTTGCTGATTTCCAGCACTTGATGGAACTGTGCGCCGATGAGAGTGAGATTTAGAGCATATCCGCGCTTGCCTACCCTCACACTGCTTGCAGGTGGAGGGAAATAGCTGAATACCCCTCTGATGGAGTCTAAGTGGAAGGGATAAACAGCATTGTCCCGTGAACAAGGAGAAGGAATGAGAAAGCGATATTCTTGAAACTCTTTGGTGCTGAGAAAACCGAGAGCAAAGTGCAATGTTGTTGGATTTGAGCGGCTTTTAGCTGGTTTGGTGTTGGAAAGGTAATAATGTCACTAGTCTACGGGCATGATCTTCGCTTAGCAGCCTGTGTTAATACCGGCATGTGAGGATGTCTTACTTCAAGACACCATCAAACCTTGGTTGTTTGATTGCACTTTTGCTTGGTCACCCTATCAAATGTATGATAAAAAAGGTGTAAATTTTGAAGTTGCACCCCTTGAAATAACGTTCAGTTCAGGGGGAATAAGTGTCATTGTAGTGGGTATGGCACAGTACCACATGTAGTGAAAGCGAAACAAGTGTTTCAGGATGCTCACCCACACAATCCCACTATGAATCAATCCCACATCTGGATGTTTGCACAGTTCTGGATTTGAAACTTTAGGAAGTGGGGACGTGAAATGATTGGAAACAGCGCTGAACAGGTTGATGGGAATGGTATGGAATCTAAGGAATGTCAACAATAAATGTGATTTGGAAAGTTCTGACAGTTCTCCTTGAAGAGCAGAAGGCCGAAAGCTGGCCTTGCAAAACCTTTCCAAGACATGAATGGGTTAGACAGAGGAAATAAGGAAGGGAGAATGCTCCCTACACCTTAAAGAATCGAGAACGATTCGGCAGAATTTTAAAGTCATTAGCAAAAGAAGTAAAATGTACATGAGGAGAAACGGTTTCACATTGGGATTTCTTAGGGTCTGTTAACCACTCCCTGATATTGACAAAGAAGCAGTTTCAATCGAGTTATTTAAAAACTAATTCATGTTGATATTGAAAGTAAAAGTGTGCAGAGTTACAGGGAGAAGGAAAGAGAATGATACCAAAAGAGAAACGCATTTATCTCTCTGGACAGCCAGCACAGCTAAGGTGGTTTGTGGCAAATTTGTGATTCTGAGTGGAATCACAGTTAGACGAACAGAATGTAGGGAAATAGACCACGGTGATTTTGGCACAGCCGGCACACATCTACACAACAGAATATTATCCAACATGTACATGTCACAGGGAGGATGGCGCTGCCTGAAAATCCTGCAGGGTGTCCTGCGGATTTGACACAGCATCCTTCACTATTCAGACACGACCAGGGCTCTATAGCATGGCCAAGCCGCCTAAGCGGCAGGATTGAGGTTCCGGTTTGGCAGGCAGCGTAGGTTTGAATCCCACTGCTGCAATTTCATCGCATCAGCTGCAGCGTGTTAAAGTGCCATGGTCAAAGCAGGGCTACAGGTCTGCTTTTTGGAGAGTTAACTGCAGTGTGGGAGAGCGCAGACTTACTCAAAGGAGTCAGTGTCCGTGCTGTCATGACGTGTTCGCCTCCCACACGATAAATCGAGGGCTGAAGCATCTCTACTGCTGCTGTTTCGTTCCAGGCAAGTTGAATTTTCACTGGAAGCGAAGAGAGATTGTTGTTTCATCGCTATTGTGAAACAAAGTTCTGCGGTGACTCTACTCGTCGTTATTTGGTTTTCTGGCAAATGGGAAAATAATTCCAAATGAATTGCGATGTCATATGTTCTTACATTTCTCCCATTTCCGTCATTTCTGTCCTGGAGACGTCGGAAGGGAAATGTAATATAATCGCAAATGTGATTGGGGAAATTCACTTTTTATGGCCCACTCTTATTGTGTTCTTTCTTTCTCTCTTTTCAGTACTTTCTGGGAAGTGGCGGTGCACTAAGGCTCCAGGATGTTTGAAAGAGTAGTCTGGAATTGCACTGCTGTTAGTTGTGAGATTCGTACATGACTCATGCTTTTGGTTGTGCACACCAGAACCTACCCTCGCCCTTCCTGACCCTCTTCTCTCCTGGATATCAACTACCCCTTCATCCTCCACCCATTGTCTGGTGTGTGTTGTCGACAGGCCTTTTTGTCTGTCAATTTCACTGTCCAGCTTCCGTCCCCCGGGAACCAGCATCAACATAGCCGCCACTCATGGACTCACATCTAGAGCTCACTTCCCCACTAACGATCACTGGCAGGTAATTTGCCAGAGCACAAGGTGTTGCAGCAGAAGTGCAATTCAGCGCAGAGCAGGCTGCACTGGCCTGCAAAGACCCAACGGCAGTCCCACACAATTCCTTTATGATTAAGAACACGTGGCTCCCCAAAGATCGCACAACCATGATAGGGCGTATTGTACAACCAACAATACATTTTACACCCTTTGGACAAGACACAGATCTCTTAGTAGAGCTTGCATTGATTGGAGAGGGCGGGTTTTGTGTGCGCTGTGCTCCCGCTTTACTACAAGCTACTTTTACAAAACAAGGCCCAGGCGCTGCCTCCTCCTACGAGAGCCCACTCTTATTAGCTGATCTCCCATAATCACTGTGGGCACAGCAATAGACCCATGCAGGCCAGCTATTGTCCGCGCAATCATAGACAGTTGCACTCAGACAGGGAGCAATCCTGGCATCAATACCAGTATCACCCGCAGCAGTATTGGGAATCAAACCAGTTATTGAATCACTTTTGCAACAGGGAATCCTTGTGCCCACAACCAGCCTATGCAGCACTCCCTTCTTATCTATCCCGAAGCTTGGAAGACCATGAAAATGACACTTTGTGCAAGATCTTTGGGCTGGCAATGCCATTATTGTTCCCTGCTTCCCAGTTGTCCCGGACACAAATACTATTCTGACCAGTATCCCCGCCTCCTCCACCTGATATTCTTGCAATTGACCTTTGCTCAGCCTCATTCTCCATTAAGTTAGCCCCTGAAACTTTATGTTTTTACATATGGCGGCTGTCAAAATGGACCGGCTTTCCCTAAGGGTGTTCGGAGAGTCCCACAATTCATTGCTGCTGCAGTATACCTCACCCTATCCACCCTTCACGTGCCATGCCACAGCATCTTCCTCCAGTATGCGGATGGTCTGCTATTGGCTTCCACCTCCGCTACTGCATGCAAGCAGTTTCCGGTGGCCTTGCTCTGCAGTCTGGCAAAGGATGGGCATAGGATGTCCATCAAGAAATTGGAGCTTTGTCAGCAAAATGTCTAATATTTGGGGTGCGACCTTTCCTATGGCCTCAGAGCACTGTCCACGAAGCAATTAGCTGTCATCATCCAGCTTCCCCTGACTGTCACAAACAGGTAGCTGCAAGTGTTTCTGGTACTGGTAAACTACTGCAGGCTCTGGATTCCTGTCCATTGTGCTATTGATGAACCTCTGTGGGATGCAGCTTCCCCTAAACAGCCAGCCAGAGTGAAGTGGACACCCGAATGCAACGGGCATTCACTGAACTGAAGAAAAAACTCATCTCCACTCCTGCTCTGGTAGTCCCAGATTAATCACATCCCTTCTACCAAGTCAGAAGGCTTCACGTCTGGCATTTTCACACAGCTTCATGGGGATTTCCGTCACCCTGCTACATTTTATAATGTTTAGTTACCACCTATTACGAGCGGAATGCCAGCATGTTTGTGCGCTGTGGCAGCAGCCACAGTAACAGTGGATAAGGCCACCCCCATTGTGCTAGATCACTCGTATACTGTGTTGGTCCCACTGTCGCTCTCACTGCTGCTTATTTCAGCAGCAATCCAACATTTTCCTGCAACTCAGAGAACTGGTCATGATGTCACTTTGTGATCTCAGCAAGCATTTCCCTACACCACGCCCAAACTTTGAACCATACCACACTAATTCCGCACACCTAACATGATTCTGCAGACAACCACAACTGCTTGGACATGGTTCTGCATTCCTGAAAAGGGGGCCCTGTCAGAAACGTTGAATTTCCTTCTTCTCGGATGCTGTCTAACCTGCTGTGCTTTTCCAGCACCACTCTCATCTTGACACGAATCTCCAGCATCTGCAGTCCTCACTTTTGCCTGGTTGAGCAGGTGTCCAGACCCGTCTGAGAAATCCCTGACCAGATTCGCTTCACCAGCAGCTCTTCCTTCTGGCCATCAGACCAATACACATTAGCAGGACATGCCATCTGCAACCCCTTCAGCACTCTTGAATGAGCTGCATTACCAGACGGGGTGTCCACACAGGCAGCAGAGCTCTTTACTCTCACCAGAGCCTGCAATCTGGCACAGGGTTGCACAGCCAATATCTACACAGACTCCAGGACTCTGGCACAATATGGAAACAGGGGGGTTTATCGGCTCAGCAGGGAGACGAATCAAACATGCTGCACACATTGCCAACATCCGAGAAGCATCTTGCTACCCGCCGCTGTTGCTATTATAATATGTGATGCCCACAACTCTGCCACCGACCCCATCACCTGAGCAAATGCATCTGCTGATACAGCCACCGGGGACTCTGCACTAACACTGGTCAATTATGCCCTGCAGACCCCAAAGGGTGGTAAAACTTCCAGAGTCCCCTGACCCTCTCGATGCGTCCGAGCAGCTCAGCAAGCCGCCACACCAGAAGAGAGGGCCGCATGGGCCCACATTGGTGCCGTGTAATCACCATCCTTACAGGTTCTTAACAATCCCGATGGCTGCATCATCTACCTGAAAGCCCATCTGCACTTTCTGGTCCGGATGGCACACAGAATCGGACACACAGACAAGATGCTGTCAGCCATTCCTGGTATGCAGCGGGATTCGCTGCAGCTGCCCAAGCCCTGCTGTCACAGTGCCTTGTCTGTCTACCGAAAAATGCAGGGAAGCCAATGGCCAAACATGATTATATACCAGTTCCTGAGGGTCCATTCACCCACCTTCTAACTGACCTTGCCCATATGCCTCAGAAAGAGGAATACACAAATGTCCTATTTATTGTCGGCATTTTTCAAAATGGGTAGAGTCATTCCACATCAAATAAATGCCACCAGAGCAGTGGTAAAATGTATCCTGCAGAGTTTTATATCCCAGGGCGCATAGAAACATGCGGGGGATGGGGCCCATTTCAACTCAAAGTTCATTGCTGCTGACTGTTACACCCTCGGGATACGCTGGAGATACCACATTCTATACCACCCCCTCAGTCATCAGGAATGGTGGAAAGAATGAACGGCACCCTCAAAACCATCCTCCCCAAAATCACTCAGGACACAGGACTGGCTTGGCCAGACGGCCGGCCACTGGTGCTTTATACAGTAAGAGGACAGGGAAACCGAACGACGGAAATTACACTCTTTGAATTGCTAACGGAACGACCCATTCCCACAGCCAACGGACCCCCAAAACTAGCCAATGACAGACAGAGTTGTGGCTGAAACTGGACAGGTCCATGGGGACACAATGCTCAGTCTGCTAACTTGACCGGCCATTCATGTGGCTAATAGCTCAGACTGCTGGAAATCCGCAGGATACTACCTCGGCAAATTCAGAGGATGGTCATACGCAGCCCAGAAACTCTCACACCCAACTTTGACCATCACTGACACCACCGCACGAGTGTCACGCAGAGGAACCATCTGCCTAACGAGAAGCCAGACATCCGCATGGGTGGTTGGGTGGAGGTGGTGCACTAACTCACTGCTCTTGACACCTGCAGTATTCTGGTCTGTAGCAGAGTGCAGCATCCTAGATTTACTTGGCCACAACATGTCTGCCCACAATTCCATTTTCAATAATATTTTGACAGGAACCAAAACCCACCACCTAAGAATATACAATAACAATTATTTTGTCTGCGGCCACGAGGCATACCTCGGCTGCGTTGTCATGGGCTGACACGTGGTATGTGGTACCACTCATTTACCAGTCCCAGTCGTCTCCCTTCCAGAAGCTTATTCCCCACAAAAAACGTGCCCTCACTGCCCGAGACGATATGCACCCCTCCAACCCCCGGTTTCGTGTCCACTTACTAAAGCCTGCACCTCGACATAGAGGCCACCACGCTAGAGGAGATAACATGCCACGGCTGAAGTACTTGCCCAGATGAATGCAGAGGCTATCGCCATTCACACTGTCGCCCTGCAAAACAGAATGGCCCTGGACACTTGCTGGCCAAACTGGGGCACTTGCACCTTCATTGGCACAGGCTTCTGTACTTACATCCCTGACCCCAGCGAAAATATCACGGACCTCACACACCACTTTCCACAGGCTGCTGCTGTCCCAAATGAACCGGAGTCCCACTGGGACCTGTTGACCTGGGAAATCTCCTGGCTTCGCTCACGGGGCACTGAACTGCTGATATCCCGTATTGCATTTGTGGGTATCATTATCCTGGTCATGGGCCTTGGTATGTGGTACTGCTGGTTTTGTACAGCACTTTTACCCCTGCTCTCCTCACAAACCAGCTTGTACAAGTTTGCTGGAGTGAGATCCCCTCCCCTGACACAGACTACGCTTGGTCAGAGTCAGACAGTGACTACTACCTGTCTGACACCGAAACCCCTCCACCTGATAGCCTACTTGGTCCGGGCTACATTGCACTTTTTCAACATGCTCTTAACAAAAAAAGGGTGAACTGTGGGAGAAAATTCGCTACACTGCACACCCACAGCATAAACACATAAAAAACACAGAAGAATGTCTACGGCACACAGAAATCATGCCTGCGAGCACACATAAAACACACCCACAGTGCCTCGGTTTTGGCCAAACATAATATAGAATCCAGATATTCTAAGCTACTCCCAAACCAAATAAGACACTTCTCAAACAGCCTTCACAGTAAGCTCCTAGCCTCGATCATCTCTTCAGTCCTAATACCCTAAGCACAAGCTCGTTTCCCATATAAACCGATGGCGCATAAATAAAGAGGCAGACTGAGAGACCCCGGAAGACTTTGCTCCCAGGACGAACGCAATGGACAGAACTGAATGCCAGGAGATGGAACACTTACACATACTCATGCAGACAGGAAATACTGTTAAGAATGCCCGAGAAGACATTCTCATCTATTCAAGGAGATGGCTGGAATCTCCAGTGTCAATTACAATCGAATTGTTACTGCCAGACGTTGTTTAAATTATTCCATTCTATTTATTCTTGTTTTAATCGCTTTACTATTTTCACCACTGTACTGTTACTGCTTTGTAATCATCACCTTTGTTTTGTACCCCTATGAAACCTGCCTGCACCCTCTGCTTAGGGGAGAACATTCTGGCCATCTGTGCGGATAATCAGTTCTGTGTCAGCCTGTCAATGTCTTTTCCGTGATGTCAATTTGGTTAATCGTATCTGGTCTCTGAATCCTTGAGCTGAATTTTTCTGACACCACGTGATCGTGAATTGCTTATGTTTTTACCATGTTATCAGTCTCCCCATGTGGGATCTCAGTGAAACCCATATACACTACATCATTTTCACTCCCCTCTGATCACTTCCTCAAAACATTTACTTGGCCACAACATGTCTGCCTACAATTCCATTTTCAATAATATTTAGACAGGAACACAAACCCACCACCTAAGGACATACAAGACACTTATTTTGTCTGTGACCACAGATGTGTTAGGCATCACCTCCTCTGTCGAAACCATGCTGACTCCTTGGTCAAACCTTGCCTGGACAAGTTGCAATTAATTCTCTCCTTCGAAGGTTTCCCCAAACGTTTTCCGACCACTCCTGTGAGACTCACTTGGCTGTATTTCCCTGGTTTGTTTCTATTTGCCTTGTTAAAAAGTGGAACCCCATTAGTAGTCCCGCAATCCTCGACCAACTGCCCTTTGGCCAAAGAGGAAAGTGAAACATTGGTAAGAACCCCTTAAATTGCTCCTTTGTCTCACAGAGCAACGTGATATACAACTGCACTCTGAGTTGTGGATTTGTCCACGTTAAGACTCTCAAAACCTCCAGTATTGTCTCAGCCCCTATATGAAACTGATCAAGAACCTCTCAGTGCATCATCCTGCATTCTATACAGATGTCTTCCCACAAAAGGACTGTTCGCCAGCTGAATGTGTAAAGTGATTCATCCAATTATCCTGTTTACAACTATACACAACTGTACTGTCACACTGGAGGGAACACATCCACGTATTTTAACTGGAAAACATTGTTTTTAGCCTTTGCGGCAACAAACCATGTAGCTTTGATACCCAATGGAACATTGTTACAGTGAGAAAGCGTTTGAGCGTTCTCTATCTGATTAGACTTGATTACACCTCCTGCGTGGACTCCAATCCGTTCACATCTGACATGAGGGATGTTTTCCCTCTGCTGTTCATCACATCCAGGATAGAACTGCGGCTGAAATTACGACTGTCTTCATTGACCGAAGTAGTTGATGCCGATAGCTCACCTTGGAATGGGAAATATCCACAAGAGAACTTTTCAACAGGAACACAGTTCTGTCTTCTGTGCAAGGGATCATTTCATAAGCGCATTATCAGGCTTCTACCAGGCCATGTGCAGTCATTCTTCCTCGAACATTCACAGTATCCGACTCTAACTAGCAGCAAAACCAGATAGTGCTGAAAAAACTCAGCAGGTCTAGTAGCATCTGAAAAAAGAAATCAGAGTTAACATTTCGAGTCCAGTGACCATTCCTCAGAACTGACAATAGCTTGGAAAATGTTGGTCAATCTGCAGAAGATATAGTGGTGGTTGGGGGAGGGTAAGGAGTAAACGATAGGTAGGGATAGAGTTCAAATAGAGAGAAGAACAGTTGGACAAAGGAGTGGATGATGATCTGGCTAGCAGGGTGAATAGTTGTTAATGGAGACTGCTAGTAGCGAATCATATGTTTCGGGCAAAAGCCCTTCATCAGGAATAAAGGCAGAGAGCCTGAAGCGTGGAGAGATAAGCTAGAGGAGGGTGGGGGTGAGGATAGAGTAGCATAGAGTACAATAGGTCAGTGGGGGAGGAGATGAAGGTGATAGGTCAGGGAGGAGAGGGTGGAGTGGATAGGTGGAAAAGTTGCTGGGCAGGTCGGACAAGTCCGGACAAGTCAAGGGGATCATGTTGCTGGAGGTTAGAAACTAGGATGAGGTGGGGGAAGGGGAAATGAGGAAGCTGTTGAAATCCACATTGATGCCCTGGGGTTGAAGTGTTCTGAGGCGGAAGATGAGGCGTTCTTCCTCCATGCGTCTGGTGGTGAGGGAGCGGCGGTGAAGGAGGCCCAGCACCTCCATATCCTCGGCAGAGTGGGAGGGGGAGTTGAAATGTTGAGCCACGGGGTGGTTTGTTTGATTGTTGCGGGTGTCTCGGAGATGTTCCCTAAAGCGCTCTGCTAGGAGGCGTCCAGTCTCCCCAATGTAGAAGAGACCGCATCGGGAGCAACGGATACAATAAATGATATGAGTGGATGTGCAGGTAAAACTTTGATGGATGTGGAAGACTCCTTTAAGGCCTTGGATGGAGGTGAGCGAGGAGGTGTGGGCACAGGTTTTACAGTTCCTGCGGTGGCAGGGGAAAGTGCCAGGATGGCAGGGTGGGCAGATAACGAGCAGTAGAGGACTCCCTAAAACGATGTTTTTGTAGAAGTGCTCATCAAAAGTATATTCAAGTGAACAGGAAAGACTGTAAGAAAAGGGGTAATCTGGCCTGCGTGTCTTAGGAAATAAGGGAGGCTATCAAAGTGAAAGAGAAGGCATACCAAGTGACCAAGAACAGCATGAAACTGGAAGAGAGGGAAAACTTTAAAGATAAGCATGAGGGGAAAAACAAGCTAGTACAGAATACAAAGACGGAGAGCAAAATTTTCTATAAAAATATAAAACGAAAAAAAAACAGTGGCTAAAATAAAGATGGGTCCTTTCGAGGATGAGAAGGGATATTTAGTCTTGCGATGTGATGAAATGACCGAGGCATTGAACAGGTATTTTGTGTCAGTCTTCACAGTGGAGGATGTTAATAACATGCCAGTAAGTGGCAAAGAGAGAAATGCAGATGAGGACCTGGAAACAAACATTATTACGGAAGAGGTAGTGTTAGGCAAGCTAATGGAGCTGAGGATGGACAAGTCTCCTGGCCGTGAGGGAATGCATCTCAGGGTATGAAAGGAGATGGCGGGAGAAACAGCAAGTGCTCTAGTGGCAATTTTCAAATTCACTAGACTGCGTGGCAGTCCCAGCAGACTGGAATACAGCTGGTGTGACACCACTGTTTAAAAAGGGAGGTGGATAAAAGATTGGGAGTTATTGATTAGTTAGCTTAATTTCTGCAGTTGGGAAGATGTTTGAGCCTATTATCAAGGAAGAAGTAGCGGGGCATCTCAATAGAAATTCGACAGATGCAACGTACGATCATGAAGGTTCAAGCAGAGATGTTATGTTGCAGCTGTAAAAGGTGCTGGTGAGGCTATCCTTGGTGCATTGCGTGCACTTTTGGTCGCCTTACTTGAGAACGGATGTACTGGCACTGGGCGGAGTGGGGTGGGGGGTGGCAGTGGAGAGGAGGTTCACTAGGTTGATTCCGGAGGTGAGGGGGTTGGCCTATAAAGAGAGACTACGTAGATTAGGATTATTTTCTTTGGAATTTAGAAGAATAAGCGGGGGTCTTACATTGAACGGAATAGCTTAGGTAGAATTGGAAAGGACGCTTCCACATTGCGGGTGAAATTCTGACAGGAGGGCATAGCCTCAGGATTAGAGGGAGCAGATTTAGGACTGAGTTCAGAAGGACCTTCTCCACCCAGACGGATATTACTATTTGGAAAACCTTGCCCAGCGAAGAACTTGATGCTGGTACAACAAAGGTTTTTATAGCTAAGAGCGATACTTCTTTTGAACAATAAATGAAATAAGCGATAGAGTGAGAGGGCGAGTAAGCGGATTTGAGTCTTTACAAAGATCAGCAATGACGTCATTGAACGGCGGAGGAGGCTTGAAAGGCCGGACAGCCTTCCCCTGCTCGGGTTTTTAGGTTCTATGCATTTATGTATCACAAAAGCAGCGATGCAGTGGGAAGACTCCATGGGGCGAGTTGTGGGAGGTGTTGGGAGTGAAGGCAAAGTGCAACAGGGTCTCCTGTAGGGAATGGTCCCTGTAGATGGTGGACAAGGACGGGAGAGGGATATATATGTGATGATGACATCTCGCAAAAGGTGGTGGAAATGCTTTTTTTAATTGATGATTACTTGAAGCACTACTACGAATACATTTGCCAACGTTTATTGGTGCGGCATTGAGAGCATTCTGTCTGGATGTATCAGTACCAGGTATGGTAGCTGTACCATTCAAGATCGGAAACACAGCGAGTGATGAACTCGGCCTGGACAATGACAAAGGGCAACATATTATATGTTTACATTTTCTTTATACATCTATGCTACTTAACACTGCGATCTGCTTATATTGATCGCAAGACAAAGCTTTTCACTTTGCCTCAGAACACGTGACAATAAGTTCAATTCAATTCAAATGTGAAATGTCGACGAGATGGATTTTTGGAGCAGCTTGTGGTGGAGCCAAGTAGGGAACAGGCAATACTGGATTTAGAGTTGTGCAATGAGGCAGACGTGACAAGGGAGCTGAAGATAAAGGAACCCTTAGGAGGTGGTGATGATAACATGATTACATTTACCCTGCAATTTGAGAGGGAGAATATACGATCAGAGTTAACGGTTTTAAAGTTGAATAAAGACAATTACAGAGGCATGACGGAGGAGCTGGATGAAATTGGTGAGGTGAGGAGCCTAGCAAGAAAGCAGGGAAGTGGAAATGCAATGGCAGGAGTGTCTGAGCATAATTCAGCAGACACATCGTGTGGAAAATGAGGCATGGTGCAGGGAGAATGAGACAACCATGGCTGACTTCGGAAGTCATCAATACCATAAAAGCAAAAGAGAAAATATATAATGTGGTGAAGGGCAGTGAGCAATTAGAGGATTGGAAAGCTCACAAAGGCCTACAAAGGGCAACAACAAAACAAATGAGGTGGGAGAAGATTAAATATAAGAAAACTAAGAATATAAAGGAAGACTGCAGTTGTTTCTTTATTCATATAAACGCAAAAGAGAGGAAGATGTCGACAATGGGTTGAGGAACTGAAAAAAATATTTTGTACCTGTCTTCGCAGTGGAAGACATGAGATATACCCAAACATACAAGAGAATGGGGGAACAGAAGTGAGTCTCGTGCCATCACTGAGAAGGTGCAAGAAGCGCTGAATGCCTGAAAGAGGATAAATCATCTGGATCAGGTGGAGTACCCGCCAGGTAGACAACTGAAGAAATCGTGCATGCGTTAGTGGAGAACTTTCAGGAATCGCTAGAATCAGGAAGGGTGATATAGAACTGAAAAATCACAAACGTGACACCCCATTTTAAAAAGAAACAACACAAAAGCTGCAAATTACAGACCAATAAGCCGAAACTTGGTTGTGGATAAGGTCCTGGAACTGAAAAAAATATTTTGTGCCTGTCTTCACAGTGGAAGACATGAGATATACCCAAACATACAAGCGAATGGGGGAACAGAAGTGAGTCTCGTGCCATCACTGAGAAGGTGCAAGAAGCACTGAATGGCCTGAAAGTGGATAAATCATCTGGATCAGGTGGAGTACCCGCCAGGTAGACAACTGAAGAAATCGTGCATGCGTTAGTGGAGAACTTTCAGGAATCGCTAGAATCAGGAAGGGTGATACAGGACTGAAAAATCACAAACGTGACACCCCATTTTAAAAAGAAACAACACAAAAGCTGCAAATTACAGACCAATCAGCCGAAACTTGGTTGTGGATAAGGTCCTGGAATGCATTGCGTTGGAAGAAATTTCTGAATACTTAGAAGTGTATGTAAAAATAAGGCAAAGTCAGCATGGTTTCAACAAGGGGAGGCCATGCTTGATAAATCTGTAAGAATTCCGCTTTGAGGAAGTAACGAGGAAGGTAGACCAAGGTAAGCCATTGGATGTTATGTGTCTGGACTTCATGAAGGCCTTTGATATTTGCCGCACAGGAGGCTACAGAATAAGATAAGAGCCCATGGTGTCGGAGGCAAGGTGCGCTCGCAGGACAGAAAGCAGAGCAGACTCACCGAGCTGAATGGCTTAATGTCTGCTCTGTTGTCTTATGGACTTATGCATCGAATGACCTCAATCTGCAAGTTCCCCTCAAAGGAACGTGCCAGCCTGCCTTGAAGCATTGTCAGCGAAGATCTGATTTAGTGCTGATCCAGACTTGATGGGCCAAATGGTCTCTTTCCGCCCTCCATCTTCTATTTTATCATTCTTCCGGAAGAAAAAAGATTAACGCAATGACCAGACTTGTGGCCGGTCCCCTGGCTCTTCTCTGAACAGGCAGTTGCTAAAGTTCCAGAATCATTTCCCTGCTCTTATATTCCCATCTGCTGTCAAGAACAGAAAGCATCGCTTACCCCGCGAGACCACTTGATCCCTTGCCCAATCACCTTCAAAAATTCGTGAATGCCTACTCCAATTTCTCTTTTATTACTGTTAACAGTCACACTTTTATCATTGTTCCTCCCCAAATTCATTATCACCCACTTAACTGGATTGAATTCCTTTCAGCACATTTTCTTGCCAGTTGTTTCCAATCTCCCTGCAGTCTATGGCATTCTTCCTCATGGTTAACTACATGACTAATTGTTGCATGATTTGCAAACTGCTAAATGATGGCCACGACAAATAATTAAAAATCTTTGACCTATATGAGAAAACAATAGAACTCGTAGAAGCCATGGTTCATAAGCTTGCAGAGGACAGCAGAATTGGAGACTGTAAAGAAGGTGATCTAAGATTCCAGAAGGCTCTTAATCCAATGCGTCTTTGGGCAGAAAAATGTCACATCGAGTTCAATCTGGATAAATGGAAGGTATTGCATTTTGCTACATCAAATAAGAGTAGGGCTTATACAATTAATGATCAGGCGGTGCATCGTGTTGTGGGACACGAAGGCCAGGAATGCAAGTACATAATTCTTTTTAGTTTTCTTCATATATAGACAGAATGTTTAACAAAATTGTCATCTTGCCTTCGTTGCTCAGTCCTTTGAGCGTAGGAGTTGGTACGTTATGTTGAAGTTGAATAGGACATTGGGTGATGCCTCTTCTGGAATATTGTGTCCAGTTCTTGTCGCCCAGTAATAGCAAGGAAATTATTCAGCAGGAGTAGGTTTAGAACAGGGATACCAGCGTATGGCTAGTGGGGAAGGTTTGTGTTATAACGAAAGGCTGGATAGGCTGAGAATATTTTCACTCAAACACTGGAATTTGAAAGGCGACCTGATAGAAATTTATAAATTATTGAGAGTTCAGCTAGAGGACAAATGTTTAAAATGAAAAGAGGGATTTAGAATAAGACATGAGAGGCTTTTTGTTTAACAGAGGATGGTTTATGTGTGCAATTCACTTCCTGAGGCAGTGATGAATGAAAGTACATTTACAATATTTGCAGGATATTTGGATCGATAAATGAATTGGAAAGTTTCAGTGGGATTAACAAAAGCTATTCATTCAAGACTAGTACATTATTTATTGCCCAGAGGGAAGTTCAGAATAAACTACGATATTATGGATCTGGAGTCACATACCAGCCAGACCAGATAGGTATGGCAGTTTCCTTCCCTATCAGACATTAGTGAATCAGATCCATAACAACTGATTCAACATCACCATTAGACTCTAGGTATTTATTTAAATAAAATTCCAGCATCTGCCATGCCAGGGTTTGAACCCGTGTCCATAGAATTATATCTGGACATTCATATTAACAATGCAGTAATAATATCACAAGGGTAATATTAACCCTCAGCAGTTACAAGAGCCGTCAGATGCGACTCATTTAGTTTGGCATTATGTGCAGTATGAGTTGGTAGGAGTGAAAGGCCTGTTTTCATACTGTGTGAGTCCATGACTTTGACACTATTAAACTGGCAGCTGGTTTGGATTAACAGCAGCGTTGACAGTTTAATTGATTTCCTTCTGGGATATGTAATCTTGCTGGTTACTCTGGAGGTTCTTCTGCTCATTGAGCCCTTCCCACACACGGGACTGTTGAATAGTCTGTCCCCAGTTTGACTGAGTAGATAAGTTTCCACTTCAGCAGATAATTGAATCCACTGTGATATCGGTGTCCTTGTATCTACCCAGGAAGAACGATAGGTTCAACTCATGTCCACGCAGACACAAGTCCCATTGTCCATGTTGTGAATGTGTTTTTATTCTTCCCGATATACCCACTGGGTGTGGATGTCGCTGCTCAGGACAGCATTTGTTGTTCTTCCTGATTCGCTGCTGTCTCGCTGCATGAGAGACATGGATTCGATCCCAATCTCATGTGACTGTGTGCATTTTTCACATTCTCTCTTTGGTTGTGTGAGTTTCCTCCCACAGACTGAAGGTGTACAGGTTACTGGGATCAGCCATGGAAAATGAAGGGGAAAGGAATTGGTATGGAGTGTGGGTCTGATAGGATGCGGTTCGAAGGGATGGTGTCGACGGGAAGGGCCGAATGGCCTGCTTTCCCACACGGTCGTCATTCTGGGATTAAGGGTCAGCTATGTTGTTGAGGTCCTGGAGTCACATGTAGGCTGGATTGGGTAAAGATGGTGGCATCCCCTGCATTAGCGATATGCATGAATGGATTGCAGGAAATTAAAGGCATGTTCTCTGTTCCTGAGGTCAGGCTTTCACTCCAGGTTTTATTCGTCGAACTTTAACATTGCCAGTTCCGTGTGTGAGTCCCCACGGATGACTAGTTTATTATAAAACCACAACACCACCTTCTCCAGGTTGCAGTATTTATTGGGAACAAGAAGCTGATTCTGAGCTGATACGACAAAAGCAGATCCCACTGTCAATGTCAAAAACACTGATCCAAATAGGAAAATGAAATTTCGAACCTTGCCACCCCAAAGTTAAAGTCTCCATACGCTTTAGATGCGCCAATCGGCTGTCTCAGCAACATGTACTGTTCATGGTCATAATATTATAAATGGGGGAAAGTATTTCCTTCCGCCCCGCTTTTGACCAGGAGCTGTCCCAACCTTGGAAATACATGCGCCTCTCTCTCGTCATTCCATCCCAATTTCCGATTGCTTCACACAGTTTCTCTGATTCCGGGTCCGGACCTGGGATTATGTGTGATTGCATGCAGCAGTTGGTACTGTCTTGTGTGGGCAAAGTGATGAAGTAGCCGATGTTAAACTATCATGCTATTGAAGCATACATTTCAACAATATCCTGCACTGTCTCAAGAGTTTGGAGAGTTTCATTAATCCCATTCTTCAATACTCTCATTCATGGGATCTCCACAGTCTCTGGGGACGCTAAGGTTAAAGATTCGGTTCATTCTGCGTTCCCACATGCCTGTCGCTAAGTCTTGATATTATACATTCTTCCTGACATTTCCTCCACTACCATACTGTTTGCAGTTTGCAAGCGTTGTCTGTGGAATGCTGTAACCGTTCAATAGTTCGCATTCTGCATTGTGATTGCAGCGAATTCGGTTTGAATCCACATCATGGCGGTCAGTTCTCTCAAAGGTTTTCTTTTGGTAAAACACGGTAAGAAATTAATCGTTTTCACATGATAATATTCTCCGAGGTGATGATTTGTTTTCCATCGAATTTTGTTCTCTGATATTTCTGCGTTTCATGTATCAGGATTTAAACCCAAAAGTTCTTGAAGATGTCTCTCCCTCGCACTCTCCCTAACTCTCTCTTCCGTCCCTCATCCCATTTGACTGAGGCATTGCACAATCTAAAATACATTTTCACGTTGATGCCATCCAGTCTGTGCCGTTGCACTCACTGTTGCTGGCTGACCATCTCTTCATTGGCATCTTCAAATCATTCGACCCGTTTGGATATCGTGGCTGTGAGCTGAATTCTCTTTTAGCAGCTTTTACTGACATGGACCAGAGATTATTGGAGCGTGCGGCTCAATAAAAGGGCATAGGGAATAATAGGGGAAAAGAGGTTCTATTGGAAAAGATCCCCCATGAGGGCTTTCTGCGATAGCCTAGAGGTCTTATTGCTGGATTGTTAACACAGTAAAGCCAGGTAATGTTCTGTGGAGACGGGTTGGATTCCACCATACCACGACGATGGTCGTATGTGAATGCAATAAATGCCTAGAATTTAGAATACGTTGTCTGAAAAACCCATCTGTTTCACTGACGTCCTTGAGGGAAGGAAACTACCGTCCTTATCTGGTCTGGCGTCCACGTGACTCCAAACCGGAAGGCAATAAATGCTGCAGAGCTACCCCGATGCTGTTACAGAATGGAAATATGTTCATTCGGCTCATTGCTAGAATTGTCCAGGGATGATTTCGCACTGGGAAAGTTGCAGGAGAGATTCACTCGGATAATATCTGGGCAGAAGAGTTTCAGTCATGAAGGGAGACAGGACAAACTGGGATTGTTTGTCACCGTGCAGAGGAGTTTGTGAGAGGTATAGATAAAGTAGACTAAAGAAGCGTTTCCCATCGATGGAAAGAACGATCACAGAGGGCCAGAAATTTGATGAGAGAGACAGAAACGTTTAAGTAGATGTGCAGAAAAGCGGGATAGGCCGGCGGATGTTCGAATTTGGAACACACTGTCTGTAAGGTTCAGAGAGGCAGCAATCCTTATAACCCGAAGGAATATTCAGGTGTGAATATGTTCTGCCAATACCTGTAAGGCTATGGGCTAAACGATTCGGGTCGTTAAGCAGTTGCTTTTGACAAATGCAACCATAACGGGCTGAAGTGTCTCCTTTGAAACTGCTGTCCTCGGTAGTATAGTGGTTAGTGTCGCCGTATGTTATGCGGGAGATAGGAGCTCAATTCCTCGCTGGAGCACTGTAAAGGTTTTAAAACATTCGCTCCGTTTCCAAGTGCGGGTTATTAATGCCTGTCCTTCCATTCTCCATGGGACATGTCACAGGAAGGACAGTGCTGTCTGAATCAGCGTGGGGAATGACTGCAGCTCCCGGTGAGACAGAGTGCCAGTGAAAGTGCAAACACGTCACTTCTGCAACCCGCATCTTGTGCCTGTATTGGAGTCTCAACCATTTCATCGAAAGAAGAAGGAAGCTGAAGAAGAAACAGGGCAAACCAATTCAGATGTGAGTGCAGAAACATTTTCCTCAGCATCATGAGGAAAACTGACAAACGGCTCTGAGAAAGAGTTTGTCTTTCAGAACTGTTAGTTCACAGAGGTGTTTTTGTTCCACTTTCGCCCTTAAGAAATTGCATAACAATGTAACGAAAGACTTGAAATGTTAGAATACACCAGACGATGAGTCACGTGATGGAAACTGTGTTTACAAGCCAGATGTTTGATGACTGATAATGATGCAATAGGCTGAAGGACCATGCGCCATGCTTTGAGAAACTCAAAAACTGTCATTTTTCAACTGAAGGCAAAAAGGCAAAATCAAAGTCATCAAGAAATGTTGAAAGAATTGCATGCGTCTTCTTTGGTGCGCAAGTGCTGAAATTCAGCTCTCTTACTGCCAATTCCCAATGTTGATTTCCAGTCAGGGAAAAATATTTGTTGCTCCTGATGAAAATATTAAATTAAACATGAGTTCCTGACATTACAAAACAGCAAAGGTAGCAGTTCTGTCAGAGTCAGTGAGAATTTCATTTCGGAGATGAAATCAAATGGGAAGAAACGCTGAAATCAGTTGCCTTAGCCTGCTCAGACTCAGTACTACAAAAATGATCCTTATTGAAACATATAGGTTTTTTTCAAGGATTTAATACGTTGGATGCAGAAAGTTTGGTACTGTGACCAGAGCGCCTCGTATCGAATGAGTTGGAGATGCCGGTTTTGGACTGGGGTATGCAAATTGGATAATCACACAACACCAGGTTACACTTCAACAGGCTTAATTGGATGTACTAGCTTTCGGACTGCTGCTCATTCATCAGTTGATTGTGGAGTACACATTTGCAAGACACAGAATTTATAGCACAAATTTACAGTGTGATGTAACTCAAATTATACATTGAAAAATACCTTGATTGTTTGCTAAGTCTCCGATCTGTTAGAAGGGCAGAATGTGGGAGGCACAGTGGCCCAGTGGTTAGCACTGCTGCCTCATCAGCGCCAGAGTCCGGTGTTCAATTCCCGCCTCAGGCGACTGACTGTGTGGAGTTTGCACGTTCTCCCCGTGTCTGCGTGGGTTTCCTCCGGGTGCTCCGAAGGGCCTGTTTCCACACTGTAATGTGATCTAAAATGACCATGTTTCCTTCACTTCTTTCATATGTAAAGTGCAAAACTTTTTATTTTAAAGTTTCATTCTCAGGTGAAAATTAACAACTGGTGTCTGCCCCCGTGTGCTTCTCTGTTCCATATTGTTTAGACTGATTCTAGTTTATAAAAATGAGTTACCAGAGACTTATATGGATTCATGCAGTTTTGAGCAAAGTACACTGTAACTCTGCAAGTACAAATTCAACCCACAAACTTATATGTGTGTGTGTATGTGCGTGCGTGTGTGTAGGAGGGTCTCTGTTTGTAGATTGGGCAATGGGATCACCTGTACTGTAGCATGAACCCAAGGACCCGGTTGAGGCCATTCCCATGGGTACCGAATTTAGCTATCAGCCTCTGCGTGGGGACTTTTAACTGCTGCCTGTTCTGAAGCCCGCCTTGGAAGATTGTCACCGATGTCGAATGTCCTGGACCACTGAAGTGCTCTCCAACTGGGAAGGGGCACACCTGTCTGTTGATTGATGTGCAGTGCCCATTCCGTTGCTGTAGCCTCTTCTCGGCTTCACCAATGTACCATGCTTTAAGGCATCCTTGCCTGCAACGTGTTGTTTTTTTTAGATTAGCGTCAGTCTAAACATTATGGCACGGACGCAGCACACAGCGACTAACACCTTCAACATGTTATCTGTCTGACACTAATTGGTAGAGTTCACCTGAGAATAACTGTTAAAAGAAAGTTTTTCGATTTACTAAGAAAGAAGTGATCCTAACATAGTCATTCTAACAGATGGAAGACTTAACAAACAATCAAGTTATTTTTCAAAGTATAATTCCAGTGACATTACACTGTAACCTTTTGCTATAAATTCTGTATCTTACCACTGTGTACTCCACAGCCAACTGATGAAGGAGCAGCTCTCCAAAAGCTATTGCTTCCTTTAAACCTGTTGGACTATGACCTGGCGTTGTGTGATTTTTAATTTCATATTAGAATGCGGACCTCACAATTAAAATAGAGATGATGAAGCATTTATTCGGTCAGACAGTTCTGTATCAGTGGACGTTCTTGTAGCAGAAGGCTGTTGAGGAAGTGTCGTTAGGTGAAATGAGGCTGAGATCGGCAGATCTTCAAGCAGCAAAGACATCAAGCGTTATGGGGAAAGGCAAGAAAGTGCAGTTCAAGGTATCAGATCAGGTATGAAACCATTCGATAGCAGAGCAGACTTGATGGTCTGAATGGTGTCTTTCTGTTCCTAAAAACGTTGGCCTTCATATGAAGCTGCAAAACCGACCAGAGTAAAATGTGCCAAATTTAAAAAAAAGCGAGATCCTCCCAGATCACTGAACCGAGGTGAAATGTACAAAGAACAACACGCAAAGGGCAGACAATATTGGGTAACTGATCCGGAGTGATCAGTATACCAAGGTAAACAGGAAAACCGATATTCAATATCTCCATTGAACCTGGCTCCACGAGGCATGTAGTTAACTCTCACAAACCACTATTCCCATTCCGTTTTCCTGACGCCCCCTCCGTTCTTGTGTTAAACTGATTGAACGTCAGGCAAATTCAGATGACATTGCTGATGTCGAACTGTAGCATATCGAACATAGAACATTACAACGCAGTACAGGCCCTTCGGCCCTCGATGTTGCGCCGCCCTGTCATGCTAATCTGAAGCCCATCCCATCTACACTATTCCATGTAGGTCCATATGCCTCTCCAATGACGACTTAAATGCACTTGGCGAATCTACTACCGTTGCAGGCAAAGCATTCCATACCCTAATTACTCTCTGATTAAAGAAACTACCTCTGACATCTGTCGTATACCTATCTCCGCTCACTTGAAAGTTGTGTCCCCTCGTGTTTGCCGTCCCCTTACTTGGAAAAAGGCTCGCCTTTTCCACCCTATCTTACCCTCTGGTTATCTTGTATGTCTCCATGAAGTCACCTCTCAATCTTCTTCTCTCTAACGAGAACAGCCTCAAGGCCCTCAGTCTTTTCTTGTAAGACATGCCTTCCATATCAGGCAACATCCTAGAAAATCTCCTCTGCACTCTTTCCAAAGCTTTAACATCCTTATTATAATGCGGTGACCAGAACTGATGACAATACTCCAAATGTGGCCGTAACAGCGCTTTGTACAGCTGCAGCATAACCTCCTGATTCCGGATCTCAATCCATCTATTAATAAAGGCCAAAACACTGTATGTCTTCTTCACAACCCTGTCAATCTAGGTGGCAACTTTCAGGGATCTGTTTACATGAACACCGATATCTCTCTGTTCATCTGTACTCCCAAAAATCTTACTATTAGCCCAATATTTGCATTCCGATTACTCCGTCCAAAGTGTATCACCTCACACTTGTCCACATTAAACTCCATTTGCCACCTCTCAGCCCAGGTCTGCATCCCATCTATGTCTCTCTGCAACCTACTACATCCTTCGTTAGTATCCACAACTCCACTGACCGTAGTGTCGTCCGCAAATTTACTAACCCACCCTTCTAAGCCCTCATCCAGGTCATTTATAAAAATGACGAATAGCAGTGGACCCAACACCGACCCTTGTAACTGGACACCAAGATGAACATGTTATATCAACTACAACCCTCTGTTTTCTTTCAGCGAGCCAATTACTGATTCAAACTGCTATGGCTCCCACAATCCCATTCCTCCGCATTTTGTATAATAGCCTACTGTGGGGAACTTTATCGAAAGCCTTGCAGAAATACATATACACCTCATCAACCTGTTTACGCTCATCTACCTGTTTGGTCACTTTGTCAAAAAACTCAATAAGATTCGTTAGGCACGACCTACCCTTTACAAAACCGTGCTGACTGTCCCTCATCAGATTATTATTTTCTAGATGATTATAAATCCTATCTCTTATAACCTTTTCCAACGCTTTACCAACAACTGAAGTGAGACTCACTGGTCTGTAATTACCAGGGTTGTCTCAACCATCCTTCTTGAACAAGGGAACCACATTTGCTATCCTCCAATCCTCAGGCACTATTCCTGTAGACAATGATGATTTCTATTTCAATGCGAAAGACTCGGCAATCTCTTCCCTTGCTTCCCAGAGGATCCTAGGATAGATCCGATCCGGCCCAGAGGACTTGTCTATTTTCACACTCTGCAGGATTTCTAATGCCTCTTCCTTGTGAACCTCAATCTCTTCTAGTCTAGATGCAAGTATCTCTGTATCTTCCTCGCCAACATTTTCATTTTCTAAAGTGAACACTGTCGAACAATATTTATATTGTGTTTCCCTATGTCTCCTCTGACACCACACACAACTTCCCACTATTATTCTTTATTGGCCCTAATTTAACTCTCGTCATTCTTTTATTCCTGACATATCTATGGAAAGCCTTAGGGTTAACCCTGATCCTATCCGCCAACAACCTCCCATGTCTCCTCCTGGCTCTCCTGTCTCGTCCAGGCTCTTCTGAGCTCTCTTATTATGTCATGCAGGGAAACGCTTCTGTCTTCTGCACAACATCATTCTGCTTCGAAATATCAGGCAGTATTTCATATTGATTACTGTAAACGTTAACCTTTAACAAGTCATGGCAGTGCAAGCATTGAATCCTCATCACTATACTACCAGGGAAGATTTCTGTTAACACCACCCTGGACACCATGAGATTCGTCATTCTATACTCTCATCCTTCTGTGCATGATCCCCTCGGCTCTATTCCGGTCTTGTTGGTTGGTTTACAATACTGAGGCTATCCAATCATCTTTGCATTTCAATTTCAAATGTATGAGACCTTCTCTCTGAGCTGGCAATGTGCTTGCTCAGTGGCGATAACACTGGCCCTGTAAACTAGAAATGTGCTTGAAATAGGCCGTTCCTGTTTTTCATTCCAAGAACTTGAGGAAAACCGTTCGGCAGGACAGGAAATAGCGGGCGTGAGCAATGATCAAGTTTCACAGCAAGAACGAGGTAAGGCAGTACAAACGACAGATTGAAGGGGAAGCAATGCACAAGGAACACTGGGACGGGATGGGGTTGAATGCTTCCTTTCTTTGCTGTAACCAGACCCTGGTGTTGAAGTCTAAAATGGGACAATATCAGCCAAGTCCGTGAAATCTTCCTTTCTGCTTGTTTTCTCCCGAGGATTGTGTCACTCTTGGGGAAATGTGTCTGCGTGCTTCAGTCTGTGGGTAAAAATGGGGTTCAGTTCCCCGACTGAATGTGAACACATTTTTCCCATCTCAAACTTTAATCCAATTTATTGTGTTTTACGAGATTAAAACATTCCAGAGAAATTGGCATTGAGATGAACACGTGAAACGTTAGAGCTTACAAGGTAACAGACCAGGTGCTGGTAATGAGAAGAAGGGACCCATTTCTATGCTGTAAACACTAGATAATTCAATCATTTTTGAAGGGAAACATATCTGCAGTGACATAATTCCAAAAACTGTGTTATGAAGAAACGGTGCAACTGCTTCTGCCCTCATCCCTGGTGGTTTAGTGGTTAGTATTCAGCGCTTTAACTGAGTGGCCTGGGTTTCATTACCGTTCAGAAAATGAGGACTTCTTGTTCCTGATGCAGCTCTACAAGGAATCTGTTTAATGCCTAAGATCAGTCAATACCCCAGCTCTCCAAAGAAGGGAAAAATGTCTTCCCTCTCTCTGCACATTCGGACAGTTAATCCTTCATTCTCCTCTGATTCCACTTCCCAAAGAGTTTCAAAATACCGGAAAAACTGAGTGTCAGCTATTTCTTTTCTGTGCTTTTCAAACAAAGGAGCTGCAGCGATTGAGTGCATTGGTTTCTGAAAACGAAACGTACCAATGAGCAATGTATTGGGCTATTCCAGGATTGCCTTCTCTGACAATGGTGGGACTAAGCTGATGTTGTCTATGATATGGAAGTGCCAGTGTTTGAGTTGAGTAGACAAAGTTAAAAATTACACAATATCAGGGCATAGTCCACCAGGTTTATTTGGAAGCACTAGCTTTCAGAGAGCCTCTTCATCACCAGGTGGGTGTTTTTCTGCAGAAACTTGGTATGTGTGTCAAAATGCGCGATCTTTTGGAAGATCATCTGGACTTTAACAAAACGTTCGTGGTGTCGATGGTACCCATGACTTGGAGGAGTTGGTGTTGGACTGGGCTGGCCAAATTTAAAAATCACACAAAGCCATTTTAGATTCCAACAGTTGACAAATACCTGATGAAGAAGCAGTGCATGGAACACTGGTGCTTCCAAAAACGTCTGTTCGATACAATCTGGTGCTGTGCGATTTTTACTCTGATTATTCTTGGTAATGTTTAACTGATCGAAGACAGTGAAAGAATTTTCGTTCGTGGAGATGAAAATTTCAAATATTATCCACCTCAACGGAACAAAAATGACTAGTTTGTATGTGTGATGAATCTCCACAATGCGCTTGCGCCAAGTAAAAGTCGAACAAGTGCCTGATGCGTAGCCAGCTATACGAATGGTTGTACCACTGGCCAGATGCACAGCTGAGATTTTACACGCTGCAGAGCTGTGATGCTAACAATGACAGGAGCAATAACAGTAACAGTCACAAGGTGAACAAAGAACAAACATAATCACCATCATTGATTCACTTCAAATTGTCCTCAGAAAATGACCATTCACAATCTAATCAGCCAATCAATGAGGTCACTGCTGATCAAGGAAAATGCAACTTACTTTGCTGCGTTTTCACCATAATTTGAGGTAAACTCCAGCCTAATCATAACATCGCATATTCCCGTTAATTTTCAGTTTTAGATTACGTTAATGATCTGTCCGTATTTGCTGGAAACTGAACAACATGAAATGACTGAAAACGTCCTTCCGGTGATGTAAACCAGTACAGAGTCGGCCAGAAAAGAAAAGACAAAGACATGAAACATCACTCCCATTTCTCTCTGTACCAATGCGTTTTGCTGAGTTGAAGATTTGCAGGACTTGTCTTTTATATCTAAAGAATCAATTCTGTCCCCGGGAAAGATTCTTCATAAATCAATTAACATCTGAGTCGTTGAATCATATTTTACTTCAGTTTAAAATAGTTGAATATCCTTTCCCCCAGCCTAATGTCCCAATCCTCCCTCCTCTTCCATGTAAATACCAGCTGCTCCAAGTGCGGTTGGAGCTCCCAACCTGACGTTTCAATGCTCCTTGCTGCTCCATTCAATAGAAGCTGCTCTACTTGAAGTTGGAGCTCCCAGTTTGATGTCCCAATGCTCCCTGCTCCATGTCAATAGAAGAGGTCCAGTTGAGGTTGGATCTATCACTCTGATGTCCCAATGCTTCCTGCTGCTACATGTCATTAAAAGCTGCTCCAGGTGAGAGTGGAGCTCCCAGACGGATCTCGCAAAGCTCCCTGCTCCATATCAACTGAAGCTGCTCCAAATGAGGTTAGATCTCGCAGTCTGATGTTCCAATGCTCCCTGCTGCTCAATGTCAATAAAAGCTGCTCCAGGTGTGGTTGGAACTCCCAGTCTGATGTCACAATGCTCCCTGGTCCATGTCAACAGACGCTGCTCCAGATGAAGTGGTAGCTCCCATTCCTGGCAGATCACACACCTCTATACTATCATAGAAATACTGCCCACTGAGCATTTCCACCACTGGAGCCATTGGTGGTATATCCACATCATGAGAACCTAATATTAATTTTAGGCACCACCGAATCATTATTTCCAAAAGTCATTCTTTCTTAAACCTTATTTAGCATGTGCATATTGCAGTCAATCCGAAGTTAGATAATGGTGCTAATTGATGTATTCTCAATAAAAATTATATCCTATTTTTCATGTTGAGTAATTGCGACTTAGCAAGGACAATGTTTGTAATGAAATCACACTTTTATTCCAGGTAAGGGAATGTGGTTTGCATTATTTAAAATAAACTTGTTCACTGTGTAAAATGATCAAATAGATCTCAATCTCTAAACAAAATTGGTTACGTTGTCATCCATCTGAAATGTGGTGCCTTATTCTTTCAACCACACGGGTATTAGAGCGAAACGTTTGTTAATGACTTGCGTATAAAGACACTTTAAATCATTTTTCATGTTTATGCTGCATGAATCTACGGTTATTGATCCACAGTTTAGGTTCAGTCCCTACAGTTAACATGCTGACTTCTCCAGTTTTTCATAGTTCAATGTGATGCATCCAGTGTGTGCATAACGAGAGGGAGCTCGCTTCCCACATCTTGTATTTGGGCCTTATGTCCAGCAATCATCAATGGCGAGAGAAAGGGGCGAGGGCGAGACCAATGTGCAAGTCTTTCCGTGCCCATGCACAGCACCCACATCGGCAATTCTCAACCGTGCATTTACAGCTAGGTCTCGGTGCCCCTACACCCACGCCCAGCTCCTTTTGAAATATCTCCATTATTTTGTGCTCTTCTCACCAAGATGAACCACTTCTACTCAACCTGCTCCAGATTTCCTTTGACAAAATACTCATTAAGAATCCCACTGCATAAATATGCCATTCACATCTCTTGTTATTTGGTTTTCCTGGATCTCTTTCATACGATAAAAGGTCACAGCAGCTTGACTTGTAAAAGAAAGTCGCGTTCCTTTTCAATATCCCAATACAATCTACATTTCAATGCAGTTTAGGCAACAGGACCAAATTATTCTTTGAGATTTTATAATAGCGTCGATGCATACAAACTGACATTGCAGTTCCAATTTCAGTAAGACAGCTGTGATCATCCAAAAATAGCAACATTGAAAGCCACTGATAACACCGACGAGAGTGGGACTCGAACCCACGCGTGCAGGACACAAGGGATTAGCAATCCATCGCCTTAACCTATCGGCCACCTCGTCACATATGCCTCAGTGCCTATAACCTTATGAATAAGTGAATTGCATAAATTATGCAGAGCAGCAGACATTTCTCCCTTGTTTTGGTGAAATCATAAATAGCACAGTACGGTTCCAAGACTATGGTCTGACCTCTGGGTTGTGGGGCAAGCGCATTCACACTGTGACGCTCTGTTCACAGTGGTCTGAACAAAAATGAAGAAATGACTATGTAACAAGGTCTGTTGAATTCTGTGAAGATTTGACGTCAATGGAATGAAGAACCCGAGACAGCAGGAGGTGTTCATTCAAGAAAGAGTTGGATAGAGCTCTTAAGGATAGTGGAATCAAGGGTTATGTGGATAAGGCAGAAACAGGATACTGATTGAGGATGATCAGCCATGATCATAATGAATGGTGGTGCTGGTTCGAAGGGAAGAATTGCCTACTCCTGCACCTATTGCCTATTGTCTATTAAATTGCCTGTGAGGAATTGTTTACCAGACTGGAGTAGAGTGCATAGTGCTCAGTGTCATTATTCGGAACACCTTTCTTCCACTCAGATATGTTTGACACGCACCTGTGTACAGAACAGACAATTCCAAAATCCTAAATAAGGCTAAACTGACAATTGAACTCAACAATGCAAAAACCTTGATCTGCATCAATTTCCTGGGCCGTGCAACACCAAGTCACTGTATGATCACAGCAACACCGTGAGCAAGTGTCAGAAGGAAAATGAGTGCAGTGCCAGAGCGAATGCTGGGACCAGCAGTGGACACACGGGGAAGTGCATTTCCCACAACAGGAAAACTTCCCACACTGCGGACTGCGGTGGAAGAATTCAGAGGGGGTTTACACTTTGAAATTTGATGCCAGAGACACAATGGAAATCTGTCATTGCGTCTGTTCAAGATGAAGATTTTAAGATTTCTACAGATGAAAAACAAAATAAAGTGTTCATAGTGAAGGCAAATGTCGAAATTGTATATTTCAACAATCTACCCATCTTTGCAATGAGTAGCTCACCACTTTCCTCACTCGGGGTCAGAACCACTGGTGAAGATGATCGTACAATCCCCGTTACTAGCCATGGAATCAGAGAAATTCGGTTTCCCAAACGTTAAGGTACAACCAGGAATGTGGAGGTAAGCATTAATGTGTTGCTCCTGTGCTGTAAGTGACCAGTGCACGGTATTTCTCTTACAGAACAGTGGGCTGTGCTGTGCCGAAGTTTTAAGTTTGAGCCTCACATGGAGCAGCTTCAATTTGTCGTCGTCTTGAGTGGTACGGACAGAAGGTGATATTGAGCAAAGCCAAGTTTATGGGAAAATGCCCGTGTTTGTGGATTGAGAAACGACCTTTTCTGGATAATGACTCCTTGATCAACAAACATACTGCAAGTATTTAAAACGTGTCGAGACATGTGTGGAGAAAGTGCCGAAGGTGATTTTTCAGCAGATGGATAACGTTTCCCATGTGCACTGCGTTAAATTCCGGGAAAATAGATGTTGATCTGGTTTCATGTTACGCAATTTGTTGCAAACTCACAAAGGTTATTGCAATAATAAAAAATAAATTACATAGGACCGTTTGAATATTGTATTGAATTGAATTTTGGTCTGAGCATATTTTATCTTCAATGGCGTGCTGCAGAGAAGTACAGGGGGTTAACAATACAAAAGGACAGAGTCTTATTAGTGGACTTCTTGGGTGGAGTTAAGAATGTACGAAATATACACAACATCATGTGAATGTGGTCAAAGCTTTAAAGTAGGTGTTGCATCTCCAAGTGACGGTTCAGTTCCTATTCATTAGGATATAACTTCTGTCTGCAGTTATTTTAGGACATCGGCTCCATTTACAGAGTTTAACCTTGAATAATACATCACACCTTAACAATCCATGGACATTTTATATTCAATCTCATTCAGTTGTACGTGTTCATGAAATGTCTGTGTCTGAAGTCAACCAAATTCGAAATTGTTACGCAACCACACTGACTTTCTCTCAATGGTAAATTCCCTCCTTGTATGTTTGCTCATGTATCTTTTAAAACACTGTGAAATCAGCTTCTACGCTTTATTTCTGGAAAGTCATTCACGATTTAAATAACTCCATTGAGTGGAAGAAACTCTCATCCAAACCTTTCTTAATCATTCACTAATGGTTTTGAAGCTCTAACTAAAGTTATTGTTACACTCGAAAGAGGGAATTTCCCTGATTTAGTCATTCAAACCTCGCGTTATGTGAAAATCTCATTTGTTTACATAAAAACGTGCGCGTTTCTGCTCCAGCATTTCCAAATCTCGTGAATAAACTCCTTCATTCTTTCTATCATCCCGATTAAACCTTTTGTATCCTTTCTGATATTTTTATGTCTCAGTAAACAACGCCACTTGGCTTTCTAATATCTTGCTATCCAGGAAACAGCGTCTGTGCCCTTTCTAACTTCTTTACATGTTTTTGGTGGAGAATGAGGACAAGGATTACACACAATGCTCCCACTGAGGGTGACCTAAAGATTTTACAGTTACACTATGAACTCTGCTTTTTAAGTATGACTTCTCTATATATAAACTCCAATAAGGTAAATCTTATCTATCCAGTTCATGAACATCGTCTCCATGGAGACGAAAACTATCTATCACTCCATTTATTTTTCCACGGAATGTTCGGAAGGTTTGTAAGGCCAACATCTCTAATCCTTATAGAGGGTGTGCGAACCACTCAGTTTTATGATTGGATTCATCCAATACTACCCTCTGCTGGCCTCCCCACGCCACTGCATCAGTGTCACAGTTTTTGGCTCTGAGAAGATAGCAAATCCTTTGCTGTGAATCTCTTAAATTACACGTTCGTTTGATTTTTTCAAATAATATCTTTGGAAACACAGAGCAGTTTTGTCTGATACTAAGCGATATTGTCCCTGCGTCATTATCAACACTACCAGGCCTTTTTTGGGAATTTTCAATACTTTTCCACGTAATTTTTAAGCATTGCAAGTCACAGAATCAGAAATCAATTCATGTCATCGCCTGACAAAATAGTTCACTCGGAGGTGAGCATTTCCATTCGGACGACCCCAAGTATATTTGCAACTCTCCATCTACCAGCATTTTGTGTGTGTGTGTGTGGTGGGGCGCGGGGTGTAGCGGGCGGGAAGGTTTGTGTGTTGATGGTGCTCTCAGTTTGGATAGTGCTGTGAGCTGCTGCCTTATCTCCCACTCATACTGAATCATCGAAGGTTATCACCCTCTGCCACCATCACTGAAGTAGGGTGTGGTGGCCAGATAAGAGAGAGATTATGTCATTTTAAGCACCACAGAGACTGTCAGACCTGCAACCACACGCAGACACTCACAGAGAAAAATACAGACACACAAATATGGGGAGTGGGGGGAGGTGGATATCGACCACTCCACTACCCGGATTCGCACTTTCTATTCTATTCCGAGCTGTTTCTTCTGGAATAGGAGACGGGGAAGGATTCAGTGAGGGTGGGAGTGGGTTATACTACTGTTCGTGCTGGTGAAGGTGGGGGAGGGGGGGGGGTTGGGTGGGTGAGATGGTGACTTGTCCAAAGGGAGTTGTTCAAGAGTGTTGTATCCATGCAGTGCTATTAGTGAAGGAGATATCTTTGAGGGGTAAAAGAGAGAAAGGGAAGGTGCAGTGAGAGCGGTGGGGCATACGTTTTGTTCCGGGGTAGGTGTTATAACAGATATACAGTGACTGTGAGGGAGCAGAGAAAATACGGTGATCTTATCCTGACAGAGTGTGGAGGACATTGATTCTTGTCCTGTATTGCTGGACATTTCTTCAGACCGCAGATACTGCTCTGAGCTCAGACCATGATTGGTGAGTATGGTGGTGTGGCCCCCTTTTTGGGGAGAGAATTTCCCTCTCTGTACTAGCCAATCCACCAGGATCTGCGGGCCCCAGTCGACAAACTGTGGTATAATTTCCACTTATCTGCCATGTTCAGGATAAACTATGGAGGGCAGCTCCAACTTGAGAAAGCACAACCATGTGTCCATTGGCCTTTTAAAGATGGCACCAATGCCAGGGATCGTGGAGTATCGGGGGCATCTGGGCGATGGTGAGAACCTCCAGCCATGATGAATGGAGAATCGGGCTGGCATTGAATAAGAGGGACTCCATGGGGTGGGGTGGGTAGTTAATGAGGTGAGTTTGATAAGATAGCATCATTTAGCTCAGCCTCATGCAGACAATCCCTCTGTCCTTCTCAATGAAAATGTCAACGTCGGTTGGGATATATATTCGCAGAGAAATTGGTCAGTTGTGAAGTGAGAAGCCTTCAAAAATGTGATGTCAGGAGTAAAGAGACAGTATGTCCCTCTTAGGTTGAAGGGTAAGGCTGGTACGTGTAAGGAATGCTGGAGGATTGGAGAAATTGAGGTTCTGGTCACGGATAAGAGGGAAGGATATGTCAGTTATAGACAGCAGGAATTGAGGGTTTTTTTCTTAATGCATTCACGGGATGAGGGCGTCCCTGGCTAGGCAAATATCCATTACCCATCCCTAATTGCCGAGAGAGCAGTTAACAGTCAACCACATTGCTGTGGGTCTGGAGTCACATGTAGGCCACACCAGGTAAGCATGGCAGTTTACTTCCTTAAAGGGTATCAGTGAACCAGATGGATTTTTTCGACAACTGGAATGGTCAGCATTTGCCTCTTAATTCCTGATTTAAAGTGAATCAATAGAAGAGTCTGAAGGCAACAATAGTATACTTAAGGGGGAAATTGCGAGCGTAAAAAAGGGGACATGTGATAGATTTGGCTTCTTCAAATATGTCAAGGACAAAACAGTAACTGTGGAAAGAATAAGACATCCTTCAACATCAGCAAGGCTGCCCATATGCAGAACCACAGGAAATGGGGGAGGCACTGAACGAATATTTTGTATCAGTATTTACTATGGAGGAGGATATGGAAGCTAAATAATTTGGGAAATAAGTAATGACATCTTGGAAAGTGTCTGTATCACAGAGGAGCTGCTGGAGGTCTCAAAACATGCAAAAGAAGGAAAATGTCCTGACTTTTATTAGATATACGCTAGATCTCTGTGAGAAGCTAGGAAAGTGATTGCTGGGCCTCGTGCTATCATCAATAGCCACAGGTAAAGTGCCGGAAGACTGGAGGTTGGCTAACGTGGTGCCATAACTTAAGGAATTTAAGAAGGGTAATAAGGAAAAGCAGTGATTATGACGTCAGTGGTGGGTAATTGTTGGAGGGGATTATGAGGCATAGGATTTTCACGCACTTTGAAAGGTAACGACGGATTAGGGATAGTCAACATGGCTTTGTGCAAGCAATGTTGTGTCTCACTGACTTGACTGAGATTTTATTGAAGAAGTGACTAAAAAGATTAATTGAGGTAGAGAGGTGCACATTGGCGATATGGACATCAGTAAGGTTTTGAACAACATTGTGCATGGTCATCTGTTTAGCAAGGTTGGTTCATATGAAATACATGGAAAACTAGCCATTTGGATACAAAATTGACTCAAAGGTCCAGACAGAGGGTGGTGGTAGAGGTTGCAATATCCTGGCAAAGGTTTGCGATGCTCCCCATGCTGTGCAGATAGTCCGGTTTATGGAGTAATCCACTAGCACGGCCTGCACAGCTCTCCATCTTGGCCGTTACCTTACCCCAATTTAAGGTGTCCGGGTTGGTTCTGTGAAGCAGATTTAGAATTTGAGACAATAGACCAATTCAGCTGATCTAGCAATGTATTTATTCAATGTTTGCATCCTTGTGATTGGGCCCACCGTTGTCTCACTTATCCAGTTCATACAATCCCTCCATCTCCTTATCCATATTTTCACCAAGTTATCAGTTAATTAATTATTTGTTTCTTTTTCCTGCGTCTTTCCCTGGCATTGGCTTTTGATTCCCTCGTGTATCGAGTGATGGCATGGTGAAGCTCAGAAACATTGAAATAGTGTGTGTCAGGCTGTTGTTCACTTCTCAATGTGTCCCACGTGGTGCTCCATGGACAAGGGTGTTCCAGGAGCTTTGATTCACGTGTTTGAATCTTGGTATGCGCCTTCCCATGGAATGTCTCTGTTTGTCCCTCTCAGTTGATGGTGCGGTCTGTAACGCAAGGAAGGTCCTTGAGTATAATTGTAAAGGACAAGGCATCTAACTTGTAGCTGAGGGGACTCTGACTGCCTCCTGTTAGTGGAGGCACTGGGGATTGTTTGCTAGAAGTTGTGCTGTAAGCTGTTTCAGACATTCAAGAAGACCAGAGCATTTGGTTTCCCAGCTCGGGACGTAGCATGGGACTGTATTAACAGCATCTGGTTCTGTAACATGAACAACAAATGGAGCAGACGCTGCAGAGAGGGGAAGCTCTGAAAACCATGGAGTGAGTGTGCGTGGGGAAAGGGATCAGCCATATCTGTTTGTGTCTTAGCCTGGACAAGCACACCCTCTCACACTCCCTGTTACATACATTGATGCACATTCTCCCTTTCTGCCCCGCACACACACTCACACTCACCCTCTCTCACATTTCACACACGTACTCCATTCTGTCACACACACACACATGCACACACAACCACTCTCTCTCCTTCCCGCACTCACACCCACACGCCACCTCACTGTCTCCGACATACAGACAATGTCTCTCTCTCCCCTTTACACAGACACGCCCTTCTCTCACACATATGCACACGCACACACACGAATGCACATATAAATCTGTGGGTTGAATTTACATTTTCCCATTTGTATTTGCAAATGCATTTTATTTTGTTCCAAAACATGCAATTTGTAGACATTCAGTCAATGTGTTATTTTACAAATCGTACTTTGTAAATAAAACCAGTCTAACTCCAGGTGAAGACACAGACAGAGTCCAAACAAGGCGTCAAGCTTAGAATACATTGTCTGACCGCACGTGTTACTTCATTTACATCGATAATACCTGAAGGTATCTCCAGGCAGTGACTTGAAATAAATTCGGCAATTTTTATATTAACCAATCAAACTCGCACCTCCTTTCTAACTGATTAAGTATTTAAGAGCCATCTTAGGTGTGTGTACAATTCATGTGCATGAGTTGTCCAACCCTTTGATCTTTTCCTTATATCTTCTGTGTTTAAGGTCTTCCTGTCGCTTATACCTGATGAAGGAGCAGCACAATGAAATCTTGTGTTTACAAATAAACCCATTGGACTCTAATGGGTTTCATTTCATTTTTGACGTTGTCCAACCCAGTCCAAATCAAACGGCTCCATATCATGACTTTTACTGGTTAGCTAATCCTCTCCCCTAGCAAGTAAATTGTTCCTAATCCCAAGTGTTTTTGTCTTGCATAATAATCTTTTGCGACACGTTACGCACTGATGTCTGGAAGTCCAGATATAATACATCTATAGAACCCCCATTATCCACCTTGCTTGTTACGTTTTTTTTTAAGAAAGTTAGTCAAATCATTCAAACATGATTTATCCTTCATAAAACTAAGTTGACTGTGCTGGATTGTGGCTTGACTTTGGAAATCTCCTGTTATTAGTTCTGTCATAACGCATCCTAACAATTTGTCTTCAATCCCAATAATTTTCTCACCACTTATCATTCCCGAGTGAAGCTGGTTATTCGAAGTTCTTCCCTTTCTATAACCATTATATTCCGTTTCACAATTCCTGTGTAACAGGCACAAGGCTGTGAAAGATCTGTTCCAATTGCTGTGTAAGAGGCATGTGTGGCTGATTGGACTCATTCTGTTCCTGCTTTATACACTCGCTGGGTGGAATGTCCTCCCGGTGTTCATACATTAAAGTCTCAATGGACTTGCATGTCCTGCTTCTGTTCCTGACCAAGCCGTTCAAGATCTCAATGTTCTCCTCCTGTCGTTCAATCACAGTTTTGGGGACTTATGGAATCTCCCTGCTTAAAAATGCCACTTTTCAAGGGCTGAAATATGCAGGCAAGTTTTGTTGTCCACACTGGGTAGCTCAGTGGTTAGAACTGCTGTCTCACTGACCAACGACCCTAGTTCAATTTCAGTCTCCAGTTTCCTCCCACAGTCCGAAGATATGCAGATTAGGTGGATTGGCCAAGCTAAATTACCCATAATATCCGGGGATGTGGAAGCTAGGTGCATCAGTCTTGGAACATGCCGGGTTATAAAGATTGGGTGGGGTGGGTGGTGGGGATTGGATGGGATGATCTTCGGAGTATCAGTGTGTTGTCGATGGGTCAAATGGTCTGCTTCCACTCTGGAGAGATTCGAAGATTAACACCTTTGTTGCAGAAGTCAGTTGAGAGAACAATCTTTGAGTTATGTACAATATCCTTTCCTCAGTGAGGAGATTACACCTGTACACACGACTCCAGATGTGATCTCACGAAGATCCTGTACAGCAGCAGTGGCACTTTACCAGCCTGCTATAAGGTTCCCACACAGGTCAGAGCAGTATCAGGTCTCTGGGGCATACACAGCATTGCTGAAAGATCATTGTCCTTCTCTACTACACCACTATAACGGGTGATCTGGAGAAAATCTTACAATGCCGCTTGAGAAGAACGGGTAAAATGCGGTGAGATAACATCCTTGTTGAGATATGCCTCTCCAAACATCTCGCATGAATCTACCATTAACCTCGCCAGAGCCCACGTCACTCAAATTCCACAGAATCTGTTGAGGTGATCTTAGAAACAGCAAGGCGAAGCAAACATTCATGAGAGTTACGTATCAAGTTGAAAGCTGCAATACAAACGTTGTCTATGTTATAAAACAGGAAATTAGACATACAAGTTTGTGGGTACTGCAGTAATAATGGGCAGCTTCAAGTTACATCTAACCAGTGTTTACCCAAGTGAATGTTAATGTTGAGTGTGTATGAGCCAGGTTGCTTTAGTAGTATGTTGAGCACCGAGCTGTTGATCAAGAAATTTTGGAATTGGTGTTGTGTGATCAGAAGAGCAAATCTAATACTTTGCTATTGAGGATCTTTGGGGAATAGTGATCTTAATATATTGAATTTTACATGACGTCTGAATGCAAGCAGTTCTTTTTCTTACATTACGGGTATACACCTGAGTCGTGGAAACCATTATGATACAAGAGTGAAGTTGGCTTTATGAATTTGAAAAGTACATTAAAATGACTTAATGAAAGACAGGCAATATCTGTTATTTACAGAAGCACTGTAAGGTCTGTAATATACATATATCCCTCCAAGGCATAATTCGCAAAAGTCAAAGGTGACTCAACGATGGTGAACAAAAGAAGTTAAAAATTACATTAGATCGAAGGAAATGCCTTAGAAAAGGGTCATATATTGTACATTCATTGAACTTTTGGATACAACAAAAGAGGACTGATAAACTGATAAGTAAAGTATAAAGAGAACAGCAATACAAACTAACCAGAAACAAAAAGACTGACGAAAAATCTCTCTGAATATTTGAAAGGAAAATAAAAACAAGGTCAAATGTGGAACAGTGAATGTGTGGACAGGATAATTTATAGCGAGAACAGAAAAATGATAGGGAAACTAAACAGTTATTTTATATCTGTCTTCACAGAGGAGGGTCCAGAATACCAAGGAATCTCCGAGGAATACCCAGTGACTATGGGACTTGTGTAAATAAAGACTAAAATCAGTGACGAGGTAGCATTTGAAAACATAACTGTATTGATAAGTCTGACAGACCAAATGTACTTCATACCAGAATTTCAGAGAAAGCAGAAATGGAGACAATAATTTCATTGGGAATTATTCTATTTTTCCGTATTCAATTTGGAAAGTTAAAAATGTATTCTAAGGATTTACAAAGTGAAGAAGATGGAGATGGTGAACTACGTACCAGTTAACCTATTGTTCACAGTGGGGAATATGTCGGAATTTATTATAAAGAATGTAATATTGGACACTTGGAAAGTTATAGCAAACGTCTAGAGAATGATGCTAGATTTCTGAAAGGGAAGGCAACATTTACCAAATGTTTGTTGAAGATGTCTCTTGTCGATATAAACAATGGAGAACCAGTGGGTGTGGTCTAGTTGGATATCAGGAGGATTTTTAAAGAATTCATATAGCAAGTTATCCCTAAAACAAAAAAAAAATGTATTGGGAGGAACATACGCAAATGGGGTAAGGTAAAAGTTAATTTTCCCTTTGTTTGAAGGGAATCAGAATATAGGCGATGAAGGGCTCTGTACTCTCTCTCCATGGATGATGTCTCATTCACTGTGATCTCCAGCATGTGTTGGTTTCTGTACAGATTCCAGCTTCTGAAGTAATTTGCACCGACTATGAGTAAAAATGCTCTGCGCCAGTGACACAGAATGTTGGTGAGTCTGTACCTGGAGTATTGAGTACAGCTTTGATTTCATGATCCAAGTAAATCATACTGATCTCATATACTGAATGGACATTTTCCAGATTAATCCCTCGGATGGCAAGATTGTCCAATGAGGGAACTCCGCCTGTATGCTGTAGAGTTTCAGAGAATGAGAGGTGATCGAAATGAAACTTTAAAAAATATCACTCAGAGGGGAGTGACGAACATAGGGTCATCGAAAAGTGTGAGCAAGATTAGCGAGGATTTCAAGATATTCCACAAGAACATCAAGCAGAACAGAATAACCAGCGCACAATCAGAGCCCATTAGAAACCAAGAGAGCAATCTGTGTACGAAGCTGGAAAACATTGATGGATTGTGACATGAGAGCTTCCCATCTGTTTTACTTGGGAGAATGAGGAGGCAGCTATTTAGTTCAAGAAGATGGAGTGGGAAGTTCTTAAACAGATTGATATAAGATGCGAGCAGGGATTGATGGTTTTGGCTGGTATAAAATTGGACAAGTCCCCAGGTCTGGATGAGTTGTTTCACAGGCTGCTGTTGGAGACAAGGAAGGAAAGGCACTGACTCAAATGTTTAAGTAGGATCTTGTCACATCGGAGGTGCCAGATGACTGGAGCCTTTACAGGAGTGCGGGTGGAGGTCGACCAGGGAACTGTAGATCAGTGAGTATCAGATCAGTGTCAAGGAAACTGCTGGGGAAAATAGGGAAGGAGAAAATTGATCTTCATTTAGAGAGGCAATGTTTGATCAGGATCACCAGCATGAAGATATCAGAGGGAAGTCGTACCGAACGGATTTTATTGATTTTTTTTTTTAAGTAGTCATTGATATGGTTTTTCAGCAAGATCTTTGTCAAAGCACCGCATGGGAAACTAATGAACAACGTACAATGTCATTCTATCAAGTCTAATTTAGTAAGTTATATTCAAATTGTCTAACGGACAAGAGACAGAGAGTAGAAAATTGTTTGTGTGACTGGAGACCAATCTCCCCTGGCGTACCACAGGGATTAGTGCTGTGTCCCTTATTATTTGTGGTAGTCAGAAATGATTTAGATGTGCATGTGGGGGGTGGGGGGGGGGGGGGGGGGGGAGAGTGTGTTAATTATGTTTGCGTTTAGCACAAAGATTGTCCGGGTGGTTGTCAGTGAGGAGAAAGGTTTTATGTTACAGGAAGATACAGACAGAATGATTAGATGTGCAGAGCAATGGCAGATGGAATGTAATCTTAATAAATATGAGGTGATGCACTTTGGAAGAAGAAACCAGACAGGGGAGGGCTCAATGAATGACAGCACCTAGGAAGCTTCGAGGGTGCTTCTCGATACATCCCTAAATGTCACTAGACAGAATAACAGGTTAGTTCAGAAGTCACATGCGCCTGTCGGCACAGCCTTAATTCATCGAGACACAGATTGTAAGAGTTATGCAAAACTTTGATTCAGCCACAGATGGCATACTGTGTGGAGTCATGGGAGTCACATTATGGAAGAATGCGATTGCAGTGGATGGGGTGCAGAGGAGATTCACGAGGATGTTCCCTGGGATGGAGCATATCAGCTACAGAGAGAGGCTGGATAAGCTCGGGTTGTTTACCTTGGAGCAGAGAATGCTGAGTGGATGTGGTTCAGAAGGATGGGATTCCAAGAGGCATGGACAGGGGCTATAGACAGCAGCTGTTCCATTTAATAAAAAGGGGACAAGAACAAGGGAGCACACTTTTAAAGTGAAAGGATTGAGGTTTAGAGAAGATATGAGGAATGTTTTTTTACCCAGACGGTGTTGGGTCAGTATTAAAATTCCTGAGAGGATAGTTGTGATGAGTAACCTCACAACCGCTAAAATGTACTTGAAGTATCATAACATTTATGGCTACAGATGTCATGTAAAAGTGGGACTTATGTAGATCGTATTGCTTTTCTGATAGTACAGATTATATGCTTCTGTGATTGTTTGATTATGGACGGTGAAAGCAGTTAAGAAGATAAGTGGTGCGTTGACCATCATTTCAGGGAGACTTGAGTACACGAATAAGGGCGTCTTACTGCAGCTGCACAGAGCCTTGGTGAGAGCTGAAAATGTATTGCTGGTAAAGCACAGCATATGCTGACTGACCTGCTGTGCTTTACCAGCAACACATTTTCAGCTCTGATCTCCAACATCTGCAGACCTCACTTTCTCCTTGGTGAGACCCCATCTCAAGCATTGTGCAGTATTGTGTGCAGTTTTAGTGTCCTTACCTAATAAAGGCCAAACCGACATTGAGGGGGAGCAGTGAAGGATAACCAGATCAATCTCTCTGGTATGACAGGCTTGTTGTGGGAGCAGAGTTTGGGGTGACTGGGCCTGTATTCCATGAGCTTTAGGAAAACGAGTGAAATATATAAAACTCTGACAGTGGGAGACAGTATGGAAGCAGGGATAATGATTCTCCAGTCTGGGGCGTCTAAAACAAGGGCCCACAGTATTAGGTACAGGCTGGCCACTCTGCATTGAGATGAGAAAAAATGTCTGCACTCAGAGACTGCTGCACCTGGTGAATTCTCTCCCAGATCAGGCTGTGGAAGACAAGGCACTGAATATAAATAATGGTTTTTAGACAGGAAAGGGATGGGAAGAAAGCAGGAGAATGGTGTGGCGATAGAGGATCAGCGATCATTACAGGTTGTTCTCTGATAACACAGCAGCTGTGTTCTTGTGTAACACCGAATTATAGAAAGCGGTGCAATAAAAATAATGGGGGCTATGGGGAAAAGCGGGTATGGGGCGAACGTCCAATAATGTCAGGAAAAATCAAAACAAAAATAATAGTCAACGTAACACAAACAACAGTAAAGTCTACGTAAATTTTTAAACCATATATTGTAATGTAATAGTGCTGTAAACGTACCACTTTCACACTACAATTACCGACTACAGCACTGTTCCATTCAACAAGGTCTTCACCAGAAAGCACACGAGCTGACTGACCATGTGATGCTGCCGCGGGTTTACAGTTAGAGTAGATTCCCGATAGTATGAAAACAGGCACTTCGGCCCAACAAGTCCACACCACCCTCCGAAGAGTAACCCGCACAGACCCATTCCTCGACCCTACATTTACTCGTGACTAACGCACCTAGCACTATGCCCAATTTAGCATGACCAATTCACCTGACCAGCACATCTTTGTGGGAGGAAACTGGAGCACCCGGAGGAAGCCCACGCAGACACAGAGAGAACGTGCAAACTGCATACAGTCACCCAATGAGGAAATTGAACCCGGGTCCCTGGTGATAACCACGGAGCCACTCTGCCGTCCCAATATTTCTCCCCAAGATTCCTCCCCTGGTTTGAAATAAAGTTTCTTCTAAATGTCTATTACAATTCCCAGTTCTGGATGCAGGTTTGCTCGCTGGAAGGTTCATACATCGAGAACCTCAACCACAAATCTTCTCAAAACTCGATAACAATTCCCAGTTTCAGTTTCAGTTTCAAGACTTGCAGAACGGATTACATTCCTGATTTACCTGAACACATTGAGGGTGCATTTGGCAGACACAGGATCCTGAGACTGGGTTTTGCTGTTCAGCTGGGACCGGGAATGGAATCACGTCACAGTGAACAGGAGCTCACGTTATGAATCGTGTTGCAGCCAAATAGTTTTTAATAAACCCACATTATTGGAGATCTGTCTGTATATTGAATGGAGGAGCAAAATTGATGGACCGAAGGGACTACAGTAATTCTTATTTTATATGTCCCGATGTTTAAACATATTAAGGGTTATGAACACTGTGTGGGGAAAACTGCATTTAGGAAATTTTCACCATGAGCTAGAATGGAGAAAGCTCAATGTGTCTAAAGACCTCCTCGTTTCCCGATGTTTCTGTGCAGTCTGTGGGACAGCTCTATAACTGCTGTCACAAGCTCTCAGATGTTAGGAAGGAAATCTCAGCAGGATGACAGGACTGTGTTTCCCATTCCCTTTTCCAATGTCGAGGCTGGTGCTGGGTGTTCTGTCCGGTTTTATCCTTTAAGACCCGGAGCAGTTTGATACAATTGAGGGTCTTGCTTGGCCGATTCAGAGCACATTGAAGAGTTTCTCACATGTCTGTGTGTCTGGAGTCACGTTTAGGCCAGACCAGGAAAGTACAGGAGATTCAATTCTTGAAAGTACAGTGGGGAAGGAAATTGGGGTTTACAATCACTGTTACTGACGCCGTATTTTATATCTCAATACTTTATTAATTGTTATTAATTTCCACCAGCTGCCAGAGCATTATCCTGTTCTGGATTTGCAATCCAGTGACAATTCCACAACAGCACCATTTCCTCATGGGGACCTGTCAGAAACCACACTGAGCAGGTTATTTCTATGCTACTGGGCAGCACTGTCAAAAGAACTCCCACCAATGTGACTATCGCGACGCCACTGAGGGCGTGGCAAATGGTCAGACTGTAGTCATTCCCTTGTTATGGGAATGGATATAGTTGAGTAATTTTCCACGTCGCCAGGCAGATGTCAGAGTTGGAGCAGGAAAGAAACAGCTTCCCCAAGGACACGGCTTGTTGTGCAGCACAAGACTTCAGTCCTATTGCAGGAATGGGGTCAGGGCCCATTTCCTTTGTTGTAGCTACTGTGTTCAGCTGTTTCTTCATGTCATGTGCAGCAAATCGAATCGGTTGAATATTGGCATCTATGAATCTGTGAGCATCATGAGGAGGATGAGATGGATTATAGACTCAACACTTCTGACTGTGGATGGTGCAGACACTACACCCTTGTTTTTACGCTGATGTAAAAGACCGTTCCGTTATTTAGGATGGGGATATTTGTAGAGTCCTCTCCTCCAGTAAGTTGTTTAATAGTTCATGGACATTGATGACTGAATGTGACAGGACTGCAGCGCTTCGTCTTATCTGTTAGTCTTGGGATCATTTCCCCCTCTCCATCAGATGGTAATTCTGCTGTTTGGAATGTAACCAGTCAAGTGCGGTAGCTTTAAAGGGTTTAGACACACATGGTTCTGACTGTGGCATGTTCACCCAAACTCGCCACTGAACCATCACGCGGCTTGATGGCAATGATAGACTGATGGATTATCCTGGGGGATAAATTATGGATTGTGATTGAATGCAATTGTACTGCTGCTGCTGCTGTGATCTACAGCATCACATGATAACCCAGTGTGAGCTGCAATATCTGCAAACCAATTCCACTGACTTTCCCCCAGTTCACACCGAGACCCATTCACCCATCAGCACCGTACCCAGTGACCTAACCTGGCATCTAATGTCCGAACACTTCCAGTTTCATATTCTCATTCTGCTGAGGGTCTCTCCCTGATGTCACGCCTCCAATATGTTAAATTACTCCGATACTTTAACATATTAATCTGAATCTTTTCTTTCTCGTAATACCATTTTCTGTGTTTTTCCTCTGTTTTTCTCCCTGACCATGATTAAGAGTTTTGTCGTGTCAGTGATGCCAGCCTTATGTCGTTTCAGAGCCAATGAACTTGTGCACTTTGGGTTATTGTTCACTTCCCAATGTACAGTGCTCTGTGCTGGACAGGGCGTTTGAGCAGATTTGACACACTTCATAGGAACCTGTTCAAAAACAGAAATTGCTGAAGAAATTAAGCAGGTCTGGCTGCATCTTGTGCCGTGAAAGCTGAGTTCATCTTTCACGTGCAGTGACCCTTCCCAGTTTCTCTCGAAATTTTTCTATTTTTATTTCCAGTATCCACAATTATTTGTTTTATTGAAAAATTATTCTGCGCCTATTTATTTCTGGAGAAACTCAGCAGGTCTGGCAGCATTTGCGGAGACATAAAAACAGATTTAACGTTTCAAGTCCAGTGTGACACTTCTTCAGAACTGAAAAGGATTGGAATTTGGGCATTTTAGTCCCTTGGCAGAGGTGTGGGTGGGGTGGAGGGGGTGGTAAGTGACAGGCAAAAGAGGGCGTGAGAACAGATAAACACGCTTTTAGCAGTGGTGAATGAGAAGATGATATAAAATGAGTTAAGTTAAAATGTGAATGGGGGAAAGGGGTTCTCTCTATTGTGTGCAAGATAAAGAAGACACAACTCCACAAGGTCACAGGGAGACAAGGAGGGAGAATTTTGAACATTATTTGGAGTACTGTGTGCAGTTCTGGTCGCCTCACTTTAGGAAAGATGTGAAAGCTTTGGAGAGAGTGCAGAGGAGATTTACCAAGATGTTGCCTGGAATGGAGAATAGGTCGTACGAGGATAGGTTGAGAGTGCTGGGCCTTTTCTCGTTGGAAGGATGAGGGATGACTTGATAGAGGTTTATAAGATGATCAGAGGAATAGATAGAGTAGACAGTCAGAAGCTTTTTCCCCGGGTACCACAGAGTGTTACAAGGGGACAGAAATTTAAGGTGAAGGGTGGAAGGTATAGGGGAGAAGTCAGGGTAAGGTTCTTTACCCAGAGAGTGGTGGGGGCATGGAATGCGTTGCCTGTGGGAGTGGCAGAGTCAGAATCATTGGTGACCTTTAAGCGGCAATCTGATAGGTACATGGATGGGTGCTTAAGCTTGGACAAATGTTCATCACAACATCGTGGGCCGAAGGGCCTGTTCTGTGCTGTATTGTTCTATGTTCTATGTTCTATGTGGTATTATATACATCTGGCCAGAGATACATTTTCACTGTAGAGATCATCGCAGCCATTAGACAAAGGAATTCAGCTGTTTGAATTTTTATTGTCAGTAGTAAGATTTTCATGCTACCTTAGTATTGTAACATGGAGAAAACAAATAACAGTATGAAGTTTGGGCTGAGTGCTGTTTACCTATAATTTTTAATATTGTTTCAAATATTCAGTGCTTATCTTTAAATGCTTGTTCTTGAAGCTAGAATCAGATGGAGTGTAGGAAGTTGAGCGGTGACATTCTAGATGTTTATAATACCATGGAAGGCATGGATAGGGTGAATAGCCAAGGTCTTTTCGACGGGAGAAGAAAATGCATTTTGTGAGAAGATTTGGCACAGGAAAATGAAATCGTAGAGAGCATAGTTTTACGGTGTAAGAGAGGAGATTTAAAAGGGAGGAAGAGGGAGCTTCTTTTACACAGAGGGTGATGTGTTTATGAAATGAGCTGACAGAGGAAGACTGGCAGTTGCAAGTACAGCTCCAACATTTACAAGGCATTTTGACAAACATATGAATGGGAACCGTTTTGAGGCATATGGGCCAAGTGCAAGCAGATGGGACTAGTTTATATTGGAATACCTGGCTGGCATGGATATGTTGGACCAAAGATTGTATGTGTGCGCGATATGACTGTATGAATATAGAAAACGAAGAAAGGGGAAGAAAACATGTGATGAAAGCAAATTAGCTGGAAATATAAAAAACAAGCAGCACGAGTTTTTCCATGTATGCAAGAAAAGTTCAAGAGGTGTGCGAGATCTTTGGTAAAAATAAAGGTATATTGAGGACATTTGGAGGTTGTGACTGGGAAACTGGCGACAGGGAACAGATAGATCACTTACACCAGTATTTTACATCGTTCCTCACTGGTCAAGGTGCTGTAGTTATTTCAATGATATAAACAAAATGGTAATAGGAGGGAAGTTCTTGAACTCTCTCTAACAAAAGGAACAAGGCATTTCTCAAATAGATAAGACCAAGGGTAAAAAGGTCATCAGCAATACTTAAGAGGTTTTAAAAGAAGTGGCCACAGAGTGGCTGGTGACTCTGTGTGAAATATTCCATAATTTTCTCGATTAAAGGAGTGATCCAATGAAACTGGAAACCCTCCAATGTGGCGACCATCTTCAAGAAAGGAGCGAGACTGAAAGCAGGAACCATTCAGCCTAACCATTATTGGTACGAATCTCTGAGAGTCTGTTGTTAAGGAAGGGACTGCAAGACATTTAGAAAAGCTTCACACAGAGTCAGGCATGGTCTTGTTAAAGGCGAACTATATTTTGCCTGTAAAATCATGCAAAGGTTTTCTGGAGATCCCTGAGAATGTAACAAGTGGCCTTGATAAAGGTGGACTGGTAGACATGAGGCTTTCTAGAGATTTTCCACAAGGTATCACAAAATAAATGTTCTTACACAAGACAGAAGCTCGTAGTATGACGGATAATGCATTAGCATGGGATGACAATTGGTAAACACTTAGAAATCGGAGAGTCAGGATTCATCTAACTTTATGAAAAAAAAGTATCTTCTGGAAGACCACAAATATTAGTGCGATGGCTAGAGCTGCTTACAATCTATACTGATAGCCTGACGGCGGGAGCTCAGTGCAATATACATCCAAGTTTGTGAATGACACTGACAACCAAAAGGCAGGCTGTTATTTAATGGGGAAGACTCCCAAAAAAGGAGCAGTACAACGGATTGGAGTGTCCTGTATATGAAACATAACGTCAGAATGCCGATGCACAAATCTTGGTTCACTAGACTGGTGCCTGGGATGAAAGAATTGATTTATTGAATACATCAAAAATGCTGAGGCGATTATTCATTGTGGTTTAAATGAATGAGGATGACATTACTGAAACGGACAAAATACAGAGTGGGCTTGACAAGGTAGATGTTGAGAAAGTGATTCCACACCAGGGCAGAGTGTCGAACTCAGGGATGTCGATACAGAATAAGGAATATCGATTTCAAACTTAGATGTAAATGATTATCTTTTTCAGAAGGTAGTGAATGGCTGGAATTCCCTAACCCAGAGAGTGTGGAGGCTGGGACACTGAACGTCTTTACGTGCGGGCTGGATTGGTTTTTGACATATCTGCCAGTTGAACGATACAAGGGGTTAGCAGAAAAGTGGAGTTGAGCCTTGGAGTAGACCAGCCATGTTCATATTGATTGACAGTGCAGGATTGAGGGGCTGAATAGCCCGCTACTGTTCCTATTTCGTACGTTCTAATGTTATGCTTTTGGAAAATAGCTGGTTATTTTCCTGGAAGTCATGATGTAAAATGTTGCATTCAGGGAGAGCAGAGGATTTATCTGAGTTGACCTTGTGTGGGGTATGGGGGGCTGTATTCACAGCGAATCTGGGTCTGTAACATGACCCACATCTGGAGTAGAAGTTACAGAGAGGGGAAGCCTGGAAACGGGGATTGGGGTGGGGAGGGGCGGGGGTCACTGCCTGACCCAGCCAGGATTTTCCAAGTACATTTCCGAACCTACACCTAAGTTTCGGAGTGGCCACGATCTGCTCCTGTGCAGCAGGTCCGAAGGGCTGAAAGCAACATTAAAACTCAGGGCTGAGGAAACGAGTAGGCCATTCGGCCGTTTGACACTACTCCACCAGTCAATAAGCTCATGGCTCATCTCATTGTGGTCCCAGCTGCACTTTTCTCTCCATGCATCATTATCCCTGATTCATCTGTCTATGGACAATCAGATTAAGCCAGCCTCAAAATAATGTAATGATTCAGCCCTTCCAAAGTTCTGGGAAAGGGAATTCCCACTTGAATGAATTCCCAATTTGCGAATTTCTACTCACTCCGGTTCTGACTGTGGTTGGAGGGTGCCACTGTTTCCCTTTCTAGTTCCACTCCTCTGCTGTTCACAGCAGATTTTAAATGTAACCAGGTTGGTAATATGGCCAATGCTAAAGGTCTAAGTCAGGTTCAGTTATCAGAACAACTGAGTTAGATTTCTTTAGTCAGCTAATTAATAGAACCTACTGAGGGGTATGATGAATATGTGGTTAGCACTGCTGCCTCACGTCACCAAGGAGCTGGGTTCAATTTCAAACGTCAGGTGACCCTCTATGTGGACTTTGAACATTCACCACGTCGATATGGGTTCCCCCCAATTCTCCAGTTTCCTCCCAGAGTACAAAGATGTGCAGTTTAGAGTGGATTGGCCATAGTAGATTTCCCATTGTTGAGAGAGCATCCCCTTCATGGTAAACTCTGTCAGTGTGGGGGAATTGAATCTGCACTGCTGGACTCCCTCTGCATCACAAATCAGCCGTCCAGCCAACTGAGTGGGAGACAGTGTAACTGTTCCAGACAGAAACAGTGACAGACAAAGGGCAAAAGAAAATGTTCATTACAAGGAAAGTGGTATAATTCAGATAGCGGTCAAGATAACAGCTGAGAATAAAAATGTTCTCTGCTGGAAATTGTATTTCATAACGGGACAACTGTTTGAAAACAGTGTTTGGCTGAATACAATCAAGTGAGACAGAGTGAGCCAGAATTACTAATTGTGTTTGAATATAACATAAGTAGAGAGAGAGAGAGAGAGAGAGATGAAAAATTGTTGTGTTAATTCCCCTTATCTGTCATGTGCGGGGTCACCTGTACAGGGTCGCTCCAAAGTGAGAAAGTTCAACAGTTTGAAAGATGGCACCAATATCAATGATCACGGAATATCCAGGGGTATCAGTGAGATGGTAAATCCCTCCAGCCATGTTGGTTTGGAGAATTGGGCTGGCATTGAATGAGTGGAATACTATGAGATTGGGTAGTTAATATGGTGAGTTCGATACGATAGCAACAAGAAACTAGCTCAGTCTCGTATAATCCCGCGTCACACTGAATAAAAATGTCACTGAGACAAATTATTGTTAAATGTAGCCCAATGAGTCGAAGACTCTGCTGACCGCACACCCAGTTACAAAGTTGCAGAACAAATGCTCATCCAAAACTCTCCATCATCTTTACTAACACCAATGTCCCCTTCATCTATCTTTACAGGGAATACAGGCTCATGTTGCAGAATGCTGTCGAAATGTCTTCATTTCAGCATTCTGAAATCTGTGCTCTTGCAGGAAATTGTCTCTCAATCTCTCTTTCTCTTTTTTTCCCAAAATCCGACCGTTGGTAGTTAAACCGATTTCCCCGCCAACTCACTCTGGCAGGGATTAGGGAATACGGATTAGGGAATAAGGACTCTGTATCAGAGTGGTAATGTAATTAGCCGGGTAATTCAGAGGCACGGGCTGTGATTCCAAGGCAGTGTTTAAGATCCTACCACAGCCCATATCAGAGCTTAAATTCGAATGACAAAACTTGGAATGAAACCTAATTTCACTCATGGAAACCAGAAACCATCAGGATTTATTTTTATTATTTGACTGATAGTCTTTGGTAAAGAAACTTAACATTATTGCCCAGTCTGACCTCAGTGTGACTTCAGACCCACAACAAAATTGTTGACTCCATTTTGTCTTGACAAATGGCTACGTCGTCAAGGATAATTAGTGATGGACAACAAATGCTGCCTTTGCCCGTGATGCTGGCATCCCGTGAAACAACAGCATTAAAGGTGAAATAAACCAAGGAACGGTGGGTGCTAGAGATCTAAAATAAAATTGTCCAGCGTCGGACATTGTTGGAGAATCTCAGCAGGTATGGCAGCTTCTGACAGGAGCAATGCAGATAACGGTTTGGAGTCCAGTGACCCTGCTTCACAACTGAAAGCAAACTGGGAAATAATACTCTTAATCCTGACATCAGGGATGGTTAGGTTGGAGAGTGAGGTGGGGGCCAGGTTTACATAGAATGGACGGAGAAATTGCCAGAAAAAAAGAGGAAAATAAATGAAAACTGAGCAAAGGGATGCTGATGATGAAGTGGAAGGAAAACAAAACAGCAAGTTATTCTCACATTTCCCAATTTCCCATATTTCTGAATATCGCGTCCATTTAGATATGTCCCTGTTTTAAGTGAGTTAGGTTGCCTCTATCTCTCTTCTCTGAGCGTCATTATCAAATCCATTAGCAATACTGGTGCTGCCCTTATAGTTGCTGACATACAGAGACAGGTAATGTTACACTGTCAAATGCTTCTTTGAGGATAGAAACTGTTACCGTGGGACTGTGCAGAGATACAACAGCTTTCTCAACCATGAAGAGAACCTCAGGAGTGGAGATAGTTTTCAAAACTGAATGCAGGCACCATGCGCGTGGGGAATTGACTTGTTCCTGGCTTTGGAAAATCAGTGGAGCTTCTGTGGATGCTTATCCCGGGTTTGTATTCTCAGCCGCTGGGTCTGGTTACCCCACTCTGTACACTGCATTTACAGAGTGTCTGGGTCCATGGTGAACACATGGAGATGAAACTCCACAAAAGGGAAACTCTATAAACAGGAAGGAGCAGGACAGTGCACTATTCTGCCTGTGATTTCCGGGACATTTGTCTAAGCTGAGTCAAGTGTAAGGGCTGAAACCAGTTTGTTTCAAATTTGAGGTGGTCACTGAGCTTTGTCCCCTCGTTCAGTATATTATGTAGCTTCACACCAGTGACAGGACTGTGCTGATGCAGACCATGAATTAAACTGGATTAATTTTGGAACTTTCCAGGCAGGAGCGAATAACATGTCCATCATCACCTAAGTGCAGTCCTCCAATGTTTTGGCTGTTTGACAAATGCCACCTGTCCGCTGTGAGCAATATATTGAGTCCATCTCCCTGAGGAAGGTACAAAAACCACCTTCCAGAGATACAAGGGAACATAGTGACTGGTGAAAATGAATAACAGCAGGAAATTAAAATTAATAAAAAGGTATTTCTTTGAAAATCTAATTGAATTGAAGGTTGGTATGTTGCTGCATCTGATGAGCTACATTCCAGAATATTGAGGAGGTGGCAGTAGAGCAAGTGAAGGAATTACTGATTATTCTTCAAAGCTGGTTAAATTCTGGAAAGGATCCTGCAGACTGGAAAGCAGCTATTGTACACCTAAATATATAAAACCGAACGGAGAGGGCAAACAGATCACTAAATAGTGGTTAACTTGATATCAGCTGTGAGAAAAACATTGTAACCTTTTGTGAGGAATGTGGCAACTATACACTTGGAAAATAATGACATGATTCGGTAAATTCGGCCTAGATTTAGGAAGGGGAAATGATCTTTGATAAACCTGCTTGGTTTTGTGGAGGTTGTCTGTTGTGACATCGACAATTGAGAACCAATGGGAGTGGAGTATTTGCATTTTAAGCAGATATTTGATATGGTTGAATACAGGTGAGGTGTGAATGTTCGAGTCCATGGGTAGGTCGGGGTGGAATACCCTGAATGTATTAAAAGTTGGATAATCGAGGGAATTAAGAGAGTAGTGTTTTTTTGTATCTGGAGTGAACACTTTGGAGTGTCATTAGGATCAGTGTTTGGGCAATAGCTCTTCGCAAAACATAACAACAAATATCATCATTCACATTTATATTCATTAAATAGTGAGAAGTTGGGAAGTGCTGTTGTTGAAACAGACCTGGATGTACTTGGTCATAAATCACTGACAGAATTTTTACGCAGCAGCAAAGAAATGATATATGGCTCTTCATGCAAACTGATTGAAGTACCAGAGTAAATGCATCTTTCCCAATGGTAGTGTTTTGTTTGGTGACGATTTGGGATAATGTGTACAGGCAGAATCTGATTAATAAATAATGATCTTGTCAGCGATACAGTCCAAAGAGATTTCAGTAGACTAAACCCTGGCATGTTGTTACTATGAGGAGAAAGTGAAGAAACTCGTTTTTAATATGTAACAATATGAGGGAATAAGAAGTTGAAACTTGATGGTTATAGTTGGGCACTCATTATGTCCCAAACAATTGAATAGGGTGAAAATTCCATACTTCTCATTGGATGCTTGTTTCCCGGAGGTGTTCATGCCTCTGCAGATCCCCATGTCTAAAGGCAGAGAAGTATAGACTCCGAATTAACTTCAATGTGCAGTTGCTGTGTGACCCTGCACTGAATGTTACATTGTCAGGAGCCACAATACCTTCATTCTGAAACAGTTAGCCATTCCCCACCAGCTTCTGACCTACATAGAGACCATGGGTCTAACTTCCTAGAATGGACAACACTTTGGTGAATGGGTAAAAATGTTGTCTTCATTCCCACTGCCTGAAAACCATGTAAAGTAACACATACGTACTATGAGTAATGAAGCAATATGGAACATGTTAGAGCAGTTTATACACCATTTGTTTGCGATATTGGAGCATCTCTGACACCTTCGTCTTCCTGTGTCAGTGACCTAAGAAGCTGAATGACCACTTCTTGTAGCTTTGTAAATGGCTTCAGATGTGAAATGGTCTTTTTTCTGAACCATGTAAATGATGCATAGGAGTGAGCGGTCTCTTTGTCTTCCTATGGCATAGGTGGGAGGGATTGATTGGGCTATCCCTTTTCTTGCCCAGTAGTTTTGATGGGGTGTATGACTTCCCCATATTCTTGTGAACGCACATTGAGGTACAGAATGGGCTGTTCATTTTGCTGGGGAAATGCGCAGTGCCTGGCAGTGCTGTTACATGAATGTTACCAAAACCTTAACAGCAAAATTTTGAATGTTCTCTAGGTCTTGTCGCACATGGACACAGATGGCTTCAGAAGCTGAGGGCTGAATTTTTTTCTGAACATCGCGTAGTCTTCAGTGAATATCCCCACTTCGGATCCGTGTGAACTCAATGGGCTGAATGGCCTGCTTCCCCACTGCAGAGATTCCCTGCTGGCCAATTGCAGATGCCTGGGCTGAGGGAGTGACGTTGAGAATCTCCTGCAGAAATACCCCACGGCTGAGATGATTGATGCCCCCCGATAATAAATACCTTCCCTTGTGCTGTGAATAACTCCGAGCGGTGGAGAGGTCACAATCGATTCTCATTAGTGCGATTTTGCTCAGGCTCCTTGATGCCATCCTCAGTCTAATACTGCCTTGACTTCGGGGCCAGTCTCTCTTACTTGAGCGTCTGTGTTCCCTCTTTTGTTCATTTCAGTAGGTCATGGTGGAGAAACAGAGAATGTTTTCTTCAGAGTGAAATGAATATCAGGAATTCTCTTACACAGAGAGTTAAGGGAGCTAGATCACTGAAAGTGACTAGTAGTGTTCTGCCGGGATCAATTGTGATTTTTATAAATGACTTGGATGAGGAAGTGGAAGAGTGGGTTAGTAAGTTTACCGATTACACGGAATTTTGTGGACTGGTACAGAGTGTGTAGGGCTGATGTCGGATCTAATGAGGCATTCACAGGATGCAGAACTGGGCTGATAAGTGGCAGATGGATTTTAACCTGGCAAAGTATGAAATAATTCGGTTTGCAAGATCGAATGTGAATGTAGAATACAGGGTTAACGTCAGGATTGTTGGCAGTGTGGAGAAAAAGAGAGATCTTGGCGTCCATTTCCATAGATGCCTTAAGTTTGCTACCCAAATTGTGTTAGGGTTGTTAAGAAGGCGTATAGTATGTTAGCTTTGATTAGCAGGAAGATTGAGTTTAAGAGCTGCGAGGTGATGCTGCAGATCTGTAGCGCCCTGGGTAGTTCACACTTGGAAAATTTTAGTTCCGGTCGCCTCATTCTAGGAAGGATGAGGAAGCTTTAGAGAGGGTGCAGAGGAAACTTTCCACGATGCTGACTGGACTGGAGAGCAGGTCTTATGAAGAAAGGTTGAGGGAGCTAGGGCTTTTCTCAATGGAGAGAACCAGCATGAAAGGTGACTGGATAGAGATGTAAAATGTGATAGGCATAGATAGAGTGAATAGCCAGAGATCTTTTCCCCAGGCAGAAATGTATATAACGAGGGTTAATAATTTTAACGTGACGGAGGAAGGTTTTGGGGAGATGTCAGAGTTCGGTTCCTTACACAGAGAGTGTTGGGTGCGTGGAATGCACTGCCAGCAATGTTAGTCGAGTCAGATACCTGCGGGACATTTAAATGATGCTTGGATAGGTGCATGAAGGATAATGCACTTAAGTATGTCGATGAGTCTGATTTTAGAGTAAGATAAAAGATCAGCACAACATGGAGAACCGAAGGGCCTGTACTGTGCTGTACTGTCCTATGTTCTCTGTGCTACGGAAGTATTTAAAGAGGCTTTAGATGGATTTTGACCTGTCAGAGAGTTGAGTGCTAAGAAGAATTAGGCATGAAAGAGGACTTGAGACCGAGAGAATATCAGCCACGATCTTAATGAAGGGCAAGTCAAACTTGAGGTGTGGGTGTAGGGAGCGAATGACTTGCTCCTGTTTCTATGTTCTCACATTCTATTATTGGAAAGTTAGTACGTGTTATTTTCCTGGAAGTTCTGATATTGTATGTTATAGTCAGGGATTGTAGAGGACTTTCTGAGCCATCTCTGGGTGAGGTGCCTGAGCTGTGTTCACAATGAAATTGGTCGATAACATGACCAACAAATGGAACATATTTTGCAGAATGGGGAAGCTCTGGAAAGAGAGTTGAGGGGCCTCTTTCATACCCAGCCTGGGTTTTCCAATTACATTTTCCAAATCACCCAAACCGTGTAGGAAAGTATTGAAGGACAGAATGGTCTCCTCTGTTTCTGTGCACGAGGTGATAGCAGTAAGTGGCCTCCAACTGCTCCTGTCTAGCAGGTTTGAGAGGCTGAATGGAACACAGAAACATGGGACTGAGTAGCAGGAATGGGTCATTGGACACTGTGAGCCTTATCCACCAGGCACTAGGATTGTGGCTGATCAGGTTCGGTTCTCAGCCCCACTGTCCTGTCCTTATCCTATTATCCATGACTCACTTCACTGTCACATATTAACTGGTTAACATCTTTGAATAAATGTAAACAAAGAAGCACCACAAACATTTGGGGAAGAGAATCTCCACTCTAAAGGCCTTTTAGAACTTTTCCTCATTCCTCTGATCGAATCAGAGGGTGAAACAGCACGGAAACAGACAATTTTGTACAAATTATCTGCGCCGACCAGACATCCTAATCTGATCTTGTCTCATTTGCTAGCACTTTGCCAATATACTTCTGAACCATTCATATTTATGTACCTATCCAGATATATTTTAAATGTGAGCTTATATCCGCTTTCATGGTTGCTGTTGTATTCTAAGGTAATCTTCCTCACTGTCCACTGCACCAGATTTTGCTGTTATCTGTAAACGTACTAATCATGCCTCTGATATTCACATCCAAGTCGTGTGTGTGTGTGCGTGTGTGCGTGTTTTATATATATGTGTGTGTGTATATATATTATATATATATATATATATATATATACATACACATACACACACACACACACACACACACAGACACACACACACACACACACACACACACACACACACACACACACACACACACACACACACACACACACACACACACACACACACACACATATATATATATATATATATAAGTCTGGAAGACAATATGTTACCTTCAAGAAAATTTTTGTATCTAAATGGTTAAGTTTCCCTGGAGTCCATGGGAGCTAACTGCTTTAAATTTTCATTTTTATGTTGCAACTCAATTAGTTTAGCTGAACTAAACATATTTCTATGATCACCTATTTACACCTGTTTTGTCTCAACTATCTGATAGAACAATGTCTCTGACAATGCCACTTCAGCTTCCTTATTTTTACATTTCTGATCTCTCCTGTTTCAAGTGGTGACGTTGTGACATTGTTGCCGCAAAATCAGGAAAGATTCCAGGATGAGGCTCCTGCATTGCTTCAGTTGCCTATGTCTCCACAGGCTTTTCAACCAGAGCAGCCAGCATTTCTACCGGTGAATCAGCTATATACTTTGCAAGGACAAGTTGTATTCCTGGAGCTGAAGGTTTGTCCCATACTCCTATCACAACATATCCACACTTCACTGGACATTCCATCCCCGCTTTACATAATTGTGCGATTTTTGTCTCGCATGAATTTACTTCAGCAGTACCTTTTCTGGAAATAGTCCTTCAGGAGTACATTGGGGCAGCACGGTGGTACAGTGGTTAGCACTGCTGGCTCAGAGCGCCAGAGACCCGGGTTCAATTCTCCGCCTCAGGCGACTGACTGTGTGGAGTTTGCACGTTCTCCCCGTGTCTGTGTGGGTTTCCTCCGGGTGCTCCGGTTTCCTCCCACAGTCCAAAGATGTGCAGGTCAGGTGAATTGGCCATGCTAAATTGCCCGTAGTGTTAGGTAAGGGGTAAATATAGGGGTATGGGTGGGTTACGCTTCGGTGGGTCGGTGTGGACTTTGGGCTGAAGAGCCTGTTTCCACACTGTAATGTAATTTAATCTCAGCTTTCAGCATCATAGACTGAGCATCCTGTGTTCCTTAATATTGCTTCCTCTTTATCTGCTTCTCCTGACCTTTGTGAATACTTTCCCTTTGCAGGTATGTTTCATACGCAGATCCGGCACTTCCTCCTTAACCAACCTCCGATCAGCTTGTACTCTCTGATGCAGCTTTCTAGCCTCCACTGTGTTTTCTGTTACTGCTCCAATAAAACTCCCGGGCTTATTCTGTTTTCCGACATCTGTTTTTATTCCCATAGCCCACCAACACAGTGGTTTCCTATGACCTAATTTATTGCAACGAAAACACCGGAGCACTTTAGCTTATTTGTCCCCTTCAAGTGTTGCCTTCTTACCCTGTGGTAAGTTATCCTTCTGATCTTCACTGTGATTTACATATCCTTTCCACGTGAGGATATCTTTTTCCTCAATTCCTATCCCTCGAGAACTGAAATTGATTCTGGAAGCCAAAATGTGTTTTTTTTCTCTTTTTTGGATAAAACCAATTCATTTTCTTTGGTTCTCTTTTAATTTTACTCGTAACGCAAATTGCTTCATTTCTGCTTCGAACTCAAGCTGCTTTATTTGTGATTGAAGTTTAGCCATTTCTACAGACCCCAGTGGAGTTTCCAGCAAATTGGAATGCTGACCTACTGCTACAATCATCTCATCTTTCCTCACATTAGGAGGTAGCTTCAACTCCAGCGTGTCTACTAATTCCCGTAGCTTGGATTTATGTGCATTTTGGAAAACTCCCAAGGTCGATTCTCCCATCTCCAAAATACCCTTTGTGACTGCAAGAGGTACTGCTTTCTGAAGCTCTATTTACTCACAAAGTCAACACACGAGAAACGAGACTCAAAAACCTACCACTAGCTGTCTAAATTCCGCAAAGCAACCCCCCCCCCCCCACCCCAATCTGTTATGGACCAGGCCCGACCCCTCAAAACATTTTTTAAGCAGGGAGTCCAAACGTAACTTTAATATTTGTGGAAGGTTAGTGTATAGTGGATATTCCCGGAGTGAATGAGCTGGTCAGACTGCCGAGTTTTAAACAAACACTTTATTTACCAAATTACGGCATGAAGCACATGAAAATGAAAGTACAATACCCAACGAACTTGCGTTATCCAACCAAGAGGCTATCCTGACTTTTGGATGCTGTTCCAAAATACTTGCAACAATTCCAAAAAAACAAATGCGTTATCATAAAAAGTAAATCTGATCCAAAAAAACTTACAGGTTATGAGGTCGGAAGAGAAGGAGGGGGAGAGCGTCCAATTTCAACAGTGACCCTAACTCAGCTAACCCCCAAACTGAATTGATCTGCCCAGCTAGAGAGCGGGCCACGTCCGCTTGATTAGACATGTTTTTATTTAAAGACTTGAGTGCGTTCTTTCTGAGGCATTACCAGTTCGGTATAAATAAAAGGACCCCAAATGAACCTTTCAAAACTCAGACATTGTGGAATCTTGGGTCATTTGGAACCTCACTGAAGAAGAAAATTAAAGGATTATATAACTTTTTGGAAGGACCGGCTTAGTGACAACATCTGCCACATTTGGCTTTGGACTGAATATAAACAATGTAAGTCTTCCTGCTTTGAAGCCAATAAAGTGTGTTCAGGTGTTTGTGAGTTTATTTTTAAAAAAAGGTGCTGTAGCATATTGAGTGCTGAAGATACAAAATTGCCTCATTAGGTCAATGAAAGGAATGCCCAGTCAAATCCACATTTCCTGTGTAAAGGAGTGTCAATGTAGCCACTGTAAATATATTGGCTAGTGCCTGTTCTAATCGAGGAGCGACCAGCACGGTAACAATATCTGGATTTTGGTTTTTGAGAGGGGTGGTGGTGGAGGTTCAGGCGGTTACAGGATTGCAAATGAACAACGCCTGTTTGTTCAGTGACTATGATTGATGTCAGTCTCTATGGATCTTAATGATGTCACTGGACGGTTTCCCTCTCCTATTAGTAAGGGGTTTCTTGCAATGCTTTATGCCATTGTATCAGCAGATGCATCACCTCCCTCACTAACAATGCTCGGCAGCTGCAGAAACAGGAAGAGGAGAAGTATACATCTGAGAATAGTCTGGAATGTTCCATTAATGGATCAGAATCTACTAACATTAGACTAGAATGCTGCAACAATGGACAGGAGTTTGTCCTCGGGTCTTTTCTATCTTTCCTGGTATTGGTCGACATTATCAGATCAGATATATGGTGTACTGATAATTATTCAGGCTGGTTACTATCCCATGCTCGCTATTGTTGGTGTTCCTGGTAAGTATCTCCATTTCTATCCATTTACTAATCCCATAAACAATGGCGAACTTCCTTGCTATTTTTGTTACAATCGACAATGGTATTTGGCAAAGATGGTAAATGTTGTCTTCAGTTTCAAATGCAAATTCCATTCATTATCCATAAATTTCAGAACCGTCCACACTCACGCCCTCACAAACACCTGAGAGCAAGTTTGTTCACAATGCCGCAGAACATTTTTACCCAGAATTCATTTATGTCTCTGTATTCTGTCCATCATCAAACCTATCCACTATCAGCTCGATAATATCCCCAGTCACCATCTTGGCATCAATGCTGACGCTTAATAAACCATTATTCATGCCTTTGTGGATACAGATCTCCTCGAAGCATGATTTCAGTTGCAGATATATCGACCACTACCTTGTTCTGGTCTCTAAAGTAACGTCATGATAGGGACGTTGTGTCAGTGTAATACTGTTGCAAGAAATGTAACTCAGAGGCACATGTTATTGCAGATGAAGGCACTGTTCACATCCTACCACAAATTATGTCAGAACGTAAATTGAAATTTCAGGAATTGGAAGTAACATTAATTTTAAATAATTATAACAATAGCATCACCAGCCTTTAGTCTATAAGTTTATCTATTTCACTGATGTCGTTTGGAAAAGACATCTGCCTTAAGACTGACATCAGACCCACAGCAATGTGCTTGGCTCTGTACTACTTTCGGGAATGAGCTCACAGTAAAGGGTCAACAAATACTGCCTCTTTACTGCAGACATCCCATGTAATAACAACAGTAAAGGTTAAATAAATCAAAGAATGATGCAAAAGATCAGAATCAAAAAGAACGAGAAATTGCCAGAGAAACTGAGCAGATATGGCAGCCTCAGATCGAGGGAAAAAAAGAATTGGCATTTTGAATCCAATGACCAGACATCAGAGTGAACGCCACTGGAAAATAGTGTGATTGATGTTGGTGACAGGGACGTTTGCTGTAAAGGGGAGAAGGACTGAGTAGAATAGTTAGAGAAAGGGAAAGATAGAGGGAAAGAAGCAAACAAACGGATTTTTGATGATTAGCTGGGATGGAAAACAAACGAGTTTAACCTGATTTATTGTTCTTCTGTTACCATATTACTGTAAACTGCGACCATGTAAGGTATACATCAGAGTTACTATTTAAGTAAGATATGTCGCGTTGTCTCTCTTCCTTGAGTATAAACATATTCTTCTATTCATTAATGGGATGCTGGGCCAATATTTAATTCCCTTTCACCATTGTCCTTGAGAAGGTGTTTGTGACCTGCCTTGCTGACAAGTGCAGTCCGTAGGCAGTAAGTAGTCAGTGCTTAGTTCTGTCCGGTTTCATTTCTTTGAGACTTTACAGTGACTGATATAACTGAGTGGCTGGCTTGGCCATTTCAAACTGCAACTGAGAGTTCACCACATTAATGTGGGTCTGGTGTCACACGTAAGCCCGATCAGGTGAAGATATTGGATTTCATTCCCTGAAGGGCATGGGGGTGCCTGGTAGGACAGTCGACAGTGGTTTCATTGTTTTATTTGATTCGTAATTCCTGATATTTTATTGAATTCAAGTTCCAACATTTGCCGAGGTGGAATTCCAATCCGGGGTCTGGGTCATTAACTGGGTCCCTGAATTAATATTCCAGAGGTCATACATCTAGGCCATTACCTCCTCAGCATCTTCAGCCATCTGCAATGGCAATATTGATTATGCTGTTGGAGTGGTTTTGCTTCATAAGGCAAACAAATGATTTGGCAAAACATACCATCATTTTTCATTTTGTATTTATGAGAAGACGAGATAATGGGAAGTGCTCCTGTTGAAAATGAGCTGAATATCCTTAGTCATGAGTCACTGATAGTAAGTTCATTGCAAAATGATTAAAGTGTAAGAGTGAAGCCATCTTCTTGCATTTGTAGAGTGTTCTTGAGATAGTACGTGGGACACTGTGAACAGATTTTCTCTCCTTTATAATGAATGATTTCCTTGCTACATAGAGACAGAGTAAACGAGTTTCACCAGACTAATCCCTGCAGTGATAGTACCATGAGAAGAGTGTGAAGGAAATTAGTGCTTAATCTGTAACGCTTCAAAAAGAATAAAAACTGATTGCATTAAAACTTGAGCGTTATGCATTAACACTCATTATTTCCAAAACAAAACGTTGATAGCGTGAAATATAGTGTGTTTCTGCAATACACGTTTTCACATTTAGACAAATATATAGATAGGCAACATTGAGAACGATATGGGCCAAGTGCAGGGAAATGGGTTGAGCATGGATGGACATTTTGGTCAGCATGAACCACTTTGGGCTAAAGGCCTGTCTCCGTGCTTTAGGACTCTATGACTCCATGATAATGCATATAGCTCTCTGGACACCCCTCCCCCCACCATGTGGGTTGAGAGAGAGCTCCAGGTCCTGAATGAACTCTCATCATCTCAATGTGCAGTTGGTGTGTAAGCCTGGGCTGAACGTTATGTTTTTCACAAATCTGTCAGCAGTCGAATTCTGATGTGTCACGTTTTCTATATGTGGAAGCAATAACTTTTGAAGGTTTGAAAAAAGTGAATAAAAGCAAGATGCAGGAATTAGCAGTGAAGTTGGAATTGGTCCTGCCTGCTTCTGTGAGGAAAGGAGAGATACTTACAGCAGTAGCTCGTCAATTTAACTTGCTGGAGAAACCATCAGAATCTACAGAGCTGGCAAGAATTCAATTGCAAATGAGGCAGCTTGAGTTAGCGGCGAGATTTAAGGAAAGGGCAGCAGAAATTTTCCAGTGCGAGCAGCAGCGAAGGTAAGACCGTTTGGTTTTAAAAGTGCTTACCGGTAGCGGGCAGCGGTGTTTTTTTTTCTTTCACTCTCTCTTCACAGAAAGAGCGGGAGCACCAGGGGGAAGTGACGACGACCAGAGGGGCAGCCGAGACCCGGAAGCAGTAGTGTAAGCTTACCTGGGTAGGTTTTTTTCCCCCTTTAAAAGCGCGAAGGAGAGGAACCCGAGGCACTACACGGGTAGTGCCTCCCACCCGCCCTCCTCCTCTAACCTAATAATAACACCTGTTGTGGTAAGTAGGTAAGTGCTGAATTTTGCTTGTTGTATTCTTTAGACCCAGTTTTTTTTTTAAATAAAAGTTAGCTTTAGAGGGATGGCAGTGAAGGCAGTGCAATGTTCCTCCTGCAACATGTATGAGGTGAGGGATGCCATCGACGTCCCTGCCGATTACACTTGCAGGAAGTGCACCCATCTCCAGCTCCTCCAAGACCGTGTTAGGGAACTGGAGCTGGAGTTGGATGAACTTCGGATCATTCGGGAGGCAGAGGGGGTCATAGATCAGAGTTATAGGGAAGTAGTAACTCCAAAGATGACAGATAGATGGGTGACAGTGAGGGGGACTGGGAGGAAGCAGCCAGTGCAGGGACCCCCTGCGGCCGTTCCCCTCAAGAACAAGTATACCGTTTTGGATACTTGTGGGGGGGATGACTTACCAGGGGTAAGTAACGGGGCTCAGGTCTCTGGCACGGAGCCTGTCCCCGTTACTCAGAAGGGAAGGGTGAAGAAGAGCAGAGCAGTAGTAATTGGGGACTCGATAGTTAGGGGCACGGATAGGCGGTTTTGTGGGAACGAGAGAGACTCACGTTTGGTATGTTGCCTCCCAGGTGCAAGGGTACGTGATGTCTCTGATCGTGTTTTCCGGGTCCTGGAGGGGGAGGGGGAGCAGCCCGAAGTCGTGATCCATATTGGCACCAACGAAATAGGTAGGAGGAGTGCCGAGGATGTTAGACAGGCTTTCAGGGAGCTAGGTTGGAAGCTCATAGTTAGAACGAACAGAGTTGTTGTCTCTGGTTTGTTACCCGTGCCACGTGATCGAGAGTCGAGGAATAGGGAAAGAGAACACTTAAATGCGTGGCTACAGGGATGGTGCAGGAGGGAGGGATTCCGGTTTTTGGATAACTGGGGTTCTTTCTGGGGACGGTGGGACCTCTATAAACAGGATGGTCTTCACCTGAACCTGAGGGGCACCAGTATCCTTGGGGGGAGGTTTGCTAGTGCTCTTGGGGGGGGTTTAAACTAACTCTGCAGGGGCATGGGAACCCAGATTGTAGCTTCAGGGTGCAGGGCCTGGAGTGTAGGGAGGTTAGGAACATGGCATCAATTTCCAAGGAGGGTGTCTGTAAACAGGAAAGTGGCTTGAAGTATGTATACTTCAATGCAAGAAGTATACGAAATAAGGTAGGTGAACTTGCAGCGTGGGTTGGTACCTGGGACTTCGATGTTGTGGCTATTACGGAGACATGGCTAGAACAGGGACAGGATTGGCTGTTGCAGGTTCCTGGATTTAAATGTTTTAGTAGGGTCAGAGGTGGGGGTAAAAGAGGGGGAGGTGTGGCATTGCTTGTCAAAGATAGTATTACAGTGGTGGAAAGGACGATGGATGAGGACTTGCCATCTGAGGTAGCTTGGGCTGAGGTTAGGAATAGGAAAGGTGAGGTCACCCTGTTAGGAGTCTTTTACAGGCCTCCTAATAGTCCTAGAATCATTGAAGAAAGGATAGGGAAGATGATTCAGGAGATGAGTGACAGTAATAGGGTGGTTGTTATGGGGGACTTTAACTTTCCTGATATTGATTGGGAAAGCTATAGCTCAAGTTCGTTAGATGGGTCAGTGTTTGTTCAATGTGTGCAGGAGAGTTTCCTGACACAATATGTAGACAGGCCAACAAGAGGTGAGGCCATACTGGATTTGGTTCTGGGTAACGAACCAGGCCAGGTGTTAGAATTAGAGGTAGGTGAGCACTTTGGGGATAGTGACCATAATTCGGTGATTTTTACTCTCGTGATGGAGAGGGATAAGTGTGTACTACAGGGCAAGAGTTATAGCTGGGGTCAGGGAAATTATGATGCGGTGAGGCATGACTTAGGATGTGTGGCTTGGAAAAGTAGACTCCAAGGCAAGAGTGTAAATGATATGTGGAGCTTGTTCAAGGAGCAACTATTGAGTGTCCTTGATAATTATGTACCTGTCAGGCAGGGAGGAAAGGGTCGTGCGAGGGAGCCGTGGTTTAATAAGGAATTGGAATCCCTTGTTAAATGGAAGAGGTCGGCATATCTCAAGATGAGACGTGAAGGTTCAATTGGGGCGATTGAGAGTTATAGGGTAGCCAGGAAGGACATGAAGAGAGAGCTAAGAGCAGCAAGGAGGGGACATGAAAGGTCCCTAGTCGGTAGGACTAGGGAAAACCCTAAGGCTTTCTATAGGTATGTTAGGAATAAAAGAATGACTAGGGTAGGAATAGGTCCAGTCAAGGATAGTAGTGGGAAGTTGCGTGTGGAGGCGGAAGAGATTGGGGAGACACTGAATGAATACTTTTCTTCAGTATTTACTCAGGAACAGGGCATTGTCGTCGATGTGAACACTGAGACACAAATAAGTAGAATGGATGGCTTTGAGGTATGTAGAGAAGAGGTGTTGGAAATCCTGGAAAAGGTGAAAATAGATAAGTCCCCTGGACCTGATGGCATTTATCCTAGGATTCTCTGGGAAGCAAGGGAGGAGATTGCAGAGCCATTGGCCTTGATTTTTATGTCCTCTTTGTCTACAGGAGTAGTGCCAGAAGACTGGAGGATAGCAAATGTGGTTCCCTTGTTCAAAAAGGGGAGTAGGGATAACCCTAGTAACTATAGGCCGGTGAGTCTCACTTCTGTTGTGGGCAAAGTCTTAGAGAGAATTGTAAGGGATAGGATTTATGCACATCTGGATAGGAATAATGTGATCAAGGATAGTCAGCATGGTTTTGTGAAGGGCAGGTCGTGCCTCACAAACCTTATTGAATTCTTTGAAAAGGTGACGAAGGAGGTTGATGAGGGGAAAGCGGTAGATGTGGTATATATGGATTTTAGTAAGGCGTTTGATAAGGTTCCCCATGGTAGGCTACTGCAGAAAATACGGAGATATGGCATTGAGGGTGAGTTGGAGGTTTGGATTAGGAATTGGCTGGATGGAAGAAGACAGAGGGTAGTAGTTGATGGCAAAGTTTCTTCATGGAGTGCCGTCACTAGCGGTGTTCCTCAAGGATCTGTTTTGGGACCATTGCTGTTTGTCATTTTTATAAATGACCTGGAAGAGGGGTTAGAAGGTTGGGTGAGCAAGTTTGCAGATGATACGAAAGTCGGAGGAGTTGTTGACAGTGAGGAAGGATGTGGCAGGTTACAGCAGGATATAGAGAAGCTGCAGAGCTGGGCAGAAAGTTGGCAAATGGAATTCAATGTAGCTAAGTGTGAGGTGATTCACTTTGGGAAGAATAACAAAAAGATGGGGTACTGGGCTAATGGTCGGATACTTGGTAGTGTGGATGAGCAGAGGGATCTTGGTGACCATGTACACAGATCTCTGAAAGTTGCCACCCAGGTAAATAGTGCGGTGAGGAAGGCATATGGCGTACTGGCTTTTATTGGTAGAGGAATTGAGTTCCGGAGTCCTGAGGTCATGATGCAGTTGTATAAGACTCTGGTGCGGCCGCATCTGGAATATTGTGTGCAGTTTTGGTCGCCATACTATAGGAAGGATGTGGAGGCACTGGAACGGGTGCAGAGGAGGTTTACTAGGATGTTGCCTGGTATGGAAGGAAGATCGTATGAGGAAAGACTGAGACACTTGGGGCTGTTTTCACTAGAGAAAAGAAGGTTTAGAGGTGACTTGATTGAGGTGTACAAGATGATTAGGGGGTTAGATAGGGTTGAAAGTGTGAACCTTTTCCCGCGTATGGAGTCGGGTATTACAAGGGGGCATAGCTTTAAATTAAGGGGGGGTACATATAGGACTGAAGTTAGGGGTAGGTTCTTCACTCAGCGAGTCGTAAGTTCATGGAATGCCCTGCCAGTAGCAGTGGTGGACTCTCCCTCTTTATGGGCATTTAAGCGGGCATTGGATAGGTATATGGAGGATAGTGGGTTAGTATAGGTTAGGTGGGCTTGGATCGGCGCAACATCGAGGGCCAAAGGGCCTGTACTGCGCTGTATTCTTCTATGTTCTATGTTCTAAATGAAACAGTTAGAGTTACGTTTAAAAGCAGAAGAGAGGGAAAACAGCAGCAGAATAGATGGAAAAAAAGAGAGAGCAGCAGAGGAGAAAGAAAGAGAGAGCTTTTGAACAGCAAAAACTGACACTTTAAAAAGTAAAGTCAGCGTAAAGGGCTGGAGATAAAGGCTGAGGGTAGGGTTAGTAAGGAAATGAGTGAGGATGAGCAGAACCCTGGTAGTCAGAAACCTATTCTCGATCAAGCATTGCTTAAGTTTGATGAGAAGGATATGGAAGGCTTTTTCAGCTCATTTGAAAAGGTGGCTAGACAAATGCAATGGCCTGAGTCAATGTGGCTTTTGTTAATCCAAACTGAACTTTTAGGTAGGGCTAGTGAGGCATTCGCATTCCTATCAGATGACGGATCTGGTTTCTGGAATCGAATGAGGGATCCTGGTCAAAACTACATTAAGTTTGAAAGGATCAAACAGAGTAATTTTGTTAGATGAATAAGAGCTTGAAAAAAAGCAAGCAATCCTATGTTGCACTTCGAGCGCTAAGGAATTTGGAGAAATTCAAATATTCACTGCTTGAAACAGTGCGACCTCATGTGGATAAAAAGAGAGTTAAAACAGCAAAGTTATCAGCTAAAGTGGCTGGTGATTATCAATTGGTCCTTAAATTCAGTTTGGCTTTCAGAATCTATTTCAGTCCATGAGGGAGAGAAATTGGAGCAAAGAGATATCCTCACGTGGAAAGGAAAAGGTAGATCTCATTGTAATAAAATGGGCCACACATAATCACAGTGTTGGTGGGCTTGGAAAACCAGATGTAGGAAAACCAGAAAACCCTGGAAGATTTATTGGACCAGGAACAAAAAGGATAAGGGAAGTTAGACAACTGCCTCAGAGTGTACAAGATGATCAGAAGTTGATCAAGGAATATGTGCCAAATATGCTTAAAATATACATACAAGGGTAAAGTTTATTCACATAGACCAGGAGTCATAGGTAAGGCGGTTCCAATATTGAAGGGGACAGGATCTTCTCAGTCTGCAGTACTGAGGGATGAGAAGGTATTAACGCCTGAGAGACTATTGCCAGAAAATGTGCTGGCAACAAGAATTCATGGTGAGACAAAAAGTGCTCAGTAATGTAAAGGGAGAACAGTAGATAATGTGTGATAGGAGTACTGGACCCCAAACTCTCAGTTCCAGGAATAAAATTTGTCCTTGCAAATGATATAGTTGATTCGTCAGTTGGTATGCTGCCTACTCTAGTCGAAAATCCAGTGGAGATGCAGGCAACGGAAGACGTGGAGAATGTTTATCCAGGAATTTTCCCTGACTGTGTGATCACAGATCACAATGTTCAGGTTGAAGCAGAAGGGATCAAATGGAGGCTGATGTAGAGTTATCCGAATCTTATTTTGATCAGATAAGTAAAACAGAGAAGGAGCAAGTAGGAAAAACATGCAAGTATTTTCAGCTCTGCTAAGTTGATTGACTTGCAGCAGAAAGATGAGGAATTAAAACAGTTATATCAAAAGGCATTTAGCAAGGAAGGAAGAAAGTATTCCTGTCTGTTATTACTTAACAAATTATGACTTAATGAAGAAATGGAGACCACCACACTTTCAATCAGATCAGAATGGCAGAAATTCATCAAATTGTTTTGCCTGTTGGGTCCAGAAAGAAGGTGCTGCGATTGGCACTTGAGCTACCAGTTGGAGGTCATTTTGGGGTGAGGACAACACCAGCTAAAATAAAATGATTTGTTTACAGGGCTGGACTATACAAAGATGTAGCTGAAGTTTGCCAGACCCGTCAAACATATCACGCAGGCAGTAATAAAACTTGCATGTTTAATACCTATTCCAGCATTTGACGACCCTGTCACAAGAGTCTTGATTGATTGCGTAGGTCCCCTACCACAAGCAAAAGGTGGGAATAAGTACTTATTAACAATAATGGAAGTATCGACTAGATATCCAGAGGCAATCTCATTTTGCAGCATCACAGTTAAAAAGATTGTAGAAAGAAAACTTAATATTTTTCCTAGATACGGACTACCAATAATGATACAGTCAGATCAATGATCAAACTCCACATCCAAACTAATCAAGGGGGGGATGGATAACTTGGGAATAAAACAATTCAAATCTTCTGCTCACTATCCAGAGTCACAGAGAGCACGAGAGAGATGGCATCAAAACTGAAGACCATGTTGAGCGTTTATGGTCAGGATTATTAAGATGATTGCGATCAGGAAATTCCTTTTGAACTTTTTGCAATCAGAGATGCACTGAATGAATCGACCAAATTCAGTCCATTTGAATTAATTTTTGGACAAGAATTAGGAGGACCATTAAAATTGATGAAGGAGAAATTAATAAGTCAGAATTCAGAGACCACCCATTTGGACAATGTGTCAAATTTTAGGGAACGATTAAATAGAGCTGGAGAGTTGGCTAGACAGCATTTAAAAGTATCACAGCATACAATGAAACAGAAAGAGGATAGGAAATCACAAATTTACAATTTTGCAATTGGGAATAAGGCATTGGTGTTCTTTCCAGTAACAGATGAGCCTTTAAAAAACAAGGTTTTGCGTACCTTATCAAATTGTTAAGACATTTAGTGTGATGAACTACTTGCTAATGACTCCAGACAGGAAGAAATCTCATAAAGTGTGTCATAAGAATGTGCTCAAAAGATAGTTTGATAGTGAAAGAAAGCAAGAGGAGAAGGTGTTCATGATTACAACACAGAAGGAAGAACCAAGTTCAGAGGATTCTGAATGGGACATTCCTCAAATCAAATTGAACAATGAGAAAGTTTTCAAAAATTAGGATAAATTGTTGAGTTACCTTCCACAAGAAAATCAAAATGACCTAAAAGATTTATTGTTATCACTTTGGGATATATACGGTATTAAACGGGAAGTACTAGCATAATTGTGCATGATATAGATATAGGAGATGCTGTTCCGATTAAGCAACATCCTTATAGGCATAACCCTCCAAAGTTGACACAGGTTCAGAAAGAGATAGAGTGAATTCTCCAAGATGGCATAATCGAAGTGAGTTGCAGTGACTGGAACTCACGTATAGTCATGATGCCAAAGGCAGATGGTACCCCACAGTCATGTGGGGACTATGAAAAAGTCAACACTGTTACAAACCTAGCTAAATGTGAATTTACGAAAGCCCAAGTCACGTTCCTATGCCATGTTATTGGACATGGACCAATAGCCCCATGAGATACAAAAACGTAAGTACTGGGAAAATTCCCACACCATCGACAAAAAGTAGTAGTACGGTTCCTGGGATTGACTGGATTTTACTGAATGTTTGTGCCAAACTTTAGCAGTGTGGCTGCTCCACTCACCAAATTATTAAAAAAGGGCAAGAACTCTCACTGGATAGCAAAGTGTCAAAAGGCATTTGCCAGCCTAAAAACTGTGTTAACCACTGCCCCCAGTATGAGCCACATCGGATTACACAAAGCCTTTCAAGGTGGCTATTGATGCCAGTGATGTGGGTGTTAGTGCGGTGCTCCTGCAGGAAGATGACGAGGGAATCAAGAGAACAATCGGATATTTTTCCAGGAAGTTGAACTTCATCAACAGAAATATTCAACGGTGGATAAAGAGAATTTAAGCTTGGTGTTGGCATGACAACATTTCAGTGTTTATATCACCAGCGATGTATCTGAGACAATCATATACGCTGATCACAACACATTGATATTTGTGGAAAAAATTAAGGACAAAAATGCCAGACTCTTTCGATGGAGCTTGTTGTTGCAGCCATTCATTATGACAATTGTGCATGTGGCAGGTTGTGAAAACGTTATTGCCGATGCGTTTCTGAAACTTGAATGAGATATGGAGGCGTTTGGTTGTGGGTGTACTGCGGCCTGAATTTGCATGGGGTTTTGCATGTTTGCATGTTACAGTTGCTATAGTGCATACGTGCGTTTTTAAACTACCAACTGGGTTTGAATGGTTAAAAATGCATCCATATTTTGGTATTGATGGTTTATTTTTTAAGGGGGAGGCGTCACAAAGCTAGTCTCATTTTTGTCAAGAAGCTTATTCTTGCCTCAGGCGGACTCTGTCCTTGATTTTTTTCAGAGGGACAATAAAAAGAGGCCTGATTCTGGTCAGTCTGGCTTGGTACAGAGATTAAAAGGATTTTCAGTGGCCTTTTGTTTATCTGTAAACAGATGAGACTTAAGACCAAAGTGTTGGGCTTTAGAAGTGACATATATAATGAAAGGGGAGTGGTGAGCTCTTTTTGCTGAACTAGCTGAGCTGAGCAGCTTTCAGTTGAGTCTAGAACTGGAAAGTTCAACAGGGAGCTGTGTGGAAACTCTCTCTCTTTTCTGCCCTTCATCTTCAACCTGAAAGTCTGTGTTCCATTTATACTGGTTTTTAAAGGGAGTTTGCTTATTGGGACTGTTATGTGCATTCGGAACAGCATAATTAAGTCTAGCTGGATCGGTTGAGTTCTGTAAGGGTACTTTATTCTGTTCTTTGTGTTTCATTGTGTACTTTTGTGAATAAAGTTTTTGTCTGTTTTAAAATCAGTAGTCAACATAGCTAAACTACACCACGTAACTTTCATTGTACACTTAATGAAACAAATTGCAAAGTTATACTCTGGGCTGTTTGCTCAAGACTGTTTTGAGTGATCTAGACTCGTCCATAACATCTCGAAAGGGAAGATGCCTCTTTGGAACTTGGTACAAATCATTCACTTTCCCTCCTCACGGTTAGCAAACCATGTTAACTTAACACGTGTGTACCATGAGCAATGGAGCCAGGAGAAACAACATGGATCAATCTGTTTCTGCAGTCTCTGTTTCATTAGTTTGTCATTTTGCAGCATCAAAGACATCCTCCTGTTTCAGTATCACAGTTTGGAGGGGTTGAATGGCCTCTTCGTTTTGATGTGTCAGTGTATCGAGTGTCTCGAAAACACTGAGTTCTCCAATTTCAAATAACCTCCCTTCCAATCTGCTGACTCCCTTTCCAATTCCTTCCACTCTCTTTCCATCACCTCCCCCTCCCTTCCCAGCCCTTCACCTCCCTTCTATTCTTCAGATCCACCCTTCTTCCAGCTTCCAACTGGATTCATTCCTGCAATCGACTAATTCGGTGGTACCCTTAACCAGGGTTGATCTATCCCCAACTTACCACACCACCTCCTCCTCCCCACGCCGCTTCTTTATCTGTAAACCTCCTTACGTCAATCCCTACTCCTTAAGAAATGTTACACCCAAGGTGCTGGCTACTCCACCTTCTGATGCTGCTTTGCTTTGCGTGGTCTTCCAGCCTCCTGGTTTTCAATTTTTACCTTTTAAAAAAAAATCTCTTCAGGTGTAATAGGCAGGACAGAGTGAATTGGCTGTGACCCTGCTTGTCCAATAGTTTCGTTGGTTTGAATGGCTTTCTCACATTCTTGTAAAACCAGCTTGACATGCTCAAAGAGCTCCTCTTTTTATCCTGTGGAAATGTTCAGGGTTGCGCAGTGCTGTTTCATGAATGTTAATTACACGTTAACAACATCAGCTTGAATGTTGTTCAGGTTTTGAAGTTTTATGTGATTTCTATAGAACATCTTCACTTCTGATAGAATGACATAGGGAAAGACATTGATGAAGCAGCTGAAAGTGTTTGTGCCAAGGAAGCTATGCTGAGGATTGCCCACAGAGATATCCAGGGACTAAGAGGATTGCTGTCCACCAACAACACTCTTTTCTGAATGACTCAGTGGGGAGTTTAGACCTGATCCCATTCAGTTCAAACTTATTCAGACTCCTTGACACCTTGCACCATCAAATCCTGCCATAATGTCATGGCCAGCCACTCTGACGCTGAGTTCGTATTATTTCTTCATGTCAATAGGCCAAGGTATATGTGTGGGGAGTGTTGCCTTCTCTCAGAGGGTAGAGAATGTTGGGGACTCTCTGTCTCACACAGCTGCATAACAGAAATGATTGGGAGGGGTGGGAGTGGGTCTCAATGGATTTTGACACGTCAGAGATTCAAGGGCTACAAGGAATTGGGCATGAAAGAGAAATTGCAGCCGAGACCAGATCAGCCCTGATGTTAATGAGGGGAGGGGCAGGCTGAAGGAGCGAAATGGCCTCGTGTTATTCCAGTATACCCCAGAGTCGAGTCAGTTTGTGGTCTCTTCGATTTCCTGTGTTACGGACTTCAGGTAACTGAATAGACTGATCCTGTTGCTGTGTATCAGGATACTGGTGCTGCGTGATCTACTCTGGGTACAGTTTTATAGGCTCGAGGGGCTGATTAGTCTCCTCCTGTATCAGTATATCAGTGTCCAGGGGCTGAAAACATTCATCCTGTTCTGGTGTAACTGAAATCCATACAGACTAACTCTACCACCCGAGGAGAAAGTGAGCACTGCAGATACTCGAGATCAGAGCGAAAATCGTATGGCACTGGAAAAGCACGACAGGTCAGGCACCATCCGAGAAGCAGGAGAATCGATGTTTGGACATTCCTGATGAAGGCTGTCCCTGGTCTGGTGTGCATTTCCAGCACCATACGTTTCGACGTCTAACACCCAGCCAAAGTCAACCTACCGGGTCACATCATCAATTAAGTTTAAAATGTTTTTAGGCATAAACCTCCGGGCATAAAGCCATGCTTACTATTCCTAATCAGATCCTGCCTTTCCAAATGCATGTACATCTTATTTTTGGTATCTTCTCAAGTAATGTACCTACCAATGATGTTAAACATACTGGTCTATAGTTCCCTGACATTTCTTTTACAGATCTTTTTGAATAAAGGCACAGCATTTGTTATCCTCCAGTCTTCCAGAATCTCAAATTTGGTTAATGGTGATAAAAAGTTTAAACAAGGGTCCTCGTAAGTTCTTCTCTAGCTCCTTGCAGTGTTCATGGATATACTTGTTAAGGACCGTGAGATTAATCCACCGTCAAACATCCTTGTGCGCTCATACCTCCTCTACTCTGACATGGACTGCCCCTAAGATATTATCACTAACTTCCTCAAGTTCCTAAGTATTTATGTCTTTCTCCACGGTGCATACAGTGGAGAAATATTTGTTGAGGACCTCGTTCATCTCTTATGGTTCCACACATATATGTCCAGTTTGGTATTTGAGGGGTCCTATTCTCTCACCTTGTTACTGCTTTCCTTTCATACTCTTAAAGTACCTCTTTGGATTCATCCTAATTTTCTCAGCCAAGGTTCTTTCGCACCTTTGTCCCCTTCTTGATTTCCATCAGAGGTAGACTTCTATATCCCTTATATACCACCAGAGATTCCCTTTATCCCAGTTGCCTGTACCTGAGCCACGCATTCCCCTTTTTTCAGTCAAAGCATAAATATCTCTTGTCATGCTGAGTTCCCCATTCCTGCCAACCTTGCCCTTCAGTGTCACAGGAACATAAAAACCTTTGAACTCTAGCTATCCCACGTTTAAAGGCCTCTCACTAGCCAGGGGACTATTCACCTGCAAACATACTACTCCAGTTGACACCTCAAGCTTCTGTCTAATCCCATCAACATTCACCTTGTCCCAATTTAGAACTTGAGCCTCTTCATAGTTCTGTCCCTCTCCATAGCTATTTGAAAATTAATAGAACGATGGTCACTGGTCCCAAAGTGCTCCCCCACTGTCACCTCAGTCACCTGTCCTGCTCTGTTTCTCAAGAGTTTTGCCCCTTCCCAAGTAGGACCCTCTACATACTGCTTGAGGAAACTTTCCTGAACACACTTATCGGATTCCACTCCATCAAATTCCTTAATGCTCCGGCAGTCTCAGTCTGCTACAAAAATTAAAATCCACTGTTATGACAACCACATTGCTCCTGCATGTCTCCCTTCTCCATGCATATTTGTTACTCTAATTCACGTTGACTATTTGGAGGTCGATAGTACAACCCAGTGACATCATCATCCACTTCCTACTTCTTAGCTCCACCCACAAAGCCTCACTGGTGATTGGTCAGTTATTTTATCTCTGCTTATTGCTGTGATAATCCCCTTTATCAGAAATTCAACTCCTCCTCCCCTCCTTCCAGCATCCCTGTCCCGCCTAAAGCACCTGCACCCTGGTACGCTAAGCAGCCAGTCCTATCCCTCGCTTAGCTACATTTCTATAAAGGCTGTATTATCCCAATCACACAATCCTTTCATTGCCCTTAGTTTATTGGTCTTACCTGCCAGCACTCGAGCATCGAAATAAATGCAGTTTAATCCAACAGGCATTCCTTGCTCCCTGTCGTTTTACAGCCTAACCTGTCTCTTCACTTTACTGTTTCTGATTACTGTATCTCCTTGCAGCCTCGCACTTGACTCCCTGATCATGAGAATACCCTCCTCGCCAATATAGTTTAAACCGTCCCTTGTAGCACTAGCAAATTCGCCAACAAGACATTGGTTTCCTCCCCATTGCATGTGCCACCTGTATATCCTGATCAGGTCAACCCTGTCACAGAAAAGAGCCCAATGATCTAAACATTTGAATCTCTCTGCACCCCCCCCCACCCCCGCACCAATTCTTTAGTTACTTATTTATCTGCCATATCCTCCTGTTCTTACTATCATTAGCTCATCCCACTGGAAGTAATCAGCAGATTACCACCTTCAATGTCCTAGTTTTTAACTTTTCTCCTAGCTCTCAGTAATCACTCTGTAGGACCTCATTCCTATATCTACCTGTGTCATTTGTGCCAACGTGCACAATGATTTCTGATGCTCCCATTCCCCCTTGAGAATGTTCTGCAGCCACTCGGAGACATCCTGGCTCCTGGGAGATAACACACGTTCCTGGATTCCCGTTTGAGGCCAGGGAATCTCTGATCTGTCCCTCTAATAATCGACTCTCCTATCTCTAAGGTCCTGTTTACCGTTACCCTTTCCGACTGTGCCCCAGAGTCAATGGTAATGCCTCCAACCTGGCTACTGCTGTTTTTCCCTGAACCGTCATTCCCCTGAACAGTATCCAAAACGGTGTGCTTGTTTTCGACGGGAATGGCCACAGGGCATTCCTGCACTCTCTGCCTACTCCGTTCGCCATTCCAGGTCGTCGTCCACCTCCTCTCTGTCTTGAAAACAACAGGAAGCAAGGACTGTCTGTTGGATTAAATTGCCTTTATTTAAATGCAACAGGACTGACAGGTAAGCCTGATGAAGTCATGGCATGAATCTTAACGTGGAACTGGGATATTATAGTCATTGCAGAAACATGATTGCTGCGGGTCTTGGGTGTGACCACAACAAGAAAGCTCTTATCTATGAAGTTCTCAGTATCTCGGATGATCCTGAATACATTCAGCTCCAGCTCCCGAACACGGTCTCCCAGGTGTCGCAGTTGTGTTCACTTTCCACACGTGTAGTCTTCAGGGATGGTGGAAATTTACCTGAGATCCCACATCCCGTAGGCGGAACGTGCAACTGTCCTAACTGCTATCACCACTGTTGCAACACTAAAGTTGAATGGACTTTACTTGAGCTTTTCTGGAGGTTTTGCTGAGCTGTTGCTTTGCAAAGCATCTTGAGCCAAACATTACTACTTGCTCTACTAGCAAAAGCGTGTCTCTCAACCCCTTCGCACTTACTTTTGGTTAGGGAAAGATGGAGACACTGCAATGAAATAGCACTTGAGCTTTAAGCACTCCTTGAAGCCTTGCCACTGACTACCTACTCTCCAACCAAAGTCACTGTTTGGTCTTGGAGGGTGTCTTACTGAGGTCTTCCTTTTAGTAGTGCTAATCTTCATCCCGACAGCCAATCCGCATTGTCACAGTCACTTTGTCCTTTCTGTCTAATAGTACTGCATTTATGAATTCCTGGAATCCGTCGACTGCATTCCAAACTGTGTCTCACTCCATAGCGAGAGAGGTTGACGTTCCAGTGAATACAAGGCTGTTGTAAAAATGATACACTTCGACATAGGAAAAACAGTATGTCTATCCGCTTACTGAGTCTGCTTTTCCACTCAATTAGATGAGATCTATTTTGATAATCCCCCATTCCACTTCTCTGCATTTTCCCCATAAACCTTGTATAAAAATCAGTCTGCCTCAACCCTGAATATATTTAATGAGCCAGCCTCAACAGCCCACAGAATCTTCTACAATTTTTCCCTCTCACTAATGTGAGACATGGTGGTCTTTAACCACCATGCGGTATTTCTAGAACTCTGTTTGAAAGTTGTACCAATATTAGATATTATCCTGTCCTATCACATCTTCTCTGTGGCCAGAGGCAAAAAAAAGAATAGTTAAGGGACTGTAACCTCCTCACTCGTCTTCCACGTCAGTCTAAGATACAGCTCATTCTGATCTGTGGATTTTCCCACTTTCTATCCCGCATAAACTTCCAATTCTTCGTCAGCTTCTGTATCAATTCACTCAAGGATCACACGGTCTCTCTCCCTGAATGCAGGAACTCCTTCCTCAAACTGAAGACCGAAAGAAAGTCCCTGTTTAACATATTATCTGGCTCCGTGCACCCCCTTGGTCCATAATACTCCCACTTCTCTCCCACGTTATCGTCTTCCCCTTAATAAACCGAAAGAACGCCTTTGAATTCTTGCTAATCTTACTCTCGAATGTTTTAACTCCCGGCCTCCACTTCTGCTCTTCGACTAAGGTTTTAGGTTTAGCCCTACACTTTCTATATTCTTTTCGGACCTTCATTGACCTGCTCACTTTGTAACAGCTTTAGGCTACACTATCCTTTTTAATTCTGTTCGAAATTTGTGTCGACATCTGAGGTGCTCTTGGCTTGTTTTCCTAAATCATGCTGGGCCAACACTGTCATCAATTCCATTTATATCAAGTGATCCCTCAACCCCCCCCCCCCCCCCCCCCCCCCCCGCCCCACGCTATTCTGCTACAGTTTTACCCAGAAGCAACTGCACTTTGGCCAGATCCTGTCATATTTTTTCCTAAAATCGGTCTCCCAAATCCAAAAAGCTTTTATTTTTCAAACATTTTTGGGTCTTTTCCTTAGCAAACTCAAAACATATGAGTCATGGCCACTAGTCCTTTCATGCTCTCCCAATCTTGCCTGCAACATCTGACTGGCTTCTTTCCCCACGGTGAGGCGCAACACAGCCCCGCCCATTGTTGTAACTGCGACACGTGGATATAAGGAGCTCTGTGGAATAATTTTCGAGGCATCTGTCCCCTCTAAAAAAGTTATCACTGCCTGAATGAATGTTTCGAATTGAAATGCCTGAATATAGCGATCCTATTGTTATATTAACACACCTCAGGAAATTGGTTTTCTATCAGCTCCTGTACTTTATTTTATCTGGGAGTCTACAATATATCCCCAACGGTGTGTCTGTCATGGTTTTGATCCTGAGCTCTAACCACCAAGCCTCATTAGAAGATCCTTCTTACTGCAGTAACTGACTCCATAATTAATAATGTACCAACACTTCCTCTTTTACCACCTCTCCTGTCGTGCCTATAGGTCTTGTACCACTGGATATTGTATTGTCAGCCCTGACCTCCCTCAAACACATCTCTGTGATGTTAAAAATGTTACACTATCCCATTTCCCCTTGTTCCCTTATCATATCTGCCTGTCGGATAATATTCCCAGCATTGAGGTAAATGACATCCAGCCTGGTATATAACACCTGGAATACTCTATAACGGGGAGTTCTTCGGTCATTCATTGTTTGTTTTCAAGCTGCCCAATTCATGAACAAAACTGTTACTCTGGGAATGAATGAATATTTGTTGAATTGTAATTTCTCTTTTAATAAATGTATTCATCAAATGCAACTTTCCAGAAATAAACAGGCAGCTCCACATGCAATGACTTTCTGCTGATTAATTCCCTGTTCAGTGTGCAGAGAGGACAGCTCTAAGTAATGGAGAAAGTGAGAACTGAAGGTCCTGGGGATCAGAATCGAAACGTGTGGCGCTGGTAAAGCGCAGCCAGTGAGGCAGCATCTGAAGAACAGGAGAGTCAAAGCTTTGGCCATCAGCACTTCATCAGGAAGGAATTGGTACCTTCCCATGCTTTCCATTTCACGATTGACAGGATATTGTGAACCATACGTGTTCCAGAAGGCAGCACTGTATATAGTCCTGAAATGGAAAGCAGTCAATCATTTGTTTGGACAGGGAGTAGACATTTTGAGGTGAAGTACAGATTGAATTCAAGTACAAACACAAGAATCGATAAATCCCTTGGGCCAAACGGACGAAACACGAGGTTACTACAGGAAGACAGGGAAGAGATTCCTGCGCCCTTTGCGATGATCTTTACATCCTCACTGTCGCCTCGAGTAGTGCCAGATGATTGGAGAGCGGTAAATGTTACTCCTTGTTCAAGGAAGGTACTAGGGATTATCCTGAGAATGACAGACCAGTCAGTCTTACATCAGTATTGGGCAAAGTATTGGAGGGGTTTCTGAAAGACAAAATTTATGATTTTTGGAAAATCATAGATTGATTACAAATAGTCAGCATGGCTTTGTGAGGGGCAGGTCATGCCTCACAAACCATATTAAAAACTCTGAGGATGGGATCAAACACATTGAAGAAGGTGGAGCAATGGATGTGGAGTGCATGGATTTTAACAAGGCGTTTCATGATATTCCCCAAGGCAGGTTCATTCAGAAAGGAAGGAGGGATGGGATACAAGGAAGCCTGTCTGTCTGGATACAGAACTGCTGGCACACAGAAGACACAAAGTGGTGGTAAATGGGAAGTATATAGTCTGGAGCTCAGTGATCAGTGGTGTTCGGTTGGGATCAGTTCTGGGATCCTCTGCTGTTTGTGATTGTTATAACTGACTTGGATCAGGAAGTGGAAGGGTAGGTTAGTAAGTCTGTCGATGTAACATTTATTGTTGAAGTTGTGGATTGTGTGGAGAGCTGTTGTAGTTTGCAATGGGACATTGACAGGATGCAGAACGGGGCTGATAAGTGGCAAATGGAGTTCAATCTGGAAATGCGTGAAGCAATTCATTTTGGAAGGTCGAATTTGAATGCAGAAAAAAGGCAGGATTCTTGCATTGTGGAGGAACAGGGTGATCTTGTGGTCCATGTCATAGCTCCCTCAGAGTTGCCACCCAGTTTGATAAGGTTGTTAAGAAGGCGTATGATGTTTTCATTCACATAGGGATAGGGTTTAAGAGCTGCGAGGCTATGCTGCAGCTCTATAGAACCCTTGTGTGATCACACTTAGAATATTGTGATCAGTTCTGGTCGCCTCATTGACGGAAGGATGTGGAACTTTTAATGAGGGTGCTGAGGAGATTTATCAGGATGGTAACATAGAAGAGTTCAGGGCTTTTCGCATTGGAGCAAAGAAGGACGAGAGATGACTTGATAGATGTGTACAAAATGATGAGAGTCAAAGATAGAGTGGATAGCCAGTTACCTTTTCCCATGGTGGAAATATCTATCGCGAGGGAGAAAAACTTTAATATAATTGGAGGAAGGTTTTGTGGAGATGTCAGAGGTAGGTTCCTTACAAAGAGAATGGTGCATGGGTGGAATGTACTGCTGGCAACTGTAGTAGAGTCAGCTGCATTGAGGATATATTAAGCGACTATTGGATTGGCAAATGAATGATAGCATAATGATGGGTATGTAGGTTAATCTGATCTTAGAGTGGGATAAAAGGTTGGCTGGACGTCAAGGGCCGAAAGGTCTGTACTGTGCCGTACTGTTCTGTGTTTCATAATTCGCTCAGCTTGAGGATTGTTATCAATTGTTGAATGTATGAGGGAGTGATGTGTGTGAGATCAGGAAGCTTTGTAGGGGCGTTAGGCCAAGACGTCCACTTATGGTGTGCATTCTTACAGTCACGTGAGTACCAGTAAAATATGTGTGTGACGACCTCCACCAGACAGAATCCGTCAAGTGCAGTTATTGACGTGATGCTGGACTTGCCACTTGCGCCTGTTATCTTCAGATAAATTCTGTTGGGTGACCCATGTATTAGTTTTTGTCCATCAACAGAGATGTACAATTTCATTTTGATACTGGTGAATGTGAAGGTGAAATTTGTTGGACACGATTTTAGAGGTTTCATTGCAAGACACAATGTGCTACAGAATACTGTCAACTTGATAACGTCTTCGCCCAGTGCCTGGTCCAGGTAGCAGATGCTTGGAGTCTGGGGGGCAGGCCAGATGCCATCACCATAAGTAACTTGTGTGATGTGATTCTGACACTCCATGTCCATTCATCTGCCCCCGGGCAAGGCTCAGACCGAAGATGGAGTCGAACTAATTTGTTGTGAACGAATGATTGAATGACTGAACTGACCCAGGTGGAAGATTTCTGGATTCATTTAAGAGCAGAACAATGTCCTACCCAGTATGACACCCAGCTGTGACTGAAATCAAATCTTTCAAAATCTTTTTTCAATGTAGGTTATGATTGCAAGCTGATCTGAAAAAATCAGATATTTGCTATGTTAGTGAATTGTGATTCACAAAAATGTGAATTATCATTATTCAACCAAATAATTCTCTGAAAACAATTAGGTAGATGTTATATTTATGTAAATAAAATATACTTTCCTGCCAGCATTTTATGATACAAAAATAAAGAATGTATATTTTATTTAATATCGAACAAAGAACATGTTATCTGACTATAATGCTGATCACAATTACCTACTTTTGGATACATGAACACCAATTAACCACAAAAGGACATCATCCTGTCTCACTGGTATCCTCACATACGGAAGAGGAAGGACACCACTTCGACTGGGACAACTCATCCATGCGAGGTCAAACCAAATAGAGGCACGCACGAGAATTCCTAGAAGCATGGCATTCCAACCAGAACTCTAACCACAAACTCATGGAGTTAGACCTCAACTACCACCCCTGAGAAAAGAAAGAGGACGTGACTTCACCACAGCAAATAACATAACAGCAGGAAATGTCATCACCAATCCAAAGAAACCCAATAATATAAATAGAAAGCAGGAATTTTCAGCATTGATTCGCCTGAGGCCCACTGAAGACGAAGATGGTTAAAAGTCTGGAAATGAACCTCCCAGCTCAATGAGCAAGCCTACATCCAAAACCTCAACCTGAGCTACAGATATTCTCAAAAGTCGCAACAATTACATACTCATTGTCAGTATTCAAAAGAATGCATCGTCGCTCCAATATGTGGAAAGTCGTTGGCTTCTGAATGATTGCATTTTTAGAGTGAGAAGACGATTGAACTATCATATAGAAATAGCGTTATTACAAATTTATATATTATCAATCAGTTTAATTTCTCACTAAATGTGCAAGCTTCAGCTCTTTACCAACGATTGAAAAATGACAATAATTCAACGTGAACAGAGAATATTAGTTTGAATAACTGATTTATGTTATTAAATTGAAGTGGACAATCATTTGAAACCTTTCAATTTTTAGAATGAATCTGAAATGTGAAAAAGAACGATAAACATACATCCGTGTGAGTGAACAGTCAGACATTTTCAAAGAATTTTGTGGCCAAGCAAACGAAATATTTGTTTTATTTGTAGGGATACATGATTTAAAATATTCGTGTGCTGAGTACTAATTCGACTTCACCATCAAGCTGACCTTGCAATATTTACATTTTGTATGGTTATGCTGCAGCAAATTGATCAGATATTTGCCAACATTTACAACTGGAAATAATCTGATACTGGCTTTGACTTGCATCTGTACATGATAGAATACAAAACGTTAATGTACACAAGGAGGCTATTTGGCCACTGTGTATGCATCAGCTTGTGAAGTGTCTCCCAAATCCTCCCATTTTCCACCTCTATCACTGTTGCCCTTTAATTTCGGAACGTTCAAATATATATCCAGTTCCCTCTTGAATCTTCATGCACAAATCTCCCCGGCAGGGCATTCCAAATCCTAACAACTCTCTCAATAAATAACTTTTTCCTTATCTCACTCCGAGGACTTCTGCCGACGATCTGGATGCTGTAACGCCAGCTAACAGAAACGGAATATCGTTATTTTACCCTGTTTTTCTTTTCATAATTTTGATCACTGCAATTAGTTCACATCTTCGTACGTTCTGATCACTAAGGAATTATTTCATGACACTAATTTCTCGCATCCTGCCTTTAACTAATTTCTTCATTCCACTTATCATTCTGATTATTTATAAGGTTACAGGTATTCTTCTTCAAAGTAATGAAGGGTGTGTGTGTGTATGTGTTTTTGTAAAAGAGAGAGGGAGAGAGGGAGAGGGAGAGAGAGAGGGAGAGACAGAGAACACAAAGGACCTGAACTTAAGGGAATTTATATTTGCCAGGATTTAGTGTTGGAGAGACTGTTAGGTCTGAAGGTTGATAAGCCTCCGGGGCCTGATGGTCTGCATGCCATGGTACTGAAGGAAGTGGCTCGGGAAATCGTGGATGCGTTGGTGATTATTTTCCAGAGTTCAATAGATTCGGGGTCGGATCCTGAGGATTGGAGGGTGGCTAATGTTATACCACTTTTTAAGAAAGGTGGGCGAGAGAAAGCAGGAAATTATAGACCAGTTATTCTGACCTCAGTGGTGGGAAAGATGCTGGAGTCTCTTATAAAGGATGAAATTACTGCACATCTGGATAGTAGTAACAGGATAGGACAGAGTCGGCATGGATTTATAAAGGGGAAATCATGCTTGACTAATCTTCTTGAATTTTTTGAGGATGTAACTATGAAGTTGGTCGAGGGAAATCCAGTAGATGTAGTGTACCTGGACTTTCAGAAAGCTTTTGATAAAGTCCCACACAGGAGGTTAGTGAGTAAAATTTGGGCGCATGGTATTGGGGGCAAAGTACTAGATTGGATTGAAAATTGGTTGGCTAATAGGAAACAAAGGGTAGTGATAAACGGCTCCATTTCGGAATGGCAGGCAGTGACCAGTGGGGTACCGCAGGGATCCGTGCTGGGACCGCAGCTTTTTACAATATATGTTAATGATATAGAAGATCGTATCAGCAATAACATTAGCAAATTTGCTGATGATACAAAGCTGGGTGGCAGGGTGAAATGTGATGAGGATGTTAGGAGGTTACAGGGTGACCTGGACAAGTAAGGTGAGTGGGCAGATGTATGGCAGATGCAGTTTAATGTGGATAAATGTATGGTTATCCACTTTGGTAGCAAGAACAGGAAGTCAGACTACTACCTCAATGGAATCAATTTAAGTAAAGGGGCAGTACAGTTGGATCTGGGTGTTCTTGTACATCAGTTAATGAAGGCAAGCATGCAGGTACAGCAGGTAGTGAAGAAGGCTAATAGCATGCTGGCCTTCATAACAAGAGGAATTGAGTATAGAAGCAAAGGGGTGCTTCTGCAGCTGTACATGGCCCTGGTGAGACCACACCTGTAGCACTGTGTGCACTTCTGGTCTCCAAATTTGAGAAAAGACATTCTAGCTATTGAGGGAGTGCAGCGTAGGTTCACGAGGTCAATTCCTGGAATGGCAGGGTTACCTTACACTGAAAGACTGAAGCGACTGGGCTTGCATACCCTTGAGTTTCGAAGATTGAGAGGGGATCTGATTGAGACGTATAAGATTATGAAAGGATTGGACACTCTGGCAGTAGGAAACATATTTCCACTGATGGGTGAGTGCCGACCCAGAGGACACAGCTTAAAAATACGGGGTAGACCATTTAGGAGAGAGCTCAGGAGAAACTTCTTCACCCAGAGACTGGTGGCTGTGTGGAATGCTCTGCCCCAGAGGGCAGTGGAGGCCCACTCTCTGGATTCATTTAAGAAAGAGTTGGATAGAGCTCTCAAAGATAGTGGAATCAAGGGTTATGGAGATAAGGCAGGAACAGGATACTGATTAGGAATGATCAGCCATGATTATATTGAATGGCGGTGCAGGCTCGAAGGGCTGAGTGGCCTACTCCTGCACCTATTGTCTATTGTCTATTGTCTGTTGTCTATTGTCTATTGTCTAATTCTCTTTAATGTCTGAATTACACCCAGTGCCTCGTGTAAAAGGGGTAAGGATTAGGTAACGATTAACATATGGTAATAGAGCTAGCTCAGGGCCGAGGGTTTCAGATTTCTGGATCATTGGGCCCTCTTCCAGGACAGGTGGGAGTTTTAAGTAATGGACAGATTGCATCTTAACTGGACGAGCACCATCATCCTGGTGGGGAGGTTTTCTCGTGCAAATTGGATGGAGTTAAACTAATAAACCAGGAGGCTGGGAAACAAAGCAGCAGGCCAGGAACTGAGCAGAAGATAGGGGTAAGTAGGAGATCAGGCATGGCCAGCCTCATGACCATGTTGCGAGAAGGAATCAAGTCAGTCCGAAATGTGAGTTGGAGGTTGGAATAAATGACAGAGAGGTTTATCAGAGATTAACAAATGAAGATGGAATGTATGGGGGACGTGAAGGAGTGAGGTGTGTGAGATCAGGAATCTCGTACTCAAGAAAACATTAAAGTGGAAAAACAAATCAAAGCAGTTATTTAAAATCCTTTGGCCTAAAAGCACACAGCATTTGGAATAAAATTGATGAGCTGGCAGTAGATACAGAGATAAATGGGTATGACCTGGTAAGGATGATTGAAACATGGTTACAGGCAGATCAGGACTGGACAGTGAACTGTCCATGGGTACTTGGTATTCCGAGAGGATAGGCATGAAGGTAAAGGAGGTGGAATTGGTGTATTGGTTAAGGATGATATCAAGGCAATATTAAGAAATGATATTGGCACGAGGGAACAAAATTAATATCAGTCCAGGTGCAAACAAAAAGCAACTGAAGAAACCTCTTTGGAAGATTAATCTTCAGCCACCGTCTCCCCAAAGTACTTCTGAGGTCGGAAATAATGAAGTTCGTGACAAGGTAACCACGGTGGAATGAACGTGCATATTGAATCAATTAATCAATTAATCACCTAGGTAAAGGGTAGGCTCCAAGTACAAATCGTAGAGTATATGAAGGAATGTTTATGAGAACACATGTCATGGAGCCACCCAGAGAGCAGGGTACTTTAGATTTGATATAAGGAAGGAATGAAAAACGATCTTGCAGTTAAGGATCCTCTTGGAAAGAATGACCACAACATACTGTCGTTTCAAATTCAGATAGAAAGAGTGAGAACAGAGTCACATACGAGAGCCTTAGTGTTGGGTAATGATACTTACAGTGGCCTAAGGAAGGTGTTACTGGGGGGTGGGGGGTGGGGATCAGTCAAAGGCAGGACAGATGAAGCAAGTTGACAAATACTTAATGGGATACTAAATACCTCTCAATTAAAGTATATTTGTGAGAGAAGAGGAATTGCATGACAGAGAAAAGTTATCCATGTCTCGATAAGGAAGTCATTGACAGCATAAGGGCAAAAACTAGGTCAAATCATACTGCACAAGTTAGTCACACTCCGCGGGATTGGGTAAGGCAGTGGCCTAGTGCATTATAGCTGAACTGTTCATCGAGAGACCCAGATAATGTTCTGGGCAGCTGGATTCGAATCCTGCCATGGCAGATGGTGTGGTTTGAATTCACATTTGGGATTAACAAATTGATGGTGAACATGAATAGATTGTCAGGAGAAGCTCACCTGTTTCACTAATGTCCTATGGGGAAGGAAACTGCCATCCTTACCTGATCTGACCGATATGTGACTCCAGACCCACAGCAATGTAGATAACTCCTAACTGCCCTCTGGGAAACCAAGGATGGACAATAAATGCTGGCCTACGCATCAATGCCCACTTCCTGTGAATTAATGAAACAAACAAAAAAATCAGCAAAGGGTGAACACACAACATTAAAAGAAGCTATGACAGGAAATGAACGGAAACATAAATAGAGACAGAGAGTGGGTAAGATGTCCGGCCGTGAAGGAGGCTAGAAGAAACCACTGAAGCAGCATAAAAAATCACTAGTACATAAAAAGAATCGCAGAGTGAAACTAAGTGATGAAACTGACAAGGTAACGATGAGAAACTCAAAAATGGCAAAGGCACAAAAGCAATGCTTTCTGTTTTCACAGACTATACTAAAAACTGTAGTTCCTACAAGGTATCTTGTTGGGATTACTGCTGTTTGTCATTTTTATAAATTACCTAGATGAGGGCATAAAATGATGTGTAAGTAAATTTAATGATGATACTTAGGTTGGTGAAATGTGGATAGTGAAGGATGTTGCAGGTTACAGAGGGACATAGATAAGCTGCAGAGCTGGGCTGAGAGGTGGTAATTTGAGTTTAATGTGCGAGGTGATTAATTTTGGAAGGAGCAAAAGGAATAAAGAGTACTGGACCAATGGTAAGATTCTTGGCAGTGTCCATGAGCAGAGAGATCTCGGTGTCAATGTACGTAGGTCACAGAGAGTTGCCAATCTGGTTAATAGGCTTGTTAAGAAGGCGTACAGTATGTTAGCTTTTATTGGAAGAGGGATAGAATTTTGGAGCCACGCGATCATACCGCACTTGGAATACTGTATATTTCTGCTTGCTACATTACAGGAAGGACGTGGAGCGTTTGGAAAGGGTTCAAAAGAGATTTACGAGAATGTTGCCTGATTTGGAGGAAAGGTCTTATAGGGAAAGTCTGAGGTAGTTGCCGCTGTTTTCATTCGAGAGAAGAAGGTTGAGAGCTGTCTGAATTTATCTAGAAAAGATAATCAGAGGGTTAGATAGGGTGGACAGTGTTATGAATTTCTAAGTGTACTATACCTTCAAGAGAGTTGAAAGGCTTGCCAGAGTACTGAAAAAATTAAAAATGCAATAGTTGGTCAAGCAGCGAGCAGTATCTGGGTTGCTATGAGACAAATTCAAATTCAAATTCAGCCAATCAGTTTAAATAATGTGCCAAGATGCCAAATGCTATTCAAGTTTGTATTTAGTGTTTTGACAATATTAAAACCAATGAAACAATACAATCTTTTGGGATATAAATATCAAACATTTTGAACAGTTGGCCAGAGTGGCAAAGAGCAGTAAGCCGCCATCAAGTCCAGCCTGGCAGCAGAAAGAATTTCTCTCTGCCAGGGACCTTTATCAGCCAAAGACCTGGGAAGTAGAATCCCCAAGAATAAGAAAAGAAGACAGGAATATGGAGAAGAATCAATAGCTGCCTGGTTTTGAAATAAGATTTTGTTTTTAAATCGTAATCAGGATTCTTTGATCGGAGTATTATTATAGAGGTGGGGGTATCAGTGTGCATATCAGTCTATTGGTGCGTAAAAACGGCGAACTTGCAAAATTTTGGGCACTACCATGATGACCTTTGAAAAGGTAATGTGCTTTTCGGTGATTAAACAGAAGAACGAATGTCTATGAGTAAGCAGTTTGCAGGTGCCCAAATTGACAGAATGGATCAATCCCGTTCAGTTATCTGGCACAAGCAGCATTCTTACACAGGCAACAGTTCAAATGTTGCCAATTAACTTAAAACGACACTTGGAGATTAAGGATCCATTTTAGTGCTCACAATATGAAACCAATCATATAATAAGAATTTCTTGTGTCAAGGAGGTTTATATAACAGAGAGGCAATTGGACAGAGGGGGAGAGTCCACTGATATCTGAAAAAAATGATGACAGGAAAGTGTCATCTGCGAAATAAATATTGTGGTCTCACAAAAATATCTCCATGCTCTGCCTAAAAAGCTCTATCCATCAATAAAGGTGTACAACACGCTAAGCAAATATTCTTGAAACCAGAAAACAACTGAGAAGGCATTTCAGACGGAGAAAGACGAGGGAATAAGATACACAAATTTCAAGAGAGTCCATTCTGGATGAACTTTGAGAAACTAAGTTTAATTTTGTCCTTGCTAATAATGGATTTATGAGTAGAATCTGCATTAGTGAAACCGCATATCAGGAAAATCTTGTTTTATTCCAGAATAAATAATAAGTTACAGAGAGATTGTTCAGTTTGTCAGTAGTTTGTTCACTGTTAAAGTTCGAATACCTAGAGTAGGGAAACAGGCCCTTCAGACGAACAAGGACCACACTGACCCCCCCACCCCACCCCCCCACCCCAAAGAGTAAACCACTCAGATGCATTCTCTACCTTATTAACTATATTTACCCCTGACTAATGCACCTAACTTACACATCCGTGAACACTATGGGCAATTTAGCTTGCCCAATTCAAATAACCCGCACATTTTTGGATTGTGAGAGGAAACAGGAGCACGGGTTTGAAGCCCACGCAGACACGAGTAGAATGTGATAACTCCACATAGAGGCTGGAATCGAACCTGGGACTTTCGCGTTGAGAGGCAGCAGTGCTAGACCCTGAGCCACAGCGTCACCCCGAGACAGGCAAATAGTAATTGTTAATTACAGAATGCGTGAAACGATTCCATTTTATTGAACCACTCCTTTATAACAAACTGGGTGTCAAAAAGCAGGTGGGTTACATCACTTGTCACACTCCCTGACCACATTATAAGGCGAGGAGATCTTCGCTGGGTGCATTACTTTTAGTTATCAGATGGATGTTGACCGCCACTTCATAATATTATAGAGAAGTGGGTCAAGTGAATGATATATTGGTATATGGGGCTTAGCAGGAAAAAAGTGTCTGTGTTTGAATATATTGGTGGTTTGAATGGAAAAACAGTGCATTAATCCAATGGAGAGATTGCAAATATGAGGCACAGAGGAATCAGGCACCTGGATCACAAAAAAAAAAACGTTGAGTGCACATCATAAGGAGGCAATATAAATTTGCAAACATTTTGAAAGAGAATACATTCAGGAGGAGGGAAGATTTCCTACAGTTTTGCAGGGTACGGTGAGACTACTTCAGGAGAGCTGAGGGCCCAATGACATGAAAAGCAGTCCAGAGAAGATTCAGTCAACTGATTCCTGTAAGGAGCATTTATCTCTGGAGGAAACATTGTCAGATTGGCCTTGGATCAGTTGGAGTTTAGGCAAATGACGCATGATCCCATTTAAACCAATAATATTCTGAGTAGTCTATTCAAGTTAAATGCTGAAACAATTTTTCAATTTGTGCGAGAGATTTCCACAAATGGATGGACTCCTGGAAACTGGAGAATATCCCAGTGAAGGAGTTTGTGATTATTTTAACCATCTCAAAGGGTTCTGCGTCTGTGGGAACTTCCCTCCCAGAGAGTGATGGAAGGTGAGACTTTGAATATTCTTAAGATACAGTCAGACTGTTTATCGGCTATGCATTATAAATTAAAGTTATAAGGCATAGCAGGAATGTGTGTTTCTGGCCACAATCAGATCATACATGATCTTATCACATGGCAGACTTGGTTCAAGTTGTCCAATCACTTACTCCTGATCTTAGTTGCTACGTTGCTATTGCCTTTAGATACTGACAAATAATGAACGCATTCTCAAGCGCGCAAAGTCTCTCCCTTTCAGAATGATGAGCACAACTTGCAAATGTGATTTTTAATCAGCACTGCGAAAGCACTTGTGGAAGTTTCATGGAGTTACGGAAAGATCAGATGCTTACGTCAAAGTAAAAGCCTCACTAAAACGGCGTTAGAAATCAGATAGGTTAGAAGGGGTGCCTTTAATAGAGCAGATTCCTGTCAGTTGTTCTTGTAAGGTGAATTCCGTTAGCAAGACCAGCATTTATTGCCTATGTCTAATTTCCATTCAGAATATGCTGGTGAACGCCAGTGATCCTCATGGTGCAGGGACACTAACTGATATCTTTCAAAGAGATCCACAGGATTCTGAATAAGTGACAGTGAAGGGACAATGATATTGATTCAAGCTAGGATGCTGTGTAACCTTGGAGATTGTGTTCCCCACCACATGATGCTCACAGCGATGGAAATAGTGGGACAGTCTCTTGCTGTTCTTATTTTGAGGTATTTACAGAATGATGTAGTTAAGGTCTTTTATGAGGGAGCCTGAAATAGCATTTTGAACACAGAGCTGAACTCTCTTTTTACGTACGTTCTGCCACCTCTGCATATTTTATTTATAAAGCTTGTGAATAATTTAGGATGGGCCAGGATTTGGCATCTTGCACTGGAACATTTGTATTTTCCGTGACACTGAAGTATGTCCTTTATAACATTCCCAACAATCGTCAGAGCTGAAAAAATATCTGCAGAATTTATGGATTCATTTATTGTTTGTTTGTAAGAGTAAGTATGATGAGGATAAAGATTCAATTAAATTGCACGTAATAGTCACACTGCCGGAGTTTAAATCATATTCTCACGTTTTCCTCGAATTGGAAGCAAATGATTAGAACAAACGCCCATTATTGCACATACTGTAAAAACAAAGTTTAAGAAATGTTGAGACGCGACACTAGGCGAGAAAATACATGTCGTCTGCACTTGATGGAGGTACAGAAATTCAGAATAGCTGCACAATATGAACCAGAATCAAGTGATAGAAAAAACATATAACAAGTCTTTTCTTAGACCATGACCATTGTATCAACTGCGATAACTGATCTAATTTCTCCTGGTGATCCCCTCCTCCCCCCCAACACTGCCCTGCCAAACACCAGCCAATGGCAGCAAGCTGATGGCCCTCTAATTTCCATCTCCTACAGACATCCACAAACAGGGTGGCCAAGGCAGACACATTGCTTCAGTCTGCACCTGCTATAAACAACTCATCTCTTCCTACTTTGACTCAGTAATCCCTCCTGGTCCAGTCCCTGCCCATGTACATTCGTGATTCATCTGACACTTTACACCAAATTAGAATTTCCATTTTGCAGGTTCCATCCACCTCCTCGTTCCCATGGACGTACCATCCCATTACACATCCACCAACACCCTCCCAACCCCCACCCCCATTAGGATGGTCTCAGGACTCTCCGCTTCCTCCTGGAACAAAGGTCTGAACTGCACACAAACACCACCACCATCCTCCAACTGGCTGAGCCCGTCCTCACTCTCAACAACCTTTCTTTTTAACATCCCCATGATCACTCAAACTTTGCCTTTCCTACACATCTTTGCCCTCTTCTGGTGTATCTTGTGCCTCCACTCCTGACTACTGTTTGGAGGCCTGTACAAGACTCCAATTACGTTTTTTTTTTCACCTTTTCGATACCTCAATTCTACCCACACAGATTCCCCATCATATGACCCTACTTAATTTCTTACTATTGATTTAGTTTTATTTCTTACCAATAACGCAACCTCACCTCCTCCGCCAACCCGCCTATCTTTTCAATTAGATGTATATCCTTGAATATCCAGCTCCCAAACCTGATTCCCTTGCAGCCTTGTCTCCGTGATACCCGCTACGTCATACCTGCCAATTCTGATCTGCACCACAAGCTCATTTACCCTATTCCTTCCAGTGCTTACATTCAGATATAACGCCTCCAGCCCTGTATTAACCGTTCCTCTTCACATTGTCATTCGTTTGTCCAGTGTGCTTGAAGTTTGATTGCTAACACTTTCCATACACTCTGTCATATTTATGTCTGTGTTAGAGATTTTAATAAGTTCTCCTGAGTTCAGCACTCTTGCCTCCTCCTTTAACTAGGGTTTTCTAATTCTCTCAATATCTGACCTTGCCTTCCCTCGCCCTATTTAGTTTAAAGCCCTGTCTACAGCCCTGGATGTGCGCTCCCCTAGTACTCTGATCCAAGCACGGTTTGGATGAAGACCACGCCATTGGATGCCATTCAGCTCGTTTACTCTGCTTTGCTATTCAACTGAATTGTAGTTATTCTGTTCCTTTCAATGGCAGGGTCTTTACCCAGCATCCCTAGTGGGTCGCAAAGTGCCCAGTGTCTTTGGGTACACAGTCCTGCTTAGGGAGCATCCAATGCCAGGCGATGAGTTCTGAGGAGTATCAGGAGTGGTTCGAGGAAAGGCTGCATGCAGTAATGGATGGACTGAGGGACTGAGAGGGATAGCTTGGGCACCAGTGACGCTACACTCACACAAGTGGCCATGCAAGGCTCCTGAACGCCCAGGGAAGCCTGAACACCAGGGTCGCTTTTACGAAAATCGGTTGCATTTGCCGCATTTCTTTATCGACCTGAAGCAGAAATACTGCCGATGGCATAAACACGGAGATAGACAGTGGAGAGACGCAAGGAGTTAATGCTCCTAATGCAAACATGAGGAGATTGTACAAACGCCACACAGATAGGCTCCAGAGATTGGAATTGAACCCGAGTCCCTGGCACTGTGAGGCAGCAGAGCTGTGTCATCATGCCACCCAATGATGGCTAACAGGATTAGCGTAGTTACATGTTGCCTTCTGGAGACAATTCCCTGGAATGCTCTCCCTCACTCTCGATAAGACTGGGAAGCCTTTCTGTAGCAGCAGAGGATAATTCAAAATAAACAATAACGTGTAGAATATGGAACGTATAAGCTAGCTCCCCATAGGAAAGGAGACTGCAAGAGTTTAGGTAAGATTTATAACAGGAAGAGATGCAAGAGTGAACATTGGGCAACTTGAAAACGAGGCCAGCCACAGAGAAAGGGAGAAGAAAAGAATTGGAGAATGAAATGAATAAGTGCTTTGAAACAGTCCTCACAATGGTTGACAGTCAAGGGCGAGAGATGAGTGGAGTGATTGGTGCTGATGAGAATGTGCTGTGGAAGCTGCAATGTTTGAAGATGGATAAATCACAAAGACTGGAAGGCTAACAACCCAAAGCTCTGAAGGAAATAGAGGAGAAGATTGTGGAGACAGTGGTGGTGGATTTTCAGAAATAAATGTCCTCAGGGAGCGTCACAGAGAACTGGAAAATCGGAATGTAAAATCTCTGTGCAAGGAAGGATGGGAGGCAAAAGACAAGAAATAATAAGGCAGTTAGCCTGACATCGGTCATTAGTCGGGTTTTCGAGGCCACTATTAACAATGAGGCCGCAGAGTAGCTTCTTAGAGATGTACAGCACGGAAATAGACCCTTCGGTCCATCTCGTCCATGCCGAACCAGATATTCCAATCTCATATCGTCCCATTTGCCAGGATCCAGCCCATATCCCTCTAAACCCTTTTTAATCATATACCCATCCAGATGCATTTTAAATGTTGCAATTGTACCAGCCTCATTAGCCATGGTTGATTTATCTCTTCAATTTGATATTTATGCATTTGAAGATTGTACATGTGTTATAAATGATGTATCTTTTCAAATTCTGGCTATTTCCTGTCTCCTGACAAAGCTTTTAGTGATTCAGAGGTCGACTCTTTCCCAGTTAATAAACTCACACTTAAGTATTTATTGTCAAGTCTGTCTATTTTAAAGAAAAAAGTCTTGCCGGAGTTGTGCTGAAATGATATTTAAATTTTGGTGTGATAAGATTATTCCATGTGCCAATCAGGTTGGGAATAGGATGGTAGTAGAGTTAAATGCATGGACAAAGAACTGGTAGAGGAGGCAGCACTTCCGATATGTGTATCATTGGGATTCCCGAGTTCCTCTCTCAAACAAATCTCTATAATATTAACATAGCAGTTATATATACTCACCCAAGCTCCAAGTTCATCCATCTTGCCTGTCATACTCCTCACATTATAATCAGCGCACTTTAGACTGTCAGGCCTATTGTGTTCAGTAACCTTTGTCTTTCTGTTGTTGGTCTTTGCTGTACTGGGATTAGTCGCCAACTCAGTCGTGTACTTGTGGACCTACTGCTCTGGTTCCCAATGGGCCCCCCTCTCCCCAACGGCCAAACTAGTTTAAACCCTCCTGAGTGACAACAGCAAACCTGCCAGCCAGGAGATTGCTGCCAGTTCAGGTCCATCCAGTCCTTCTTGCGTACATCCGATCGACCTGCAAATCCCAATGATCCACATATCGGAAATTGTTGCCAATTAAGGTCCATCCCGCCCTTCTTGTGTATATCCTATCGACTCAGGATCTGATGGCATTGGCCTGAAGTGTGTTTATGAGAAAGCAATGATTATTATGGGTAAGGCAGATGAGCTTACATCCTGATTCAATGCATGGGACCATGATATTGGAGCCATTACAGACGCTTAGTTTGGAGAAGGTCAGGACTAGGCGTTCACCATTCCAGGGTTTTGTTGTATTAGACGAGATACAGAGGAAGGTAAAAGAGGTGGAGGAGCTGTATTACTAATCAGGGATAATGTTGCACTTGCACTCAGAGAGGTCGTACTCGAGGACTCATCCACTGAGGCAATATGAGTACAGCACAAAAATAAGATTGATGCAATTACTGTGTTCGGATTATACTATAGTCCTTTCAACAGCTATCGAGACTTTGAGAACAAATGCATGGGCCAGTTATGGAAAGATTAAATAAAAAGAGTTGTCATAGTGAGTGACTTCAACATCCCCAACATTGACTGGGACTCCCTTACAGCAAGTGGATTAGACGGGGCAGAATTTGTTTTGTTTACTTGACACGATATGTGGATAGTCCACTACAGGAAGGGTCATACTGGACCTCGTATTGGCTAATGAGCCTGGACAGGTGACTGACATTTCAGGGGGACAGCATTGTGGAATCATTTTGGAAACTCCTTCAGTTTTAAGATAGCTTAACAACATGGATAAGTCAGGAACTTTTGAGAAGCTATGGAATTGGAGTAAGGCAACTTACGTCAGTATCAGGCAGGAGCTAGGGAGTGTTAATTGGGAGGAGTAGCTATCAGGCAAATCCGCATTTTGTGTGTGGCAACTGTTTATTAAATCCTGATTGCAATATCTTCTGGTGAACGTCCTCCTGAGTGTTCGAATTTCAATCTATTTTATTTGAACAGATATTTCGAAGTCGCTGTATACCAGATAACAGCAAGAGATAGTGGATGATTGTGCCCTGTGTCCTTCACTGAACCAGCTTGTCTCTACAGGCACCTAACATTTTTATTGTGGGTCGGAGAACCACAGAATTAATAGAGCACAGACGGAGGCCATTCAGTCCTTCGTACACCTACGAGCTCTCCAACTACGCTATCTGAAAACGGAGAGAGTTGTTGGAGATAGACAAAGAGAGAGAGAGAGAGTGAGAGAGAGAGAGAGAGAGAGAGAGAGAGAGAGAGAGAGAGAGAGAGAATGAAATAGAGAGAAAGAATGTGAAGGGAAATAAACAGCGAGGAGAGAAAACGGAGTGACAGAGTGAGTGAGAAATGAAGGGGTGTGAAACGGGGATGAAATTAGGTAGATCAGGAGACAGCATGAGGAGAAATAGACAGAACATGGAAGCTTTATTTAAACATTCCCCTGAACCGCAAACTCTTTGTTTGGGAGCCATACCCTGTGAGTACCATGCTGATACTGGTGGTGATTCTAGATCATTTATCTCCTATAATATCACAGAGTTGAGTGGCTGACAGTTAAGCAGAATCCAATAGACCAATTGACTGGCTCCAGAGAGAAGGTGGATTAATGTAAATGGACTGTGCCAATAGTAGAAAGAACCGATCACCTCCTGAGTCACTGTGCGAGAGACTGGGCCAGAGAATCACAGTGAGGGGATCACTGTCAGAGGGGAAATCAGCATGTTAGCTGTGGGTCAAGTAATGACTGAAAAAGTTTGCCCACCACTTCCATGGTTTAGTAATCCACATTTCACTTCATATAGCTCGATATCATGAGTGTATTTTAACAATCTTATCTCTTTGTACATTTCATACTTTGGTTTGTCCAGAAAACCTTGTTGTCCCTCTATTTTGTGTTGAATAAACACATTTCATTTCTGGGGAAGAAAGGACCTGTTCTGATGGTTTGGAAGTGCCAGTGTTGGACTGGTGTTTACAAAGTTAAAAATCACACAACACCAGGTTATAGTCCAACAGGTTTAATTGGAAGCACACTAGCTTTCGGAGCGACGCTCCTTGATCAGGTGATAATGGAGGGCTGAATCGTAACACAGAATTTATAGCAAGAATTTACAGTGTGACGTAACTGAAATCATACATTAAAAAATTGAGTGTTTGTTAAGCCTTTCATCAGTTAGAATACAGTGATAGTTTCACTTCTTTCATGTGTAAATCACAAAACCGTTTTTTTAAAAGTTGCATTCACGGGTTAGCTGTTAACAATGGTGATAGCTAGACAATATGTTGAAGATGTTGGCCCCCTGTGTTCTCTGCCTATGCCATGGTGCTTAGATGGATTCTAATCTAAAAAGTAAGATAACGGAGTTTTACATAAATTCATGCAGTTTTTGAGCTCAGAGTTCTATATGAATGCATGCAGTTTTTGAGCAAAGTACAATGAAACCCTGAAAGGACAAATTCACCCCACTTATGTGTGCATGTGGGTCTTTGTCTGTCTGTGTCTGTCTGGGTTGGGGGTTGTGAGTTTGAGAAAGTGTATGTGTATGTAGTGAGTGCAGAATGTCTTAAGTCTGTGAGGGGGTGCATGTGGGAGTGTGTGTGTGTCTGTAAGGGCGTGTGTGGGTGTCTGTGTGCGCGTTTGTGTACGTGTGTCCGTGTGTATGTGAGTGTGTGTGTGTGTGTGTAGGAGCATCTGTGTGTGTGTATAGTGCAATGGTGGTCACCTGTAATGTGACATGAACGCAAGGTCCCGGTTGAGGCCCTTCCTATGGGTACCGAACGTACCATGCCTCCGGGCATCCTTGCCTGCAACTAATAAGATAGACAACGTTGGCTAAGACACATGAGTACCTGTCATGTCCAAGGTGAGAGGTGTCCCCACGCGTAATGGTGGTAACCATGTCCAAACTCTGATCCGTTTTGAAGCGTCCACCGTGACAGGGTTGTATGAAGTTGTCCTGAGAACTGGGCAGCTTGCTACGAACAACGATCTGTTTGACGTTTGGCACTGTTTAAAGGCATGTAGTGGAGGTGTGGGGAAGGTCTTGATGAGTTGCTCATCCTCATTGATAATGTGATGCAGGTCACAAAGAACACACGTAACTTTTCAGTTCCTGGGAAGTACTGAACAACGAAGCGTACCCTATGAGTTGCAGCACGCGTCTGTCTCCTGAGGAGGTCATTACGGTTCCTTGCTGTGGCACATCGGAACTGGCAGTCGATGAGTTGAGCATCGTACCCCGTTCTTGTGAGGGCATCCTTGAGTCCTTCCAGGTGTCCGTCAAGTTCCTCCTCATCTTAGCAGATCCTGTGTATGCATAGGACATGTCCATAGGGGATGGCTGTTTTAATATGTTTTGGGTGCAAGCTGGAGAAGTGATGCATTGTGAGGTTGGGTTTGCGGTAGATGTTCTGATGGACAGCCTTTATCGGATCCATGCTGGGACCAGAGTCCGAATGAATCGCTTAACTAGGGCGATAGACAGGGATGTAAATGGAATAGGAGTGGGGGAATGGGAATCAGTTATGGGGTAATTAGAAACCTGAATTAAAAGAGGAGGTAAAAGTGCAGAAATCAGGATAGATTATTAAAATCTCCATCGCAGACATAAATAGGATAGAGTATCTAGAAATGATTAAAAAACAAACTTTGAGCCCACTGGAGAACGAATGACATTGAGAGGAGGGTTGGTTAATACAGGACTGGCAGTGTTATGTCTGAATGCATGCAGTATAATGAATTCGTGACCCAGATCGAAATTGGCAAGTATGACGTGATGGGCATCACGGAGACATGGCTGCAAGGGGGTCAGGATTGGGAACTAAATATTCAAGGATATGCACCCTATCCAAAAGATACGTAGGTGGGCTGACGAGGTGAGGTTTCCTTATTAGTAAGAAATGAAATTAAATCAATAGCAAGAAAAAAACATAAGAGCAGATAGTGTAGCACCTGCATGGGTAAAATTGAGGAAGCACAACGTTAAAGCAACCACAGTTGGAGTCTTATACAGGCCGACAAACAGTAGTGAGGAGCTGGGCCATCAGATACATCAGGAGATAGAAAAGATGTGTCAGAAAGGCAAGGTTACAGTGATCATGGGCGATGTCAATATGCAGGGGGACTGGGAAAATCAGATTGGTAGTGGATTATAAGAAAAACAATTCATGGAATGTCTACAAGATGTTTTCTTTAGTAGCTTGTGGTGCAGTCCACGAGGGAACAGGCAATACTGGTTTTAGGTTTTAGGCAGACTAGATAAGGGAACTTAAACTGAAGGAAGCAGCGATCATAACATGGTTGAATTTATTCTGCAATTTGAGAGGCAGAAGATAGAATCAGAGGCAACAGTACTTCAGCTGAATAAGGGCAACTGCAGAGGCATAAGGGAGAAGCTGGTTAGAATTGACGGGGACTGTAGCCTAGCAGAAAAGACAGTAGAACAGCAATGGCAGGAGGCTCTAAGAGTAACTTAGGAGACACAGCAGAGATTCATTACAAGGAGAAAGAGGCACAGTACAGGGAGGATGAGGCAACCATGGTTGACGAGGGAAGTCAGGTATAGCATCAAAGCAAAAGAGAGAAATATATAATGTGGTGAAGGACAGTGTGAAACCAAAGTATTGGGAAGTTTACAAAGACCAAGAGAGGGCAACAAAAATTTATAAGGAGGGAGAAAATTAAATAAGTGGGTAAGCTAGCCACTTAGATACATAAAGTGCAAAAGAGAGAAAAAAGTAGATAATGGAAGTGATGCCAGAGAGGTAGTGGCAGGGAACAAAGGAATGGCTGAGGAACTTTGCGTCAGTCTTCACAGTGGAAGACATGATTAATTTCCCAAAAATTCAACAGGGTGAGCGTAAGAACGGAGTATGGTGGTCATCACCAAAGAGAACGGGTTAAAATACTAAATGGCCAGAATGCAGATAAATTATCTGGACCAGATGGACTACACCCAAGCCTTGTAAGGGAGATAGCTGAAGGTGTAGACCAAACGTTAGTTGTGATCTTTCAGGAATGACTATAATCAGGAAAGGGCAAAGTGGACTGGAAAATCGCTAGCGTGACACCCCATTTAACAAGGGATTAAGGCAGAAGATAGAAAATTACAGACTGATTAACCTAACCTCAGTTGTGGGTAAGATCCTGAAATCCATCATGAAGAATGCGATTTCTGAATACTTGGATGTGGATGGTAAAATAGGGCAGAGTTAGCATGGTTTCATCAAGGGGCGGGCATGCCTGACAAACCTGCTACAATAATTTGAGGAAGTACTGAGCAGATTAGGAGAACAAATGGATAATATCTACCTACACCTCAAGATGTCATTTGACAAATTGCTACACTGGAGGCTATTGAGAAAGGGGACCCATGGTGTCAGAGGCAACGTGCTAGCATCGATAAAAGCTAGCAGAGAGTAAGGGTAGAATGTGCCTTCTCACGATGGCAGTCAGTGACAAGCATTGTTCCACAAGGCTCAGTGTTGGGAGCACCAAATTTCACATTATACAGTTAACAATCTAGATGAAGGAACTGAGGGCACGTTGGATAGTTTTTAGTATTAAAATCACCAGAATGTGGAAACACTCCTTTTGGCAAAATAAGTTCACACCAACCCTCTGAAGAGTAACCCAAGTAGACTGATAACGTAATTTATGGGCAATTCAGCATATCCATTTCACCTAATCTGCGTATGTTTGGACTGCAGGAGGAAACCAGAACACCGGCAGGGAACCCATGCAGATATGGGGAGGATGTGCAAACCCCAAACTGGCAGTCAAACGAAGTGAGAATCAACCTGGGTCCCTGGCACTGTACTAACCACTAAGCTACCGTGCCACCCACAGCCTGAGTTCAGACAGTGCAAAGACATGAAGAGTGTCAGATAGCATTGAAGAGGAAGAGAGCTTGCAGAAAGGTGCTCCACCGATTCTCCTCAACGGATCAATGTTATTTGGAGAAAGCGGGAGAGTGATGTTGAGAAGCTTAACAGCTATGATCAAATGGCGGAGCAGACTTCTGCTCCTATGTCTTCTGGTATTATCGTTAATGTTGGTTGTCCTCATCCCTCATTATAGATGCGACATTATTCTGACGTTATGATTTATAAAGAGGCCTGTTCCAATTCTGTTGACTGGCAATATCATTATCTCTCCCTCCAGTCACAGCAGCCATTTCTTCCAATTCCTCTGTCTCCTCCCCAATGTCATAATCACACTGTAATTGAAGTCCAATAAATGATACTTCATCATAGTTCATTGACATCAATAACATCAACAGCATGACCCTCATTTGCCCCTTCTGATCGTCGAATACCAATCTGAATTGTATTTGTTCACATATCCATGAACTTTGCCTGTTATAATCCATGTTTTCAGAATCTGTGAACATTAGACTTGAACGTTCCAACAATGGACAGGAGTTTATCCTTGGGTCTTTACTTTCTTTCTCAGCCTTGGATATCATTAGCATGGCGGATCCAGGAAATCCTTTGGATTATTCAAGGTGGTTACTATCCCATCCTCACTATAGTTGGTATTCCTAGTAAGTCATTCTCTTTGACTGTTAAACTGGGTTAAACTGAATTTCTGCTCATGATATGTAAATTTTAGAAAAGGGAAATCAATGTCTTCGGTTCCAATCAAAAATTCATTTCCTTATATAATATATAAAGCAAATTACTATTTACAAATTACTCACTGATATGCCAGAAGGAACCAGACGTTCTCAAACTTCATAATCCTTTTTGTCCTGCACAAATTTACATTATCATATCTTCCCCACCCACTAATCCTGTCTAATGCCACCATTATGATATCGCATTCAGCCTCAGTGCAATTCCTGAATGAACCATCGTTTGTGCTTTTGTTAAATCTGATACACCTGTTTCTTCAAGTCTCTTCACACCACGTGCCAATTACAAAATAATTGCACTTGCGATGTTTAACTTGTTCTCTGCACAGAATCAGTCAGATGTAAGACAGTGTATAGTACTCAAGTCATAGACTCTTAACCTACTGCCATCGAATAATAATCCATTGATATCACATGAAAGAAGTTGACATAATTAAACTGATCCCATTATCATTTGTGAGAAAATGCCCATCTGCTTGTCTCATGTTCTTTTGAGAAGGCAATGGGTCATCCTTGCCTGGTCATGTCTCCGTGTGACTGCAATCCCACAGCCATGTAGTTTACTCTTTACTGTCATGTGGAACAGCTGAACCAGCCACTCAGTTTTACATCGGTATAACATGCTGGCCTGACCAGGGCTGCACACATCCCGTGAGGGAAGAACAATGGAAAGATAGCTCCTTCCTCTACCTGTTTACCATATTCCGACAGCTCATTTCCATTCAGGTAAGTGACCATTCCTTGTTTTAGGTGTATTCTATATCTTTGAAGTTCTTCACAAGAGCGATGTTCATCTCCATGTTTGGTGTTGGCTTTATTGATGTTGATGTACAGACGTAAGGAACTTGTAAATATCACGCCAGTCTCAGGGCATAGAGAAGGAATGGCTTTTTCACACCACAGGAAAGAAACAGAGACGGAAAAGTGAGGGAATTCAATTATTGTGATCATCTCTAAGAGTGTTGTTGAGGCAGTCTTTAGGGTATTGTGGGCAGATTTTCTCTCCGTTATAAGGAATGATCTCCACGTCACAGAGAGAGTGTGAAATAGTATCAATCGACTAATCACTGGGATCATGGTACCATGAGGAGTGAGTGAAGATTAATCTGGAGCGCTGTGAGAGAATAAGAGGTGATTGCATTGAAACTTGAGGGAATGGACAATCACTCATTATGTTCTAAACAGACACTACGAACGTGATAAATTCCATAGTTTGTTTTTTTTTACTCGGAATATAATTCTCGACAGTTTAAATGCCTCTGAGAACGTTTCCCCTACTTCAGCCCTACTCTCCATGTCGATTCACAGAGACAGGTTCAGGCTTTGCATACAGTCTCCCCCCACATTAATTCGGTGCATTTTGTGAGTGATTCTGCACTGAATGGCATGTTATCCACAATCCCGACAGCAGCCTCAATACCTTCACTCTAAAACAGTTAACTATTCCGAACAGCTTCTGTCCTTGATGGAGAACATGGGTCTGTCTTCTCGGATGGTAGAATATGCCTCCTTGAGACATTGCACAAAATATTTGGCTTCTCTCCTCACTACCAGGATACCATGTTAAAATAGCACACGTTCCACATACAATGGAGCCATGAGGAATATCATGGAGCCGTCTCTCAGTGCAGTCTCTGCTCCATTGCTTTGTCACGTTGAATCATCAATTACACCCTCCTATTCCTGAATAAGCCCTGGAGGAGATGAGTGTTCTCGCCCTGGTCACATGGAACACGTTTAATTATCTGATTGGACTTTGCACGTTCCTGTTTAGCAGTTAGATGCACTGACCAGACTGCTTCATTCCTGTGGAACAGGCAGAAGGGTTAAATGGTTTGTCCCTCTTCTTGTTCATTCGTTTTGATGAACTGAATGACTCCCACTTGCCCATGTGCAACCACCTTGAGATGCTGAATGAGCTCCTCTTTTTACTGTGGAAATGTGCAGTGTCTGACCGTGTTGTTATATGAATGTTACCGACACTTTCACAGCACAAGCCTGCATATTGTCTGGGTCTTGCTGCATATGGACACAGATTGGTTATGAAGCTGCCAGTGGACAAAGTGTTCTGAAAATTGCCTGATCTTCAGTGACCATCACAACTTCTGGTCTTATGGTGTAGGAAAGGATTGATGCAGCAGCTGGAGCTTTTTGTGCTAAGGAAGCTCCCCTAAGGATCTCCCGAAGTGATGTCCTGGGACTGAAAGGATTGATGTCCACAAACCAAACATATCTTCCGTTGTGCTATGGATGACCCCAACCAGAAGAGATATTGTGGCTGATGCCCACTAAATTTAATTTAGTCAGCGTTCCTTGATACCATCCTGAACCAACTCCTGCCTTGATGTCAGGGTCTGTCACTCTTAGCTGGGCTCCTGTGTTCACCTCTTTTGAACATATCAATAGGTTATTGTGTCTGTGTGGGGAGTGTTTTCTTCACACAGAGGGTAGTGAATGTCAGGAACTATCTGAACTAGAGAGTCCAGGGAGCTAGATCACTGAAAGTATTTACAGAGGAGGTAGATTTTTTTAACCAATATCATTGAGTTGAACGGTGTGAAGAATTGGGAATTGAATGGAGTTGATGCCGACAGTGGATCAGCCATGATGGTATACAATGGCACAGCAGGATTGACTGGCCGAATTACCTCATCCTGTTCCTTATGAGCTCATATCCTGTAACTGGAAAGTTAATGGTTGTAATTTTCCTGAATGTTGCAGTCAGAGAGAGCAAAGTATTTTGTGTATCATCTCTGAGCGATGTCTGTGGGCTGTATTCACAGTGAATCTGGGTCCACTACATGACCAACAAATGAAACACAAGTTACAGAGAGGAGGCTCTCTGTAAAGAGACCAGTGGGGTCTTTCGAACCCAGAGTGGATTTCCAACTAACATTTTCCAACCCACACCAAGCTGTGTGTGTCAGTCTGGAGGGACTGAATGATATCCTATGTAACTGTGGACCAGGAATTTGGAGCAAGTGGCCTCCATCTACTCCTGTGCGGGGCTAAATAGAAGATTGGAACATTTTAGTGAGGAGCGGGAGTGGGTTATTAGCCACTTTGCCACTGCTGTACCAGGCACTAAGTTCGTGGCTGATCTGGTTGTGGTCTTCGAAGCACTTTTCTGGATGCATCATTTTCCTTCATCAATTCTCTGTTCAATGCAAACATCGAGACATCACAAATTTCTGGGCAAGGGAATTCCCACTTGTAAAGCTCTTTCAGAATTTCTCATTCGTGTTCCAACCAATGTTACAGGGTCACTGATTCCTTTTGCAGTCGCACTCCTCCACTGGTTACAACAAATTTCACAGTTTAGTGATAAGGACAATAAGATTAGTGTCAGCCTGGCTCATCTTCTCGAAAAATGTCACAAACACACAAACGTGAAGCTGCATGCACACATAAACACACACATTTTAAGACAAAACAGAAAAATGAATACTTTCCAGAGTTTCATAATGGCTGAACTCGTAACAAATGGAAAGATGACAGAATGTCCTAAATGTTATTCTGTCCTCTGAAGTTCTTCCGCTCACACAAGCTGCTGGTAATAGGATATCTCCCCGGAACAGTTGGATTTGGTTCAATTCGCTTTGTGTCAGATAGTGGAGAGATGCCAAAGAAACTTTCCTCAGGAAACCTCCACGATTGGTAAAGATGACGCAGGATTTTTTTTCTCTTGTCAGGCGGAACAAAATGAGCGTGGGGGGTGGGGGGGGGGGGGGGGGATGGGGGGCGGGGGGGGGAGGCTCTAGGCTGCTGCTTCTGAGGCAGGTAATATTTTTCTCCCACCCTGTGCTAAAATATGCAGTAATGCCAACTGAACACCAAAAAGGACCATGTGTGATTTCGTTGAACATTCTCTGGAATGGATGATAAGGTCCTATATGCAAATGCATCAATACTGCTGTTGTACATTGAGCCTTTCCTTAGCAACAACAAAAAAACAAAATCCCAGCTGTATAATTTGACGGCATGTTTACATGTGTCTGCATAATTATAAGAAATCGGTTGATGTCTTCATTACATCTGCGTTAAAATCAATTTTACGACAGAGCGTGAAGCCCTTCGTTGTGGTTCTGTTCGCCGAGCTGGGAATTTGTGTTGCAGACGTTTCGTTCCCTGTCTAGGTGACATCCTCAGTGCTTGAGAGCCTCCTGTGAAGCGCTTCGGTGATATTTCCTCCAGCATTTATAGTGATTTTGCAATTCCCATGCATGGACTGCACAAAACACTCCATAGGACAAACAGGAAGACAGCTAACAATCCGCATCCATGAACACCAACTCGCCACGAAACGACACGACCAGCTATCCTTAGTAGCCACACACGCAGATGACAAGTAACATGAGTTCAACTGGGAAAACACTACTATTATAGGACAAGCCAAACAGAGAACAGCCAGGGAATTCCTAGAGGCATGGCACTCATCCACAGATTCAATCAATAAGCACATCGACCTGGATCCAATATACCAGCCACTGCAGCGGACAGCTGGAACTGACAACCGGAAGCGGCAGAGATAGACTACTGCAAATGCCGGAGGAAACATCACAGAAGCGCTTCACAGGAGGCTCCGAAGCACCGAGGATGTCACTGAGACAGGGGACGAAACGTCTGCAACACAAATTCCCAGCTCGGAGAAAAGAACCAGAACAACGAGCACCCGAGCTACAAATCTTCTCACAAACTTTGAAGCCCTTCTGCTAATTTAAACCAGACCCGCAGAAAAAAAATCACCTCGCCTCATAGTCGAGGTAAAAGTGTGAGTGACAAAGAACAACCAAATCCCACTATTTATAGAAAACAATAACAGTTTATTCTTTCACTCCAAGAAAGAAAGAGAACGTCGATTTTACTGTAAATCTACCTCTGTCGGTTTTCCTGGGTCTTTTCTTTGGTTTTCTGCTGCACTGATTTCATAGAAACAGGTACGTTTCAGAGAGCGATTCTGCAGGCAGTCTGCATTTGTTAGTGCTCTTTGCTGCTCTGACTAACTGTTCAAAATGCTCGCTTTTATACCACAAAACATCAAATTGTCTCATTGGTTTTATATCATTAAAATTCAAATTCAATAATACTCAGCTCAGTTATTTGTTTCAGCCAAAGGTTACTTTTTAAAAAACTTTTCAGCACACTTTGTGCTTGTTACGTCCTTGCCAACTTTCACTCTCTTTAAAAGGTACAGTACCCGCCTATGCATTCATAACAATCAATACAGTTGATTCTTAAAATGTATAAATGTATTCCGTAGTTTTAAACACTCTAACAAGAGAAAATATGTATCCAGCTGATTTTCTCAAAATCGTGTATGGTTCAAAAAAGATTTCGCTTCCAATACCTAAATTGACAATTATTCATATCCCAGGAACGTGTGTACAGGGAGGAGGAGAGTCATGTTTCGGGCACGTTCCTGATGAAGGGCTGATGCCCGAAACATTGAATTTCCTGCTCCTCTGATGCTGCCTGACCTGCTGTGCATTTCCAGTGCAACACGTTTCGACTCTGACCTCCAGCATCTGCAGTCTCGCTGTCCAGATGCAGTAAAACATTGCTACAACTAAACCCGATACCCTTTCCCAGAAACAACATCATTTCAAACCACATGCTACATCTGCAGACTAACTTCATGGATAGGAGCAGCAGTTGGCCATTTGGCTGCACCATTCAGAATGCTCATGGCTGATCCGAGTGCATCTGACCATCGGACTCCGGTCTGTTCCCAATAAACATTGACTCTCCTGTCCAGCAAAGATCACTCGAGCTCAGCCTTGAATATTGTCAATAATCGCGTCTTTACTGCTCTCTGAGGAAAAGGGCACCACAGATAGCACAGCACTAAAGGGAAAGGAACGTCCTTTGCAGGACCCGCTATTTTAAAACTGTGTTAACCTAACATCAAATTGTCACCTTGTTAGAAACATATGGACAGAATAATTAGGAATAGACATAGACTATACAGCCCTCTAAACGTGTCCAACATTACCACTGACTCATTCTCTGCTCCTGTCCCAGGAAGAGAATACCAGATAGCATAACACCACACGAGCATTTAAAAAAGGAGCAGAATTAGGCCATTCGGCACATCGAGTCTGAATGTCATTCAATAATGTCTAAGAGGTTTCTCAACATCATTCTCCTGACGTCTCTCTGCAACCCCTGCTACCCTTATTCATCACAAACCTATCTGTGTCTGGCTTATAGACTCAAGTGCCTGTGTTTCTTTGCATCTGTCTGCGTGCGCGTCTGTTTGTTCATGTGTTTGTGTGTCTGTGTATTTGTGTGTATACATTTGTTCTTCCATGTGTTAGCCTCTGCGTGTTATCTGTTTTAGTCTGTTTGTGTGTGACTGTGTATGTCTCTGTATGCCTCTACATGTGTGCGGGTCCTTCTCAGTGCATGTGCTATGAGTGGTAGTATATTGGGGTGTTTACATATGTCTCTAGGTATTTCTGTGTCTGCATCTTTCTGCAATGAGATATTTGTTGTTTTGGGAGGGAAAGAAGTAGCAGAACAGACATAGCTGTTCAAGTGATTATTGCCCTCCACAGAACCTTGTTTCTTACTCAGTTGGTTGGATGTGGATATTACGGAATCTCCATACGATTAACTCGGTCCCCTCCAGCTCATGCTAGAGTCCTCCCAACATGGCAGGAAGAGGGAGGAAAGGGAAGGAATATCGGACACTCCACCACCCGGCTTGGCCTTTTCTGTCTTGTTCCAGGCTGTTTATCCTGGAATGGGAGAAAGGGAAGCGGGGAATGAGCTGTTCGTACTGTTTTAGGTGGTGGTGGGGGAGAGGGTTGCTGAATGGTGAGGTATCTGGAGGGAGTCAGTCCATAAGGCGTTATTGGTGTGGAGGTATTGCATAGGCGACAGACAATATGATGGAAGGAAGGTGCTGAATTCAACAGTGATAGTGGTTGTACATGAACGTTATTTGGAGATGGAGAGTGAGCCTTGTTCGGCAGTAGGTGCTATAACAGATATACAGTGAGTGTGAGGGAGCAGAGAGAATACGGTGACACTTATCCTGGCAGAACGAGGATACAGTATGTGCTGTATTGCTGGACAATTCTTCAGATTACCTCAGCGTCGAGATGAGCCTAAATGAACGTCTTCTCTAAGTCTGTCACTAATAATGCCACCGATCCTGTCCTTCAGATCCCACAGAATCGGTTTGGGAGCATCTTAGCAATGAGAAACAAGCATTGGTGTGTTCTGCCGTGCAAAATTGTCGTGCAAATTTTGTATATATTATACTGTGGGAAATTGGTGTTGTTGGTGCTGCAGTAATACTGAATTACCTCACGTTACATCTAAACTGCATAAACTAAGTCACTGCGAATGCTGTGAAAAATAAATTCCAGAAGTGTGTATCAGGTAGCTTGAAGAGTATGTTGTGATCCAAACTAGAGACAAGTTTAGTTTGGATTTGGTGATGTGTGCTCAGAAGGACTAATTAATAACCTTGTTCTGAGGAAAAGTGACAATAATATGTTGCATTTTACACGGCATCTGCATACAATATCGAATGCTGAACATGATGGTCAAACATAATGGAAGCCTGGAGGCTGGAAGCTCAAGTTCGCTCCAGTGAAATTGGGAAAGTACAATATAGCATTCAGTGGGAGACAAGTAATGGTTGTCAGAGTCATAGAGTCCTAAAGCACAGAGGAAGACCCTTTCTTCCAAACCGGTCCATTCCGACCAAAATGTGCATTCACACTAACCCCATCTCCCTGCCATTGCCCCGTTTCCATCTAATCCTTTCCTATCCGTGTATTTGTCCAAATTCCTTTTAAATTTTGTTAATGTAACCCCCTCAACCACTGGCTGCTCATTCCATATGTGAAACAGCCTCTGTGTAAAAGAAGTTGCCCCTCAGGTTCCCTTTAATTCATTCCCATCTGACCTTAAACTGATGCCCTTAAGTCTATGATTCACAACACTGAGAAAAGATTGAGTGTATTTACCCTATCTATGTCTCTCATGATCTTATATACTTCTGTAATATATCATCTCAGTCTTGAACACTCTAAAGAAAAATTATCCAGCCTGTCCAAACTCTCCGTATAACTCAACTATTGAGTACTGGCGATATCCTTGTGAATTTCTTCAGCACTCTTTCCAATTTCATCACATCCTTCATGGACCAAATTGAACAAAACCGAACACAGTACTCCAAGCCCAGCCTCACCAGCATCCTGTACAACTGCAACGTAACTCCCCAACTTCGATGTTCAATTCCCTGACTAATGAAGGCCAGTGTGCCAAAAGCACTCCTCTCTGTCGTCTACCTGTGACTCTACTTTGAGAGAACCGTGCACCTGAATTCCAAGAACCCTCTGTTCCACTGCACTCCTTCAGGCCCAACTATTAACCATGAAACTCCTACCTTGATTGGATTTTCCAAAATGCAAGAATTCACATTAATCTGTATTAAACTCCATTTGCCATTTCTCGACCCACTACCCCAGCTGATCAAGGTCCTGCTGCAAATTCTGATAACCTTCCTCACTATCCACGATACCGTCTATTTTAGTGTCATCAGCAAAATTACTAATCATGCCTTGTCCATTCTCAACAAAATCATTGATAGAGATAACAGCAATGGTCCCAGCACAGACCCCTGAGGCACTCCATTTGCCACAGGCCTCCAGTCCGACAAGCATTCTTCCACTATTACACTCTGCTACCTACCATCAAGCCAATTGTGTGTTCAGTTTTCCAGCTCCCTCTGGATTCCTTGTGATCGAACATTTCAGAGCAGCCTATCATGTGGAATCTTGGGGCGACAATGTGGCTGAGTGGTTAGCACTGCTGCCTCACAGCGCCAGGGACCTGTATTCAATTCCCGCCTGAGGCAACTGACTGTTTGGAGTTTAAACATTCTCCCGTGTCTGCGTGGGTTTCCTCCCAGTGTTCCGGTTTCCTCCCGCAGTCCAAAGATGTGAATTGGTCATGCTAAATTGCCCGTAGTGTTAGGTGCATGAGTCAGGGTGGGTTGCTCTTCGGAGGGGTGATGTGGACTTGTTGGGCCGGAGGGCCTGTTCCCACACTGTAGGGAATCTAATCTAACCTAAAAGCCTTTCTGAAATCTATGTAGACTACGTTTGTCACCCTACTCTCGTCAACATTCCTGGTCAGTTCATCAAAAAACTCTAAAAATTAGTAAATTGTGATCTTCCATGCACAAAGCCATGCTGACTCCTCCGCGTCTTTCCAAATGTATGTATATCTAATCACGGAGTCTTCTCAAGTAACACACCTATCACAGTTGTGAAGCTAACTGGTTTATAGTTCCTATGTTCTTTGTTGCAGCTCTTCTTGAATAAGGCACAACATTCGCTCCCCATCAGTCTTCACTGACTTCACCCGTGGCTAACGATGATGCAAAATTATCAGCCAGGGCTCCCGCAATTTCTTCTCTCCCCAATTGCTGTGTTCTTGGATAAATCTGGTCAGGACCAGGAGATCTATAGAAATATTGCATAGTCTGAAAAATACGTCTATTTTTTTAAGGTACAATTACCAAAGAAAGGGGAAGTTATGATGGTTAACATAACAAATTAAAAATTATATTAATCATAGGAAATGACTTCACAAGAATTTCAGACATTGAGAAAAGGTGAGAATACTCAGACATTCGTCTGTGTGGAGTTTCCAATGCACACCACATATCTGACCCAGAGTTTCGGTTGAATTTGCGGAAAACTGTTTATTCTAATCTTTGCATTTCCACTTCGGCTATGAGTCGAGAGATGGGTGAGCGAATGGGTGTGACGTTGATTTGTTCATATATTTGGTTGTTGAATGTGAAGTGTGTTGTGATGCACAGGTCCAGTAGTTTGAGTATGCCGTCTTTGTTGATAGAACAAAGAATGAAACCTGAAAGCAACAACACCCCCAGATTCTATGGATTACCTAAAGTTCACAAAGCAGACATCCCACTCAGACCAATAGCATCACTACCCGGGACACCATCACACAAACTGGCTAAACAACTACAGCAGAAACTGAAACACCTGACCAGCGGATCCAGACACTCTATACAGTCAACACAGGAATTCTTGGACATCATCAGAAATATACACATAGACAAGGAAGAAACTATGGTCTCATTCGATGTAACGGCACTGTTCCCCTCGATCGACAAATCCCTAGCAAGAGAAACAATAGCCAACCTGCTGGACATACAGAACAGACAACAAGACGGGGAACCTATCAACAAAGAATGCATACTCAGACGACTGGACCTGTGTCTCACAACACACTTCACATTCAAAAACCAAATATATGAACAAATCAACGGCACACACATGGGCTCACCCGTCCCTGGACTCATAGCAGAAGCTGTAATGCAAAGATTAGAACAAACAGGCTTACCACAAATTCAACCCAACTCTGGGTCAGATATGTGGATGACATCTTTGTAATCATTAAAAACACATAAATAGAGAACACACACCGGATCATCAACGCCACACTCACAGAAATCCGATTCACGAGAGAGGAAGAACAGGACAACCAATTCCCATTCCTAGACGTGATGGAACAGAGAACACCGAACGGGGACTTTTCACCACAAAGGTATACAGGAAAGCCACACACACAGACCATGTCCTGAATTACGAAAGCAACCACCCCAACACACACAAAAGAAGTTGCGTCAAGACACTTTTCAAGAGTGCCACAACACACTGCAATACACCAGAACTGCAAAAAGAGGAAGAAGAACACCAATACAATGTATTCGTCAAAAACGGATACCCGCGCAATTTCATCAACAGATGCCTAAGGGAAAGACAACGGAACGAGGAGATGCCGCAACCCAAAGGACTAGCCACACTACCATACATCAAGAGCATTTCCGAACTGACAGCCAGACTACTGCGACCACTAGGACTCATAACAGCACACAAACCAACAGCCACTCTCAGACAACAACTCACCAGGCCGAAGGACCCGATACCCAGCATGAGCAAAACCAATGTAGTGTACAAATTCCCATGCAACGACTGCACAAAACACTACATAGGACAAACAGGAAGACAGGTAACGATCCGCATCCATGAACACCAACTAGCCACGAAACGACATGACCAGTATCTGTAGTAGCCTCACACGCAAATGGCAAGCAACATGAATTCGACTGGGACAACACTACTATTATAGGACAAGCCAATCATAGAACAGCTTGGGAATTCCAAGAGGCATGGCACTCATCCACAGATTCAATCAATAAGCACCTCGACCTGGACCCAATACACTGACCACTGCAACGGACAGCTGGAACTGACAACCAGAAGCCGTAGATTCAAACCATTACAAATGCCGGAGGAAACATCACAGAAGCGCTTCACAAGAGGCTCCCAAGCACTGAGGATGTCACCTTGACAGTGGACGACACGTCTCCAACACAAATTCCCAGCTCGGCGAACAGAACCACAACAACGAGCTCCCGACCAACAAATCTTCTCACAAACTTTGAGTTATTCCTTCGTTCCATTTAAAAAGGTGTTCCTTTACCTTAAGGCTGTGTACTTGGGTACAAGTCTCCCCCAAAAATGAAAACATTTTTCCAACAGCTACTCTGCCTTTGCCATTCCGTATTCTTTATGTTTGAAGGAGACCCCGTCTCACCCTTCGATCCTCCATCGAATAGAGTCCCAGAGTCCACAAACATCCATAAAATCTGAAGCTTGTCATTTCTTGGATCATTCCGCTGAACCTCCTCTGAAACGTGCCTCGTAGCGATTGCTAAATGAGAATCATCACTTCATGAATGTCTCCTGATTTCTCATTTAGCAATCGCTACGAGGCACGTTTCAGAGGAGGTTCAGCGGAATGATCCAAGAAATGACAAGCTTCAGATTTTATGGATGTTTGTGGACTCTGGGACTCTATTCGATGGAGGATCGAAGGGTGAGACGGGGTCTCCTTCAAACATAAAGAATACGGAATGGCAAAGGCAGAGTAGCTGTTGGAAAAATGTTTTCATTTTTGGGGGAGACTTGTACCCAAGTACACAGCCTTAAGGTAAAGGAACACCTTTTTAAATGGAACGAAGGAATAACTCAAAGTTTGTGAGAAGATTTGTTGGTCGGGAGCTCGTTGTTGTGGTTCTGTTCGCCGAGCTGGGAATTTGTGTTGGAGACGTGTCGTCCACTGTCAAGGTGACATCCTCAGTGCTTGGGAGCCTCTTGTGAAGCGCTTCTGTGATGTTTCCTCCGGCATTTGTAATGGTTTGAATCTACGGCTTCTGGTTGTCAGTTCCAGCTGTCCGTTGCAGTGGTCAGTGTATTGGGTCCAGGTCGAGGTGCTTATTGATTGAATCTGTGGATGAGTGCCATGCCTCTTGGAATTCCCAAGCTGTTCTATGATTGGCTTGTCCTATAATAGTAGTGTTGTCCCAGTCGAATTCATGTTGCTTGCCATTTGCGTGTGAGGCTACTACAGATACTGGTCATGTCGTTTCGTGGCTAGTTGGTGTTCATGGATGCGGATCGTTACCTGTCTTCCTGTTTGTCCTATGTAGTGTTTTGTGCAGTCGTTGCATGGGAATTTGTACACTACATTGGTTTTGCTCATGCTGGGTATCGGGTCCTTCGGCCTGGTGAGTTGTTGTCTGAGAGTGGCTGTTGGTTTGTGTGCTGTTATGAGTCCTAGTGGTCGCAGTAGTCTGGCTGTCAGTTCGGAAATGCTCTTGATGTATGGTAGTGTGGCTAGTCCTTTGGGTTGCGGCATCTCCTCGTTCCGTTGTCTTTCCCTTAGGCATCTGTTGATGGAATGATTATGTGGCTGGCTATGTCAGCATTTATTGTCCATTCTGAATTGCTCAGAAGGCATTGAGTCTCGACGAGATTTGCGTGGATGTGGAGTTACATTGTATCTGGGCTCCCACCGCAAAGAAAAATGGTCACCACTTGGTAGCAGAACAGACGCGACATTGCCAGCATTGAAAAAAGCCTTACTTTCAACTATTGCCTGTAATTAAAAGGGAATTTATAGACAGATGCCGGTGGATGAAGCAGAAATTGAAAGGATGTGGTTTTATACTTTTCAATCCTAAGTGCAGACATTTAAGTAAGCTGTATTCTGAAGAAAATGGGATTGTGCATCAAGAAAAGTAAGTCTTTCTGCATGCTATTTCAGTTCATCCTTTTATTTGTTTTTATACAGCGTCACAAAAACGAAATTTCAAGCATGAATTTTGTCATACCTCGCACGGAGTGAGTGCAAAATTCGTCATTGAAACATTTCGTTCTATTTTTCTCCTGTCCCTGAACCTCTATTGCTAAATAATGCAAGAATCACGCACAATCCAAAAATGTGCAGGCTTCCAAAGCTGTGCATGCGACTTTCCTCATAGGGTTCAAGGATTTGTTGGTAAGGTGCATTTGTCACGTGTAGGATAATGGGGAAGGGAATAGGTCTGATTGGGTTACACTTGCAGAGTCGGTGTGGACATATTGGGACGAAGGACCTGTTTCCGCACCATAGGGATTTTACTTTTTTTTAAAAAAGTGCTAAATCTCGCTATCATGCATCTGCACGTATTCAACAGGCTATCCATTCCCCAGCAACCCCCCACCCCACCACAATGGCAGTCCACTAGCGCGGTGTCCTGCGTGTATGTAAGTTGAAAAATGCTGAACTTTAAGGAAGGTATACACTATAAAATGAAACGTGATGTCGAGAATGTGGAGGAGTGATATTGTGAAACTTAACCAGAATCGCCCAATTGAAATGATGTTCCTGCAATCAAAAAGATCGGTTTTAACAGTCTTAAGTAGTGAAATTTGGAAATTGCTTCAGTTCTACAAAGATTGCGTATTAGGTCTTTTCCCATGCGTCCGGTGTAGTTCATGAACTGTGATTTGTCTTTTTTATGTCAGTGCATGAGGAAGATGCAGCCTTTCGAATCCTTGATTACACTTGCCTGAGTGCACTCAAGATGTTTGCACTTTGCACGACGCGCATAAGATTGAATCGAGTGGAGGTATCCTTGAATATTTGTGACAATTATTTCCTTCCATCGTGAAGACAAACTATTTCTTTTTTTGTTCAGAAACAAATCTCATGCAACCGAGAAGACAGCTTCGAAAGCGCAATCCCCTGAATAGGAATCGAACGTGAGTCACAGTAGGGAAAAAGTCAATTGCTAAACACTAGACTTACAAGGAACGACAATAGCAGGCATCTCTAAAAGTCAGCTAAAGCACATTGCTTCGACAACTTTCCACTGTCCTTGAACTGCAAGGAACTGCAATAATGTTTGTTTACATTGGTAACTAACAAATTGCAGTCTCAGAATCACTTGTAATGGCTTCTCCTGATCCGCACAATTAACTCTGAAGACCCAACTGGATCTATTTACGGCCTCACGATTAATGATCTACATTGGTCTCTTCAGCGTCAGCATCAGAAACCATAACACTCAATTTTCACTGAAGCCGTTGACACTTAGCTCCACTCCCTGTCCAAGTCAGTCATCTCCAGGACATCTGCATTCAGAGAATGTAATATTAAAGCTAGAAGCAGGAGTACTCGCTTCAGCATTTCTCTGTCATTCTATATTTTCTTGTTTAATCCTCTTTCTCCATACCATATTCCTGTTTTATTTTCACGCCCTTTGAAGCTTTTGATGTCAAATAAAATTAATGTATTCTTGCATATATTCGGTGACTTCGGCTCCACAACCTTTTGTGGTAGCGAATTACAGAGGTGTCCTCTCTGACTCAAGAAATATTTCTTCATGTCAATTAAAGTTGTTCTACCCACTATACTAAGTCTGGTACTCCTCGTTCTAAACTCTGCAATCAGGGGAAAACATCCAGCTAATCTCTCTATTCCTGTGAGAATTTTATGTGTTTCAATCAGATTCTGTTCCTTGTTTCCAAACTTTAGTGACTATGTACCTAGCTGAAGCAATCTATTTTTAAATGACAATACTATCATTTCCAGTGTCAGCCTGGTTTTGTTGCTGTACTCCCTCTCCATCTTTCAGTTTTCAAATCAGCTTGCATAAATTCATAATAATTAACACTGCACTGCATCAGCTTGCTTGCACCTGCAATTTCTTTTCCAAACTGCCCTTATACTTCCTTCTATCTTCCTCAAAACTCACAACCCCAATTAGTTTTAGTTTGCAGCAATATGCTTTTAGACAATGCGTCACCGAGAAAAAAAAGACAATTTGAATCCATTCTGCTAATTTTTGCCAACTAATTCAAAATCCATATTAGAACATTCCACCAATTTTAAATCGTTCAATTTTCCCAAATAACTTTACATGTGAGACCTGATCAAAAACATTCTGAGAATCTATGTCATAACCAGAGAAGCAATTGTGTTGATGATTTGTTCTCTTGAAGACAAGGAAGGAAGGAAGGGGGTGAGTTGAATATGAAGGAACTTGATGGAATTGAATGTCTATTCGAAACTGTGGGCGGAGGACAGAGCTTCACATTGAACTTGGAGCATAGCCGAAAATATGACAGTGTATACTCTTAAGAAAGTATGAACGAACTAACTTCAATTAAGAGAGAGGAAGAAGTGCCAACGTTTTCAAAATAGGGAGCTGACATGCTACCAATTCAGAATTATTTGGCATTGACATACATGTTCCTGGTTGTTATTTTCAATGTTGGTCAGCATGGGAGAATCAGTAGGAAGCAGATCATTGTCTCTAAAATTTGAAGCTATAAATGAAGTTCCTGTCTGCAAACATCTGGAAATATGGTTAGTCGCGTCTAAATAAGATAAGACTACAACCTTAACGATTCTGAACGATGATACAAAATGCTATCATAGAATTTCTCAATATGATCTGTGCTCCTGATTAATTCAGCGAATACCCTCCCAGAGTAGGTGATCTATGAACTACACAGCGCAGTACATTTGAACACTTTTTAGTATTTATCTTTGGACCAATTTGTCTTTGAAACACCTATGGTGTCCTCTTTCATTACTACAATATTCTCCTGAACCAATGCCACCAATCGTCCTCCTTTCCTGCCTTTCCTAACTTTTCTGAACACCTTGCACTCAGGGGCAATTAAGAATCAATTCTACTCCCTTAGGTAGTAGATCTACATAAATTATTTAAAACTTCAACCAGACCATAACTTACTAACTGAATCATATCTGCAATGGGGGTCGGATATCAGATAAGACATATGTAAACCATAACCTTCCCTCTGTGACACGTTTTGAATACTTTGAGAACAGTCGGAGAATTTCTAACAGTTCATCTCTTTTGAATAACACCATGAACTATTGACTGGACACATGGCTGCTCTTGATGTAGACTGATATTACTCCTTTAAAGGTGGGAGAGAGAAAGGATGGAAAATTATCGAAATGCTCAGCAAATCTGGCAGCATTTTCCAATTCGAATGTAAGGTTATCAGCTTAAAAGTCGAATCCGCTTTTGATTCCATGATGCTGTCGGCGCTGCTGTGTATTTCCAGCAGATATAGATCATTTTTGTGTGAAACTGAGGAATGGCTGTTTTTTTTTTCTCTTTGGTATGCATCAGCAGCGTTCGGAGCAATCTAACCGTCCACCCCTTGGTCTTTATCTGTGGTGACAGTCACAAGATAATAATGATTTTGGCATTTTTACGTTTCAAAGTTCTAAAGGTTTTCTTGTCTCTGTATGCAATAGGTGAATATTTGCTTTTGTAATGATTTCCTCTCCATATACATTATTGTTGATTCCTGGAGTATATAATTCTCAAATGAGCAATGAGTTCATAGTTCATCTAATTTTCATAGCTTATACCGAGTGGCATATGCATTAAACGTTTTTAAAGGTCTGCATAATAATATATTGTTAATGAAATGCAACTTTGTCATCTGCAGAATGAGGGTATTACCTCATAATTTTTGACCACATGTGTAAAGGCACTCTGGGGCATCGGAGATCAATTTCTCACATCCTGAACTGTCAAAGAGCTGGAATCGTGAAAGGTAAATATACATTTCAGGGTCGATATGTCACATTGTTTCAACTGATATCATTTATGAAATTCTCTTTCTTTGACTTTGTCTCTGTGTCGCTGTCCGGAATTTAAAAGAAAATCCCTCTCGGGTAGATGTTTGGATTGACAGGGTTTTTTTTTTACGATTTGATTGGTTAACTATATGAAATATGGAGCAGGAAATACTACCAGTGATTTGCTGTTATTGCATTAAACATCCCTGCCGGATATTGCAAGGCCAGGATAACGCGAGAGTAGTTATTTTAAGCTGAAAATCTATGTTCAGATATCCCGTCAAAAATTTCATTTTAAAACAGCTCCCGTGAAAATGAACAACACACAAATACTATCTATTAGATTTTAATTTATCCATCTCTCAAGCAGCTATATATGGTAGTCATGGGCCATCAAAGAGGCAAAGCATGCATAAGCACAGAGAATATACAGCCTTTACCAGTACAGCCGTGAAATGCAGAGCATGTAGAAGAGTATTAAAGCCATCACCAACTACAGCGCAGAACCATCTGCATATGCTGGTGATGCACCCCCCTCCCCCCTACCCCCCCAAGCACCCCCACACCTCGCGGATGAGTTGAACAACTTCTATGCGTGGTTTAAGGCATGAAATAATGTGGAAGCAAGGAAGGTCATATCACCATATCAATGACCAGGTGTTGAGTCTTATCACGACTGATGTGACGCAAACCCTTTGCAGAGTCAACGCACATAAGGCTGCTGGACCACATAAGATCTCTCGCAGAATGCTCAGACGATGATCGGACGTGCTGGTGGATGTTCATGGACATATTTAACATTTCCCTGAGTTGTGCCACAGTCCCAACGTGCTTCAATGCCACTACTATCGTCCCTGTGCCGAAGTATTCTTCAGTATCTTGCCTCAATGACTACTGTTCCATTGCGTGAACACATCAGCATGAAGAGTTTCGAGCTGCTCGTGATAAGGCAGATTAATACCATGTTGTCCACTGCCACCACCCACCGTCACTGGACAATCTGCAGTTTGCATATTGTTTCAAACTCTCAACAGGTGATGTCATCTCCACCACCCTGAATCTGGCCCTCACCCATGTGGTAAAGAAGGACACCTACATCAGGTTACTATTTATTGACTTCAGTTCTGCATTCAACAGCATCATTCGTCAGCACCTGTTTGGAAAGCTGAGTCTGCTCGGCTTGAATACGTCCCTCTGTAACTGGGTCTTGGACTTCCTGACTGGGAGACGCCAGTCAAACCGGATTGGAAACAACATCTCCAGCAGCATCACACTGAGCACGGGGTCACCACAGGGCCTTGTGCTCACTCCACTGCTGTTCACCCTTCTTTAACACGACTAAGTATTGATTTCCAGCTTAAATTATTTTATTATGTTCGCTGTTGACACGACGGTAGTGGGTCTCATTAGCAGGAACGAAGAGTCAGACTACAGAGAGAAGATGCTGTGCCTAACGGACGAGTGCAGAGCCAACAACCTGTCTATGAACGTGGACAAAACGAAAGAGATGGTTGTTGACTTCAGGAGAGCACACACCGATCACTGTCTGTTGAATGTCGATGGTTTCCCACGTGGAGATTGTGAAGAGCACAATCTCGTTGCATCCATCTGGCAGATAATTTCACCTGGACTCTCAACACCAGCTTCATAGCCAAGAAAGCCCGGCAACAACTCTATTGTCTGCGTAGTTTGATGAAAGCCCATTCGACATCCCCTATCTTCACCGCGTTCTACAGCGGGTTAATTGAGAATACGGTGCGCAGCTGCATCACTGCCTGGTTCGGGAATTGCATAATCTTGAATTATAAATCCAGTCAACCGGAGGTGAGTACAGCCGAGACGATCATCGGATCCTTCTTCTATCCATTACAGACATGGTTAAGACACGCTGCATCTGCAAGATCAACAGCATTGTGGCCGGCCCCAAACATCTTTGATTCAAATTCTTCGCCCTCCTGCCATCTGACATAAGATACCAGAGCATGCAGTCTCTCACGGCCAGACTCTGCAAGAGTTTCTTCATCTAAGCCATGAGACTTCTTAACACTGTATGATCCCACACTCTTCTATTTACAATTTTTCGATTACTTTTTGAATGGCTGCTAAAGCAATGTTTCATTAATGATCATTCATTAATGCAATGTAATTTGTCACGCGTTGTCTCTATTGTCTTGTCTTGTCACTGCACTGTCTTGTATGTTTTGCATGTGTATGCACTTTATGCTGCCCTGTGTATGACTGTGCTGTCCTGTTGTCAATGTGTTCAAATAGAATCTTGGTCCTAGAGCAACGCTGTCTCGTTTTTATTGTACCAGTTGTATATGGTAGAAATGACATCAAAACTACTCCACTCTCTCTCTAACACACTCTACACTTGGTCAGTTTTGAAATTACTTCTGACTCTTTACAGCCGAACATTAACTTCAAATTGAATGGAAGCTCAAGCTCCACGATATCCAAAAGAACGAGACGGTAGTGGGTCTCATTAGCACTTCAACGCTGTGAGCAGGGAGACCCCATTGGATTTCAAATCCAAACGCCTTAACCACACGGTCATGTCAATTTTCAGAGGCAAGCAGCCAAACATATGAAAGATATAAGTTGTCGGAAGAACAAATTTCAAGATGCAACGATTTCGCCAAATCCTTTGCACAGACCGTGACGAAGGTCACCTTTTCAAGTTGACCGGCTTTCATCATAACCTGGATTCTGACATAGCTGAATTTTCAGGAATGGCATTCATAGATTTATAGAGGCACGGAATTTACACCACACGAAATGAAGTCCTTTGCCTCATTGTGTCTGCATTTCCAATCGGTTTTGACTCAATTGTCCAGCATCTCGTGCCGAAATAGATATGCTGCTGAGTTTTAATATTCAGCGCAATATGGTGTCAGAAATATCCATGCCAAGTACTTAAACACTGGTGCGCATTCGAGAAAAGATATAGGAATTAGAAAGAATGCAGAACCGTTTTACAGGAATGGTTTCAGAAATCAAACTCATAAATTCAGACATGAGCTAAAGAAAGTGTGAGTATAAGAGAGGAAGATTAACCAAAGATTTGGAACTGGAAACTGTTTTCATGGAACCGGTTCCATTATTTTTGTTGCTGTTCTATAATCATCAAGTCATAGAGCAATACATCATGCAATACGGCCCTTCGGTCCAACCTGACCATGCTGGACAGATATCCTAAATCAACCAGCTTCCATTTGCCAATATTTAGCCCACATCCCTCTAAAACTTTGTTACTCATGTACCCAACCAGATGCCAATAAATGTTGCAGTTGTAACAGTCCCCACCACTTTCTCTGACAGCTCATTCAAGACACACGAGAAAAAAAGTTGCCCTAAGGTCCCTTTTAATTTTTTAACCTGTCATTTTAAACTTGCACTTTATAGTTTTGAGCTCGCTCACCAGCAGGAAAGTACTTTGTCGCGTCACACTATCCATGTCCCTCATGATTTAATAAATTGCAACTATTTGCCTTTAACATACTTGTCAGGTGGGAAAGGTGTGTAGATTATTTCTTCGAAGGTAACAGTTTGAAAACTGACTGATGTAGAAAGTCTGATGTGCAGACTTGTAGAAATGCATATTGGCGTCGTTTTCAATAAGTCATTGAAGTCTAGCAGTAGTTACAGAAATCTGTTTTAAAAGCTTCAGAATGACAAACTTTCCAGCTGAAGGATTTTAGAGCACGAGAAAGAAGTCTTATTTCCAATGTATGGTAGCTCAGCTAGACCGCACTTGGAGTACAGTATGGGGATTTATAATCCTCAGTTTAGGAAAGATACTATTGCCGTATGAGTAATACCACGAATGTTGGTTAGCCTTGTCACCATGGATGGACGTTTGTACTTTGCGTTGAAAGGATGCAATACGGCCTTAACTAATTTATTACTGTTTCAAAGCATGTGAGATAATCTCATCGAATGTTGCAAAATATTGGAAGAGACAAATAGGAATGGTGCAGTTTAATTGTGTTCACTCCTTGATGAATCTGTAAGCAGGCAGGAAAAATTTTAATTTAAGGCATTGTGATTTATGACCACGATGAGGTCTTTTTGATTTTAGTCTCAGCCATGAGAAATTTTACAGTTCTCCACTGAAGTGAGCCTTGGATATTCAGTCTTTGAGTTCCTTTAAGTTGTTCATTAAATGTTGGAATTAACAAAGGCCTGAAGTTTTATGTGGTTGTGCCTGTACAAAGCTTACATCTGTTTGAACGCCCATTGTCAACTTAAATAGCTGAGCAGGCTTTCCCGAATAAATCGCTCTTCTGTCCTTTCATAATTACACTGCGTACACTCTAAAGATACTTCTTTCAGAGTGAACCAGATCAGTTGACAACACTCTCTCTCTCTCTCGTGTAGGGCTGTTCCTTGGGCTGAAAATGCATTTTAACGATAAAATTAATTTAATTGTATTTTTTTGTTTGTTTGTGAATGTAAAGGTCATATTTCATGCACTTGAAAACTGCCCTGCAGCCAAAAGTCCAACGTTGAGATAACTTTGACTGCGTCACAAAAATAATCACAGAATGTTGCCAAACAAAGCTATCTGTGCCGTTCCATAAGCCCACTATGCGTTGAAGCACCTGAAGTCAGATGGAGATAAAGGCCCGATTGGATTGAAGACAGTTAATAGAATCACAACACTGTTATGGTGGTAAAGGACGACATTCGTCATGTCGTAAAGCATAAGGCATAGGAACAGAGATTAGGTATTAAAGCCCATTGAGTCTACTTCACCGTTCAATCATGACTGATCAGTTTTTCAAACTTTGTCTCCCGCCTTCTCCCCGTAATCCTTAATTCCCTTGATACTCATTAACCTATCTATCTCAGTCTTAAATATACTCAATGACCTGCACTCTGTGGCTATAAATCCCCTTGACTTAACACACGCTGGCTGAAGACGTTCCTGCTTCATTCCGTTGTAAAAGGTCTTCTCTTTGCCCTAAGGCTGTGCAAGGACAAGTCTCTCCCAAAAATGCGAACATCTTTCCAACATCTACTCTGCCTTTGCCATTCAGTGTTCTTTATGTTTGAATGGCATCCACGTTCATCCTTCCAGACTCCACCGTGTGTAAACCCAGAGGGGTCAAACATTCCTCAAATGTGAAGCATTTCATTATTGCGACCATTCTATTGAACCTGCTCTGAAACGTGCCTGGTAGCAATTGCTAAATGAGAATCATTACCTCATGAAAATCTCCTGATTTTTCGCCTTTACTTTGCACACTATTTCTATCCGTATAACTACCCAATGTTGTCTTGAATGCCTCAATTATTTTTTGTCTCCAGACATTTCCATTTCATGCTTTCCATTCTCTAAATTCTCACTGTCGATTTTTGAAAATTCATTCATGAGTGGATTATGAGGCTGGCTATGTCAGCATTAATTGTCCAGCTCGAATTGCTTAGAAAGCATTGAGTTTCAACGAGATTTGTGTGGATCTAGATTACATTATGCCTGCTCTCCCACCGGAAAGGACATGAGTGATTCTAATGATGAACCTATGACAGGTACCTCGACTCACCACCTTGGCAGCAGAACACACGTAACATTATCAGCACTGAAAATAAGTTTTATTTAAAAATATTCTATGTAATCATAATGGAATGTACGGACAAATTCTTATCGGGTGAAACAGATATTGAAAGCATATTGCATTATATTTTTCATCCCAAAGGACAGTCTTGTAAGTTGGCTATATTCTGAAGAAGATAGGAGTAGTCATCAAGGAAAATATGTTTTTCTGCATGCTAGATCAGTTCGTTCTTTCCTTCTTTTAGACAGTGTCAAAAAGAACGAAATGCCAAGGACGCCTTTTGTCATAACTCGGAGGTAGTGAATACAAAATGGTTCATTGAAACACTTAGTTATATTTTACCTGCACGTGAACGTCTACTGGTAGATAAGAATCTCGCACAATCAAAAAAATTGCAGGTTAGCGGGACTGGCCATGCGAAATTCTCCATACTGTTCAGGGATGTGTTGGTTAGGTGCGTTTGTCACATGTAAACACAGTACAACGGGTTAGGGGAATGAGTCTGGGTGTGTTATTCTTTGGAGGGTTTGTGTGCACTGTTGGGCCGAAGGACCTGTTTCCAAATTCTAGGGATTCTATTTTAAAAATGGAACATTGCTCATTTCAGCTAACATGCGCCTGCACATATCCTCCAGCCACCACCCTCTTCACCCCAACTATACCCTACCACAACCACAATCAACTGACGCGATGTCCTGCGTGTATGTAAATTGGAAAATGCTGAAATTTATGGAAGATACACAGTATAAAATGAAACGTGATTTTCCAAATATGGGGCAGTGATCTAGTTAAACTTAATCAGAATCGCCCAATTGAAGTGTTGTTACAACACATAACAAAATCGGTTGAAACACGTGGGGGCTGAATTTGGTAAATTTCTTCAGTTCCAAAAAGACTGCATTGTAGATCTTTTCCCAGGTGTGTAGTGTAGTTTATAAACTGTGATGCATCTTTATTTTTATATCAGTAAGTGAGGAAGATGTAGCCTTTCGAATCCTTGATTGCCACTTGCTAGAGTGGGGATAGAAAGTGAGCACGCCCACAGGATTGAATGGAAAGTCAATACTCCTTCAATATTTCTGACAACTTTTCGCTTCCATAATGAAGAGAATGATTAGATTACATTACAGTATGGAAACAGGCCCTTCGGCCCAACAAATCCACACCGATCCGCCGAAGCGTAACCCACCCATACCCCTACATTTACCCCTTACGTAACACGGTCGGCAATTTAGCATGGCCAATTCACCTGACCTGCACATCTTTGGACTGTGGGAGGAAACCGGAGCACCCGGAGAATGTGCAAACATCACACAGTCAGCCGCCTGAGGCGGGAATTGAACCCGGGTCTCTGGCGTTGTGAGGTAGCAGTGCTAACCACTGTGCCGCCCACAATGATGCAATTGTTTCAGAAGCAAATCTCGTGCAACCGAGAAAACAGCTTCAAAGCTTAATTCCCGGAATAGGTATCAAACCTGAATTACATTGGAGAAAGGACGAACTCTTAAACACTAATCCGCCAGGGAACTACAATCACAGGCATCCGTCAAAATTAACTGGAACATGTTGTTTCAACAATTTTTCAATGTCCTTCAACTCCAAGGAACTGCACGAACATTTGTTTCCATTGTTACCGAACAAATGACAGTCAGAAACACCTGTAATGGATACTTTTGGCCCACGCAAACAACTCTGACGACCCAAAATAATACATTTATGTCCCCGCTATTCGTCATCTACATTCGCCTCGTCAGCATTAACATCAGAAAACTTAGTATTCGTTTTTGTGTGATGCTATTGCCTTTTTCATGCACTCCATGTGGGAGTCAGTCACCTTCAACACATCGCCATTCAGACATAGTAACGCTAAAACTAGGAGCAGGAGTAGGTCCTTCAAACGTAATCTGTGATTCAAGATAATCTTGTTTAACCCATTATCTCCTCACCGAATTCTTGCTTTCTCTCCGCGCTCTTTGAAGCCTTTGATTATCAAATAAAATTAACATATTCTGCCATATACTCGGTGACCTGGCCTCCACAACCTTTTGAGGTAGGTAATTACCGTGGTACCCTCTCTGAATCACGAAATGTTTCTTCATGTCAGTCTTACCTCGAACGTCGGAACCCTCGATTTCAGTTGCCAGCAACAGGAAGAGCGAGAACTAGGACCAGGCAAGGAGAGTCACAGTTTTAAAACGTTAAAAGCTTGCATCGAGTGTCGGCAGTGGCAGCACCTCGGACTGTATATGATCTTTTTTAAACCCTCAGCGATATAGGAGCATGCTTTCTAAACCCACGACACTACCCTTGTAGAGCCTTCCATCCATCCACCTCCTGTAACCTTATACATCGGGGACACGTCAGGTAATCTGCTATTTTTGTCTTACCTTTTGATCAGGGCATGAGCAGGGAGAGGAATGTTCATTCTGCATGATATTAGAGGTGAGGATCGCCTTTAGTGTCCTATCCAAGTACAACTGCAGGAAGTGTACCCAACAATTGCTCCTCCAAGACCGCATCGGGGAGCGAGAGCTGGAAGAACTTTGGATCATTAGGGAAGCAGAGTCTCTGATAGGTACGAGTTACAGGGAACTAGTTACTCTGAGACACAAAGAAAGCTGGATAACTGTTAGCAGGGGAAAAGAAACTGTCAGTGCAGAGATCTCTTGAGATCGTTTCCCTGAAAGAAAACAAAAGTATAACATTTTGGATACTGTTGGGGCGACGACTTACCAGGGGCATCCACTGGAAGGCAGTTAGTTGGCACAGCGTCTGTCGCTATCGCACAGAGTGAAGGGGAAAGCAGGAGAACGTTGTTCATTGGGGACTGAATACTGAGTGGGTCAGAGAGAAGGTTCATTGTGACCGATAGAGACTCACTGCTGGTGTGTTGCCACCCAGGTGCCAGGGTCCGTGATGTCTGAGATCATGTCTTTGGGGTCCTGAAGGTGACCAGCCCACGTTTTGTTCTACTTAGGTGCCAACGACATATTTAGAAAGAATGGTAGGGATCTATGGCAGGATTTAAGGGAGGTAGGATGGAAGATGAGAGCGAGATGAGTGTGCTTCCAATTAAACCTGTTGAACTATAACCTGGTGTCGTGTGATTTTTAACTGAGAGTAGACAGAGTTGTTATCTCTGGATTGTTAGCCATGCCGCGTACAAAGAAAAGGGAAAGATATCAACTGAGCAATTGGCTGCAAGAATGGTGTAGGAGGGAGGGTTTCAGCTTTATGGATAATCCGGGCTCATTCTGAGGAAGGTGGGACCTCTACATTCAGGACGGACTTCACTTGAATTACAAGCGTACAAATATCCTGGGTGGGAGACTTGCGAGTGCTATTCAGGTGAATTCAAACTAGCTCCGCGGTTTGATTTGAACTTGTGTTGTAGTTCCAGTACACAGGTGGATTACAGTAGGGAGGCCATCGACAAGATTTCACGGGGACAGGATTTTGCTGTCAGGCAGCAAGCTGCTTCAATGCCAGGAGTCTACGGAATAAGGTAGGTAAGCTTGCAGCATGGCTAGGTACCCGGAGTTCGATGTTGTGGCCACTACTGTGACATGGATAGAGCAGGGTCAGGGATGGGTGTTGCAGTTTCCAGGCTATAGATCTTTCATTAAGATTAGGGAAGGTGGTATACGATGGGGAGGTATGGCTTTTTGTATTAGTCAATGACGCTATGACGCCGGCTGAAAGAACATTTGACGAGGTCAAGTCTACTGAGATGGTATGGATTGAGCTTAGAAACAGGCGTGGAGAGAGTACACTGTTGGGAGCTTTTTATAGGCCTCCCCAAAGTTCCAGTGATGTGCAGGAGAGGGTTGGCAAAACTATTCTGGGCAGAAAAAAAAACAGTGTAATTATTATGGGGGGACTTTTAACTTCCTCAACATTGACAGGAAATGCTATAGTCCCAGTAAGTCAGAAGGATCACCTTTTGCTCAATATGTACAGGAGAGTTTCCTGACACAGTGTATCGAAGGGCAGACAAAAGGGGAGGTCACATTGGATCTGGTGGTGAGCAATGAACCAGGCCAGGTGATTTGATTAAGTGATAGGTGAGCACTTTGGAGACAGTAGCCATAATTTGGTTACATTTAATTCAGCGATAGAAAGGGACAGATCCATGCCAAACGGCAAGAATTAATTGGGAGGAAGGTCAATTATAATGCGATTACGCAAGACGTAGGAGGCATAGAATGGGTCAGAAAAATGCAGGGTATTGGGACAATCGAAATGTGGTGCTGGTCGAAGGAACAGATATTTTGTGTATTTGATAGCTGTGTCCCTGTCAGGGAAGGAGGAAGTGATAAGGTAAGGGAACTGTGGTATCTCCCGTTAAGCGGAATAAGCATGTTTATGTGACATTGAGGCGAGATGTGGCCGATGAGGCGATGGAGAGTTACAGAGTAGATTGAAAGGATTTAAAGAGAGAGTTGAGAAGAGCAATGAGGGGACATGAGCAGTCTTTAGCAGGTAGAAAAAAGGAAAACGCTAAAGATTTCTTCAGATACGTGAGGAATAAAAGGATGATGAGGGTAGGAATACGGCCTGTCAGAGACAGGAGTGGGAGGTTCTGTGTCACCCTGTAGAGATCGGAGAGATGCTAAACAAATATGTTTAATCGGTATTCACTCAGTAAAGGAGAATATTGTAGAGGGGAAGACTGAAATAGGGGCTATTAAACTTGAAAAGATTGCGTTTAGTCAGGAGGAGGTATTATCAATTCTGGAAGGTGTGAAAGTAGATAGGTCCCCTGGGACGGATGGGAATTTTCTTATAATTCTCAGGGAAGCTAGGAAGGAGGTTCTCGAGACTTTGGCCTTGATCCTAGTGTAGTCATTGTCAACAGGTTTAGTACCAGAAGACTGGAGGATTGCAACTGCCATGCCCTGGTTCAAGAATGGCAGTAGAGATAATCCAGGTAGTTGTAGACCTGTGAGGTTTACGTTTGTTGTAGGAAAACGTTTGGAAAGGAGTATAAGAGATAGGATTTATAATCATAGAGAAAGCAATAATTTGAGTGGAAATCGTCAGCACAGATTCGTCAAAGGCAGGTCATGTCTCACGTGTCTCTATGGATTTTTTGAGATGGTGACCAAGCATGTAGATGAGGGTAGGGCAATTGAAGTGTTGTACATGGACTTCAGCAAATATGTTGCACGTTGTGACTGCATGAAACATTATATAGGACAAACAACTCACGACAGGCATTCATGAAAACCAACTAGACACTAAATACTACTGCCAGGTGTTCTCAGTAGGTGGACTCATGACACTGCGTGTCACTGATTCCATGGCTGGAAGCTCGGATTGTGTGACAGTCTGCAGCAATGGAGAGTGTGTTGCTGGAAAAGTACAGCAGGTTAGGCAGCATCCAAGATGCAGGAGAATAGACGTTTCTGGCATGAGCCCAAAACGTCGATTCTCCTGGTCCTCGGATGCTGCCTGATCTGTTGTGTTTTCCAGCACCACACTCTCGACTCTGATCTCCAGTATCTACAGTCCTCAGTTTCTCCTCCGTCTGCAGCTGTAGTCAATTCCTTGTGTGAAGGAACTGTTGATATAACCAATGTAAAATTCGATTGCTGATTGAGAAATACAACCAGGTCCGTCGTCCAAAATACTTATTTTTGAGTTTCCTGGCTATTCAATGTGTGCTTCTGTGACCGCATAGGTGCAAGTACTCTGGGGAGCGGCTGCAATTATCGGCGTTCGCAACTGAGATGCTATTGATGTGGTTTCCTTTGTTCTTGATTTGTGCAACAGTAACACATTGATGGATCAATTGAAATTACAAGATGGCAGACAGGCGTGGAGAATGTCGAGGCTCTGGTGACATTTGTACACTGATTAGCGATTCCCTAGATTTAGGAGAAAAGAATGTTGAATTCTTTCGAGTCGTGATGAATAACAGTCAGGGAAACAAGTCATCAGAGGGTGTAATTTCGAAGCGCACTCACAGGTACCACAATACGAAATAAAATGGACAAACGAACATGAGGAAGACAGATGAAGGATGATAGTGATCATGGGTGACCTGACGTCCACTCCCCATCTCGTCCAATACCCACTCCCAGCTCCATTGTAAACAAATTTTAACAATAAGCATCAACGTTGTTCATTAGAACGACTCAAGTATTTTCTTCATTTTCGAGTATTAGTTACATAGGCTATTAGTGTCAGTTTATTTTACTTTCCAGAGAAACCATCTCTTTCATTGTGAGCATTCGGATAGGAAGCCATCCATTTTGCCAGGGAAAGAATATGATACTAAACTTTGTTTGTGTCATGCAGAAGATTCCTCTGTGTCTCATTTCTTTTCTACTTTCTGTCGATTTTCATAGTACTCTGTCTTTTGACTCTTCAGACCAAAGTGCATGACCTCATAATCCTTCACTCTGCCACTTGCTCCATGCTATTAACAGAGAGATAATTGAAGCCTTGAATATACCCAGTCTCTGCTGTAAATACTTCTTCATACTTGCTGCCCTCTGAATGTGAAAACATCCTCCTCATCTGTGTCTTAAGTTGGTAACCTCTTCCTCTGACAGTAGGACCTCCGGTCCAGCACTATTCCAGATATGAACCAAAGCAGAGCAAACGCTTAAAGTGAAGCATAAACTCACTGGCGTCTCCAGTGCCAGTTCTGAGTATTCTGTTTTGACCGCTGGTTGAACAAACTGCCCTGATTAGCACATTAGATTTGACAATGACACATCTGCTTCAAAGGTACTTCAGTGCCTGTGACTGAAGTGACGCTGAAAGGCGCAATAAAAATACAAGGACACCTTTATTACTCGAACATCGCCGTATTATTACTCTCTCTGCTCATGAAGATGGATCCATCCCATCCACTCTATGTCTCATCAATACCGAGCATGTTTCCCTCACTGCTGATTTTAAATGGTTTCCTGTTGGATAAGTTATCCCTGCAACTCCAGAAAACCCGTCTCAACACTTCGACATTTTCTCAGGTCAGTTCATTTGTTGACATTCAGGAAACTTGTGGTCTGAACCAGAAACAGACCTGAGTCAAAACGTTAGCAATGTTCCTCTATGCAGAGATAATAACAAACGCATTTGATTTCTGCAGGTTTTGCTGGTTTTATTCCAAACAAATTGTGTTTTCCATTACATGTCTTCACTCCTCGTCTTCTGGTCATTTGCCGTGGTCAGAGGTAGCAGTTCCTTCTGACGACTAACCCACCCATCCACACCGCTTTCTCACACATCATTATAAACGTCCCCAGGAAATCTCCCATTAAACTTCTTTGCTCCAAACAAAACATTCCCAGAGTCAGGAATCTCTCCTCAAAAGGAGATTTATTTATCTCTGGACATGGTGCAAAGCAAAGAATTGTGAAGAGATTCTGGGAAAATGTTGCCAAGTGGCAGGTGGGAAAACTGACAAGAAGCAAAAACAGAAATCCCAGTCTCGAGCTTTGTGAATCTTTAGATCCGCCTTGGGAAGCGGATTCAGAAGAGAATGAAGGGTGAACTGTCCGACTGAGCAGAGACAGTTTAGAAAACTTCCCGTACTTTTGGAGGCCGGTATACTGACTCTGATGTTCACCGGACATGAACTGACCTGTGACATTGAAAGGATTTTCGTTCCTGCACGTCAGGCGGTCCAATCTCATCTCAGCTCCAGGACAATGAGAAAACGCGGGAACAGACAAAACACTGAAAGGCTGGAAGGGAAATGATCCCGGTTGGAGGAGAACTAGTACCCGGTGCCATGGATGTGGCTATAGAGAGTGGAATCAGACAATTCCCATGTCTTCACCACGAATTTCCCAGCATTTATTTCGTAAAAGTAAAGCTAATTAATGACGATTGTTAATCCAGGAGAGAAGGCTAAAGCTTGCATTCGAAAATCAATGACGCTGTTGGCTCATCAGTCTCTGTGGCGATTCGGTCAGTGCGTTTGGCTTTTCAACGACAGGTTGCTCTTCTCCCACTACCCAGGAACGAAGCGACAGCTGTTCTCTCACCATCTTTTCTTTGCTGCACAGTTCCGGATTTCTAATGCTGTCAGGAATAGGTTACTCATAAGGATCGAAGTGAGACGATCCCAGTTGTGGGAGAACTGGTTCGCCGTGACATGGATGTGTCTGCAAAGGGTGAGAACAGCCTATTCCCATTGTCGACAATGAATGCCCAAGGCTTTCTTTTGGAAACATAAAACGACTCGCGGACAGTTGTCATTTGGTGAAGGGCAGGCAAAAGCTTGAATTCACTAACAATCTGCTTTGTGAGATCCTGCAAGGGACCTGCAGCAAGGGACTCCCTCGTCTCTGTGTTGCAATTAGTCCTCTCGTTCACGGATGGGTGCACCTACGGCAGTCGCTGTCCTTATCCATCTGAATCCTTTGCTCTGCAGTTCCGAGTTTTTAATACAGTCAGGGATATGTTCCCCAAAGGGAAACCTTATGCAGTGAGGAACCAAAAGGTGGTTCTGTGTTTTGTAATGGCTCACAAAGGGTTACAGATGCTGGGAATCTGAATCAGAAACAGAAACTGCTGAAGAAACTCGGCAGGTTTGGCAGTAACTGTGGGAGAAAACAGAGTTCTGAGAAACGTCTGAAGAAGCAACGAATCGTTGTCTCTGTTTCTCTCTCCACCGATGCTGCCAGCCCTGCTTAGTTTCTCCTGCAACTTCTGCCTTTGGTTTCAATTGAATGACCATTCCAACTGTTGGGATTGATCACCCAGACCAAAAATGTCCTGACCCTTAATCCTGTCGAAGCTGTGGTGATTAAATTGAAACAATGGCTCCTTGTCCCTCAGCTCCACAGGTAGGGAGAACTTGAAAAAACTCGCGTGCACTGCAGTTGTGGCCAAGTGTTTGATATAATAGGCTTTAAATACACCGTTGTTTCATCGTGCAGTTAAGCAATTAGCTGACTGAGATTAAGAGGTGAGAGTGAACTCGAACAGTGCTTGTTCTCTGCTTTCTTGTTTGAGATTCAAATCGCAGGATGAGGTAAAATGCATATAACCCAGATAAGGAATGTTGGGAATCTGCAAAGAACTGCCTGTCAGGATGGAAAAGGCAGAAACCTCCAGAGCAGGAAAGACCCATTGAGTTGTCCACTTCCATTACTGAATTCCTTTTGTGCCTCTGAGCCAATTGCTGCGAAATGAGAAAAGAACAGTCAGGGGATTGTCTTGAACGGTTGCAGACATAGTAGCCCAGAGGCATTTTCTGTGCTAGACACCTCCATGACCAGCTGTGAGGAGCTCAGTTAGTGAAGTGAAAGGACATTGTTTGCAAATGTCCCTCAGCGAGGAAGGGGGTCGAAACTACTCTCGGCTGGTCTGCCTGTCAGTTACGGGACATTGGGACATTTCCATTGGTAATAACTGGTACGGTGCAAATTGCTGGAATCAGTCTAGAGGGTAATCAGGAAGATGAAACCGTGGTGTCTTATTATCCTTCCGTGAGCAAGCCCTTGTGTCTTCCATTCTCTGGCTCTGCTTTCGAGATAAAGATTGCTTTCACGATCTGCCTGCATTTTTAAGGCAGTTCATTGAACTCGGGACTGGACGTTCAGAGGAAGCTGGAGCTGTGACAGGGACAGAAACAGAACGAGACGAAACGTGAAAGTAGTTAGTGTTGGTCATGTGCCAGTTGTTTTTAGTGAGGGATGTCTGCTGGGCGCTATCCTGTCAGATCCCAGGAGCCGCAGGGTCTGCATTGGTGGGACTTGTTTAATTGAAAGTTGCACATGAGAAGCGCGTGAGACTCTTTCGGCTCAGTATCCACTTCATGTCCCAACTCAACCCAACGGTTCACATTTTCTGGAGAAGTGGCTTGTGTTCTACGATAAGCCGCTTTTTTCTCGGAGAACCTTGTGAACTTGACGCACGTGCAATGGGTATAATGCTATGGCCTCTGTCATTGTCGGGGGGTGTGCCTGTTTACTGCCTGAGTGTGTGAACCATGAGAATCCGTTCCTTGTGGAGATTATAGCGCGTCAAACTTCAGTCACATTGTTGTGTCATATAAGATCACAAAGAGAATCACATTGACATTTTACCTGGAAACATCAGAACACTCAAAGTTATGGTCCAAATGCTGCAAACGCGGACGAGAATAGATGGATGTCTTATAACCTGCGCTGCACTATGGACGAATGGCCCTTCCCCACCATCCTTTTAAAACTCGAGGACAGAGAGAAACTGACCTGACGAAAAAATCTCTTAACAATCTTACATAACCTTTTTTTTTTCAATATCCCCTCTACTACCAATTCTCGTGTCATCTGCAAACTTACTTACCATGCTTTGTATATTTGCTTCTAAATCATTTCTATAAATGAAAAAAAATGAAAGTGGAACACCGATGGTTCCAGTCCTCCAGTTTGAAATCTACCCTCCACCTCCATTCTAAGCCTCCTACTATTACTCTAATTTTATATCTAATTGGAAAGCTAACCTTAACTATATGTGATCTAACTTTATGAATTAGTCAACTATGTGGAACCATGTAAAAAGTTTTATTAAAGTCCAAGTGAACACTTTTGTCCTCATCAGTCTTCTTGGTTAAGTCCTCAAAAACGTCAATCATATTTATGAGACACAATTTCCAGCGCGCAAAAATATGCCGATGATCCCTATTCCTTCTTCTTTGTCAAAATGCATATAAATCCTATCATTTAGAGTTGCATCCAACAACCTACCCACGAACATAGCCAGGCACACAGGTCTATGTTTCCCAGGCTTCTCCATGTAATCATTCCTAAACAAAGGCATTACATTAGCCACTCCTCAATTATTCGACACCACACACATAGTAATAGATGATGCAAAAACTTCAACGAAATGCCTAATAGTTTATTTCCCTAACTTCCCACAAAGTTCCGGAATACACGCGATAAAATCCTGGGGAAATATTCAACTTTATATTTTCCAAGTCCTCCAGCACTTCATCTTTTGTGAACTTCTTTCAAAACATCAAAATCTACTTGCAGCCGCCATTTCGTTCTCGACGATATAAACTGATATGAAGTGAACATTCAATATCTCCCCCATGTGCTGAAGTTCAAGACAAAGGTGAGCTATTCCATCTTTTAGCTGTCGCATTTGTTCTCCAGCTCTTCAAGTACTTGTAGAATCTCTTTGCATAATCCTTAACTTTAAGAACTATCGCTTTCTAATGTTCTCGCTTTAACTTTGTGATGTTCTCCTGAAGAATGCCCCTCCACATGAAATCCCTTGAAATTCACTTGAAATCAAATGGTTTTATGAAAGCAGTGACTTTAAAAAAAAAAAAATCAGGTCAAGCCCTTCGTCCCTGCGATCAACTTTGTTCTAATATAATATCTACATTATGGGAGCAAGCCATTCGGCCCAAGAAGTCCCCACTAATCCTGTGATGAGCATCGCATCCAAAGTCACACCTCTAACCGTTTCCTGTAACTCTGCATTTCCCATGGCCAAAGAAGGTCAGCGGCACCTCTTCAGTCTGGGGAGGAAACCCAGACAGAAACAGAGAGGATGTGCAAACTCCAAATGCAACGTCGCACAAAGTAGAAATTGAACCAACATCGCTAAGGTTGCAAGGCAGTAGACTCACCACTGAGACCATTATAAACCCGCCTCTCATTACACATCATCGCTGAGATATGGGGCCAAAAGCTACAACAATGATCCAAATGCATCTGTCCAGAGCCTCTTATTGATGCAGTTGTGAACCTCTGCACGTGTTTTTTCACTCGCTTGAACTGAACGCCTACATTGTATTTGCCTTCCTAAACACCAACTAAAACTGCATGTTAAACATAAGAGAAAGTTGAACTAGATCTCAGAAGTGCCTTTTCGTTTTAGATCTATGAATTCTTTCCGCTTTCAGAAAAATTTCTATGCCTATTCTTTCCACCAAATGCATGACCTCATACTTTTCCACACAATGTAGCAACTATTTTATCCAAACACTCAGCCCGTTCAAGTCATTCTGAATCATGTCCGCTTCCTCTATAAGGCACGTTCTTCCACCTATCATTGAATCTTCTGAAAATGGAGGAAAAGTACCCTCAGTTCCTTTCACCATTTCATACATAACGTGAATAGCTGTGGTGCCAACACTAACCCTTGCTGAACTCCACTAGTCACGGGCTGCCATCCTGGAAATGACCCCTTTACTCAACTGTAGGCCTTCTGCCTGTCAGCCAATTCTCCAGATATAATCTCTTATTTAGCAGTTTGAAATACTGCGCCTTGACAAATGCCTATTGGGAATTAAAGCTGGTCACCTCCACATGCGAGACTTCGTTGAACTTGCTCATTACCTCCTCAAAGAATTCTAACATATTTGTCAGACATAATTTCCCATTGAGAAGCTATGCTGGTGCTTCAACTACTCTGTAATCCCATTCTTCCATTGACCTTTGATACTGTATTTAACACAAAGCTGATTTATTTGATTGTAATCTAGAATATTAAAAATTTGCTTTCAGTCCTGAATGTGATGAGAAAAAAAGATCAATTGCTGTTGAGATCCGTAAATTCTGCGCTCACTCAGCAGGGTACATGAGTGAGCTAACTGTTTTTCTCACATGCAGCAGGTAAATGCTTTCTGCCCAGTGAAAACGCGCTGGTGTACTGAGTGTTGAGATAATCACCTGGACCTATTCTGGAATAAATGCACTTGAAACGTATCTCATCTTGCAAAAGTATCGATGGGACCTCAGTTCTAAAGAGACTGGAGAGCACATCCCACAGACTAGATATTTGATAGGTCTCTCCTCAATGTAAAGACGTTCATGATAAAGTGTCCCCAGGAACGTTTATAGTGATTATTGTCTTTTCTCAGTGTGAACACGTTGATGACACGTTCGTACCCGAGGAACGGGTGCAGCACTTCCCGCAGTCTGGGCACTTAGAAAGACCTGTTAATACTGTGAGGAAGTTCATGAGACATCCGGTGAATCGGACTTTTAAAGAAAGTCCCACACGTTTGGAATTGAATATGTCTTTCTTCGGGCGAGCACGTGGATCAGACGTCAGGTTTCTAGAAGTCTTAAAGGTCTCTTATTCATGTGAGAATATTTCTCAGAGATGATAGGGAGAAACCTTGTCTACACCCACAATACGTGAACGATTTCTGTCCCATTGTTGCCAGAGCTTTTTCTTTCCACGTTGAAAATCTGATCAAGTTCTAATTGGGATAAAATGCGCGACTTCATCAGATCATGGTGAAGAGGCTGGATTATGAATATTCCCATTCTCATATCTTGCGAAATTGATGTTATACAAAGAAAGAGAGTGAGAAAGAGTCTTTCAAAAGACTCTGGATTCTGTCTGAAGTTGTGGGCTGAAGGTAAGGGATTTTCGACACCAAAGATTTGACCAGAATTTTATCAGAATGTTTCATTAACACAGCCTCCTTCACAGAGAACTAGCAGGTTAGCAGGTGTATATGAAAACCATTACCTCCCCGTTCCCACTCGGTCAAATAATGCTCTGACTTATCTGACGTCCAGTCCTGTTGGAGCAGACATTTTTTTTACAATTGAGTGAGGGCAAAACTGAGGTATTTGTCTTCAATACCCAGCCCAAAATTCACTGCATCGCCACTTAGTGAGGAGTGTGATGCTGGAAAAGCACAGCAGGGCGGGCAGCATCCAAGGAGCAGGAGAATCGATACTTCGGGCAAGAGCTCTTCATCAGAAAGAGGCTTGTGAACCGAGGGGCTGGAGAAACAAATGGGAGGGGGTGTGGTTCTGGCAAGGTAGCTGAGAGTGTGATAAGTGGATGGACGTGGGGGTAATGGTGAAAGGTCGCAGAGCAGGGTGGAGAATAAAGTTGGGAAGGAAGATAGACAGATAGGACAGTTCAAGAGTGCGGTGGAAGCCCAGTACCTGCATTAACTTGGCTGAGAGGGAGGGAGAATTGACGTGTTCGGCCACGGGCCACTTTTGTTATTTGTTGCGGGTATCCCGTAGGTATTTTCTGAAGTGGTCTGAAATTTGGTATCCTGTCTCTTCAATGTAGAAGAGACTGCATCGGGAGCAATGGATACAGTAAATGTCATGTGTGGGAGTGCTGGTAAAATTCTGATGGGTGTGGAAGGCTCCTTTCGAGTTGAGGGCAGAGGTGTGGGTGGAGGTTTTGCAAATCACGAGTTGGAATGAGAAGGTGCCGAGAGGGAAGGGTGGACATGACAAGGGGTTCGCGGAGGGAATGATCTTTACAGAAAGCTGATTCCTTTTGACGACCATCCGTCCTCTCAAATTCCCTCTCTGCTCTGGTCTAACTCCGTCTGCCTCTATTAAAGGATGTATTTGCGTTCTATTCAGAGTTTCATTGTTCCTTGTCTGAATAACATTTTTTCCAACGCCCATTTTCCCAAACGTGCACTGCGACCTTCGCAGCCTTGTATTTCCACACGGACTCCCACATGATGTAATGGAAGAATTGTGGATTTTTCACCCAGTGATGTAATCCTGAGGTCTTCAAATAACTCTGCTGCATTTGGGAGAAATCACAACAAGTGTTGTTCACTCATCACCGGGTGGCTAATTTCCAAAGTTTTCATCATTTTCTGCAAATCTCTTGACAATCTTCACTCTATCACTGTCATGTCCTCCAGCAAATTCAAGAGGAGTTAGAGCTGTTCAATAAATGCCAACCCAGCCAACGGACATGTCGCCCAAGATTTTGTTTTAAAATGCACTCTCAGATATCTGCATTCCCTCGAATTCCCACCTCTGGAGTATGTTCGATTTGAACTGTTTCACGTTTGGTGCCTAAACGTCATCTACCAAGGCCATAAATTGTCAAATCCCTTCACTATGTAAATTTCACACTGCTATAGGAAAGGAATTACTCACGAAATGATGAAGAAAAAACTGTAATACATGCTGAAATCAAGGGCAATTAATTGCTATCAATACTACATCGTACCTTTTACGTAATGGAAACTTCAAAGCTTTTCCTCTGGAGGGAGTTCAAACAAATTTTGATCCCAGTCACATAATGAGATGTTGGAAAACTGACAAAGTATTATATCAAACAAGTGATCAAAAAAGTGTCTTTCAAGTCGTATTTTAAAACACAAAACGAAGCTTGCATCACAAACCTGGGATGACCGAATTTGTTCTGGTAGAGGTCATCATTTTTTGTCTGTCTTACAACGCTTTCCTTGTTGATGTCTCCATAGCCGAGGGTTGTGATTCTGTAAACTAGAGGTGGTGTGTTCGGTTCTTGCTGAATTTTCTTACAAGCATCCAAACGTGCGTTCTCCATGTTTTTTGGAATTACCACTGATGGAACATCGCAAATTCATTTTCCCCACAGACCAGGCCTCATCTGTTTGAGTTTGGAAGCCCACGCCCGTGTTTCTCCTTTGAGGAGCAGGAGGCTGACAAGCTTCTGATGCAAAGAATGCTCGAGTTTGGCAGGAAGAACAACGTGACACTGTTGAACAGTAAAGTAACGGCGAAACAGTGGGGGAGGAAAACTTTCACGGAAGCGGCTGAATGCTTCTGTTCGTTATGTAGCGATAGGAATCGAAATTAAACACGTAGGAGGCTGGAGGAGTACAGCTATCCAGGCAGGGAGAAGTCAACGTTTAGCATGTACCAATTATTCACGACTGGGCTAGTCCTCGAAGGACAGACTCCTGCCTGTTTACTCCTTTGCTTCGCTAAATAGACTCGAGTTCTAAAGTTTGAAGTGAAGGAAGAAGATGCCAAACGGTTCAAGTCCTAATTTTCAGAATGTTGGCCTCTCCTAAGGCCTTTGTCATTCTCACAAGATGTTTCTGTATGGGTGAAAATGAGGTTCAGTTCTCCCGCAGGTCATGAACAAATTTAATGATATCTGACTTCAGTCTCATTCGTTGGTTCATTTGAGATTAAACCTTTGCAGTGAAAGTATCTTTGAGATGAACACTTCAGACGTCAGGCTGCTGGAAGAGTACTGGAAACTGGAAATGGGAATGGATGGATGTTTGATGACTGGCAGTGACATGGTACATTATTCTATGCTGTAAATGCTGGGAGTCACGAACATATTTGTTGGAAGAACCTTTTCATCGAAGGAAAAAAAGCTATGCTATGATGACGTCCGAAATGTCGACTAGTGGTTACGATTCTGCGCTTTCACCCCTGTGGTTTGGGTTCATTTCCTCATCAGAGAATCAAGATTTATTGTTCCTGATAAGGACAACAAAAAAAGCAGAGCATCTCTGACAGGAATCGCATTTCACACGCTTCCGCACTTGCATTGCAATATTGTTGCAGGACAGCAAGTTGGCTCACAGGTAAGCACTGCTGCCTGACAGCGCCAGAGACATGTTTTGACTCCAACTGGGTCGACTGTCAGGAGCAAATGAAGAGTAATAGGGTAAAGAATTGTTCTGTGAGTTTGAATCCCTGCAGGGTCGGTCCCAATTTGTTGCATCGACGGGTCAGTTTCTGAACTGCAGGCATTCTATGATCCCTTACTGTGCTGCTTTAGCACATGTTCAGAGAGGGGAGAAACGTGAGGAAAAACAATCCCTTCCCAGTTACGGATTGATCCATTGTGTGACAAACAACCGATTCACCTGTGAATGAACTAAATCCCATCTCCTCGACACTGGCAATGGCAGTATAAACAATTAGAGTGGGTTTTAACGGGTTGCATTGGACCCAGCATCCTTTCTCAAGATGGACTTTACCGGGGTATAAAGAGATGAGAGATGGAAATGTGTTGCTGGAAAAGCGCAGCAGGTCAGGCAGCATCTAGGGAACAGGAGAATCGACGTTTCGGGCATTAGCCCTTCCTGAAGAAGGGCGAATGCCCGAAACGTCGATTCTCCTGTTCCCTAGATGCTGCCTGACCTGCTGCGCTTTTCCAGCAACACATTTCCATCTCTGATCTCCAGCATCTGCAGACCTCACTTTCTCCTATAAAGAGATGATAAAAGATATGGACGGTGATGACTGGAATCAAAAGACGTCAGGAAGAATGGACAGCGTTTATTTGGAAACAGAAAAATGTAAGGAAGGCAACGAGATGCTGGGGGACTACGCCATGAGAAAAGCCAAGGCGGGGTTTCATGGGATGGTGGAACAGACGAATAGATCGTGTGGCGTGAAAGCAGGTAAAACTGAGTTGCGTCCATATGGAAGTTTTCTAGATGATGTGGATTTGATGAGAGTAAACAGGAGGGAAATTCACTCATTCAGATGGATCTATAACTAGAGTTTAGAAATTCAAATACAGCTATGAAAGATAAAGAAAAGTTTGGAGTATGGTTTTTCTTGTCATTCTACAGTTATTCAAATCGAACATGTTTTTTTATCTGGAAAAAAAGTTTCCGAAGCTGATTTTAAAATATTTGTAAAGTCACGTGCAAACACACAAGGAGTGAATTTCACCGGGACAGGGAGTCTGGGTGGCTAGGATGTGTACGTTTTAGGTGCACACTCTCCAATTGGTTAACATTAATTGGAAAGAAACCACATGCCACCTGCAACTGAGTACGACTAAGTATAGCATGAGCTGAGTACGAGGAAAGTTTTAGCAGCTCTTTCTACGTGAACTTCTATAAATTGTAAAATAACTGAGTTATTTGTGTTCGCTCAGCATTAAAGTGAAGCCGGTTATCTCATTCCGCTGCAGTACTGGTTTATGATTTAACGTGACGCCAAAATTTGGGATTAATTCTCGCAATGTCTCACCTTACCATCGGGATCCTGATTTCCCCACTTACCTAATCCTTTCGACGATGGTTACAACCAAAGTGAAATTACACAATAGTGAGTTGGAACTGACCTGTCGATATAACACACCTTTTTTTCATCTGTTGCCTTGGCCGCAATCACAGAGAAGAGAGTGAGTCTATTTGCTGCGCACCCATCTCCCCCCAAAATATCCAGCGACTAGACTTTGAAAAATGTTCCTATTTGAATCCTGTAATATTCATTGCATTACGTAAAAAAACCATTTCGATTCCAGTTTTTCCGACAACTCTCAAAATGTCCAATGAAATAAATCTAATACTTTTTGGATTGTTTTAATGGCCTGTGAGAAGTTGCACAAAATCAGTAATATGAATTAAGCGAAACATCCTTTCCAGAATTTAACACAGCGCAGGATCAACGATGTGAAAAACGTCAGCGACTTCAAACGTCACCTTTGTATCTATATTGAGAGATCGATATACACTCAGAGAGTATTTCTGGATGGTCTTAAGTAACTGAGGTATTTATCAAGGACCTCTCTCCAAAATCATAAGTTGTTGTTTTTTTAGAATAAATGCCGTTTTACTTAACGTTCTTTTGCAACTTTTAAATACATGTGCGCACACATATATGTGTTTATACATATATATATATATATATATGTGGGTGTGTGTGTGTGTGTATACGTGAATTCAGAACATTAGGAATGGATGGCCGTGCCATTTGAACGTTCTTCCTGTAGAATGTGGGAGGTAAGAGTCTTCAATAATGTCCCTGATATCCGCATCTGTGCGATGTGTACCCAACTCCAGCTCCTCGGCAACTGCGTTAGGGAACTGGAGCTGGATGTCCGATCATTCGGGAGTTTGAGGGGAACTGATAGGAATTATAGGGAGGCAGTAACAATTCAGGTACAAGAAAAAGGTCGATGGGATACAGTCGGGAGATGAAAAGGGAACAGGCAGACAATGCAGGCATCCGCTGTGGCCGTGACCCTCAGCAACAAGTACACCGTATTTGTCATTTTTTGGGGGATGATTTACGAGGGATAAGCGATAGGTTACAAGTCCCTGACACAGTATTTGTCCCTGTTGATCAGAGGGGTAGGGGATGATAAGTTATTGGAGACTCCATAGTGAGGGGGACAGAGTGCAGATTCTGTGGGCGCACTCATGATTGGTGTGCTGTCTCCCAACTACCAGGGTTTTTGATGCATCACATCCTGTCTTCAGGATCCTTAAGTGGGAAGAGGAGCAGCCCCAAGTCATGGTCCACATATGCACCAATAACATAGGTAAGAAAAGTGACGTAGATGTATTGCAGAAATTCAGGGATATAGGGTGCCATCTTAGATCTAGATCAAACAGAGTTGTTCTCTCTGATTGGTTACCCATGCCACCTCGTAGTGAGGTGAAGAATAGGGAGAGAGCAGTTGAACATGTGGTTACAAGAATGATGCAGGAGGGAGGAATTCGGATACCTGGATAGTTGGGGCTCTTTCTGGAGTCGGTGGAACCTCTACAAACAGGATGGTCTTCACCTGAACCTGAAGGATAGAAATATCCTGTAGGGATAAGATTCTATTGCTCTTCAGGAGAGTTTAAACGAATTCAGCAGCGCCGTGGGAACCTGAATTGTAGCTCCCGTTTGCAGAAGGTTGTGAGTGATTAGGTCATGAATAGATTTTCAGCTTGACAGGAGTGGACTGGCAAGGATGAAGGTGGGTTGAAGTGTGTCTACTTCAACGCCATCTGGGATAAGGTAGGTGTCATGGGTTGTTACCTGTGACTTCGATGTTGTGGCCATTTCAGACACATCAATGGAGCACTGAAAGGAATGTTTTTTCTGGTACCTCCGTTTTGATTTTTCAGTAAAAACAGGAAGGCCGTTACAGAGGGTGCGATGTGGCATTATTAGTCAAGGACAGCACTATGGTAGCAGAAAGGATATTTGATGAGGTCTCTACTGAATCTGCTGAATGAGCATAGACTGAGATTAGAATCAGGAAAGGAGAGGTCACCACCAAAATATTCTAGAGATATGGAGGAAAAGATTGCAAAGATGATTCTGGACAGGCAAGAAAGTAACAGGGTAGTTGTTATGGGGAACATTATCTTTCCAAATATGAATATGAAATTCATATTTGAAAGCCACGAAACACCACGACCAGCTATCCTTAGTAGCCACACACGCAGACGACAAGCAACATGAATTCGACTGGGACAATACTACCATTATAGGGCAAGCCAAACAAAGAACAGCCAAGGAATTCCGAGAAGTATGGCACTCATCCACAAACTCCATCAACAAACACATCGACCTGGACCCAATATACCGACCACTACAGAGCACAGCTGAAACTGACAACCGGAAGCGGCAGGGACAGGACACTATAAATGCCGGAGGAAACACCACAGAAGCGCTTCGCAGGAGGCTCCCAAGCACTGAGGATGTCATCTGGACAGGGGATGAAACATTTGTAACAAAAATTTCCAGCTCGGCGAACAGAACCACAACAACGAGCACCCGAGCTACAAATCTTCACCCAAACTTTGAATTTCAAATTCATATTTGGAAAGATAATGTTCCCCATAACAGCTACCCTGTTACTTTCTTGCCTATCCAGAATCATCTTTGCAATCTTTTCCTCCATATCTCTAGAATATTTTGGTGGTGACTTCTCCTTTCCTGATTCTAATGTGAGCCTATTCTCATTCAGCAGATTCAGTAGAGACCTCATCAAATATCCTTTCTGCTACCATAGGGAAGCCACACACACAGACCAAGTCCTGAACTAAGAAAGCAACCACCCCAACACACACAAACGAAGTTGCATCAAGACACTATTCAAAAGGACCACAACACACTGCAGCACACCAGAACTGCAAAAAGAGGAAGACGAACACCTGTACAAGGTATTCGCCAAAAAGGGATACCCGCGCAATTTCATCAACAGATGCCTAAGAGAAAGACAACGGAACGAGGACATGCCGCAACCCAAAGGACTAGCCACACTACCATACATCAGGAGCATTTCAGAACTGACAGCCAGACTACTGCGACCACTAGGACTTATAACAGCACTCAAACCAACAGCCACCCTCAGACAACAACTCACCAGAAAGAAGGACCCGATACCCAGCATGAGCAAAACTAATGTAGTGTATAAAATCCCATGCAAGGACTGCAAAAAACACTATTTAGGACAAACAGGAAGACAGCGAACGATCCGCATCCATGAACATCAACTAGCTACGAAACGCCACAACCAGCTATCCTTAGTAGCCACAAACGCAGACGACAAGCAACATGAATTCGACAGGGACAACACTACCATTATAGGGCAAGCCAAACAAAGAACAGCCAGGGAATTCCTAGAAGCGTGGCACTCATCCACAAACTCCATCAACAAACACATCGACCTGGACCCAATATACCGGCCACTACAGCGGACAGCTGAAACTGACAACCGGAAGTGGCAGGGACAGGCCACTATAAATGCCAGAGGAAACACCACAAAAGCGCTTCACAGGAGGCTCCCAAGCACTGAGGATGTCACCTAGACAGGGGACGAAACGTTTGCAACAAAACTTTCCAGCTCAGCGAACCAAACCACAACAATGAATTTGAAATGTTATCGTTTGAGTACCTCTGATTGGTCAGTTTTTGTCCAATGTTTGCAGGAGGGTTTCCTGGCGCAGCATGTAGGCAGAGCAAAAATAAGCAAAGCCACATTGGATTTGGTACTGCGTAATTAACCAAGCCAGCTGTTCGATTCGAAGGTAACGGGCAACTTTTTCACACAGAGGGTGGTACGTGTATGCAATGAGCTGCCAGAGGAAGTGGTTGAGGCTGGAACAATTGCAACACTTAAGAGGCATTTGGATGGATATATGAAGAGTAAGGGTTTGGAGTGATATGGTAGGTGGGACTAGATTGGGTTGGGATATCTGGACGACGAGGACGGGTATGACCGAAGCGTCTGTTTCCATGCTGTACATCTCTATGATTCTATGACTGTTTAATTAATGATGGATAAATATATATGGAATAGATAATGGGATATATAATGATGGAATAGATATATATCGCAGAGCATGAAGTATCGTTGGGAGGTAGGTCATTATGATGCGATTTTGCAAACGTTAGGATGCACCGGATGGGGAAAGTAACTGTAGGGGTTGTGTACACCTGCAATATGGAGCTTGTTCAGGAAAGAGCTACTGCATGTCCTTGATAAGTATCTATGTGTCATGCAAAGAATGCGAGTTCGAGACAGGGAGCCGTGTTTACTGAAGGAGCTGAATCTCTTGTCAAGAGGGAGAAGGAGGCGTACGAAAACATGAGATATGAAGGCTGAGGCAGGGCGCTTGAGAATTAAAAGCTAGCCAGGAAGGTCCTCAAGAGAGAGCTACTTAGAGCGAAGAGGGGCATGAGAAGTCTCCGGCTGGCAGGATCAATGAAAATTCTGAAGCTTTCTATTGATATTTCAAGAATAAAAGAATGTCTAGGATATTATTTGGACCTGTCAAGAACAGCAGTTGCAAGTTGTAAGCGGAGTCCAAGGAAAGGACAGGTACTGAATGTATATTTTTCATCATATCACAAATAAAAAAGACAATGTTGTCGAAGAGAATATGGACATGCAACCTATTAGAATAAAAGAGATTGATATTCATAAAGAGGAGCTCTTCGCAATTCTTGAAAGTCTGAAAATAGTTTTATTCTCTGGGCTTGATGGGATGTATCCTAGGATTATCGGCTAATCATGGGTATAGATTGCTGAACCTTTGACTATGAACTTTATTTCGTCAGTGTCTGTGTGATTAGTGTGAGAAGACTCGAGTTTAGCAAATATTGTCACGTTCTTCACGAAGATGAGTAGAGACAACCCTGGTAATAATAGAACAGTGAGCCTTAATTTCCTTGTGGGGAAAATTTTGGATATGATTATGAGAGATAGGATTTATGATCATCTAAAGAGGAAGAAGATGATTCCCGTTAGTCAACACGATTTTGTGAATAGTAGTTTGTGTCTCACAAACCTTATTGAGCTCTTTGAGAAAGTGAGCAAACAGGTGGATGAGAGTAAAGTGGTTGATGTGGTGGATATGGTTTTCACAAGACACAGTCGGCTGTTGAATAAAGTACAGAAACATGGGATTGAGGGTGATTTAGCGGTATGGATCAGCAATTCGCTCGTTGAAGGAAGACAGAATGTGGTAGTTGATGGGAAATTTTCATCCTGGAGTTCAATTCACTCATGGTGTATCACAAAGTTCCTTTTTGGATTCACTGAAGTTTATCATTTGTATAAATGACCTGGATTAGGGCATGGATTGATGGCTTAGTGAATTTGCAGATGACACTAAGCACTATGGAGTTGCCAACAGTGCCAAAGTCTGCTTAAGGTTACAGAGGGACATGGATAGTCTGCAGAGCTGAGCTCAGATGTGGCAAATGGAGTTTAATGTGGAAAAGTGTGACATCATTTACTTTGGTTGGGGCAACAAGAATAACGAGTTCTGGGCTAATTGTCATATTCTTGTAAGTTTAGATGAGCAGTGAGATCTCGGTGCCCATGTACATAAAATTTTGAAAGTTACTACCCACGTTGATAGGTTTGCTTGCAAGGAGCACGGTATGTTAGTTTTTTATTGGGAGAGGGATTGACTTTCGGAGCTCGGTGATCACTTTGCAGCTCCAGAAATTCTCTGATGTGGCCGCACTTGCAGAGTTGCGTGCAGGTCTGGTCGCCACATTATTGGATGGATGTGAAAGCATTGGAAAGGATGTAGAGTAGATTTCCTAGGATGTTGCCTTCTGCGGAGGGAATGTCTTCTGAGGAAAGGCTGAGGGACTTGAGGCTTTTTGATAGAGACAAAAAGTTTGAGAGATGAATTAATAGAGACATAGAAGATGACCAGAGGCTGCTGTAAGGTGGACGATGAAGGCCTTTTTCTGCAAATGGTAATGGTTGGCATAAGGGCACATCGATGTAAATTGAAAGTGATAGATGCCGAAGTAGGTTCCTTTCTCAGAGAGTGGTAATGTGCTGAACGCCTTGCCTTCAAGAATCGTAGAATCACCAACTTTCAGGGCAATTAAATGGTCATTGGATAAACGTACGGCTTATCATGGTAAAATGCTGGTCAGATGGACTTAAGATTGGTATCACAGGTCGGTGCAACATTAGGGCCAAAGAAACTATATTGCCGTGTCATGTTTAGTGTTTGAAATGTTTTTTTTCAGTTTGAAGTTGCAATCGTCTCTCTTCACTATCAGTAAAACCAAAACCTGGCGAGAATAGAATGCACAACTTTGGCAGCTCGTGCACTTCCATTCTGTCTTGCAAGTACAGCAAGCTGACGAATTGTACCACAGGAGCTGCCATATACTGATGATTAACGCCTTCTGATCTTACCAATGTGCCCCTCAAACCAGTTATTCAATTTTTGCTATGGATCTGAAATGGAACACAGTGGAGAGAAGGTTACTGATAATGGAACATCGATTATGGAGTATCAGGTTCAGGAAAATGACATATAAAAATATGGTTAAAAATAGGCATTACCGGATACTGTGTACATTTTCCGTGGCTTCCTGCGTTGATCACTGGCAATGTTATGTCGCCACTTTACTGGGATTTTCCTTCTATCGGCTTCAATTCGTCAGAGAATTCCATTCACTGACACTTCCACAACTTCCTTTGGAATGTTCTTACGACACAATAAGCCACACTGCACACCACGGCAACAAACTTCAGAATTACTTCATCCAAGAGCACGTGGCATATCTTATTTTATAAAGAGAAGATTGAATAACGTTGTGCAAGATTAAATTAAATTTCAGTTTAATTCGTAAAGTCGCAAGAATCCAGAGTGAGATTCAAAATGAAATTCATGTTCATTACCTTGGCTAGAATTCCAGCCCAGCAAAGGGGAAACCTGTCCCTGAATCCCCAGCATCCATGTAATCGCTTGCTCCATGTGCCCACTTGGAAACCTATGTGAAGGAACATTCAACCTGACAGAGAACATGTGAGAATCCTCCACTGTCTGATCGAAAGCTGAAACAGGGGCTGTCTATTTCAGCCGGGAGGGAAGCGAGGTTGAGGTGAGAACAAAATATTCCTTGGTGTATATTCACATTCTAGCCATTGTGATTGTTTGAAAACCTGGGCCAGAAATGGCACAGACAGAAAGGAGCAGAAACATGCCTTTCTTAACACCGCTCCTGCCTCACCACGCCATTCGATATCATCATGGCTGACAAAGCAATTTTATGTCTTTTTCCAGCATATCCACAGTATCTTGTTGCCTATTGGCTAACATATATTTATCGATATCTATCATAAAGAGACATCGAAATTGTTCATTTGTGAGAGGAAAATGCTGTGTTTCGAGACAGTTGAGTTTCTGCACGAATACTGTAGATTTTGCAGCTGAGCCGCCTAGTCTGATCTGACCACATTTCAAGCCATAAACTGAAACTCGACTCTGATGCGATTTTAGCCCACAGTCTTTGAATTGCAACCTTAACAAATACATAGAAGTTCAACCTGCTTTCTGTTGCGCCAGAGACACGCCAGCTGCTACCTTTAAGCACACAAGTTTGCCTTTGACACATTGCGTTCGGGGCATCCATCATGCATCTGTCTGTCCTCGTCATACTTTCCAATATCTGGTCCTTATCCAGGTGTGCTCCGGCTCTTCAACTGTTCGGCTACATACTGCTGAAATGTTATCATGGCACCTAGCTTTACCACACGTTCAGATAATAAATTCCAAATAAACAACACTCTATGGATTAAAGCGTTCTTCCTTAATCTACTCTAAACCTCTTGTCTCCTGCTTTACATCTATGTCACTATTTATTATTCTTTCCCATAACAGGCTTATTCCTGTCATACATATCTATTCTCTTCATAAAATGTGCACGTTAATAGGTTTCTCACAAACCTTGTCTGCGCTTAGATATACAGTCCCAGCATATCTCGCCTACCTTCAAAATGGGAATGGTCCAGCCCTTGGCATACTTTTCATCCCCTGCGAACAACTCCTCCTGCAATCAGACGCTTCCTGCAGAATGGCGATTACAACGGAAAAAAAATTCTCTGAAGGAAAGCGAAAATGTCTAAACAAAATCAGCAGCTCTTGTCCAGTTATGATGAGAAAGGAGAGTGAACGTTTTAAGGAGAAAGTGGTGAAAATGTGTCGCTGGAAAAGCGCAGCAGGTCAGGCAGCATCCAGGGAACAGGAGAATCGACGTTTCGGGCATAAGCCCTTCTTCAGGAGCCCTTCCTGACGAAGGCCTTATGCCCAAAACGTTGATTCTCCTGTTCCCTGGATGCTGCTTGACCTGCTGCGCTTTTCCAGCAACACATTTTCAGCAGTGAACGTTTTGAGTCCAATGATCCGTCTTCGGAACTGATGTAATGTGCGGGTGGGTGAAGAATTTGGAAGAGGGTGGAGGGGTTTTAAAACGATTGAACTCGATGTTGGGTCCGAAAGGTTTCATTGTCTGTCAGTAGAAATTAAGTTGCCGTTCTTCCTGCTTGTGATGTACCTTGAAGGAGCACTGCAGCAGACCAGAGATTGATATGGTGGCTTGGGTACACAGTATAATGTTGAAGTGAGAGGAGACTGAGAGACTGGGATAATCTTTATTGATTCTGGACAGAACGAAATTGATCTCAGCTTTGTCGCCAACACTGTTTTCCTCTCTCCATTGTAAAGTGATCATATTTTGTGCAGGAAATACAGTTGCCTACATTGAATGAAGTGCACACAAATCATTGGAACATGTGTCTGGAATCTTCCACAGCGAGGATAGATATCTGAAACCGGCAGGTAATGTAGCTTAGAACATAGAACGTTACAGTGCAGTACAGGCACTCCGGCCCTCGATGTTGCACCGACCTGTGAAAATAATGTGATGTCCATTTCAATGGAAAATTAATATTTATTTTGAAACCAATGAAAACATAGGGAAACAAAGAAGCAAGGGCTTGACTTTGCAGAGGGCAAGTATTGCAGACAGACGAAAAAAAACCTGTAAAGTTAAACCGAAATAATAGCAGAATTGCAAGGCCAGTAAACTACCACATCAACAGTCAAGGAATGAAAAGACAAGACCATATCTGAAAAGGAACTTGAAAGTTTCAGGTTCCTGACCTTGGGGTGTTGAGAAGAAAAAGCGAATTACAGTATAAAGGGAACATGTGAAAGCTATCAGGCACCCATTACATGAGGCGTCTGGCCAATGTATTACCTGGGACACGGAAAAGTTGAATTTGATAGAACAACAAGCGGTTCATGCTGAAAATGTGCTGGCCCAAGCGAAAGATAAACAGAAATTAAAGTTGGAACAGTAAGCACATAAAGCTCAGCTTATTGTGATGCAAATGGTCGCCCAGCCTTTGGAGGGAGGTGATGCGTGAAAAGAGAGGCTGGCAGAGGTCGATCTGGCGGGTGCTTTGTTTGCAGAGCAATGGAGCACTGAGTGAGGCATTGCCCGCACAGACAGCCTAAGTCGGCCCTGGAAGCTAGACAGCAGGGTGACTGACAGAGGAAGGCTAAGGTGGAGGTGGGCAGCCCACAAGGAACAGGTAAGCCTCTTGGCTTTATTTTGGCAACGAAGCCTCGCTTATGCTAATCTCTTGAACTAACCTTACAGGCACTGAAACATGTCCCACCTCTATATTGAGCGCTGAGATTGCAAAGCGAGGACCATATTTTCAGTAAAACGATGATGCATAGAAGTCAATGCCTTCCTCACTATTATATGTGGAAGGTGAGACAGTTACCTTTTTGGTAGATACAGGGGCAACATAGTCCGTCCTTAAATCAAGGCAGTTCAGAAGGTCAATTCCAAGAAAGCTGAGTAGAACGTTACTGAACTCAATGGGTGCTTCAGGAGTCGTGATAGAGGTGAGATTTATCACACCCCTATTGTGCGAAACCAGAAATGGGGAAACATTCCAATTCTCATTTCTGTTATCGGAGTTCTGTTCTTTAAATCTGATGTCTCAGGATCTCATAGTGAGACTGGGGTCGGATTTGCTCAGTACGCCGATGTGCTTGCAGGTAATACAAAAAGAAGATTTGCCAGTGCAGGATGTAAAATCCGACTAACGACCACTGATGCATGTCTATGAGTGGCGATTAAGCCAGAGAGCGATAGTTCAGTGAGCGATTCACTCGCTCAATGAGCAAGTATCCATGTTAATCCCATTAACATCGATTTTCGTGATGGGGGTATGCTGCATTGCACAGCATACATACATCGCGATGGCCCTGACAAATCATATGAGATGGATTGGTTCAGGAGATTGGTTAAATCAGATCAGTCGTTATTGTGCGAATTTTATTGGAATTATCACAGATGCGCAGTCAGTGTAAACTTATCGAAAGTATCTGTAACGGCAAGTAGACCATGTCTTTTTGATGTGGAGGGCTCTTTTCCTCAAGTATCATAGGGGAAGGCTTCCAAGCGACAGGTGGCAAGATTTGGGACCAAGGGTACGAAAACACAAACATCGAAAGATTGTGTCTTCAGGGACGATGTGGGTATCTGCTTCAATGCAGATATGTGGACATATAAGGAGAAACTGAAATGGCTAACTCAGGCAGATAGGGCAGTCCAGGTAACTCCCACCAGGAGGGTAGTCTGGCGTTTAGGTATGGTAGATGTCACAGACCCAAGATTAGAAAGTATTCCTACTGAGTTCAGTGCAAATTGCAAACATGATGTGGGGTTCATACGAGGTTATGAATCCATAAGAATAATCCCGAAGTCTGAGTATCGTCCTTGCAGAGCACAAGGCACCTTAAAACCTGAGGCTGTGGTCGGAATTACTCCAGTCTTTGAATCCCTCCTAAAGGCTGGTTTGATAATCTCTTGTGGATAATCACCGGTGAGAAACACCACTTTTCCATCAAAAAGGCAAACATTCCAGGTTAATCCGGGGTATGGAGGCTTTTCGGCTAAACTAGATCCCGTAGCAGCAGGACTATCTAAATGCCTGCGACCCGTGTCTGCAGCTGAAAAGGCTGTTGTAGCGTCCAGGGACATAGGCGGATACATTGAATTAACCCTACCGATCCCACATGCAGTACCTTAATACTTTCCGAGCAAAACACAGCACACATGTCGGCAGCAAGTTGAGTCAGATACAAAACCGTGTTTTTGGAGATGCTTAACATTAAACTAAGAGATGTAACGTCCTTTACCCTGCTAGCCTTCTCCCCACAGAAGGAGACGGAGACCCACATGACTGTGTCGCTGTAATTAATGAAATTTACATCCCGAGACCAGACGTGCAGGAATCAACAATTTCAATCCGTGTATGGCGTTTTTTGTGGATGGGTCAACATTCAGGAGCAAAGAGACAGGCCAGAATTGTGTTGGGTATGCTGTAGTAAATACCCACGAAGTAGTCAAACCGGGGTCACTCCCTTCTCATCTGTCAGTGCAAACAGCAGAGCTGATTGCCTTGACAAATGCATGTAAATTGGCTTAGGGAAGGACAGTGAATATTTTCCCCGATAGCAATTTTGCATTCGGCGTTGTACATAATTTTGGAAAGCTGTGGAAATACAGGGGCTTCTTGAACTCCCCTGGATACCCCATCACACGCCGTGGCCTGATTTCTGACCTCCAGGAAGCTGTCCTATTGCCGAAATCTATCGCTGTATGTAAATGTGAAGCACACACGAAAAAGTATGATTCCATTTCTCAAGGCAGTGCGAAGGCACACTCAGTTGCAAGAACGGCAGCCCAGCAGCCGCCATGTAATCAGTTTGACATGTTTATGTAAAATATTTGTGACCCAACAGCAGACATATAGGAGTTACAGTCGCAGGCCAAGCCGGAGGAGAAGCGTGAGTCGACAAGGGCAGGGTGCAGATTGAGAGATGGGGTGTGGTGTGGCCCCAATGGCAAACCCTGTCTACCACGATCATTATTCCCATTATATGCCAAAATAACAAACGGTAAGGAGCATGTGTCAAACGGGGAGATGTACGACAGTATTTCAGTACACTGGTATACTCAGGATTTACTCATTATTCCTCAAAATATTTTGAATGATGTGTTACTTGTGCCACTAATAATGTGGAGAGGGGAAGACAGACGAGTCAGGCAGAACATCCCCAATCCCAAAGACACTTTGAACATTTACAGATGGACTTTATTGAACTAGCATCCAGCGAAGGTAAAAGGCATTGTCTGGTCGTAGTTGATACGTTTTTCAAATGGGAAGACGCGCTGCCCGCGTCTAAACAGGATGTCAATGCAGTTACCAAGGCCTTGCTAACAGAGATAATTCCGAAATGTGGTATCCATGAAAGGCTTTGCAGTGACAATGGGACACCATTTGTCAATATTGACCTACCGATCAATGATTACTTAGCAATAAACGTGAGACAACAATATGCCTACTACCCAGCGAGCGGTGGGGCAGTGGAAAGAGAGAATGCTACCCGAAAAAATAAATTGACTAAATGTGAGGAACTAGGCATGACATGGACAAAGGCACTTCCAATTGTGCTAAACTGTGAGATCTAGATGGCGAAGAAGAGCTAATCTTAGCACGTTTGAGATTTTGTTTGGTAGGCTGTCCAATACAGGAATTGGCCCAAGACCTATGATAAGACAGATAACATACCACTGTGAGGATGAGATGTTATGTTACTGTATAAAATTCTCTACGCTTTTGTCTCAAATACAGAATCACTTGAAGTCAGCACTACCCCAATAGGCAGAAGGGAAGATGCACGACCTAGAACCTGGAGACTGGATAGTGGTGAAAGACGTCAGGAGGAAAAGCTTGAAGGTGAAGAGGTGGCTTGGAACGTTTCAGGTGCTCCTTACAACACAGACAACTGTAAAGATCGCCGCAAGAGCCACGTGGATACACATCAGTCATTGCAAACGTGTAGCTGGACTTGAGGAGACATCTGACAACACTGGAACCAAAAAAGTGCAAGTAGTGATTTGAAGCCTCATACCGGACGATCCATGAAGGCAGGGGTGTCTGGGACACAGTCACAGGCGGTAATCGTAACCGAGGATGTTAACGTGAGGTTTACATGCGCCCATGGACGTTTAGTAACCATCGCGACTATAAATGGGACGACAAATTTTATGCAATGATCCTTGTGGTCCCAGTGACTAGCACTTAGTAGTAGCCACCACGGCTACAGGGACATCTGACATGGGAAATAGGTATCTATTATCAATGAATCAATGAAGGAGGTGCCATGGCACGGGTAATAATAAGAAAGTCTCAGAAGAGCCACGAGGGAGCCAGGTGGTGTGGAAGAGATAGTCCCTTCTCCGACATCTATAGACAGGTGAATATAGTGGAACAGCCCCCCCCACCCCCACCCCCCACCACCGAGATGCATTGCAGAAGGTCCTACAGGAAATAGTAGAATCAGGGCAAGGCAACCATCCAAACCAAATCATGGACCTAACCCCAAGCAGGGTAGAGACCATTAATGTAACGCAAGAACCTGTAGGGAGTTGGTTGGATCTCAGAAGCAAGTCTAACTCGATAATGGAATTGACCCTTCATGCAATAAATGGCGTAAATGCGATGCCACTAAGTTGGGTGGTGCGAAGGGCCACCGCTAGATGTGAAGGGAAAAGAACGTATGCCTTGGGCCTAATGCCACATCGGACATTAGAGGTTGGCTACCCTTGTTGGATATGTTTGCAAACAGCCCAACGATGGTCTGTCAAACAAATTGCAGAGGGCCTAGCACGAAATGTTAGCTGCCTGATTCCGTTGGCGGGGACTACACTGGACACCCCACGACATTGAAATGGGCACACACTCGCAGAACCCTGGACTACGCTAGGAGTGAACATTGGGTGGTACATTCTCTTGGGAGCAGGGACAATGGTGGCATTCAACAAGATGAATGGTCTCGCATATAATATATTACTGTTAGCAGATGAGACGGACGAAGGCCTAACCCTTGTCAATACTGAGTTAACGACATTAAGTGAAGCAGTGACACAAAATCGAATAGTACTAGACATACTGACGGCCGAGAGAGGGGGCGATTGTTAAACGTTCGGTACTTCATGCTGTTTTAATATTACTGATGAGTTCCAGACTATCACGAGTGTAATAAATCATATGAAGGCGGAAATAAGACCGCCTCCCCAGCAGATGACACCTGGTTCCAATGGCTTACCACACTTTGGGGAAGATGGGATTATTGGATTCTACATGCTCTACTAGTTGTAGGCCTGGTCTTACACACGGTGCTTTGTATATGACGCTGCTTGTGTACCTGCCTACGGCATTGGCTTGTGAGTGCAGCGGAATACCAAATGGTAAAACGATCAAAGGCCCCACAGCAGGAAGTTCCGATTGCATTGATCCCACCATGCTGTAACGTTGAAGAGTATTACGTATGAAAAATGGGCTATATACAGGGCACACCAGAGCAAGGGACGTTACCATATGAAAGCTGTTTAGACAGGTAGCTGGTGTCTGAGGAAAGACTGGGACGCTGAGAATTTTGATGCATAGCTGTCTGGCTCGGTACACTTTTTTCATTGTCGTCATAAAATGACAAAAACGGAGGAAATGTAATGGAAAATTAACATTTATTGTGAAATCTATAAAAGCATAGAGAAAAGAAAGAACTGGGGCAAGTATTGTAGACAGACAGAAAAAAATGTAAAGGCAAACCTACCTAACAGAAGACTTACAAGGCCAGTTAAATCAACAACAACAGTCAAGGAATGAGAGAAACAACTCCACATCTGGAAAGGAAATCGAATTTTCCAAGCTTCTGGCCTTGAGGTGTTGACAAGGAGAAGCAAAGTGAATCTAATCAAATCCAGATTGCAATTGGTAACCTTCACGTTACAGTATTATTGCATAAAAGGAATATGTGAATGATATCAGGCGCCCCTTACATGAGGCGTCTTCCCAATGTATCAGGTCCCTTTGTGAAGGTCTAATGATCTAAAATAAACTTTTTTCTTTGGTCTTGCTACCATTTGAGTCGGATCAATTTAATTTCCACGACAGTACGAATGAGTGCTTCAGTGGCGAGCCGAAGTTGCAGTAGCTTGTTGGCAGGTGCAGAAGGTGCTCGCCTCTCAACCCGCGCATTTTGTTAGTTTTTTTTTAAGGTGATTGGTTCGAAACCAACCAGAGATTAAGGTTTTCCGAACGTTTGCGGCCAATGACCATTCTTCTTGACACATTCTCAAGTTCTCCGTGAAAGATTTTAGGCTGTAGAAAATCGTTTAACACCCTCAGCTCTCCATTGAATCCAAAAACTGACAGCTACTAACATGGAACAGAAACAGAACTGACAAAGATAACTTATTTCCTGGCGCACCGAAGCATGAATGCTCTCTGTGAGGCAGTGTGAGTCATCCGGGTCAAGGACTACTCGCACAAATGGCAGCGAGGCAATTCCAAACGGTGCTCACAAACTCACTGGAGCCTTAGTGCACCACTGTTACCCGGAAAGTGCTCAAGTAATATAGAACAGAACAGACTAACAGTGAACCACGAAAAGTGAAGATTACCAATTGCAATCTGGATTAGATGACGTTCACAATGCGCTGTTGCCTCCACCGGATCAAGAGGGCCGATCACCAGCCTCCGTCATGTGGACAGAAATGCAGGAAATGAGAGAAAAGTAACTCAGTGTCATGTTGCGATTGCCCTCTTTTTCGCCACAACAACAAAAAACGGCGAGCGGATTCAGTACACAATCTGGTTTCACAACAGCGGTGAAATAACGATCTCTATTTACTTTCGGACAAAACAGTGAACAACGCAAATGACCTGAAATATGCCAGTCCCCTATTATGCGGAGGGCCTTTCCAGCTGGAGCTCACGTGATAACCAGAACGGGTGGGGAACAAAGCGTGGACACTAACACATTGGAGGCTCTGTGCTGTGCCACATCGCAGCGTGGTTTAGAAATGATTAGGTTTTATTCTGTACAACTTCAAGATAGCTTACCCCGCCAAACGTTGCCAGTCTAATCCATTAACAAAAGTGGCGACCATGGGATTCAAACCTAAGACCTAGAACTTAAAGGATAGAATCTCAGCTTGCTCAGCCACCATGGCAAACATGCGCAAACTGGGAAGCGGAGACAATTTACCTGACAATATCTTGCAGCATGCTCACAACAAGTGCGCCTATTCTGCAGAATAAGCAGCAGAAACGTATTCCTGCACCTGAAAACTGCGCTAGCGCTGGAATCCGAGAATGGCCGACCACGTAGCGAGGTTATTTGAAACGCGGTGCCATAACGAGTTGCAATTTTCCTTGTCTTTCTCCTTATCCGTATATTTTCCAGCAGAGCCATGAGCAAATGCCACCTGGCTGCCAGATGATTTGCAAACCTATGTGGGAATCGAAGAGATGCGACTCACTTGCTGTTAGTAAATCAAACGGTTCTTACTTAGAGTTGTACAATAATCAGTTTCTAAACATATTGAAAGAAGGTCAAAGGCGATCTGAGATGTGAAATAGGTGCTAACTGTACGTGATTGTTCTTTGTTCGATGTGCGAAATGGTCTCCCTCTTTAGTCTAATTCATGTCTCTGTTTGATGATTGAATCAGACAGAAGGTGCTACACCAGTGTTGCATTTGATTTGCATTCCCCTCTCTCCCTGGTCATACTTTCCTACAGCACTGTGATATCAGGAAAATAAAATGGATACAATGACATTCGGCACCCTGTCCGTAGTTTCCTCAATATCAGTTGGATTGATTTCAGACCACTGTATGCGAGTGTGAGTCAAGCAGCTCATCTGAGTGTGTAAATCGTTTCATTCCTGTTGATGACTGAATGAGGTGTAAGCATGCCCAGTGCTTAGAAACTTGAATGTGCGAACTGCTCCAAAACACGATTGAGGATTTCTGGTTTTGGTTCACACAGGTTGAGTTACACCAGAGAGCATCGAAATGAGGCGTTTCATAGCCCACTTTGGGATGCATTTGACAGAGACTACATCAGGAATCAAGTGCTCGCTGTGACAGGAGCAAATGAGTATTCTCCTTGACACTGATCCAGGACGCCTTCACATGTAAAGCAAATGCCTTACTGCAGGTACAGAAAGGATAAATGCCCGGTAACTGTGCTCTGAAAGTGGACGCCCATCGAGGTATACAAATCGAAGCATATCCCCAACCAGGGCGGAGAGAAATTTAGTTGAGAGTGTGCTGCTGGAAAAGCACAGCAGGTCAGGCAGCATCCGAGCATCAGGAGAAACGGCGTTTCTGGCAGTAGCGCTTCATCATCTCCAGTCCTCACTTTATCCGAGGAGAGAAGGTCAGCAAAGTTTCACACCGTGATAACTTGGAATTGTAATTCTTTTCAGCACAGCAGCAGATATGGGCGAGCAAATTCAAAGCAGGTTTGTTCATGAGAACAACAAGCACGAATGCTCTGTTCCCAACAATTCAAAAATCTACAGCATGTACCAAGGAGATAAACCAAACTCCGGCTTGATTTTGAACTGGGGTCGTTGAGGGTGTGACGTGAACGGGGAAACGACGTCACAATCGTGCAACCGTGCCTGCTGACATTCGTAGAGTACTGAAATTGGCAGCCGCTCAATGCACTGCCTTGCTGTTTCGAGTAGATTAATGTTGTCCGGGGTTGTGAGCATGATTGAAAATGTTAGGAGAGGTAATAATAAAAGAGAAGCTGAGTATAAAAGTGGAAATCAGGAGATATCCAATAAAACTAAGTGTGCAGAACGGCACAGGGAGATAGACATGGAACAAGAAGTGTCACTGATACCGAAATCTTAAATCTGTTTAACTTTCCAGTTTACTTCCAGACCTGCTAAGATTTTCCAGCAATTTCCTTTGTTGGTACAGAAATAGAAGATGGGAGAGTGATCCTGGACCAATCCGCTCTTTCTGCTCTGTGGATATATGACTTCCCTGTTCAACCGGATCACTTCTGTCCCACAGTGAATCCTCACAACCCTGCCCCACCCCCACTCCTGTTACTGACAATAAACTGTTCATTACATAAACCCACATGAGCACACAACAAAATAATTTTCCTTGTGAATTGGGAAACAAGTGGCCATTCCCATTCAATGTCTCGGAGCACTTTGGTTGGTGCACGGCTGGAGCGGAACATCACATTTTGAAAGGGTCATTGATAGACTTGTCTCTGGTACTTCCAGTGAAGTGGAGACTGTTTTCACTCAGAAATCGACCTGTGATCAAAAACAGGGGGACCAACGTGTCAACAAAAGCAGCGCTGTGTTGTCATACTGCAAGTGGGATAGAAAGCCAGGGTTCTATCAACGAGGAAAATCGCCCACCGTGGGGCGTGACTCCACGACCTGAGACCAAGAGTTTTCTTCTCCACCGACTGAGCTAGCCAACCCAGGTGCACAGTGGCTTAGTTTGTCATTTCATACTGAGCATAATTCACGTGGCACTGCAATTTACAAGGTTCCATTCATTGCTCCCAATCGCAAATAGCAGTTACACCTTTCACTTCTCATTATTATTCCTTCAGAACATTAAAATTTAGTTCGCACTTGTAGCGGTATTTAAGATTCAATATTAATTCTTCAAAATGTTTTACCTCATGTTTAGGTCGCCGATGTGATCCCCAGTCAGTCTGGCAGACGGCAAATCAATCGGAAAATTACCTAATGAAACACAACTATTTCTGGTTAGAGTGTAGGAAACCCCCGACTGCCTGACGAGACGCAATCCTCACAATCAACACTTTATAGTCAGTGCATTTGACCAATCAGCCATACTAGCACAGACGCGCACTGCGCTACATTTGCCATCATTAGTGTTTCAGCATTCCTTCACTTCACTCTGAATGAGTATACAGACAGGAAGGGTTTGGAGAGATAAGGGACAAATATTGGCAAATATGTTTCGATTGAATTCAATTGTCTTTTCAGCAGTGACAAGTTGGATTGGAGGGTCTGTTTCCATGCTCCGCAACTCTAAGACGCTGCAGCGGCTAACGCCAGTTTGAATGACGAGTGTTTCATCACAAAGACGCTGCTTGTTAGTCAGTCAGCGGGTTTGGTTATTTTTCTGGAGGGTGGATGTTTGTACCTGACCGAGAGCATGATTCAAGCTCCAGTCTCTATCGAATAGCGGCTTCGAATCCCACCTCTGCCAACATGACGAGTGAACTACTGCAGGCAGTTGTATACGACAGAACGACACAGGCGCTTTTCGCGTTCATTTCAGTTTTTCCGGACATTTTCTACCATTGACGATTCTACTTGACACATTCCCAAGTCCTCTATCAAAAGTTTTGTCTGTGCAAAAATACCTCAGAAATTGTGTTACGCCTTCAGCTTTTCATCGAATCCAAAAGCTGTCAGCTCTTCACGTGGAACAGAAACAAAACTGAAAAGGTGGAGACATTCTCAGACACGCCGAAGCATGAATGCTGTCGGTGAGGCAGTGCAAGTTGTGTATGTCATGAACAGCTCACACAAATGGCAGGTAGGCAATTCCAAATGGTGCTTACAAACAACCTGCATTGACAAGTCCCAGAAAGAGATCAAGTAACAGAAAATAAAACAGAACAACAATGAAACATGAAAAGTGAAGATTACCAATTCCATTCTTGATTACATTAGGTCAACATCTGAGCCTCCATCTGATCTAGAGAGCCAATCACCAGCCTCCCACACCAAGACAGTAATGAAGAAAATTAGAGAAGTATTCATAACAACGTTTCATAACGCAATTGGCCACCATTTCGCCACAGCAACAAAAAGCAGCGAGCAGATTTATTGCAGGATCTGGCTTCACAACAGCGATGAAATAACGATCTCCATTCACTTTCAAGGAAAACGATGCACAACGCAAATTGTGTGGAATAGGCACACCTAGCACAGCTGCTTTGGTCCCGTATTCTACTTCTGCCCTGTTTTCATATGAAAAGATAGTGTTTGCGGCTTTCCATGTGACAGTGGCAGCTGTTGCCCTCGCTCTTATACCGTCCTTGATAGTATTGTGGTTGGTATTCTCACTTTGCACGCGGGAGTTCAGGATGCAATTCTCTGCTGCAGAAAACCATAGAGTTCTGGAGCAGAAATATGTGAAGCTCGGGTACCTCGGAGTTGTTGGGATTTTCTGCGGAGCTGGGAAGACGGTTTGCAGCCTTTTCCTCCCTTTTCTCGGTGACATTCTCAGGGCTACAGAGGCTCCTGTGAAGCGCTGCTGTCCTGTGGTGGCATGAATTGTATTAGTTTAAATCCCGATGCTTCCAGTTGTTGGGGTTGCAGATTTGTTCCAGATCAAAGTGGTTATTGATGGAATCTGTGGATGAGTGCCCTGCTTCCAGAAATTTACTGACTGCCTTCTGTTTTCCCTGTCCAATTATTGTTTTGCTGTACTTGTCGAATTTGTGGCCCTTGCTGTCTCTACGTATTGCTACTTGGGACAGCTAGCCGTGGCAATTATTTGACTGCCACACAAATTCTTTGGAAGAATGGATAAACCTACAACTTCATTTCCAGATGCCTGACACAGGAACTTCGCAACCAAGATATCCCCTGAGGTAATTTAAAACCATGCTTCACTGTATTTAAAAAAAAATTGGGATCTGACAGCCAGACTCATGCTAACACTCGGATTTAGAAAGGCACAGAAACCGATAGCCTCACTCAGACAACTCGCCAGAACACAATACCCATCGTGTGCAGGACAAATGTCGTTGACGATATTCCACGCAGGGACTGCACGAAGCACTATATAGGAGCGAGATAGACAACTAGGGAGCTGCATTGATAAATTTCATCTAGCCCATAAACGCCACGGACAGCTATTCCTCATAGCTATTTGCAGGACACTGAGTATCTCTGATTCCGGGAGTTGGAACTGGGATTATATGACCATCTGCAGCACTGCTTACTTCCTTGTGTGAGGTGACTCCTTATGAAACACATGCAAAACCCTGTTGCTCATTGAGAAATACATCCAAAATAGTAGCCCAGAGCAGGATTTCTGTTGTTTTTTTCTGGTTCTGTACTTGACATGCCGTACAACACTGTACTTATTCTGTGCTTCCTGACGGATCAGTGAGTGCTTCCATGATCGTATTGTTGGCAGTGATCTGCGTTTTAGCTTCAATACCGTGCGTGTGAAGCCCAGGCCCAACAATGTCTTTTTTGTCTTTCTTTTATTATGTGCCATTGCAACACAGTAAAGAATCAATTAATATTGGAAGATGACATACAGAGGCGTGCGAAATGCCGAGATTTTCGTGATATTTATGCAGTGGTTAGAGATTGTCTTGATTCAGGAAATAAGGATGTAAAATGTGTTTAGTGTCGAGATGATAACAGTGAGGAAAGAAGTCACCAGCATGTGTAGTTGACAAGTCTACTCGCAGTAACCACATTGTGAAATCAGCCGTGCAAGATAAAATACTGTGTGTGTGTTTGAAAAAAGATGACAATATCCATGGGTGATCCTCTCTCCCACTCCCGGCCCCATTGTAAAGAATGTTTGGAGAATAATAATCAATAAACTATGTATGCCCCATAGAACAATACGAGCCATATCTTGCTCATTGATTACTTCACAGTTGACTTAGTTTCCGTCTTTTCTTGGAAACCATCTCTTACATTCTGACCATCTAGAAAGGCAAATTCGTTTGCCAGAAAAAAAAAATGTCGGTAACCTTTGTTGGTTTCGACTCGAAAACATTCCTTGAACCACACTTTTATTGGGCTTCTTTCGATTTTAATAGTAGTCAGTCGTTTGATTCTTCCTAACAAAATGCATGACCTCAACATGAAACTGCGAGATTCCTCCACTCACTCACACTATCTATGTCTTTTTGCAGATGTTCACGTCCTCATCAAAATAAGCCCGCCCACTGATTGCATATCGGCAGCAGCACTGGACACTTTTCACTCTGCCACTTCCTCCAACTCATTAAGACAGTTAAGTCATTGAAGTCCGATGACTGACAATTCTGGATTTCACTAATTATATCTTTTCAACATGAAAACTGCTCGATAATCCCGATGTGGTGACTTCTTATAAGTACACAGTGGACAGCTAATGCTGATTTATTACCCAACACCGTGAACTCCTTGATTGTCCCATGATATTTTATATGGCTCCTTATTGAGTGCTTGATAGAAATACAAAAAGACTATACTGAGCAGCTCCCTTGATCAACTCTGCTGGTCATGTTAGCAAAGAAATCTTGCAAATTGGCAAGTGTGATATTCCTTTCAATAAATAATGTTGACTCAGTTTGCCTGCAAACATCTCTTCCGAACTTTGTGTTTTTATTCTTTTAAAATAGTGTCTAGCATTTTCCAAATGACAGCAAATACGTTAAAGCAGGTAGAAGCAATTTAGCCCATCAAGTCGGAGATAGCTTTCAAAGATATCCCTGCTTATTTGTTTAATCCTCAACTCCCCTTTTTAGCCTTATCTCCATGGCCTTTGATTGTGGACTGACTAAATGTCTGTCTATATCAGCCTTGAATACACACAGTCTTGATAGTCCTCTGTTGGAAGGATTTCCACAGATTTGCTATCCTCTGAAAGAGAGAATATCTTCTTCATCTGAGACTTACATGTTTGATCCCTTCCGATGTGATAAGGCCCTCTGTTCCCACATCTTCCCAGGTATAAATCAGAGAAGAATAAACACCTGAAGGTCGGTCTGCACTCTGCAGAGCTAGCTGTGAGCATTTGAAACATTCTCATACCTTGACCTCTGATTAAACAATATACCGGAATTGCACATTAGATTTGCCAATAGTGAAACGTCATCAAGAGCACTTCATTGGCTGTAATTCAGCTGGCGGTGAAAGCGCCAGACAAATACAATGACTTTTTTTTCCTCGATTAATTACTATGTTTATTAATCTCTCTGCACATGAAAATCGATCCTTCCCATCCACTTTAATGAATTGGATTCTCTCCAGGGTAGCCCTTCGGCCCAATTAGTTCGCACCGACCCTCTGAAGAGAAACCCACCCTGAATCATTTCCCTGTAAATAATGTACTTAACACTATCGGCAATTTACCATGGCCAATTCACCTGACCCGCACATCTTTGGACCGTGGGAGGAAACCCATGCAGACAGGGGGAGAATGTGCAACTGAACACAGAGAGTGGCCTGACGTTGGAAGAAAACCTGGGACTCTGGTGCTGTGAGGCAGCAGTGCTAACTGCAGAGCCATAATTATCTCTCATCAATACGTGTAATTCAACTTGATCTCCCAGCATCCTACTCCACTGTGAACCAAGAGAGGAGAAGAGCGAATACTGGGGTCATCATGTTGACAGGGCAACCAAATACTGGTGCTTCCCGGTTGGAAACGTCCATTCGATAGGATGTGCCCAGCACGGGCGGTAAATGTGTAGTCGGGGCCGTGTGGTTAATGCGATTGGTTAAAAATCCAGTGGGACTTCTCCAAGCAGTTTCGTAATCCTGCCGACTACGTTTTCAATGACTTCCTACAGGGCGATTTTGCGTTCAAACTTGAAAAAAAAACCATCTCAACAAACCATGCTACTTATTCGATTAGATTTCGTAACGTCGAGTTCGTAATCAGAAAGGTACCACTATCAAAATGTTGAATCGGTTTCTCTTTCCACGGATACTGCTGGACTCATCGAGTTTCTGCAGTATTCTCTGAATGTACGATGAAAAAGTACAAGTTTACATTTGATTCCTTTAATCACAGTCCTCTGTTTCCTGATCCTGGTCAGTGGCAAGTTTTCTACCTGCTCGCAAAAGCGCCAATCCCCACCGCCCCCTCCCACATCATTATAAACAGCCGCAGGAAATCTCTGGTTAACGTTATTCGCTCCAAAGTGAAACATAACATCCTCTGGACTCTCTCCTCAAAAAGCAAATTCTCATTCCCGGAGATGGTGCAAGACAAAGGATAGTGAAGAGATTTTGGCGAAATATTGTCAGTTGACAGCAGAAAAATATTAAGGAGACAAAACACGGAAACCAGTTTCCAGCTTTGTGGATCTTCAAAAACACTTTGAGAAGTTGAATCGGAGGCGAATGGGCATGGGTGAACTGTCGGACTGAGCAGAGACAGTCAAGACAGCCTCCCCTTCTTTAAAGGGAGAGGACATTAACTCTGATGTTCTCGGGACACGAACTGATCTGAGACATTGAAAGATTTCTAGTTCTTGCACATTAGGAATTCCAACTTCATTTGGACTCCGGGACAATGAAAAAGTGCAGGTCAGACAAACACTGAGAGGCTCCAACCCAGACTGTCCCGGTTGTAAGTGAGCTGATTACCCGTTACATGGGTATGTCTGCAGTGGGTGGGATCAGACTCTTCCTATGTCTCCATAATGAACGTCCCTGGCTTTATTTTGGAAAAGTACATCTGATAGAGGACAGTTGTCATTCTGGAAAGGGCAGACTGAAGTTGAGATTCAGTAGCAGCCTACTTTGGAGGATCGTGCGAGGTGCTGGATTGCACATATCACCGCATTCGGCTGCTGAATGAAATATAGCTGATTCAAGAGTCCCCAGGGAGACAGTGATAGCTGTCTTTCATGCATCTGTTAGCTTTGCTGCACTGTTTCGGTGTCTAATGAGGTCAGAAAGATAGTCTCCAAATAGAAAGATTACCGTGTGATGAACAACAAAGACATTTCCGCACTGCTTTCAAGATTAATGCCAAAAAAGAAACTGCTGCAGAAACTAGCTGATTTAGGAGTACCTTTGGGAGTAAACACAATGCTGATGAAGTTCTGAAACATTGTCCCTGAAAGTCTCTCCAGAGCTGCTACCAGATCTGCTGGGTTTCTCCTGCAAATTCTGTTTTTATTTTAACTGAATGCCCATTCCATCTATCAGAATGATACAAACAGTCTCACCATGCACCGACATTTTACACGTTTGGAAGCTGTGAAATGGTTGGATTCAAATTAAACTAATAATGATTTACTCTCCCTCAGCTCCACAAGGAGACGTACCTGGAAAGTAAAGCCAGTGTCATCCTGTCGTCGTGGATGAGTGTTAAATGCAATGGAATTGAAATTTATATGGTTTTCACCATGCAGCCTCGAATCCTACTGATTGCGATAGAGAAATGTCAAACAATGAAATGGGAGATTGCTCTCTGTCTTCGACTGCAAGAGTCAACTCAAAACGAAAAACCAATATGGACAAATTGGAAATGGTGGCAATCTGCAACTCACTGCCTGCTAGGGTGTAGCAATCAGAAATGTCCAGAGAAATTTGAGAAACATTGAGATGTACACTTCTATCACCAACTGCGTTTGAAGCTGTGAACCAACAGTTGGAAAAATGAGACGAGGACATTCAGGGACCTGTATTCGACTGGTGCAAATTAGATTAGATTAGATTAGATTACTTACAGTGTGGAAACAGGCCCTTCGGCCCAACAAGTCCACACCGACCCGCCGAAGCGCAACCCACCCATTTCCCTACATTTACCCCTTTACCTAACACTACGGGCAATTTAGCATGGCCAATTCACCTGATGTGCACATCTTTGGACTGTGGGAGGAAACCGGAGCACCCGGAGGAAACCCACGCAGACACGGGGAGAATGTGCAAACTCCACACAGTCAGTCGCCTGAGGCGGGAATTGAATCCGGGTCTCTGGCGCTGTGAGGCAGCAGTGCTAACCACTGTGCCACCGTGCCGCCCCTGTTGAGCTGAAGTGCATTTTCTGTGCTGCAGAAATCTTTGACCGTCTGCGGTGATGTGCTTGGAGAATCTAGCGGATGTGAAGCACGTTAAATTAGTCTAATCCTGAGATCTCTCCTCCACTCGGGGGATTTGTCTGTGTGTCCACCTGTGAGGGTGAAAATGAGGATGATTTCCTCGGCAGGACTATAAAATAGCATAACCATGTCAAAGTTCAGTCCCATTGTTGTGTCATTTAAGAGCACAGGGAGACTTCCATTGAAATTTACCCTGGAAACATCATAACAAGCAAGGTTATGGCCTCATGCTGGAAACTGGGACGCGAGTAGATGAATGTCCGATGAACCGTTCTGAAGATGGGCGGAAAGTCCTTTTCCACGCTGAAAGAAAAGGAAGAATGAAAGAAACTCATATGCAGCTAAAATGTTCACAAGTGATAAAGTAAAAAGGGATTCATTAATAAAACCTAAAGCTCCATTTTTCACTTTCCCTGGAAGTCTACTGGTAAGGATTTAGTGCATTCATTGCTGTGGATTTGGGAGTTTTCCTCTGACCCCTTATCTTGTTGACATCCTTCCCAAAGCAGGGAATGTTGTATGGAGCTGGCAATTGATCGAGTTTTGTGACCAGCACGATTCAGACTAGCATAAAACAAAGAACTGCGAATCCTGTAAATCTGAATCAAAAACAGGAATTGACAGCGAAACTCAGCTGGCCTGACAGCATGTGTGGAGAGAAAGAGATTTTATGCTTCACATCGATAGAATCAGGCGACTTATGCATTTAAAATGCTTTAGTTCCTGGGTAATTATCAGTTTCACTTCGCTAATCAACATACTTATCAAAATTTCTCATTAGTTGACAAACGTCATCTGCAAAAAGTAAAATGTCTTTATCGGCTGTAATGTTGTTGCTGTTGCTTTGAGTTGGTGAAAGGCTGGCCTTTATTCATTACCTTCTTCTTCTCCTTTTTGTCCATGAGCAGCCACGTTGAATGGAGACTTTCTGTTTTCAGTGTCTAACTTCATATGCCTATCTATTTGTTTCTGTTTGTTTCTCTGTACCATTTCACGCTCTTCGACATTCTCCCACTCTTTGTCTGTCAATATCCCTAATTTTCCATTTCTACTCCTGGAAAAGTCTGAAATTCAGAGACAGTTTGTGAGTATACCTGCGAAGTGGCTTTGTCCGCCCCGCTTGGCTGGAGTGTGTAGAACTGGGTTCACATTCTCCAGGTAATGTCTCTGTCACCTATTTCTGAAGTCAGGTGACATTTCTTCACTCAAAACATTACGAGCTTTTACAATTCTAAAAGTAATTCATAATCGATCCGAAAAAGAAAACCAGTTTCACTTCAATTATGCGATTTCAATGACGCCATTGCTGTTTGCCTAAAATTAATGAATGGCGACAGCAGACAATGAGAGCCAACATCTCGCAGTGGAAGTGTCATTACCACAACATTGCCTTGCAAGTCTGCAGTGTCGCCTACCTCACATCATTATTCCGAAAAAATCTCGGAATGGCTGATGGAGAATAAAATTAGAAGAGATGGAGATTTCCTTGTCGAACAAAGTAAAGAATCTCTGGCGTTGAATTAGCAGGACTGAACATTGACTAACAAGTCCGCAGCAGGTTGAAGGGCTTGGTATCACGAAATAACAACAGGCTGAGCTCAAACACGAGAAGCATACTGAGCCGTCACTTTCGCGATGTTGGATCAACAATACGGCTTTTACAAGAAGTTGAAGAACTGAACTTTCAATGTACAGGGCATTTGACAGCATTTTACACCGTAGCGCCTGGTTATTACCAGATGCTTTAACTGACGAAGCCACAGACTCTGTTCTTCAAACACACATGTGCATTAAATTAACTATTTGATCACAGTAACTCGGCCTTCCTTTCTGTAATAAAGCTGCTCGACAAGAATTTAAATCAACCTCCGCTTATGCAGGAAAGAACAGTTCACAGCTGGTCATCTCCACTGAAAATACACAGAAGGAGGCAATCTCTTCTTGCTTTGCTTTCAAACTGATGCCTTTACTTCTTTAATCTGACAGGAGAAAGAGGATGTGTTGATCCTGTTGGAGCCGATTAACCGCGTGAATATGCACAGAGGGAATCTCATACTAAGAGACGAGGGTAATTGTGGTGAATTTACCAGGAGTGGTGTGTGAGTCGGTGTTAACAGTGGGCAGCAAGGGCTAACCTATTTGCACTGACATTGTGCCTTGCACCAGCAGCAACTCACTCACTCCCTGCCGCATGCCTCACAGTCATCATTGACTTTCAGTTTATCGTACTCCCCCTTCGAAACTTCTCACTTGTCCTGACCACTTTCGGGTGTCCACTTAGAAACAGTAGCTTTTAGATACGAACTTCTCGAGTATGCCCGTCACTCTTTGGGACAGGCTTCACTACCCATCCATAATTACTCCAGAGATTAAGATGTTAAGGTTGTTTACAGAATCCTGGAAGCACTCAGTACAGAGGTACAGCAATGATGTCGCTAGGGAGGGATTTCCAGGAATTAGAGCCAGCGACATTGATGGAACAGCGAGATAGTTTCAGCTCAGAAAGCAAGATCCTTAGATGGGATTTGCGGTGACAGTTGTCTCGTGTATCTGCCGCCAGTATCCTTCTAGATAGATGCAAACAATCACTGGATTGATTCCGGCAGGTTCCGCGTCTGTGCTCTGTGTGGAAGCAGGAAATGGTTTTCATTCCGATAATCCACAAGAAGACAACGAAATCATCATTTCCTGACTGGCAATTGTATCCAGGTCTGGGTGATTCAAACTCAGACTCTGAAGCAGGGACTCTATTGATTCTAACAATATCCCTTGTGACTTAATCTGTCGAAACTCTTATGCCTGTTGTTCTTTCTCCCCACATTTTGGTGCACCGGTCGTTTCCGTGCGTGGTGAAGGAGCTAACTAATCCCTCGCAGAAAATCAGTGAGGCCAGAGACCCGATCGATCTGTCTCGCAGCGGGGATTGCTTTGCTCAGAAATGACCGAATTTGCTGTATGGGACTGAAACTGAGCAGGATCACACACAGGCACGCTGTAACAGCTGCCTGCAGATGAGGAGATGGTTGGGGCGGATTCAGACCCACTATGAGATAAATACTGGATCCTAAATTCACGGGGACGAAGTGTCACAGAGAGAAGGCTGGAGAATTTATGTTGGGAATGACATCAGCCATGATCAAATAGCCGGACAGACTAGCTGGGCTGAAAGCTCTAATTGTCCTCCGATGCCTTCTGGTCTCTGTCCATCTGGTATCTAAGGAAATAGAAACAGAGTAAATTGTTCAGTTCGAAATCCTCCGGTCATAACTGGGTGAAGTGAGAAATGGAACAGGTCTGATATAAATTTAGAGACTGGGAAAATGGTAGATGAGGATGTAATAAAAGAAAAACTGAGTATAAAGTTGCAAGTCAGGATTTATTCAATAAAAGGAAGGGTGTGGTAAGGCAGAGGAAGATGGATATGGAAAAATATGTGTCACTCGTTTTGAAGTCTTAACCCTGTTTCACTTCCAGAATGCAACCAGAACAGCTGAGATTTTCCAGAAATTTCATTTATTGGTACAGAAACAGAAAATGGGAGTGTGACCCTGGACCAATCGGCTCTCTCTGCTCTGTGGACGTTTGAATTCCTCGTTCGGCCACATCACCTCTGACCCACAGGGAAACCTCACCATCCTGCCCCCACCCCCGCCCCCCGCCCCCCTGTTTACTGGCAATAAACTGTTAATTACATAATCCCACGTGGGCACACATCGGGATGATTTGCCGAGTGAATTGGGATACGTTCAGGGAGGGTTCCATTCGCTTTCCATCAGAGAATTCTGAATAATTTAAATTTGGTTCAGCTCCATTTGACATAGAACCGTCACTGTCAATCGCCCCAGCAAGTGACCATTCGCATTCCATGTGTCTGGATACTTTGGTTGGTGCACGGTTGGAGTAGAACACCACGGTTTGAAATGGAAATTGTTTTTCGTATATTCAGCTGCACTGATAAACTTGTCTCTGGCACTTCCGGTAAAGTGAAGAAAGTTGATCAAACGAACAGGTGATCAAAAGCAGTGGGACTAATGCATCAACAAAAGCAGTAAGAGCGAACGAATGCGCTCTTGTCTGGGGTTGCAACATGGTAAGTGGAACGAAGATCTGCGAACCTATAAACAGATGAAAGTGCACAGCTGGAACCCACCACACTGAGATTATAGGTCGTATGCTCCACGGACTGAGCTAGCTGGGAATGTCATGAGGGTGGTTAGATTATCATTTCATGCTGAGCATAATTCATCTAGCACTGCAACTTGCAACGAGCTAGTTCATTCTTTCTGGTTACAAGAAATATCATGCATACCTTTCACTTCTCAGCTGTTATTCCTTCAGAACATTCCAATCCATTTAGGACTTGCCCCGGGATTTAAGATTCAATGTTAATATTTTCATATTTTTACCCTGATCCTTGGGTCTCAAAGTGATTCTCAGTCACTCTGGTAGACAGCAAAACAATCGGGAAATTTCCAAGGGAAAACAAATCATTTCTGATGAGACTGCAGAGAATATCATCTGCTGACGAGACAGAGTCCTCACAATTAACACTTTGTTTGTAATTCCTGCCGACAAATTTTGCCAATTCTCATTTTCGAGACAGGTGTTTTATTTATAAAATGTTCCAAGAACGAGAACAATCTCCTGAAGCCATTTCCAGTTTACATTGGAATTTTTGCCCCTCTCACACTGGGACAGCTGTAACTGAGGAAGGAATTTCCATGAGCTGTGTCCTTGGGCTGGGCGTGAAGCCTCTGATTGAAGCTGCAGTGGCTGCGTTCTGTTGGCAGGGCTTGTGGAGAGTGGGGTCACATTCTGCTGCGCATAACTGTCTCACTCACTGCGGATTGAGGGTCAATTGTAGTTGCGTTCTCGTGATTGCAATATCGGTACATGGCCGCTCTCAGTGCTTGACCTGAAATATTTGAGGCTCTGTGCCCTGCCTGGGCGAGGAGTACCAACCTTTCAGCCAAATGCCCTGACCATTTGAGACACAGAAACTGGCACCAAAATTGGCCGTGCTTCTATCCGAGTGCAAAGTGGTCGAGAGGATTTAGACAGCAGCAGCTCTCACTATTTTCAGAGTCAGTCGCTAATCTTTCCTGTTTATCGCGTAGAGGATGAGAGGCCTGACAAGCTACAAACACTCCCTGGAGCTATGTAGCGCTGTCAAATATAACAGAATGCAGTGGCTTACTCGCAAAGTTGACAACAGTGGGATTCGAACCCACGACTCACTGGAGACTGCAGCACAAACCCAACGCCTTAAACGACTCGAACACACTACCAAACAACAGCTTAGTGCCAAATGTGTCATGACTAACGTTTAAGCATCGCTTCACTTCAGGCACTTACCCCTAGCGCATTCAATGACTAAAATTAGCATAATCTAGGAAGTGTTTACAAAGATTAGCGAGGTTTGCACGGTTTGGACATTAGCAAGAAGCTCAATAGGCTACGACAGTTTTCCCGGCAGCTTCATGGCTGAGGGATAGCCTAAGAAAAGTTTATAAATTCATGAAGAAACGGACAGAGAATATATTCAAGCAGTACTTTTTCACAAGGCACGCGAGTTCCAAGCTGGATAGCATAGTTATAATGTGGGAGCGGTAGAAGTTTAAAGGGATGTGGGAGACACTTGTTTTTCACACAGAAATCTTTTTGCATGTGGAATGAATTGCACATTTAGTCGCAGAGTTTGGTGCACTCATGACATTTCAAATGTAGCTGGATGGGTAGACAGGAAGGTTTCGGAGAGATACTGGACAACTATTGGCAAATATGTTTAGATTATTTACGGTTATTTGTTAACCAGGGGCAAGTTGGGTTGGAAGATTTGCTTCCGTGTTCGGCAACTCTGACACGCTCCAATTGCTGACACAATTTTGAATATACTATTTGCAAAAGCGCATGCTGTTTGCAACTCAGTGAGATTGTTTGGCTTTTTTTTGCTGGTGGCTAGATGGTTTGAACCGACCCAGAGATGAAGATTTTCTGGACTTTTTCTGCCAATGACCACTCTCCTTGACACATTCCCAAGTTCTCCACCAAAGGTTTTGGTTGATAAAAAAAAAAACCTCACAAATCGTGTTACCCACTCAGCTCTCCAGCGAATCCAAAAACTGACAGCTCTTAACGTGGAGCAGAAGCAAAACTGAAAAGGCAGAAACATGATCAGTCACACCGAATCATGAATTCTGTCTGTGAGGCAGTACGAGTCGTGTATGTCATGAACTGCTCACACAAATCGCAGCGGCGCAATTCCAAACGTTGCTTCAAGGCATACTGGAGATTTAGTGCATTGCCAAGACCCAGAAAGTGCTCAAGTAACAGCAAATAAAGCAGAACAACAATGAACCATGAAAAGTGAAGATGAACAATTACTTTCTCGATTAAATTGGGTTAACAATGCCCTAGTGCCTCCATCTGATCGAGAAAGCCAAACGCCAGCATCCCTAGCCAGGACAGTAATGAAGGAAATAAGAGAAATATAACAACGTTTCAATCCCGATTTCCCACCAATTCGCCACTGTGAAAAAAAAACAGCGAGCAGATTCAATGCAGGATTTGGCTTCACAACGGCGGTGAAATTACGACCTCCATTCACTTTCAGGAAAAACGGTGAACAACGCAAACTGTCTGGAATGTGAATACCAAGTGCAGGCTGATTGGGTCCCGTATTCTACTGCTGCACCGACTTTGATATGAAAAGGTATCTTTCAAGGAAGGCGTTTGTGGCTTTTCACTGACAGTGGCAGCTGTTGTCTTCACTCTTACTACCGTCTTTGGTACTGTAGGATTTGGTATCCTTACCTTGCACACGGGAGTACTGGTTGCAATTCTCTGCTTCGGAATAGCGGAGTGTTCTGAAGCAGAAAGGTGTGATGCTCGGGTGCCTCTGGAGTTATTGTTGGAAAGTTCGGTGGAGCTAGGAAGATGGCTTGCTGCCTTTTCCTCACCTTTTTGGGTGTCATGCTCGGGGCTGCAGAGGCTCTTGTGAAGTTCTGCTCTCCTGTTTTGGTACGAATTCATTTGGTTTCGTTCCCGCTGCTTCCGGTTTTAGGGAATGCAGATTGGTTCCTGATCAAATTGTTTATTGATGGAATCCGTGGATGAGTGCCCTGTTTCCAGAAATTCTCCGGCTGCCTTCTGTTTGCCCTGTCCTTTTACTGTTGTGCTGTTCTCAATGACCTTGTGGTCCTTGCCGTCTGTAGGTATTGCTACTCGGGACAGCTCGTCGTGGCAATTAGTGAATGCCACACAAATTCTTTGTCAAGAGCCGCTATCCCCACTGCTTCATTCGCAGATGCATTGCACATGAACTTCGCAACGAGGATATGCTATGCGGTAATTTTAAAATCATGCGTCCCTGTATTTTAAAAAAAATCTGTGAAACGATATCCATACTCCTCCGAACACTTAGACTTACGACAGCACAGAAACCGACAACTCTCCAGAACATAAGACCCAATACCCATCATGTGCAAGACAAACGTGGTTGACGAAACTCCACGCAGGGACTGCACAAGAAAGAGGCAGACAACTAGCGAGTGGATTGATAAAGTACATCTAGCCCGTAAACGTCATGGGCAGCTGTTCCTTGTAGTTATACGCAGGACACTGAATGTCGCTGATTCTGGGGCTTGCAATTGGGATTGTGTGTAGCACTGGTTACTTCATTGTGCAAGGTAACCCCTGATGGAATACATATGAAACTCTGTTGCACATTGAGTAATACACCCAAAATAGTAGCCCAGAGCAGTATTTCTGTTGTATTTTTGGTACTGTTCTCGACATGCCCTTGGCACTGTACTTATTCAGTCGTTCCTGATGTTTCCGTGGGCGTTTCTATGATCGTATGATGGGCAGTAATCTGCGTTTGAGCTACAATAACGTGCATGTCAAGCCCCGATCCATCAATCTCTACTTTATTGTCCTCTTATTATGCGCAACTGCAACACAGTAAAGATTCAATTAATATTGTAAGATGACATACAAACGCGTATGAAATACCGAGGTTTTAATGAAATTTATGCAATGGTTAGAGATTACCTTGATTCAGGAGATAAAGATGTAAACTCTGTTTGGTTAGAGTTGAGGAACAGTGAGGAAAGAAGTCACCAGCAGGTGTAGTTTAAAAGCACACTCGCAGGAACCACAATGCGAAATAAAACGTACAAGAAAACAAAACTGTGTGTGAGTGATAAAAGATGGCAATAATCGTGTTTGATCGTAATTTCCCCTCTCCACCTCCGGGTTCCATTATAAAGAAAGTTTGGAGACCAATAATAAATAAATCACACATGTCCCATCGAACAACATGAGGCATATATTGGTAATCGATTACTTTACAGGAGACTTAGCTTTCATATTTTCTTGGAAACAATCTCTTTCATTGCGAGCACCAGAAAAAGCCATTTCTTGCAAGAAAGAAATAAATTAGTCATTAACCTATGTGGAGTTCATGTCCAAGAACACTCAGACTCTGCACTGAACTTTTTTTGCGTTTCTATCGATTTTAATAGCAGTCTGTCTTTTGCTTCTTCCGAAGGAAGAATGTCACCTCACATTCCCTACTTGAAACTGCATCTGCCAAGATTTCTCCACTCACTCATATTATGTATATACCTGTTTGCAGATATCACAATGTGCTCGTCCACCTATTGTGCATCGGCAGCAAAATTGGACACATTTCACTCTGCCATTTCTCCAAGTCATTAAGAACGAGTTACAACATTGAAGCCTGATAACTGAACAATCTAATTAAAGTACACCTGCTATTCTTCAGCTTACTATCCCAGCGGTACTCTTAATTCTGTTGTATCATAGATAACTTTCTTCACTGTCCACTTTACCACCAATTTCAGTTTCACCCAAAAAAAACGTACTTACCAGGAAACAATTATTCCGATCCAAACCATTTCTCGAAATGACAAACAACAGTCGATCAACGACACTGCTGGACACATGTTTCCAGTCAGAACAACAACATGTCTCCCATCACCCTCTGTTTCCTACCATCAAGCCAATTTTGTATCCAGTCGATTAGCTACTCCTGAATGCCATGTTATTTTCCATTGATCTGAGCTTATCCAAGTCTACCATATGAAAGTGGAACACAGACCAGTACAACACAAGCCCCTTCGGCCATGATGCCATGCCAACCGTGTTTCCGACTGTAATATCAAAGTAAGCTTAATACCCTTCATTTTGCGATCATCCATGTGCCTATCCAAGAGTCTATTAAATGCCCCTAATGTATCTAAATTTACGACCGAAATTGGCAGTGCGGTCCAACAGTGTAAAGAACCGAATTCTGAAAGCACCCCTTATCCATCCTCCATTCACCTTGAAACTTATGCCGCCGTGTAACAGCCACTTATGCCATAGGAGAAAAAGTCTCTCACTATTCACTCTATCTGTGCCTCTCATCATCTCGTTCACCTCTGTCAAGTCGCCCCGACCCCTTCTTCACTCCAATTTGCAAAGGCTTAGCTCTCTCAACCTTTCTTCATAACAAATGCCCTCCATTCCAGGAAGCATCCTAGTAAATCTCCTGTGTATCCTCTCTAAAATCTGCACATCCTTCTTTTAAAGAAGGGAACAGAAGTGAACAGAATATTCCAAGTGTGGTCTCACCAGGACGCTATAAAGATGCAGTAAAACCTCACGGCTCTTAAAATAAATCCCCTTGCTAAGGAAAGCCAACACAGCATATGCCTATTTAACAACACTATCAACGTGCGTGGCAACTTTGAGGGATATATAGACATGGACCCCATGATCTCTCTATTCCTCCACATTGCCAAGTATTCTGTCTTTTAACCTGTATTCTGCATTCAAATTCGACCTTCCAGAATTTTCCAGATTGTAATCCATCTCCCACTTCCAGCCCAGCTCTGCGTCCTGTCAATGTCCCATTGCAACTTATACAACAGCCCACCACATTACTCATTACTCCAACAAATGTCGTGTGATTGGCAAACTTACTAACCCACTCTCCAACATCAACATCCAAGTAATTTATAAAATCACAAAACACAGAGTCCCAGAGCCGATTGTTACAGAAAACTACTAGTTACTGAGCTACAGGCTCACTACTGTCCATTTGTTGCTACCCGATGTCTTCTCTGGGCCATCCAATCCTGTATCCAGACAAACAGACTGCCCTGTATCCCATGACTCCTTATTTTCTGAATGAACCATAAACGTATTCTGTCACTTCCTCAAACAAGTCAATAAGGTTTGTGAATCATGATCTGCCCCTCACAATCCCATGCTGACTGTCTCTAATTTAACAGTGGTTTTTCAAGTCGTCATAACCGCTGTATCTCAGAGTCCTCTCCAATAATCTGCACACCACAGTCATTAGACTGAATCTGTAATTCCCAGGATTCTACCACCATAACATGGCCCGTACTCTACAAATCTACCCTTCTCTGCCATATTCCCCAGAAGGGCACTGGAGAATAGTAGGGATTACAGAGATAGTGAGGGATATCAGGACAGGAGGATTTTGCAGACATTAGGAGGTTTGCAGTGCAAAAAACAGGCTTCAGTAATTGCAAGGTTTCATGATGATGAAGACATTTGAGGCGGAAGGGAGGGAGGATTTTCGGAAGTTGAGAGTTTTCACATTTTAGGTGTTTTGTTAGGACGGCAAGTGGTTACTGAGTTGGGGATGTTTAAGCCCTGGTAGATATTACAGAAACATGATTTTGGTAGCAATGTTAGGAAGAGGATTCAGGAAACTGGAGAGTATGCGGTCTGAACGAGGTTACAAAAATGGGAAAAGTAGTCAGGAGTGGAGGTATTTACAAGACAGCAATAGTTTTATCTGGGGAAGAGGACCCAGATTGGAAGGGTTGTGGGGACTAGAGGTGGTTTCGCAGTGAAGGAGGACCATAGAGCCACAGGATGTTACAGGAATGTGGAGAGCTGTAGGGCTGAAAGGGGTTCATGGAGTTGGGAATGTTGGGAGGGATGGAGAAGTTTACGGGGGTAAGAATGCTTGTAGGACAGGGTTGGATCACAGACAGGAAGTGTTTTAGAGAGCTGAGCAAATTACAGAAATAAAAATGTTTGTATTGACAGGAAGAACAAACAAACATATCGTGGGTCGACCTGACGGAAGATGTTTATAGAAAAAGAAAGGCTTAGATTCGCGGGGTTATTTAGACATGGAGGCTGTGGAATCTGTATTATTTTTCCCAGAGATTGGGGTAGCAAATTTGGTTGAAGACAGTTTCACAGATATGGGTGCATTGCACAAACAGGAGGAAGTTCCTGCTGCGGGGAGGGTTGTAGGGAAAGTTGACGTTGACACAGATTGGGGTGTAAGAGCTGGAGAACGATATGAATATGGGTAGATGGATGACGAGACTGGAGGAGCTCACATTGAAAGGGTGGGTGATCGTGACGGGAGGGTGTTAAAGAGATAGTGGGTCTGGCAGGAACTGGATTGGCAGAGGCATTGGAGTGGGCTCTATAGATCAGGAGTGCTGCACGGACCTGAGAGGATTACACTGATAGGGATGGTGGTCGGGTCTCCACAAACTGATGGTGTTTAGGGACTGGAGGAGGTTTTGTCGACAGGGATAACTGTAAGAGCTGCAGGAGCTTATGGAGAGTTGTAGAGTTGGAGCAGCTTACATAGGGAGGTTTCTAAGATAGTAGTGGGTTCCAGATAGTGAGGGTTGTGTGGTCTGAGCAAGTTAAAGAGGGGGGGGGGTGTATTCGGTTCTGGAAGAGATTACACTGACAGGGACTGTTGAAGAGACAGAAGCAAAAATGCATGGAGAAGGTTATACAGATAGGGAGGTGAGTAGGAACTGAAGGTGAATACACAGACATGGAGGGTTTTATTGTTAGATGGAGCTGAGAGAGACAGGGACTGGTGTAGGGATTTGAACAGATAGGGAAGGTTGCGTTTTTGGAGAAGGTAACACTGATACAGACAGTGTTAGGGAATGTTTAATGGACTACAGAGGAGCTCAGTGAGAATGTATTATGGGGAGTAGAGGAGATTACAGACACAGAGATGGCTGTAGATTTGAAAAGTGCTTCTACAGATCGTGGAAGGAGGTTATAATAGTGAGTGTTGCCAATACTTAATTACTTTATTGATATTGAGCAAGTCTCACTACGTAACTGTCAAAACGAAGTTGACAAAGTCCAGATGAGTTTTCAGAGATCCAAACGTCTATGGGAGTTTCAAGAGGGAACAGTGATTGGGGGTGCTGTCAAGAATGTAAATAATTTTAGGGAGGGTTCGAAGAGCAGGAAGAGGTGACAGTCATATCGATCTTTGTAAGGACTGGAGAATCTTACATCGACAAGGAGTGTTTTAGAGACTGGAGGAGATTACAGATGATAAGGAGAGTTTTGGGGATGAGGCAAGGTTCAAGAGACGGGGATAGCTGAGAGAACTGGACAATAAACTGAATAGAAACTCCACAGTGTGGAAACAGGCCATTCAGCCCAAGCAGTCCATTCCAACCCTCTGAAGAGCATCCTATCCAAACTCACCCCTCTACCTATCCATTAAACCCTGCATTTCTCATGGTGAACTTACTTATTCCACACATCCCTGAATACTACAGTCAATTTATGATGGCCAACCCGCTTATCGTGCAAAGTTTGGACTGTGGGAGGACACAAGAGCACCCGGAATAAACCTACGCAGTCAGGGAGGAGAACATGCGGCCACACAGACAGTCGCCCAAGGCTGGAATTGAAACCAGTTCCCTGACGCTATGGGGCTGCAGTGCTAACTACTGAGCCACCCTGTACCTGATTACACAGAGCACTGCAGACATTAGACCAGGTCATAAAGTTCACAAGGGTTTATTGGAACTGAAGGAGAATATAGTCAGGAACAGGAGACGATGCCCATGAGAGGGCCTGGAGGAGCTTAATGCAATAGGGAGGGATGTGGACTGTCTAGACAATTACATGCTTTGGGACAGTTGGGGAGACTGGATGAAGTTAGTAATATGCTGAGTTGTACACAGTGGGTGAGGTTACCGAGTTAGCTTGGATTCTATGGACTGGTTGAGGTTATAGACAGAGGCAGTTGTGTGAACGAAAGTTGTCACAACAACTGAAAGGACATTTCAGACACATGGATGAATTTCGTGTCTGCAGGATGTTCGAGAGGAGGAAGGCTAGTATTGACTGGAGGTGGTCAGAGGTAAGGAACATTGTAGTGATGGGAGTTAGTCACGGAGACAGACAATATTAAAGAGAGAGAGAGGGCAAGGATACAGATCACGGAAGCGTTCAAGTGGTTCAGAACGTTACACAAAGGGAGGATTGGCTGGAAACTCTGCAGGAACTGGAGGACTCTGTACAGACAGGGAGGTGAAATGGATGGTGGAAGGTTAGAGGTAATGAGGTGCTATACGACAGGATGGAGGAGTACTGTCGGAACTGGTGAAAGTTACAGTGACACCATGTGCTGGAGAGGCTGCAAAAAATTACACAGATGGGGAGGTCAGTAAGGGCTGGATATTACAGACACAGTGGGCTGTAAGTGCTGGACAAGGTGACAGACATGAGGATTTTTATAGTGATTTGGCGATCGTGGACATAACACTTGGTTTTAAAGTCATTTTGGAATGATATAAGGATAGGGCAGAAGCGAAGTGGCCAAATTTGGGGAAACACCCGATTCGTTACAATATCACTGTCACTGGGCATTATCACTATAACGAGACAGGATCTGGCAAACACAGATTCTGAGGAACTATTTGCAGTTGGGTTCATATTCGGAAAGTGGAAGTATGTTAACGTGATACAGTGAGAATTCGGGGTCAGAGTGAACAGTGAATGCGAAAGACAGTTACTCCATCGAAAAGGGGGAGAGATCGGAGGATTTGTGGCGACGAGAGAGACTCGCGGTTGGTGTGTTGCCTCCCATGTGCGAGGGTTTGTGATGTCTCTGATCGTGTTTTTGGGATCCTTAAGGGGGGCGGGGAGGGGGAGCAGCCCAAGTCGTGGTCCACATCGGCACAAACGACATAAGTAGGAAGAGAGAAAGGGATTTAAGGCAGAAATTCTGGGGGCTAGGATGGAAGCTTAGAGTTCGGACGAACAGAGGTGCTGTGTTTGGTGTGTTGCCCGTGCCACGTGCTAGTGACGCAAGGAATAGAGAGAGAGAGGAGTTGAACACGTGGCTACAGGGATGGTGCACGAGGGAGGCTTTTGGATTCTTTGATAATTGGGGCTGTTTCTGGGGTAGGTTGGATCTCCAAAAGCAGGATGGTCTTCATCTGAACCAGATGGGGACCAATATCCTTGGTGGGAAATTCGCTAAGGCTATTGGGATGAGTTCAATCTAATCCAGCATCGGGGTGGGAACCAAAATTGTAGTTCGAGTACAGAAATGGTTGAGAGTAGGGAGGTCCGAAATCAAGTTTCAGGGACGCAAGATGGCACCGACAAGCAAGACGTTGGTTTGAAGTGTGTCTACGTCAATGCCAGGAGCATCCGGGATAAGGTGGGTGAACTTGCAGCATGGGTTGGTACCTGGGACTTCGATGTTGTTGCCATTTCGGAGACATGGATAGAGCAGGGACAGGAATGGTTGCTGCAGGTTCCAGGATTTAGATGTTTCAGTAAGAACAGAGAAGATGGTAAAAGGCGGGGGGGGGGGGGGGGGGGGGGGGGGGAGGGGGTGTGTGAGGGGCATTGTTGGTCAAGGACATTATTACAGTTGCAGAAAGGATGTAGTATGGGATGAGGTAAGAAACAGAAAATTCCCGGTTGGGAATTTTCTCTAGGCCTCTGAATAGTTCCGGAGATGTAGCGGAAAGGATAGCAAAGATGATTCTCGATAGGAGTGAAAGAGAAAGGGTAGTTGTCATGGGGGACTTCAACTTTCTAAATATTGACCGGGGAAACCATCGTACGAGTACAATACATGGGTCAGTTTTTGTCCAGTGTGTGCAGGATAGCATCCTGACACAGTATGTAGACTGGCCAACAAGGGACGAAGCCACATTAAATTTGGTACTGGATAATGAGCCCGGCCAGGTGTTAGACTTGGACGTAGGTGAGCACTTTGATGATAGCGATCACAATTCTGTCATGCTTACTTTTGTGATAGAAAGGGATAGGTGTATACGTCTGGGCAAGAGTTACAGCTGTGGGAAAGGCAATTACGATGCGATTAGGCAAGATTTTGGAAGCATACGATGGGGGAAGAAACTGCAGGGGATGGGCAAATTAAAGATTTGGAGCTTATTCAAGGAAAAGCTTCGGTGTGTCCTAGAAAAGTATGTACCTGTCAGGCAGGAAGAATCTGTAGAGAGCGGGAGCCGTGGTTTACGAAGGAAGTGGAATCTCTGGTCAAGAGGAAGAAGAAGGCTGATGTGAGGATAAGATATGAAGGCTCAGTTATAGCGCTGGAGGGTTACAAGGTAGCCAGGAAAGACCTAAAGAGAGAGTTCAGAAGAACCAGGAGGAGACATGAGAAGTTGTTGTCGGATCAGGGTAAACCCTAAGGCTTTCTCTAGGTATTTAAGGAATAAAAGAATGACGAGAGTAAGAGTAGGGCCAATCAAGGATAGTAGTGGGAAGTTGTGTGTGGAGTCAGGGGAGAGAAGGGAAGCACTTAATAAATATTTTTCGACACTATTCACTGTGAAAACGACAATGTTGTCGAGGAGAATACTGAGACAGAGGCTACTAAACTAGGTGTGATTGAGGTTAACAAGGAAGAGGTACTAGATATCCTGCAGAGCGTGAAAATAGTTAGGTCGCCGGGCCAGATGGGATTTAACCTAGGATCCCCTGGGACGTCAGGGAGGAGATTGCCGAGCCTTTGGCATTGATCTTTAAATCGTCATTGTCTACAGGAATAGTGCCAGAAGACTGGAGGATAGAAAATGTGGTTCCCCTGTTCAAGAAGGGGAGTAGAGACAACCCAGATTATTATCAAACAGTGAGCCTTACTTCAGTTGTTGGTAAAGTGTTGGAAAAGGTTTTAACAGATATGACTTATAATCATCTAGAAAAGAATAATTTGATTAGGGATAGTCAGCACGGTTTTGTGAAGGGTTTGTCGTGCCTCACAAACCTTATTGAGTTCTTTGAGGAGGTGACTAAATTGGTAGATGAGCTTAAACCGGCTGATGCGGTGTATATGGATTTCAGCAAGGCATTCGATAAGGTTCCCCACAATAGGCTATTGTACAAAATGCAGAAGAATTGGATGTGGGAGATATAGCAGTTTGGATCAGTACTTGGCTTGCTGAAAGAAGACAGAGGGTGGTGTTTGATGGGAAATGTTCATACTGGAATCCAGTTACTAGTGGTGTACCTCAATGGTCGGTGTTGGGTCCACTGCTGTTCATATTTTTTATAAACGACTGGGATGAGGGCGTAGAAGGGTGGGTCAGTAAATTTGCAGACGGCACTAAGGTCGGTGGAGTTGTGGATAGAGACGAAGGATGTTGTAGGTTACAGAGAGAGATAGATAAGCCGCAGAACTGGTCTGAGCAGTGGCAAATGGAGTTTAATGCGGACAAGTGTGAGGTGATCCACTTTGGTCTGAGTAACCAGAATGTAAAGTACTGGGCTAATGGTAAGATTCTTGGTAATGTAGATGAGCAGAGAGATCTCGGTGTCGTGGTACAGAGTTCCTTGAAAGTTGCCACCCAGATTCACAGGGTTGTGAAGAAGGCATACAGTGTTTTACCTTTTATTAATAGAGGGATCGAGTTCCGGAACCATGAGGTTATGCTGCAGTTGTACAAAACCCTGGTGCGGCCGCAGTTGGAGTATTGTGTATAGTTCTGGTTACCGCATTATGAGAAGGATGTGGAAGCTTTGGAAAGGGTGCAGAGGAAGTCTACTGGGATGTTGCTTAATATGGAGGAAAAGTCTTACGAGGAAAGGCTGAGTGACTTGAGGCTGTTTTCATTAGAGAGAAGAGAGGTGACTTATTAGAGACATCGAAGATAATCAGAGGGTGAGACAGGGTGGACAGGGACAGCCTTTTTCCAAGTATGGTGACGGCGAGCACGAGGGGACGTAGCTTTAAATTGAGGGGTGATAGATATAGGACAGATGTCAGAGGTAGTTTCTTTACTCATAGAGTAGTAAGAGTATGGAATGCTTTGCCCGCAATGGTAGTATATTCGCCAACTTTAAGTATATTTACGTCGTAATTGGACAAGCATATGGACGTACATGGAATAGTGTCGGTAAGATGTGCTTCAGATTGGTATGACAGGTCGGCACAACATCGAAGGTTGGAGGGCCTGTACTGCGCTGTAATGTTGGATGTTCTATGTTATAAAACTGATCAAGCGATATTGTGAGCTTGATTAAAAAATAGTACAGTGTGATGAAAACAGGTGATGCCCTTCAAAAGTACAGCCACCGCAAGGGGAATCCTTAAAAATGAGGGGGAAAGAATGGCCTTGAAATATCCTTGGCAGATACTTTTAAGGAAAGGCCACAAGGTATTTTATCAGATAGAGTTAGAGTAGGAGGGTTCTCAGATAAATAGGGGGGGCCTGTTCGAAACCAAAGGAACAATCTGTACATGGAGCCAGAGGAAGTAGGTGATATCTTCAATGAATACTTCCCATCTGTATTCACATCGGAGAAAGGCATTGTAGCCAGGGTTTTCAGTCGGGATGGTGAGGTTCTGGAACATGTTAAGATCAACAAGGAGGAGGTATTAAATGATTCCACTGGTTTAAAGGTGGAGAAATCCCCAATGCCCCATGAATTGTCTGCCGGCAGCAATGGGAGGTTGCGAAGGCCCTGGTGATATATTTAAAACCTTGCTGGCCACAGGTTTGGTGCCACATGACTGGAGGACAGCTAATATGGTTCCTTTGCTCAAGAAGAGCAGCAGGGATAGGCCAGGTAATTACAGAGCAGATATCCTGACAGCAATGGGAGGGAAAGTATTGGAAACAATTCTGAGGATGAATCAACACATGCACAGGCAAGGATGAAATCGGCTGACTCATCACGGATTTGCCAGAGGAAGATAGTGTCTGTGGAATTCAGTGGATTCTTTTGAAATGGTGTCTGAATATATTGATGAGGCCAGTGCAGATGATGTGGTTTACATGTACTTGAATAAGGCCTTTGGCAAGATCAAACATGAAAGGCTGGTCCAAAACGAAAGAGCCTATGGGATCCAAGGAAAGTTGGTAAATTAGGTACAAAATTGGTGGATAAACTTCTTTTTGTTTGAAATTCTTTCACCAGCGGGTGTACCACAGAGGTCCGTGCAGGAACCATTGCTGGCCATTCTGTGGAATAATAAAGTTAGATTTGAAAGCAGAAGGTATCATTAGTCGGTTTGAAGATGTAATTAAACTTGTGGATGTTGTTCACAGTGAGGTGGATAGTCTCAAGCTACAGTCCAATGTCGATCAAATGATAATCTGAGCAGCGTTTAGTACTGATCAATGTCTTATCCTGCGGGAGGTATGATACGCGAAGGACAGACATAATGTATGGTTGGTCCTTGTGGAAAACTGAGGAACACAGGGACCATAGTGGACAAATCCCTAGATCCATGAATGTGACAGCACAGGGAAACAGGGTGGGGACTGAACTGGCAGTGGGAGGGGGACCTATATCTTGGTGGGCAAAATTGCTCAAGCTGCTCCAGAGGATATAAACTAGTCTGGCAGGGTGTTGGACCTTAAATAGCCATAAGACCAGAAATAAGTTTGAGGCTGGAACACAAGGTAAAGAGAGCAATTTCAACAGACAAGACAGGCAAGAACATAACAGGGAATGGAGAAAAATCGATGATTAAACTGCATTTATTTCAACGCAAGGGGCCTGACTGCTAAGGAAGTTGAACTCAGGGTATGGATTGGAACATGGGAATGGGATATTTTAGTTATTACAGAAACACAGCTGAGGGAGGGTCGGGACTGGCTGCTCATTGTTTCAAGGCTGCATGATGCATCAAAGCGGAGGCAAGGGAGGACACTAGATGTTGGGTTTTGATTGTATGAATCAGCCCAGCAGTACTGAGAGAGATATTCGCGTGGGATCGGCCAGTGAAGCAATGTTAGTGGAACTGAGAAATAAGACTTTGATACGATTGTACTGCTGAACCCGAATAATCAGTGGCAGATGGAGGAACAAATTTATCAGGAAAACTGAAATATCAATCATAATAATAAGGCTGTTAGGTTAGATTAGATTCTCTCCAATGTGGAAAGAGGTCATATCAGCCTAACAAGTCCACACCTACCCTCTAAAGAGCAACCCACCCAAACCTATTCCCCTTTATCTATCCCTAACACTGGACAAGTTTCCTGATCTGCACATTTTTGGACTGTGATAGGAAACCCATGCAGATGCGCGGAGAATGTGCAAAACTCCAAACAGGCAGCCACCTGAGGCTGAAATTGAACCTGGGTTGTTGAACGCTGTAAGAGAGCAGCGCTAGCCACTGATCCACCGTGCTGCCGCCTGCTAGGTAGGGTTTTTTGACTTTCCTAATCTCGACTAGGTAGGCCAGTGTTCAGTGTTTGTAAGGGAGGAATTTGGGAATTGCGTTCCAGAAAACTCCCAATCATTATTAAAATTGCCTAAAAAGAGAAAGAGGCAAAACCTGACCTCCCCTTGGGAAACAAGATAGGGAAAGGGACTGAGGTGTTAGTGGGAAAGCATTTTGCCAAAGTGACCACAACTCTATAAGTGTGAAAATAACGATGGAAAAGGACAGGCCTGGTCAACAAGTTCAAGGCATAAAATGGATCCGATCAATCAAGATAGTATGAGCCAGGAAATTTCAAAACGTGGTTGAGGTGTCTACTTGCAAGGAAAGGGAAGTCTAGCAATTGAGAATATTTTAAAAGTGAGACAAATTGAGCATTCAACACCAGCATGTTCCTGTCTGTACGCAGGTCACAGATGACAGCATTAGGAAATACTGGTCGTTTATTGAGGGTTTTGTCAAGGAAAAGGGGGCACATGTCAGGTATAGACAGCTGGATCAAAGGAATCCATGGCGACCACAGGGGCTGGAGGATGGAAATCAGAAACAGGACCACATATGGGGCCCTAAAAATCAATGAAGCCATCGATGTGTGGAACTGCAGGATATAGCTAAGATCCTAAACAAAATATTTTCACTCCAGAACTTATTGTGCAGGAAGACTAGGGAACTAAGGGAACTAAAGAGAACGACATTGCACCACAATTGGTGTACTCTGTGCAATTCCAGTCTCCCTGCTCTCGGAAGGATGTTGTGAAATCTGAAAGGCCTCAGAGAAGATCATCAACGTGTTGTCAGGTTTATTGAAGAGTAAGCTGGGGCTATTTTCCCTGAAGCGTCGGAGACTGAGGGGTGACCCCACAGTGGTTTATAGAAACATGAGGGACATGGATTGTATGAACATTCAAGGTCCTTTCCCAGGGGTTGTGGAGTCCAAAACAAGAGGGCAGAAGTTTAAGAGAGACTTAAGGGACAGCTTTTTCAAGCACATGGTGATGCATGTATGGAATGAGCTGAGAGAAAAAGTAACGGAGAGTGATACTATGACAAAATGTAAAAGGTATCTGGATAGGTATATGAATAATAAGGGTTTAGAGGTACATGGCCAAATGCTGGTAAATGGGACATATTTTTTAGATATTCTGGTCATCGTGGACGAGTTAGACCGAAGTGTCTGTTTCCATGTGATGCATCTCTATGACTTGAAAAGTGTGTGTGTTCTTGAAGAGGTGGTGCGAGAGGTTTTAAACACAAAGGTATGGTAAGCCCCAGGACCTGATTAAGTGTACAATAGAACATTGTGGAATGCTGGCAACAAATCGTGGAGCCATGAGCAAAGGTATTTGTACCATTGACAGCCATGTGCGATGTGCTGGAACCTGGAGGGTGGCATAGTGGACAGTGAAGAAAGTTTGCTAAGATTACAAAGGGATCTTGATGATGTGGGTGAATGGGCTGAAAAACTATGGATGGAATTCAATCTGAATAAATGTGAAGTAATGTTATTGGTAAAACGAACAAAAGGGTAGAGCTTATACAATTAATGTTAGGGCTCGGTTAGTGTTTTAAAAAAGAGAGACCCCCGGGTTCAAGTACATAATTCTTGAAGCTTGCATCACAGGATGGATAAGGCAGTGCTTGGCATGCTTGACTATTGTTCAGTCCATTGAGTGTAGGATTTGGGGCGTTATGTTGAGATTGTACAGACATTGGTGAGGCCTTTTCTGCAGTACTCTGTCCAGTTCTGATCGCCCAGTTATAGGAAAGATATTATTAAGCTGCAGAGCGTTCAGAAGAGATTTACCAGGACGTTGCTGGGTATGGAAGGCTTGAGTTATGAAAAATGGCTGGATAGGTTGAGACCTTTTCACTGGAGCCTGGAGATTGAGTCGTGACCTTATAGAAGTTTATGTTAAAGAATTAGTGATATAGATAGATTTAATGGCAGTTGTCTTTTCCCCAGGATGGGGGAGTCTCAAGAGAAGGCAAAATATTTTTAATGTTAGAATAGGGAGATGTTCAAAAACAATTATAGCGTTTAAAAGACATTTGGACAAGTACGGAATAGGAAAGGGTAGGAAGGATATGGGACAGCAACAGGCAGCTGGGACAAGCTTAGTTTTAGATTATAGTTGGTATCATCCGAAGTACATTTCCATGCTGTGTGACTCTATGGAACGAAAGAGCAAGTAGTCCAATGTCGATGGTGGGTACGTTCTGGAAGTGATCCTGCCAGACAGGAGTTCATTCATTTGAAAATGCAAGGATTGTTGCAAGATAATGTGCCCAGCTTTGTGCATACAAATTCAGGTCTCACAAACTTGATTGCTTTTGCTGAAGTGGTGACCAAACATTGTCTACATTCATATCAGCAAGGTCTTTGACAGGATTTAGCATGATATAGTGGTTCATAAGGTTAGATCACATCTGATCACGGAGAGCTGGCAAACTGGGTACAAAATTAGCTTGACAGTATGAGACAGAAGGTGGTGGCAGAGGGTTGTTGTTCAGTCTGGAGGCATGTGACCAGCAGTGTGCTATAAGAATCGGAGCTGGGTAAACTGATTTACATCACCTACGTAAAGGATTTGGTTGTGAATATAGGAGCCATTATTAGTAATTTTGTAGATGATCAAATTAATGGTAGAGTGGGCAGTGAATATGATGTTCAAAGGGAATCGTGAACAAGGGGCCAGTGGACCAAGGAATGCAAGATGGAGTTGAAGTATGGTGATGGATTTTGTTTCGACAAACCTGGGAGAACTAACACAGTTAATGGTAGGGTCCTGGGCAGTGTTGCCGAACAGAGAGAGACCAAGTGGTGCAGTTACATTGTACCTTGGAAGTGGCATCAAGTTTCGACAGGGTGGTGAAAGCGGCATTTGGCACACTTACTATCATTATCCAGAGTTTTCATACATGAGTTGGAGATATTTGTAACACTGTCTTAAATATTTCCCTTGGGCAGAGGAGTCTACGGATTGACCTTTTAAATGGTTATAAAACCATCTGGGGCCTTAGGAAGGTGAAACGCCCAGGGCAGGTGAGTCCAAAATTGAAGTTATAAACGTGAGGTGAGAGAGCAAGGATGGAAAGAAGGAGCTGAGGGTCAACATTATCCACAGAGAATGGTGCATAGGTGGAAGGGATTGTCAGAGGAAATGGGAGAAACATGTACAATTACAACATGGAAAAGGCATAGGAAAGGTACATGGAGAGGAGAAGGTTTGAAGAGATATGGGTCAAACACAGGCAAATGTGACACATTTAAAATATGAGTCGTGGTCAGCATTGATGAGTTGGACCGAAGGTTCTGTTTCCATGCTGCATGACTCTGTAACCAGTTAAAGAGGAGGAGACTACTGAGATAAGGCATGTTGCAGACACTGAAGCAAGTTGCAGCGATAGGATTGGTTGTCTGAAATATAGTACGTTTCAAATATATGGAGGAACTGTAGGGAGGGGAGGAGGTTTCAGAGATAGCAACTGTTATAGAACTTAAAACTTATTGAAGACAGTGGTCACCAAGAAATGTTATAGATACAGTGTTGCAGAGTAGTGAGTCTTAGTCAAACAGAACTTAGAGTAGAGGTGGTGATTGAGCCTGGGGTTTGTCTGTACTGTGCTCTCCCTTCAGCACTGTATCTATGCCATGTCTTGTTAAGCGATGTTTGGAGCCAGCTCATTGCTCTCTGCTCTGTGCACAGTGAGTGATCTTACCTCACTGAAGGATATATTGAAGGCTCCAGATCACCCTCCCCTAAGTCTCTCTGGCAAACCAACCATCTTTAATGAGGCGATGGACAAGACACCCAGAAGGTGGGAAGTCTAATGAGTCTGGAACTTCCTGAGTTCCTACAGGAGACAGAGAAATAGGCAGAATGGGAAGTTAAACTGATGCAGTGAGGGTTACACATGGAGAATGGCATTGAGTCCCACAAAGATCTGGAAAATCCCATTTTCGATTACTGGCCTGTGCTGATGCGTTTCTCTTCAGTGGAGAATTCTGTTGGCTTAGGATCTGGAGTAGCTGCAAGAGCAAGAGGTGCTGACAGAGGCAGCATTAAATCCACACAGTGAGGGATACCACATGGAGAGATACTGAGTGATACAACCGGAGTGCAGGACGATTTCAGAATCAAACGATTGTGACATAAGAACGGCTTTAGCTTCATGATATACTGGTATTAGTGCGCAGGAATAAGCAACCAGTGAGCAGGCGAAGTGATAGCCTAGTGGTATTATTGTGAGAGCATGTTTCCCAAAACCTCAGCTAATGTTCAGGGGAGGCAGATTTGAATCCCACCATCAGAAATGGGGGGAATTCGAAATCGATAGTTCTAAACATAGTAATTAACAATCCACAAATAAGTATGACACAATTGCTGATGTACAAAAAATCCAAACACTTGTTCGTTAGAGAAAAATGTCTGCGCATCCTCACGTTGTCTGCACGACATACCCACAGCAAAGTGTTTGCCTCTCAATTACCCTTTGAAATAGCCGAGCAAGCTATTCAGCTCAAGAGAAGCTAGAGCTGGGCAAGAAAGGCTGGTCAGTCAGTGACACCCAAATCCCATACCTGATTTTAAAAAATAACCCATTTGTATCCTGGCTAATCATGTCGGTAGGTTTATGGTCAGGGTATTAAACTGACAAAGATGATGCAGGGACAAGGACAGGGTTCAGGTGAAAGGAGCTTTCCAAATCCAAAGAGAAAAGGTGAAGCATCGGAACAGCATGGGATTGTGGCTGAAGACAAGCAGAAAGGAACAGGATGGGGCAGAGTTTAACTAAAACATTACATCAGCCAATAGGTTTGTGACAGGAACTTGTGGGAAAGAATAAATTATATTTTTTTTGGAATGGACCATGTCTCGTCAATATGATAGATGGATTTGCGAAACAGAGATAAAAGAGATTTAGACACCAGGGAGACGTGGCTACAGGGCGAACATAAATATTCAATGGTTCACAACCTTGCGGAAATTCAGGCAAAATGGGTAATGCTAACAATAATGGATAATAAAGGCATGACAGAGAAAGCATTTGGCCGCAGATCACGCAGTAGACTCAGGCTGAATGTAAATTTTAGCTACTACTTGCAAGGACACAAGCAACAGGACAGTTTCAAGCCACCTAACAGCATTACATTGTTCAGCACTACATTAAACAGGAACTCATCAGAATTTTATTAACAAAGGTGTTGTGATAATTTTGGGAAACCTCAATATTCGCATTATCTGGGCAACCACACTGACAAGAGTGATATTTGAAGAGGAGTTCGGAGATTTATTTTTCAGTGTTTCGTTGAATAACACATTGTGCAACAGGCTAGAGATGTAACTGTCTCAGATCGACCGTTGGGTGATGAAACTTAGTGAATGAGTAATGTCACCTGAAGAGATCTTCCGGGAAATTGCGATATAGAGCAGTCTAAAGGAATATAAAGATTTAAAGTGAATCACAGAGAGGACAAGCTACAACTAGAAACAAAAATAGCCAATTACATAAGTTTGAGAGGAAAACTGACCAAGGTATAGAACATAGAACCTTACAGCGCACAACAGGCCCTTCGGCCCTCGACGTTGCACCGCCCTGTCATACTAATCTGAAGCCCACCCCACCTACACTAATTCTTGTAAGTCCATATGCCTGTCCAATGACGACTTAAATGCACTTACACTTGGCGAAACTACTACCGATGCAGGCAAAGCATTCCATACCCGTACTACTCTCTGAGTAAAGAAACTACCTCTAACATCTGTCTTACACCTATCTCCCCTCACTTCAATGTTGTATCCCCTCCTGTTTGCTGTCTCCATACTTGGAAAAAGGTTCTCCATGTCCACACTATCTATCCCTCTGATTATCTTGTATGTCTCTATTAAGTCACCTCTTAACCTACTTCTCTCTAACGAGAACAGCGTCAAGGCCCTCAGTCTTTCCTCGTAAGACATTCCTTCCACACCAGGCAACATCCTAGTAAAACTCCTCTGCACCCAAAGCATCGACATCCTTCGTATAATGCGGTGACCAGAACTGTACACAATACTCCGAGTGTGGCTGCACCAGAGCTTTGTACAGCTGCAGCGTAACCTCCTGATTCTGGAACTCAATTCCTCTATTAATAAAGGCCAAAACACTGTATGACTTCTTAACAACCCTGTCAATCTGTGTGGCAACTTTCAGAGATCTATGTACATGAACACCCAGATCTCTCTGCTCATCTGCACTCCCAAGAATCTTACCATTCGCCCAATAGTTCGCATTACTCCGTCCAAAGTGTATCACCTCACAATTGTCCACACTAAACTCCATTTGCCACCTCTCAGCCCGGCCCTGCAGCTTATCTATGTCTCTCTGCAACCTACTACATCGTTAGTCACTATCCACAACTCCACCGACCATAGTGTCGTCCGAAAATTTACTTACACACCCTTCTAAGCTCTCATCCAGGTCATTTATACAAATGACGAACAGTAGTGGACCCAACAACGACCCTTGCGGTACGCTGCTAGTAACTGGACACTAAGATGAACATGTTCCATCAGCTACAACCCTCTGTTTTCTTTCAGTAAACCAATTACTGATCCAAACTGCTATGTCTCCCACAATCCCATTCCTTCGCATTTGTATAATAGCCTACTGTGTGGAACCTTAACGAACGCCTTGCTGAAATCCATATACACCACATCAACTGGTTTACTCTCATCTACCTGTTTGGCCACTTTGTCAAAAAACTCAATAAGATTCTTCCTATTGATCAACAATGATTTTATGGTGGCCTCACCAATGTCCTGTACAGCCACAACATGATATCTGAACTCCTACTCTCAATGCTCTGACCAATGAAGGTAACCATCCCAAACGCCTGCTTCACCAGCCTGTCTACCTGTGACACCATTTTAAAGAAATGTGCAACAACATCCCTGGGCCTCTGATTGACAACACTACCGAGGGCCCGAACATTCACAGTACAAGTCCAGTCCTGGTTTGTTTCACCAAAATGGATCACTTCACATGAATCTAATTAAAGTCTATCTGCAATTCTTCAGCTCATAATCCCAATAATTAGCCCTGTTTTATCATAGATAACTTTCTTCACTGTCTACTTTCCCACCAATTTCAGTGTCACCCAAAAAACGTACTTACCAGAAAACCAATAATCCGATCCAAACCATTTATCGAAATGACAACAACAGTCGACCTACGACACCCCTCGTCACATGCCACCAGTCAGAAAAACAACATGTCTCCCATCATCCTCTGTCTCCAACCATCAAGCCAATTTTGTGTCCAGTTGACTAGCTCCTCCTGAATGCAATTTCCTTTTAGACTGATCTGAGCTTTTTACCCAGTTTACCATACGGAACGTAGAACACAGAACAGTACAGCACAAAATCCTTAAGTCATGATGCCATGCCAATCATTTGTATGACCGCAAGATCAAACTAACCAACATATCATTCAATTTAGTATAATCCATGTGCCTATCCAGAAGTATATTAAATGTCCATGATACATCTAGTTTTACTGCTACCGCTGGCAGTGCATTTCACTCACCCAGCACTCATTGTTCCATGATCTGAGCTTATTACCAAGTCTACCATACGGAACGTAGAATACAGAACAGTGCAGCACAAGACCCTTCGGCCATGATGTCATGCAAACCTTTTATCCGACTGTAATATCAAACTAACGTACGTACCCTTCAATTTATCATCTTCTATGTGCCTATCCAAGAGTCTACTAAATGTCCCAAATGCATCTAATTTTAATGCCACAGCTGGCCGTGTATTCCATTTATGCCACCCGAAAAAGAAGTCTCGCACTATTCACTCTATCTATGCCTCACACCATCTGGCTCACCTCGACCAAATCGTCACTCAACCTTTTTCACTCCAATGAGAAATGCATTAGCTCCCTCAAACTTTCTTCACGAGTCATGCTCTCCAATACAGGCAGCATCCTCGTAAATCTCCTTTTTATCCTGTCTAAAGCTTCCACATCCTTCCAGTAATGAAGGGACCAAAACTGAACACAATCTTCAAAGTGGGGTCTAACCTGGGCCGCATAGAGCTGCAGCATAACTTCACGGCTTTAAAACTCAATCCCCCAGCTCAGGAAAGCCAACACAACATATTCCTTCTTAACAATCCTATCAGCTTGGGTGGCAAATTTGAGGGATCTATGGAAAAGGAACCAAGATCCCTCTGTTACTCCACAATGCCAACAATCCCGCCTTTCTCCTTCTATTCTGAAATCAAGTTCGACCTTCTGAAATGAATCACTTCACACTTTTCCAGATTGAACTCCATCTGCCATTTCTCAGCCCAGCTCTGCCTCCTGTAAATGTCCCATTGCAACCTACAACAGACCTCCACACTATCCATCACTTCACCAACATTCGTGTCATTGGCAAACTTACTAACCCACTCTTCCACTCCCACATCCAAGTCATTTATAAAAATCACAAAGAGCATAGGTCCTGAAACCGATCCCTGCAAAATACCACAGGTGACCGAGCTCGAGGCTGAATGCTTTCCATCTATCATCACACTCTGTCTTCTGTGGGCCAGGATTTTTGTATGCAAATAGACAGGCTTCCTGTATCCCATGCCAACGTGCTTTCTGAATGAGCCATAAACATGTTTGGTCACATTCTCGAAGGATTCGATAAGATTTGTGAAGCATGAACTGCCCCTGACAATGCCATGCTCGACTATCTCTAATCAAACTATATTTTTTCAATGAATCATAAATCCTGTCTCTCAGAGTCCTCACCAATAATCTGTACACCACAGACATAAAACTGAAAGGTCTGTAATTTCTAAGATTATCCCTATTCCATTTCCTGAGCAAGGGAATAACATTTGCCACCCTCCAATCATCTGGTACGACTCCAGTGGACAGTGACGATGCAAAGGCCATCGCCAAAGGCGCACCGATCTCTTTCCTCGCATCCTGAAGTAACGTTGGGTATATCCCATCTGGTGCACCAGTCTTATCTATCCTTATGGTTTTCAAAATTCTCAGCACATGCTCCGTCTTAATATCAACTTGTTCACATATATCAGCCTGTTTCACACTGTCCTCATAAAAGACAAGATCCCTCTCAGTATTTATTTATTAGGAACTCGCCTACCTCCTCCAACTCCAGGCACAAGCTCCCTCTACTATCCCTTATCAGCCCTATCCTCACTCTAGCTATCCTCTTGTTCCTCACGTAAGTGGAGACTGTCTTATGCTTTTCCTTAATGCTTCCCAACAAAGCTTTTCCATGCCCCCTTCTAGTTTTCCTAAGTCCAGTCTTCAGTTCCTCCCTGGCTACCGTCAGAGAATACTAACAGTGTGGAAACAGAGCATTAGGCCCAAACACTTCCATACCAACGCACCAAAGACTATCCCATCCAGATCCATTCCCTCAACCGATTACTCTCAATTTCCCCACTAAAGGGCCAATCCTACACATCCCTGAACACTATGGGTAATCTAGCATGGCTGAGTCACGTAATCTGCACATCTATGAGCTGTCAATCGAAAGTGGAGAACCGGGAAGAAACACACACAGACGGTGTGAGAACGTGCAAACTCCACATACAGTCGCCTGGGGCTGGAATCAAAACCGGTTCCCGGGTGCTATGAGGCAGCAGTGTTAACCACTGAACCATTATGCCACCCCATGTAACCCTGTAGATGTCTATCAGATCCTTGCTTCATCAAACTCAAGGAAGCGTATTTCTTCCTCTTGACTAGATGTTCTACATCACTTGGAAACTTATCGAATGCTTTGATGGAGTCCATGTGGACAACATTGACTGCTCTACCTTTATTTATCTTTTGGTAACCTCCTCATTCCTGATGAAGGGCTCTGGCCAGAAATGTCGATTTTCCTGCTCCTCGAATGCTGCCTGGCCCCTTGTGCTTTTTCAGCAACACACTTTCAACTCTGATCTCCAGCATCTGCAGACCTCACTGTCGCCACCTCCTTGAAGAGTCAATCCGGTTTGTAAAACATGATTTTTCATTCACAACACCAAGCTGACTCTCTTTAATCAACCCTTGCCTTCCAAACATGCGTCGCTCCTTTCTCTCAGAATCTCATCCAAAATCCTCCCTATCACTGGCGTCACTGGGCAGTAATTTCCTGTTTTTTTCCCTATAGCCCTGAAGTGATGGAACAGTATTAGTCACCCTCCAGTCTTCTGGCATATCATTGCGTCTGTTGATAAAGTAAATATCTCTGCTAGGGACACTGGCTTCCCACAATGTTCTCGGACCGACCCAATGAGCTACTGACGATTGATCTAACTTTACTTGTTTTAAGATTCCAGCACTTTCTCGTCTCTGTTGAGGATTGTTTCCAAGACATCACTATTTATTTCCCCATGTTCCCGAGCTTTCATGTCTTTCTCCACAGTAAACACAGACAAGACTATTTTGTCTAATATCTCACCCATCCCCCCTGGCTTCACATATACGCGACCTTCTTGATCTTTGAGGGGCCCTTTCTCTGTCAGGTTACTCTTTAGCCCTTATTGAACCTTGTATAAAGGCCTTCAGAAATTTCAAATAATCCATATCCTTCGTACCACCGCACAATTCCTACACTCTTATCTGTTCTGGCATTTATATTCACACCAACAAATAAAATCCAATAGGCTCAAAAACAAATTCTCTTGTATAAAATGTGTTAATATCGGTCCAGTTATTGTATATTGACATATACTTTTCAACAAATTTCAGCATGCTCCCGACTTACTGTCAGGCTAACAGTAATTGGTTTCAGACTGTCAGCTGAAAGGGTTGTGGGAGTTCTTCCTTATCAACCTGAAAAAGGTAGCTTACAGAGTTAGCAGGTAATAGAGAAAGCAAATCAAATGCTGCCAATCATTACAAAGGGAACAAAGTCTAAAAATAGGGAGATATTACTAAAACGATGTAAGGTATATGTCAGACCACACCTAGAATATTATGATCAGTCTGATTGCCCAAGGAAAACTATTGTCGCTTTGGAAGCAGGCCAGAGAAGGTTCACTCAGCTGATCCTGGGAATGGGGAGAATTTCCTATGAGAAGAGGTGGAGTAGATTGAGGTTGAACCCATTGACGTTCAGAAAAACATGAGAGAGAAATTGAATGAATCATTCAAGATTCTGAGGGGCTTTGCCAGGTTAAATGCTGGGAAGTTAGAAAACAGAACAGTACAACACTGCAATAGGACCTTCAGCCCACCATGTCTGTGCCGACAACGATGCTCTTCTCAAAACGTACCATCTGCCTGCACATGGTCCATATCCCTCTATTCTCTACCTGTTCATGTGTCTGTCCAAATACAAAATCAAAGTTTTGCTCATATTTCTGCTTCTCCAGCCTCCCTCAGTATCTTCAACTGTCTACATTTTAAAAAAAAACCTGCCTCACACATCTCGTTTAAACTTCTTCTTTCTCACCTTAAACCGATGGGCTCAAGTATATGAAACTTGCACATTGGTAAAGAGATTCTGACTATCCACATGATCTATCCCTCTCCCAATGTTATATCCCTGTACCTGGTCGCCTGTCAGCCTCTGATATTCTCACAAAGCAATCCAACTTTGTTTAATTTTCTCTTACACCCAAGACACACTTAAAAACCCTAACACAGGCATCGATGTAAGAAAACCTTTTTGCGCCCTCTCCAAAGGCTCCACATCCCTCCTATTGTGTGGAGATGAGAACTGCACACAGTGCTCCAAATGCTGCCAAACAAACATTTTATACAATTACAACATCAGATACAAACCACTATACCCAACATTGTGACTGATGAAGGCCAGTGTTCTATTTGCTTTCTTTCCCATCTGAAATACTTCTGTTGCCATTTTCATGGAGTTACTGACTTGCACCAAGATCCTTCTACATATCCATGTCCCTCAGTATGATAATTTTCTTCTTGCATTTACGATGAACTCACAATTGTCCAGATTAAACTCAATTTGCCATTTCCCTGCTCACCTTTCCAACTGATCAGTAACCTCCTGCAACCTTGGATATGCTTGGTCATTAACCCCAACTACACTAATTTTCATGTCATCTGCAATAGTTATCTTTGTCACTCCTTTTCATTTCAATTGTATGAGAATTTACAACCAGAGGGCATAAAGTCCCAGCAAGGGCTCACTCATTCAAAACGGAGATGAGGAAGAATATCTTAGGATCGTGACTGTGTGGGAATTTCTGACTGTAGAGGACTGTCGAGGCTGGATCATTAAGAATATTTATAGCAGAGATGGTCAGGTTTTAATTAATCAGTAAAACAAGAGTTTTGTGGGAAAGGCAGGAAAGTAGAGTTGAAGATCTCAGATCAGACATGGTCTCATTGAAGGACAGAATATACTCAATGGGCCAAATAGCCTAATTCCGCTCCTCCATCCCATGGTCTGAACTCAAACTCAGTTTCTACGTTATAACGTTATGGGTCTCAAAATTCCTTTATAATCAGATACACTATACCGTTGGTCACATGCCCCCAGTCAGAAAAACAACAGGTCTCCCATCACCTTGTGTCTCCTACCATCAAGCCAATTTTTTATCCAATTGAGTAGGTCCTCCTGAATGCCATATCCTTTTACACTGATCTGAACTCCTTACCAAGTTTACCATATGGAACGTAGAACATAGAACAATACAGCACAACACCCTTCAGCCCTTGATGTCATGCCAACCAGTTATCCTACTGTAACATCAAACTAACCTACATACCCTTCAGTTTACTATCATCGATGTGCCTATCCAAGAGTCTATTAAATGCCCATAACGTATCTACATTTACTACCACCGCTAGCAGTGCATTACACCCACACACAACTCTCTTTGTAAAGAACCTATCTCTGAAATCTCCCCTTAACCATCCTCAAATCACCTTAAAATTATACCCCCTCATAATAGCCATTTCTGCCAGAGGAAAACAAAATCTCACTATTCATACTATCTGTGCCTCTCATCATCTTATTCATCCGCACCAAGTCGCCCCTCACCCTTCTTCACTCAATCCCTCAGGTAAGGAAAGCCAGCACAACGTATTCCTTCTTAACAATCCTGTCATCTTGCATGGTAACTTTATGGGATATATGGACTTGGAATTCAAGATCCCTCTGTTGCTCCACACTGTCACGAATCCTGTCTTTCACTCTATAATCTGCATTCAAGTTCGAAATTCCAAAATGAATCACTTCTCATTTTTCCAGATTAAACTCCATCTGCCACTTCTCAGACAAGTTCTGAATCCTAGCATTGTCCCGTTGCAACCTACAGCAGTAGTATTCATTAAGGACCTCCAAAACCTCGTCACCCAACAAACAAAATCCAACAAAAACAAATTGTATTTTATAAAATGTGTTTCGAAGGGTGCAGTTATTGTATATTTACATATCCTTTCCAACACATTTCAGCATGTTCCTGACTTACTATCAGGCTAACAGTAATTGGTTTCAAACTGTCAACTGAAAGGGATGTGGGAGTTCTTACTTTTCAACCTGAAAAAGATAGCTTACAGTGTTAGCAGATAATAGAGAAGGCAAATTAAATGCTGCCATTGTTAAAAAGGAAATGGAGTCTAAAATCAGGGAGATCTTACTCAAATCTTGCTGAAATTATACAAGATACGAGAGAGACCACACCTAGAATATTATGAACAGTGTGAGTGCCCGAAGGAAATATATTCTTGCATTGGAGGCAGGCCAGAGAAGGTTCACTGGGCTGGTTCTAGGAATGGATGGATTTTCTACTGAGAAGAAGAGGAGTAGATTGAATTTGAACCCATTGAAGATTGGAAACATTGGTGAGAAATGGAAAGAAATATCCAAGATTTTAAATGCTTTGATCGGGTAGATCCTGGAAAGTAAAATAATAGAAGAGTACAGCACAGATATAGGCCCTTCGACCCACCATGGCTGTGCTGCCCATAATGCTATTCTCTACTCATAACATCTGCCTACACCTGTTCCATATCCCTCCATTCTCTACCTGTTCACACGTCTGTCTAAATGTCACTTCAAAACTTTACACCAGAATTTGAAATTTACACATTGGACAAGACATTCTGACTATCCACATTATCTGTCCCTGCCCTAATGTTATATTCCTGTACCGAGTAGCCTGTCAGCCTCTGACACTGTCACAAATCCAACTTTGTTTAATTTCCTGTTACACCTAACACACCCTTAAAAACCCAAACACAGGCAATGAGCTGATGAACCCCTTTTTTTATTCCTTCTCCAAAGCCTCCACATCCTTCCTATTGTGAGGAGATGAGAACTGCACACAGTACTCCAAATGTGGCCAAAGAGAAGCTTTATACAATTACAACATCAGATGCAAACCACTGTACCCAACATTGTGACCGATGAAGGACAGTGTTCCATTTGCTTTCTTTCCCATCTGAAACACTTCTGTTGCCATTTTCAGGGAGTTACTGGCTTGCACCAAGATCCTTCAATACATTACGAATTAACAGGGTTTCTGAGGTAACTTCCAGCAGCAAAAATCCTCAACTGAGAATCTGGGAAAATTTCACGGAGTATGGTCAGTTGGAGCAAAAGTAAGGAAGTCGTTCGTTTCTGCAGTGTTTCACAATACTACCTTTCCCGTGTGCAGTCGAACACACGAAATGATTGTGCCACAGAGTGCGACGGCAAGCTCCGCTAAAAAGTAATCCTTTAAATCCGGTGTAAGCAACACGACGGTATTGGGCGCACACCGGGTGGAAACAGATACTTCGGTGTATCTCGTCCATGCTCAACACACAGCCAAAATTAAACAAGTCCCGTTCCCCAGCATTTGGCCCCAATCCGTTTGAACCCATCCTACAGAAACTCATCCGATTACCTTTGCAATTTTCTGAGTGTAATAGCCCCCTCCACTTCCTCTGGTAGCTCATTCCAAACACGCACAACCTTCTGTGTGGGAAATGTGCCTCAGGTCATTTGTCAATTTCAGCTCAGTCACCTTAAACCTCAGCTCTCGAGTTTTCAACTCACCCCAACTTGGGTAAAACACGTAAATGCTCAGTTTACAACCCTTCCATAAGATCATGTCGCAGTCGTCCCAGCCTATTCCACCTCGCCCTACCGTCCAAACATTGACGACATCTTTGTTTATATTTTGTCATCAATTTCACGTGTCTTTTCTTTTACGTTTTCAAGATGTCAATTACGCTGGACAACAACGAGCTTTTGGAAACAGAAAGGTGCAACGTCGAATGGCTTCAACTTTCAGTGCTGGATGCCAGTGAGCCGCAGCACGGCCGGTGGAGGCTTGTTTTTGTAGTGTAGTGGTCATCACGTTCGCCTAACACGGGAAGGATCCCCAGTTCGAGACTGGGCAGGAAACTGCTTTGTTCTTCAACTGCAGCCTTTAACATGGACAAGAACGGAGCTTTCTTGCTTGCTTTCCCATCTGCAAACCTGCCTTCGACTTTGCTTGAACAAATCTGCTCTCGTAGTGAAATGTAAGGCAATTCCATTTAATTACTGTGCAAAGCATTGTAAAGTTTTTCTCCAACCTGGTTCTGATCATATGCCATTCTGTTTGAGAGTGTAGTTCCCGCGTTCTGATCCTTCCACGAAAAGCAGTACCGCATTTGCATTCCTTGCGCAGGCGGCTCGGTCAAAGACAGAGAAGAAGCTGATGCGCTGGTGACACAGCGCACCACGGATTCCTGAACTTGTCTGTCTGTCAAATGTACCCCAAAGTCGTCTCTGAAAGGCCTCAATTGGAAGCTGTCTGCCGTTATTGAACGTGCGAGAATTGGCACCAGAGGTCCTGAGTCATGTTTTGGAGCAGTTCACACGTTAGTGGCTCATTCAATCAGCAACAGCAATGAAAGAAATTACACTCTTAGAGGAACCTTTGGACTTTCACCAGAGCTGCAACTGCCTCACTTCCCCACTCGCCCTCCCCGTTTACATTTCCCTGCTCGTCAGTGATTTAAAGAAAACCAAATGGATGCGATGTCATTCTGTAGCCTCTCTGTAGATTCCTCCGTTTCAGTTCCAACATGACTTAGGTCTCGGAGCGGACCGTAATACGAGCGACGCCACGAAAGCAACCCTGTTACCTCAGTCTGATAACAGGCCATTTGTTTGAAAAAAAATGGCCCTCTAAAGAGTAACCCACCCAAACACTTTTCCCGATCATATTTCTTCACATTTACTGCTGACTAATACACATATCCTGAACACAATGTGCAATTTAGCATGGCCAGCTCACCTAACCTGCACATCTTTGGATTGTGGGAGGACACCACAGCAAAGTCATTTCGACTTGGGGAGAACGTGCAAAGTCCTCACAGTCACCCGAGGAGGGTATTAAACCAATGTCCCTGGCGCTGTGAGGCAGCATTGCTAACCACTGAGGTACCATGTAATCTTATGCAATAAGTAAAATCAGTGAAAGATACGAAAAAACAAGTTTCAAATGAACACTCTCCGATATTGTCAAAGCATGTCAATCTTACATTCAATACGAATAATTGTATTGAAAACAAAAAAAACAAAATCCCAGCAATTCACGAATGAACAATAATTAAAAATTTAATTTGATCAAACGTCATAACAATATTTAGACGAATTGCAATTTTTAATAACAAATATAGGTAATTAGCTGACTAATGAATAATCACCCCCAGCCTGACCCTCACTGCCGTCAACACACCATCCCAGCCTGACCTCCACCGCCGATCCCACACAGCCAACAGCCTGACCCCGACCACCGTCCACATACTGCCCCCGGCCTGATGCTCACTGCCATACACACCACCCCCAGCCTGGCCATCACCGCCGTCCACATACCGCCCCCAGGCTTACCCACACCCCCGTTCAACAACGCCCCCAGCCTGAACCTCACCGCCGTCCACACACCGCCCACAGCCTGACCTTAACTCTATACAACAACATCCCCAGCCTGAATCTTAATTCTGTTCACACACCGCCCCAGCCTGACCATCACCGCACAACCACACACCGCCCCCTGCCTGAACCACACTGCTGTCCACACACCACCCCCTGCCTGACACTCACTGCCATCGACACTCTGCCCCCTGCCTGACACTCACTGCCATCCACAAACCACCTCAAACCTTATGGTCACCGCCATCCACACACTGCCCACAGCCTGACCCTCACTGCCGTCCTCACACCGCCCCCTGCCTGACACTCACTGCCGCCCAAACACTGCCTCCAGCCTGACACCCACTGCCGTCCAACACCCCCAGCCTGACTTTCACCGCCGTCCAACAACGCACCCAGCCTGAAACTCACCGCCATCTGCACACTGCCACAAGACTGACTCCCACCACCGTGCACCATCGCCCCCAGCCTGACCCTCACCATTGTCTACACACCGCCCCCAGCCTGACCCTCACTGCCATGCACACACCGTCCCCAGACTGACTTCATCGCCGTTCATGCACCGCCTCCAGCCTGAACCTCACTGCCGCGCACACACCGCCCCCAGCCTGACACTCACCCCTGTCCACACACCGCCCTCCAGCCTGACCCTCACCTCCGTCCACACACCGCCCCCAGCCTGACCCTCACCACCGTCGACACACTGCCCTCACCCTGATTCCTCCGCCGTCCAACATCACCCCCAGCCTGACCCTCACCGCCGTTCACAAACCACCCCCAACCCGAACCGAACGCCGTCCAACATCGCCCACAGCCGGACCCTCATCACCATCCACACACAGACACAAGCCAGTCCCTCACCGCCGTCCACACACTACCCCCAGCCTGACCCTCACATCCGTCCATCCACCTCCCCCAGCCTGTCCCTCACCACTGTCCAACTCCCCCAGCCTGTCCATCACCGGATTACAAAACCATCCCCAGCCTGAACCTCTCTGACCACACGACATCCCCAACCTGACCCTCACCACCGTCCATGCAACATCCCCAACCTGACCCTCACCACCGTCCACGCAACACCCCATCCTGACCCTCACCACTGCCCACACACCTCCCCCAGCCTGTCCCTCACCACCATTCAACACTGCTCCAAGCCTGACCCCCCACTGCGGTCCACACACTGCCCCCAGCCTGACCCTCACTGCCATCCTCACACCGCACCCAACCTGACCCTCACTGCCGTCCACACACCGGCCCCATCCTGACCCTTACAGCCATCCGCGCACCGCCACTAGATTGATCCCCACTGCCGTCCAACATCGCCCCTAGACTGACCCTCACTACCGCCCACATACCGCCTGCAGCCTGACCTCACCGCTCCCAGCCTGAACCTCACCGCCGTCCACACATCGTTCAACCCCACCCATAGCCTGACCCTCAATGCCGTCCGACACTGCCCCAGCCTGACTGTCTCCGCCGTCCACACACCATCCCCAGCCTGATTGTCACCGCCATCGACACACCGCCCCAGCCTGGCACTCACCACGGTTCAAAACCGCCCCCAGCCTGACCCCCATCGCCGTCCACACAACACCTGCAACCTGACCCTTACCACCATCCTCTCATTGCCATCCACTCACCGCTAGCAGCCTGAATCTCACCACCATCCACACACCGGCCCCAGCCTGACACTCAATGCTGTCCAACTCCTCCATGCTGATCCTCATTACCGTCCTCACACCACCCCCTGCCTGAGACTCACTGCCTCCACATACCGCCCACAATCATGACACTCACCGTAGTCCACACACCGCCTCCCGCCTGACCCTCGCCGCCGTTCAACATCACCCCCAACCTGACCCTCACCACCGTCCACACACCACTCCCAGCCTGAACCTAGCGCTGTCCAACCTCGCCCACTGCCGGACCCTCATCACCATCCACATTCGGACCCAAGCCTGTCCCTCATCGCCGTCCACACCCCGCCCCCAGCCTGATCCTCATATCTGTCCTGACAGCTCCCCAAGCCTGTCCCTCACCACTGTCCAACTCGGCCAGTCTGTCCATCACCGGAGTACAAAACTATCCCCAGCCTGAACCTCTATGCCATCCAAAACATCCCCAACCACACCCTCACCACCGTCTACACAGCGCCCCCAGCCTGACCCTCACCACTGACCACACACCGCCCCCAGCCTGACCCGCACCGCCGTCCACACACCGCCGCCAGCATGACCCTCACGACCGCCCACACACGGCCCCCAGCCTGTCCCTCAATACTGTTCAACACCGCCCCAGCCTGACCCCCACCGCCGTCCACAAACCGCCCGCAGCATGAATCTCACTGCCATCCACTCACAGCCACCAGCTTGAATCTCACCACCGTCCACACACCGCCCCCCGCCTGGACCTCACCGTTGTCCACATATCATCCCAAACTGACCCTCACTGCCGTTTAACACCACCCCCAAGCCTGACACTCACTGCTATTCAACACTGCCCCAGCCTACTCTCACCGCCATTCAACAGCACCCCCAGCCTGACCCTCACTGCCGTCTACACACCACCCCCAGCCTGACCCTCACTGCCGTCAACACACCGTCCCAGCCTGACCTTCACCGCCGACCCCACACCGCCAACAGCCTGACCCCGACCGCCGTCCACGTACTGCCCCCGGCCTGACGCTCACTGCCATAAACAAACGACCCCCAGCCTTGCCATCACCGCCGTCCACAAAACGCCCCCAGCCTTACCCTCACCCCCGTTCAACAACGTCCTCAGCCTGACCCTCGCCGCCATCCAAACACCGCCCCCAGCCTGAACCTCACCTCCGTCCACACACCGCCCCCAGCCTGACCTTAACGCTATACAACAACGTCCCCAGCCTGAATCTTAATTCTGTTCACACAGCGCCCCAGCCTGACCATCACCATACACCCACACACCACCCCCTGCCTGAATCACACTGCCGTCCATACGCCGCCCCCTGCATGACACTCACTGCCATCAACACACTGCCCCCTGCCTGACACTCACTACAGTCCACAAACCACTTCAAACCTTATGCTCACTGCCATCCACACACTGCCCCCAGACTGACCCTCACTGCCATCCTCACATCGCCCCCTGCCTGACACTCACTGCCGTCCACACACTGCCTCCAGCCTGACACCCACTGCCGTCCTACACTGCTCCCAGCCTGACCCTCACCACCGTCCACACACCACCCCCAGCCTGATCCTCATATCTGTCCTGACACCTCCCCCAGCCTGTACCTCACCACTGTCCAACTCCGCCAGTCTGTCTATCACCGGAGTATAAAACCGCCCCTAGCCTGAACCTCTATGCCATCCAAAACATCCCCAACCAGACCCTCGCCGCCTTCTACACAGAACCCCCAGCCTGACCCTCACCACTGCCCACACACCGCCGCCAGCCTGACCCGCACCGCCATCCACACACCGCCACCAGCATGACCCTCACGACCGACCACGCACGGCCCTCAGCCTGTCCCTCACTACCGTTCAACACCGCCCCAGCCTGACCCCCACCGCCGTCAACAAACCGCCCGTAGCCTGAATCTCACTGCCATCCACTCACCGCCACCAGCTTGTATCTCACCACCGTCCACACACCGCCCCCAGCATGACCCTCACCATCATCCACACACCATCCCCAGCCTGTCCCTCACTGCAGTCCAACTCCCCCAGCCTGTCCCTCACCGCAGTGTAACACCGCCCCCATCCTTGCCCACACCCCTGCCCACACACAGCCCCCAGCCTAACCCTCACTGCCGACCACACACCACCCCCAACCTGACCCTCACCGCTGTTGACACCCTGCCCACAGTCTGATCCTCACCACCATCCAATACCGCCCCCAACCTGACCCTCACCGCCGCCTACGCACCGCTCCCAGCCTGAATCTGAACACCACTCTCACACCATGCTCAGCCTGACACTCACCGCCGTCCAACACAGCCCCCAGCCTGACCATCACCGCTGTCCACACACCGCCCCCAGCCTGACGCTTACCGCTGTCCACACTTAGCCCTCTACCTGACCTTCACTGCGGTCCACGCACCGCCCGCAGCCTGACACTCATCGCCGTACACACACCACTCACAGCCTGATTGTCACCATTGTGCACACACCACCCCCAGCATGACCCGCACCACCGTTCCCTCAGCCTGTCCCTCACTGTCCCAAATACCACCCCTAGCCTGACCCTCACAGCCGTCCACACACCGCCCCCAGCCTGACCCTCAACGCTAAACCCATCGTCCCAAGCCTGACCCTCACAGCCGCCCACACATCACTCCCAGCCTTACTCTCAACGCCAAACACACCACCCCCAGCCTGACCATCACCGCCGCACACACACCACCCCCTGCCTGATTCTCACTGCCCCTCACACCGCCCCCAGCCTGAACCTAACCACCGTTCACACACAGCCTCCAGCCTGACCATCACCGCTGTCTACACACCACCCAAAGCCTGGCCCTCATCGTTGTCCTCGCACCGTCCCCAGCCTGAACCTCAATGCCACCCACGCACCGCCCCCAGCCTTAACATCACAGCCTTCCAACTCCTTCATCAGCCTGATACTCACCGCCATCCACACACTGCCCCCAGCCTGACCCTTACCGCTGTACACACATCGCTACTAGCCTGACCACCACCACCGTCCAACACCGCCCCCAGCCTGACCCTCACCGCAGTCCACACACCGCATGACCCTCAATGCCACACACACACCGCCCCCAGCCTTACCATCACAGCGTTCCAACACCACCACTAGCCTGACAATCACTGCCGTCCACACAACGCCCCCAGCCTGACTCTCACCACCATTCAGCACTGCCACCAGACTGACCCTCACTGCTGACAAGACATCGCCCCCCAGCCTGACCTTCACCACCATCCACACACCGCCGCCAGCCTGACACTCACCGCCTCCACCCACCGCCCCCAGCCTTACCCTTACCGCCGTACACACATCGCTGCCAGCCTGACTCACACCACCAACCACACACCGCTACTAGCCTGACCACCACCCCCGTCCAATATCGCCCCCAGCCTGACTCTCACCACCATCGACACACCGTCCCCAAGCTGACATCACCACCGTGTACACACCGCCCACAGCCAGACCCTCACGGCCGTCCACACACTGTCCCCTGCCTGAACCCACCGCTGTCCAACATCGTCCACAGCTGGACCCACACCGTCGTTCAACACTGCAACCAGCCTGACCCTCACCACCGTCCACACACTCCCCTCAGCCTGACCAACCACTGTCCAACATCGCCGACAGCCGGAACTTAACTGCCGTCCACACACCGCCCCCAGCCTGTCCCTCACCGCGGTCCACACACTGCCCCCAGCCTGACCCTCACCGCGGTCCACACACCGACCCAGCCTGACCGTCACCGCGGTCCACACACCACCCCCAGCCTGACACTCACTGCCATCCACACATTGCCCCAGCCTTTCACTTACCACAATCCAACTCCCATAGCCTGTCCCTCACCGCCATGCAACACTGCCTCCAGCCTGACGCTCACCTCCGTCCACACACCGCCTGCTGCCTATCCCACACTACCGTTCACACACTGTCTCAAGCCTGAAATTCACCGGCATCCACACACTGCCCCCAGCCTGTCCCTCACCGCTGTCCAACTCCCCCAGCCTGTCCCTCTACGCAGTACATCACCGCCACCAGCCTATCCCTCACCCCCACCCACACACTGCAACCAGCCTGACCCTCACTGCCGACCACACACCACCACCAACCTGACCCACACCGCCGTCGAAACCCTTCCCACAGTCTGACCCTCACTGCCGACCAATACCGTCCCCAGCCTGACCCACACCGCCGCCTACGCACCACCCCCAGCGTGAATCTCACCGCCACCCTCACACCACCCGCAGCCTGACACTCACCAACGTCCAACACCACCCCCAACCTGGCCCTCACTCCCTCCTACACCCACCCCCAGCCTGAGCCTCCCAAAACCAACACACCGTCACCAGCCTGACCCTCACCGCTGTTCAAACACCGCCCCAAGCCTGACTCTCACCACAGTCCACATTTCGCTTCCAGCCTGACCCACACCACCATCTGCACACTGGTACTAGCCTGACACCCACTACTGTCCAACATCGCCCCCAGCTTGACCCTCACCGCTGTTCACACTCCGCCCCCAGCCTGACCCTCACTGCTGTCCACAACTTGACCTCACTGCCGGATTCACAGCACCGCCAGCCTGACCCTCACTGCCGTCGACACACTGCCCACAGTCTGTCCCTCACGGCCGTCCAATACCGTCCCAGCCTGAATCTCACCGCCAACCTTACACCACCCGCTGCCTGACACTTACCACCGCCTAACACCGTCCCCAACCTGCCCCTCACTCCCGCCCAGACACCACCCCCAGCCTGACCCTCACCGCCATCCACACACCGCCCCCAAACTCTCCCTCACCTCAGTCCAAATCCCATAGCATGTCCCTCACCGCAGTACAACACCGACCCCAGCCTGACCCTCCCAGCCCTCCACACACCGCCTCCTGCCTGAACCTTACTGCCATTCACAAACTGCCCCCTGCCTGACACTCACTGCCCGTCCACACAACGCCCCCTTCCTGACCTTTACGGCCGTCCTCACACCACCTCCAGCCTGACCCTCACTGCCGTCCACACAGCGCCCCCAGCCTGAACCTCATTGTCATCCACACACCGCCTCCAGCCTGATGCTCACCACCGTCCACACACTGCCCTCAGCCTGACCCTCACTGCCGTGCACACACTGCCTCTGCCTGACCCTCACCACGGTCTACACACTGTCACCAAACTGATCCTCAATGCCGTTCAACACCACCCCAAGCCTGGCCCTCACTATCTCCGATAAACTGTCCCCAGCCTGACCCCCACTGCTGTCCACACACCTCTCCCAGCCTGAGCATCAGCACCGTCCACACACCACTGCAAGCCTGACCCTCATCGCCATCCACACACAGCCCCATGCCTGACCTTCACCGCCGACCACACACTGCCTCCAACCTGACCCTCACTGCCATCCACACACCGCTCCCAACCTTTCCCACACCGCTGTCCAACTCCTCCAGCCTGTCCCTCACCGCAGTACAACACCGCCCCCAGCCTGTCCTTCTCTGCCATCCAACACCGACCCCATCCTGGCGCTAACCCCTGCACATACACCGCACACAGCCTGACCCTCACTGCTGAACACACACCACTACCAACCTGACCCTCACCACCGTCGACACCCTGTCGCCAGACTGACCCTTCCTCCGTCCACACACTGCCCCCAACTTGACAATCACCGCAGTCTACACACCGCCCCCTGCCTGAACCTTACCGCCGTCCACACACTGCCCCCAGCCTGACCTTCACCATCGTGCCCGCAGCATGACCCGCACCACCGTTCCCTCAACCTGTCCCTCACTGGCCCACACTCTACCCCCAGCCTGACCCTCACAGCCATCCACACATCACCGCCAGCCTGACATTCAACGCCAAATGCTCCGCCACCAGCCTGACCCTCAACGCCGTCCACACACTGCCCCCAGCCTGACCCTCACTGCCGTCCACACACTGCCTCCAACCTGACCCTCACCGCCGTCCACACACCGTCCCCAACCTGATCCTCACCGCCATTCAACACCACCCCCAACCTGACCCTCACTATCTCCGACACACCATCCCCAGCCTGAGCCCAACTGCTGTCCACACAACTCCCACAGCCAGAACCTCACCACCATAGACACACCGCCCCCAGCCTGCCCTTCACCGCAGTCCAAATCCCATAGCGTGTCCCTCACCGCATTACAACACTGCCTCCAGCCTGACCCTCTCCGCCATCCACACAGCGCCCCCAATCTGAACCTCACTGCCATCCACACACCGCCCCTGCCTTACTCTCTCCGCTGTCCACACACTGTCCCCAACCTGACCGTCACCGCCGTTCAACACCATCCCCAGCCTGACCCTCCGTCTCTCCGACACACCATCCCCAGCCTGACCCCACTACTGTCCAAACACCTCCCCCAGCCTGAGCATCAGCGCTGTCCACACACTGCCGTCATCCTGACCCTCACTGACATCCACACACTATCCCCAACCTGACCAGCACAGCCATTCGACACCACCCCTAGCCTGACCCTCACCGCCGTCCACACACCGCCCCCACCCTGACCCTCACTGTCGTCCACATTTCGCTTCCAGCCTGACCCACACCGCCATCTGCACACTGCCACTAGCCTGACCCCCACCACTCTCCAACATCGCCCCCAGCCTGACCCTTACCACTGTCCACACTCCACCCCCAGCCTGACCCTCACTGCTGTCCACACACCATCCGCAACGTGACCTCACCGCCGGATACACACCAACGCCAGCCTGACCCTCACTGCCATCGACACACTGCCCACAATCTGTCCCTCACAGCAGTCCAATACCGCCCCAGTCTGAATATCACCGCCACCCGCTGCCTGACACTTACCACCGCCCAGCACCGCCCCCAACCCGGCCCCACTCCAGCCCACACACCACACCCAGCCTGACCCTCACCGCCGTCCACACACCGCCCCCTGCCTGACACTCATCGGCTCCACACACCACCCTCAGCCTGAACCTTACTGCCTTACACACTCTGCCCTCAGCGTGTCCCTCTCTGCCGTCCAATACCGACCCCATACTAATCCTCACCGCCACCCATACACTGCACCCAGCCTGACCCTCACTGCCAACCACATACCACCACCAACCTGACCCTCACCACCGTCGACACCCTGCCGCCAGCCTGACCCTTCCGCCATCCACACACTGCCCCCAACTTAACACTCACCGCCATTGATACACCGCCCCCTGCCTGAACCTTACCGCCGTCCACACACTGCCCTCAACGAGAACCTCACCATCGTGCACACACCGCACGCAGGATGACCCACACCACCGTTCCCTCAGCCTCTCCCTCACTGGCCCACACTCCGCCCCCAGCTTGACCCTCACAGCCGTCCACAGACCACTACCAGCCTGATCCTCAAGGCCAAACGCACCACCCTCAGCTTGACCATCACCGCCGCTCACAAACCGCCCCCTGCCTGACCCTCACTGCCGTCAACATACCACCCCCAGCCTGACTTTCACCTCTGTCCACACACCGCCCACAGCCAGACCCTAACTGCCGTCCAGACACAGCCACCAGCCTGACCTTCAACGTCATCCACACAGCGACCCAGCATGAACCTCACTGCCATCCACACATTGCCCACTGCCTGACACTCACTGCCGTCCACACACCGCCCCCAGCCTGACCTACACTGCCGTCCACACACCGTCCCCAGCATGACCCTCACCACCATCCAACACCTCCCTCAGCCTCACTCTCACTGCCGTCCAAATACCGCCCCCAGCCTGACCTTCAATGCCAAACACCCCGCCCCCAGCTTGACCATCACTGCAGCACACACACCGCCCCCAGCCTGATTCCCACTACCCCAGACAACGTCCCCAGCCTGACCCTCTCCGCCATCCACACACCTCCCACAGCCTGATGCTCACCGCTGTCTACACACCGTCCCCAGACTGAGCATTACTGCCAGCCACACACTGCTCCCAGCGTGACCCTCACTACTGTCCACACACCGACTCCAGACTAACCCTCATTTCTGTTTGCACATCGTCCCCAGTCTGACCCTCAATGCCACCAGCACAGCGCCCCCAGCCTGACCCTCACGTCCTTCCCCCAGCCTGAAACTCACCGCCATCCACACACCGACCTCAGTCTGACCCTCACCACCATCCAACACTGCCAACAGCCTGACCCTCACCGCCGTCCATGCACAGCGCCCAGCTTGACCCTCATTGCTGTCCACACACCGCCTCCAGCCTGACCCTCACCGCCATACACACGCCACCCCCAGCTTGACTTTCACCACCTCCCACATCACCCCAGTCTGACCATCACCACCGCCCACACGCCGTTCACAGCCTGAGCCTCACTGCTGTAAACACACCGCCACCAGCCTGGCACTCACCGCCATCCACACACCGCCCCAGCCTGTCACTCACCACAGTCCAACTCCCATAGCCTGACCCTCACCGCCGTCTACACACTGCCCCCAGCCTGACGCTTACCACCGTCCACGCACTGCCCTCAGCCTCATCCTCACCGCTGTCCACACACCCCACCCAGCCTGACACTCACTGCCGAAAACACACCACCACAATCCTGACTCTCACCATCAACACCCTGCCGAGATTCTGACCCTCACCGCTGCCGAATACCGACCCCAGGCTGACCCTCACCGCCGCCTATGCACCGCCCCAAGCCTGAATCTCACCGCCACCCTCACACTATCCGCAGCATGACACTCACGCCGTCTACACACCGCCTCCAGCCTGACCCTCACTGCCATTCATCACTGCCTGCAGCCCAAATCTCACCGCCGTCCACACACCGCCCCCAGCCTGATGCTTAATGCTGTCCACACACCGCCCCCACCTGACCCTCACAGCCATCCACAAAACGCCATCAGTCTGACCCTCACCGCCATCCACACACTGCCCTCAGCTTGTCGCTCATCACAGTCCAACTCGCACAGCCTGTCCCACACCACAGTACAACACCGCCGTCAGCCTGACCCTCAACGCCGTCACACCGCCCACAGCCTGAACCTCACTGCTTTCCACACATTGCCCCCTTCCTGACACTCACTGCTGTGCACACACTGCCCCAATCCTGAACCTCATGACCGTACACAGGCCACCTCCAACTTGACCCTCACCGCCGTCCACACAGCACCCCCAGCCTGACTCACTGCCGTCCACTCACCGCCCCCAGCCTAACCGACACTGCCATCCACACACCACCTCCAGCCTGAAGCTCACCGCCGTCCACACACTGCCCCCATCCTGACCCTCACTGCCGTCCACACACTGCCCCCAGCCTGACCCTCACCGCCGTCCATACACATCTCCAACCTGACCCTAACCGCCGTTCAACACCACCCCCAGCCTGACCCTCAGTATTTCGACACACCATCGCTCGCCTGACCCCCACTGCCCTGTCCACACACCGACCACATCCTGACCCTCACCGCCGTCCATACACCGCCCCAGCATGTCCCTCACCGCAGTCCAAATCCCATAGTGTCCCTCACCGCAGTACAACAGTGCCTCCAGCCTGAACCTCATCGTCGCCCACACACCGCCCCCAGCCTGACCTTCAATGCCAAACACACTGCCCCCAGCCTGACCATCACCGCTACACACACGCCGCCCCCACCTGACTCCCACTGCCTCCCACATCGCCCCCAGCCTGACCCTCACCGCCATCCACACACTGCCCCAGCCTGATCCTCACCGCTGTCTACACACCGCCTCCAGCCTGATGCTCACCGCTATCCACACACTGCCCCCAGTTTGACCCTCACTACCTTTCACACACTGCCCCCTGCCTGACCCTCACCGACGTTCAACACCACGGACAGCCTGACACTCACTATCTCCGACACACCATCCCGAGCCTGACCCCCACTGTTGTCCACACACCTCCCCTAGCCAGAACATCACTGCCGTCCACACCGCCGCCAGCCTGACCCTCACCGCCATCCACTCACTGCCCTCATCCTGATCCTCACCGCTGTTCAACCACCACTCCCAGCCTGACACTTTCCACCGCCCAACACCGCGCCCAACCTGCCCCTCACTCCCACCCACACACCATCCCCAGCCTGGCCCTCACTGCCGTCCACACACTGCCCCCAACTTGACACTCACTGCCGTCCACGCACCGCCCCCTGTCTGACACTCATCGCCATCCACACACCGCCCCCAAACTGACCCTTACTGCCATCCACACACTGCTCTCAGCCTGACCCACACCATCGTGCACACACCGCCCGCAGCATGACCCGCACCACAATTCCCTCAACCTGTCATCACTGGCCCCACACCACCCCATCCTGATCCTCAACGCCAAACACACAGCCTTCAGCCTTGCCCTCACTCCCGCCCACACACCACCCCTAACATGACACTCACCGCCGTCCACAGGCCATCCATCGCCTGAACCTCACCGCCGGCCAACCCAACATCCCCATCCTGACCCTCACTGCCATACAAACACTTCCCCCTCTCTGACACTCATCGCCGTCTACACAACGCCCGCAGCATGACCCGCAACACCGTTCCCTCAGCCTGCCCTCAGTGGCCTCCTCACCGCCCCCAGCCTGACCCTCACAACCGTCTACACACCACAACCAGCCTGATCCACAATGGCAAACACACTGCCCCCAGCCTGACCATCACCGCCGCACACACACCGCCCGCAGCGTGACCCCCACTACCCCATACACTGTTCCCAGCCTGACCCTCAATGCCATTCACACACCCCCCGCCTCAAGACTGGAATTCACCACTGCCTGCACACCACTTCCAGCCTGACCTTAACCGCCGTCCACACACCAACTCCAGCCTGACCCTCATTGATGTTTGCAAACGAACCCCAACCTGACTCTCATCGCCGCCCACACACCGTCCTCATCACCACCATCCACACACTGCTCCAAGCCTGACCCTCACCACCATCCACACACCGACTCCAGCCTGACCCTCATGGCCACCAACACACCGCCCCCAGCCTGACCCTCATGGCCACCAACACACCGCCTCCAGCCTAACCCTCACGGCCTTCCAATACCGACACCAGCCTGACTCTCACCGTCGTCCACACACCGCCCCCAGCCTGACGCTCATCACTGTCTATGCACAGCCCCCAAACTGACCCTCACTGCCGTCCATGTACCGCCCCCAGCCTGATCTTCAATGCCTAACACACCGCCCAAAGCCTGATCATCGCCGCCGCACACACACCGCCCCCAGCCTGACCCTCACTGCCCCCATAACTTCCCCAGCCTGACTCTCACTGCCATCCACACACCTCACCCAGCCTGATCCTTACCGCTGTCTACACACCGCCCCAAGACTGCCCCTCGCCGCTGTCTACACAGTACCCCCAGCCTGACCCTCACCACCATCCGCACACCGAATCCAGCCTGACCCTCATTGCTGTTTGCACACGACTCCCAGCCTGACCCTCATCGCCGCCCACACACCTCCCAAGCCTGACCCTCACCACCATCCAACAGCCTGAACTTCACCTCTGTCCACACACCGCCCCCAGACAGACGCTCACTGCCGTCCAGACACAGCCCCAGCCTGATCTTCAACCCCGTCAACACACCGCCCCCAGCCAGACCGTCAGTGCCGTCCAGACACAGCCCCCAGCCTGACCTTCAACCCCATCCTGACCTTCTACCCCATCCACACACCGCCGCCAGCCTGACCCTCACCGCCATCCACACATCGCCCCAAGCCTGACACTCACCTCTGTCCACACACCACCCCCAACCTGACCCTCAACGCCATCCACACACCTTCCCCAACATCATCTCACCACCGTATACACGCCACCCACAGCCAGACCCTCATGGCCGTCCACACACTGCCCCCAAACTGACCCTCACCACCATCCCCACACCCCCCGCAGCATGTCCCGCATCACCGTTCCCTCAGCCTGTCCCTCACTGTCCCCACACCATCCCTAGCGTGACATTCACTGCCATCCACACACAGCACCCAACCTGATCCACACCGCTGTCTACACACCACCGGAAGCCTGGCCCTCACTGCTGTCTACACACCGCCCAAAGTCTGACCAACACCACCATCCACACACTGCTACCAGTCTGACCCTCACCGCCGTCCACCCACCGACTCCCGCCTAACCCTCATTGCTGTTTCCTCCCTGTCCCCAGCCTGGCCCTCAATGACACCAACACACCGCCCCCAGCCTGACTCTCATCCCCCTCCAACACCGCCCCCAGCCTGACTCTCACCACTGCCCACACGCTGTCCCCCCTGAACCTCACTGCCATAAACACATCACCCTCAGCCTGACACTCACTGCCGTCGACACACGGCCCCAGCCTGTCCCTCACCGCAGTCCAACTCCCACAGCCTATCCCTCACTGCAGTACAAAACTTCCCCAAGCCTGATCCTCGCCACCGTCCACACACCGCCCCCAGCCTGAACCTCACTGCCGTCCACACACCACCCCCTGCCTGACGCTCACTGCCATCGACACAACACGACCAGCCTTTCCCTCACAACTGTGAAACTCCCCCAGCCTGTCCCTCACCGCAGTACAGCACCACCTCCAGCCTAAACCTCACTGCCTCACTGCCCTCCACACACTGCTCCCAAGCTGACCCTCATTGCCATTCATCACCGACCCCTGGCTGACACTCACCGCCGTCCACACACTGCCCCCAGCCTGACGCTTACCGCAGTCCACAAACTGCCCTCAGCCTGACCCTCACCACTGTCCACATACCGCCCACTGCCTGGCATTCACGGCCATTCACACACCGCCCAAGCCTGACGCTTACTGCCGTCCACACATTGCCCTCAGCCTGACCCTCACCGCCATCCACATACTGCCCCTGCTTGCCACTCACGGCCATCCACACCCCCCCTCCCCAGCCTGACCCTCGCACCGTCCACACACCGGCCCTAGCATAAGACTAATGGCCAGCCACACAGCGCCCCCAGCCTGAACCTCACTGCCGTCCACACACCACCCCCAGCCTGCCCCTCACCACTGTCCAACTCCCCCAGCCTAACACTAATCGCCATCAACAAACTGCCCTCAGACTGACCCTCACCGCAATCCACACACCTCCCCCACCCTTACCCTCATCACTTTCCACACATCGCCCGCAGCATGACCTGGACCACCATTCCCTCAGCCTGTCCCTCACTTTCCCCCACAACGTCTCCAGCCTGACCTTCACCACCATCCACCTACAGACCCCAGCCTGATCCCCACCGCTGTCTACACGCCGCCCCCAGCCTAACCATCACCGCCATCCACACACTGCTCCAAACCTGACCCTCACCGCCATCCACACACCGACTCCAGCCTGACCCTCATTGATGTTTGCACACCGTACCCAGCTTGACCCTCAATGCCACAAAACCCCGCCCCCAGCCTGACCCTCACAGCCTTCCAAGACCGACACCAGCATGACCCTCACCGCCGTCCATGCACAGTCCACAGTCTAACCCTCATTGCTGTCCACACACCGCCCCCAGCATCACCCTCACTGCCGTCCACGTACCGCTGCCAGCCTGACCTTCACTGCTATATACACACCGCGCCCAGCAATTCCCTCACAGCCGTCCAGACACAGCCCCCAGCCTGACCTTCAACACTGTCCATACACACCCCCCAGCCTGACTCTCACCGCTGTCCAGACACCGCTTTCAGCCTGACCCAAACCGCCATCCGTACACTGCCACTAGCCTACCCCACCACCATCCAACATCACCCCCAGCCTGACCCTCACCGGCGTCCACACTCCGCCCCCAGCCTGACTCTCACCACCATCCACACACCGTCCCCAACCTGACCTCACCACCGTATACACACCATCCACAGACAGACCCTCACGGCCGTCCATACACAGCCCCCATCCTGACCCTCACTGTCATTCATCACCGCCGCCAGCCTAAATATCACTGCCGCCCACACACCGATCCCAGCCTGATCCTCACTATCATCCACACACCTCCCCCAGCCTGAAACTCAATGCAGTTCATCACCGCTCCCATCCTGACCCTCGCCGACGTCCACACTCCGCCCCCAGCCTGATCCTCACCCCCTCCAACACTGTCCCCAGCCTGACACTCACCGCTGCCCACACACTGGCCCAGCCTCTCCCTCACCGCAGTCCAATTCCCATGGCCTTTCCCTCACCACAGTAAAAAGCTTCCCCAGCCTGACCCTCACCGCCGTCCACACACCGCCCCCAGCCTGAACCTCACTGCCGTCCACTCACCACACCCTGCCTGACACTCACTGCCGTCCACACACTGCCCCCAGCCTGACCCTCACCGCTTTCCACACACCGCCCAAGCCTGAATCACACTGCAGTTCATCACCGCCCCCAGCCTGACCCTCACCGCCATCCACACACTGCCCCAGCCTGACCCTGAACGCCACCCACACACCCGCCCCAGCCTGATCCTCACCCCCTCCGACACTGTCCCCAGCCTGACACTCACCGCTGTCCACACACTGCCCCAGCCTCCCTCTCACCGCAGTCCAACTCCCATAGCCTGTCCCTCACCGCAGTACAAAACTTCCCCAGCCTGACCCTCACCGCCGTCCACACACCGCCCCCAGCCTGACCTTCACCGCCATCCACACACAGCCCTAGCCTGATCCTCACGACTGACTACACACCGCCCAAGCCTGGCCCTCACCGCTGACTACACACCACCCCCAGCCTGACCATCACCGCTACCCATACACCGACTCCAGCCTGACCCACATTGCTGTTTGCACACTGTCCCCAGCCTGACCTTAACTGCCATTCATCACCGACCCCAACCTGAATCTCACTGTCGACCACACACCGCACCCCAACCTGATCCTCACCGCCATCCTCACACCGCCCCCAGCCTGACCCTCACCACTGTCCAACTCCCCCAGCCTGTCCCTCACCACAGTAAGCACCGCCTGAAGCCTGACCCTCACTGCCATTCATCACCGGTCCCAGCCTAAATCTCACTGCCATCCACACACCGCCCCCAGCCTGACCCTCACTGCCGTTCATCACTGCCCCCAGCTTGAATCTCACTGCCGTCCACACACCGCCCCAGCCTGACCCTCACCGCCGTCCACAAACTGCCCCCAGCCTGACACTTATCGCCGTCAACAAACTGCCCTCAGCCTGACCCTCACCGCTTTCCTCACATCGCCCGCAGCATGACCTGCACCACCATTCCTGCAGCCTGTCCCTCATCGCTGTCCAACTCCCCCAGCCTGTCCCTCACCAAAGTACAGCACTGCCTCAGCCTGACCCTCGCCTCCAGCCCCACATCGACCCCAGCCTGACCCTGACCGCCGTCCACACACCAACCCTAGTCTGACCCTCACCCCTCTTGAACACTGCCACCAGCCTGACTCTCACCACAGTCCCCAGCCTCAACCTCATTGCTGTAAATACACCGCCCTCAGCCTGACACTCACCGCCGTCCACACACCGCCCCAGCCTGTCCCTCACCACAGTCCAACTCCCATAGCCTGCCCTTCACCGCAGTACAAAACTTCCCTCAGCCTGACCCTCACCGCTGTCCACACACCGCCCCCAGCCTGATACACACTGCAGTTCATCACCACCCCCAGCCTGACCCTCACCACCGTCCACACACCGCCCCCAGCCTGTCCCTCACCGCTGTCCAAATCCCCCCGCATGTCCCTCACTCCAGTAGAGCACCGCCCACAGCCTGAATCTCACTGCTGTCCACGCACCGCCCCCAGCCTTATCCTCACTGCTGTCCACACACCGCCTCCAACCTGACGCTTACTGCCGTCAATGAATTGCCCCCAGCCTGACCCCCACCGCAATCCACACACCACCCCCAGCCTGACGCTTTCCGCCGTCCACACACCTCCCGCAGCATTACCCGCACCACCATTCCCTCAACTTGTCCCTCACTGCCCCCCACACCGTCTCCAGCCTGACCTGCACCGCCATCCACACACCGACCCCAGCCTGAATTTCAATGCCAACCACACACTGCACCCCAGCCTGATTCTCACTGCCGTTCACACACTTCCCCCAGCCTGACCCTCATCCCCGCCCACACACCGTCCCCAACATGACCCTCACCGCCGTTCAACACCCTCCCCTGTCTGACTCTCACTAACTCTGACACACCATCCCCAACCTCACTCGCACTGCTGTCCACACACCTCGCCCAGCCTGACCCTCACGGCCGTCCAACATCGCCCCCAGCATGACCCTCACCACCGTCCACACACTGCCCCCTGCCTGAACCTCACCGCCGTAAACACAGTGTCCCCAGCCTGACCCTCACCGCAGTCCACACGCTGCCCCAGCCTTTCACTCACCGCAGTCCAACTCCCATAGCCTGTACCTCACCGCAGTACAACACTGCCCCAAGCCTGACCCTCACCGCCATCCACACACCACCCCTAGCTTGAACCTCACTGTCGACCACACCCCGCCCCTTGCCTGACACTCACTGCCGTCCACACACCGCCCGCATCCTGACCCACACGGCCGTCCACACACCTCCTCCAGCCTGACCCTCATCGCCGTCCACACAGCGCCCTCAGCCTGAACCTCACTGCCATCCACACACTGCCCCCTGTCTGAAACTCACTGCCATCCACACACCGCTCCCAGCTTGACCACCACTCCTGTCGACACACCTCCCCCAGCCTGGACCTCACCACCTTAAACACACTGCCCCCAGTCTGTCCCTCACCGCAGTCCAACTCCCATAGCCTGTACCTCACCACAGTACAACACCGCCCCAAGCCTGACACTCACCACCATCCACACACCGCCCCTTGCTTGAACCTCACTGCTGTCCACACACCGCTCCCATCCTGACCCACACTGCCGTCCAGACACAGCTCCTGCCTGACCTTCAACACCGTCCATACACCGCGTCCAGCCTGACCCTCACCACCGCCCGCGCACCGCCCCCAGTCTGATACTCACCGCTGTGCACACAACGCCACCAGCCTAACACTCACCGCCGTCCAAATCCAACTCCAGCCTGACTCTCACCGCCACAAAACACCGCCCCCAGCCTGTCACTCACTGCCGTCCACACATCGCCCGCAGCATGAACCTCATGCCGCCCACACACCGCCCACAGCCTGACCCTCACTGCCGCCCACACATCGCCCCAACCTGAACCCTTACTGCCGTCCACTCACCTCCCCCAGACTGACTCCACCACTGCACAACACCACCCACAGACTAACCATCACCACCGTTTAATACTGTCCCCAGCCTGACCCTCACCACCGTTCAACACCATCCCCAGGCTGACCCTCACCACCGCCCACACACCATCCCCAGCCTGACCACCACCACCACCCACACACAGCACCCAGCCTTACACTCACTGCCATCCATACACCACCCCAGCTTGACCCTCACCGCCCAAAACCTGACTTTCACCACTTTTCAACACCATCCCCAGCCTGACCCGCACCACCACCCACACACCAACCCCAGCTTGACCCTCACAGCCGTCCACACAATGCCCCAGCCTGACCCAAACGCTGTCCAACACTGCCCCAGCCTGACCCACACTGCCGTCCAACAACCACCCCTCGCCTAACCCTCACCGCCATACAACATTGCCCCCAGCATGAACCTCACCATCTCCAACCTGACCCTCACTGCCGTCCAACACAGCCCATAGTCTGACCCTCACCGACGCCCACTCACCGCCCCCAGCCTGACCCCCACCACCGTCCAACACCGCCCATAGTCTGACCCTCACCGCTGTCCAAACAATGCGCCCAGACTTGCCCTTACCACCATCCACCCACCGCCCCCAGTCTGACCCTCACTGCCGTCCACACACCACTCCCAGCCTTACCCTCACTACCACCCACACACCGCCCCCAGCCTGACCCTCACTACCGCCCACACACCACCCAAGCCTGATACTCACCACACACACACACACTGCCCCCAGCCTGACCCTCACCACCGTCCAACACCGCCCCCAGCCTGATCCCACTGCGGTCCACACACCACTCCAGCCTGATACTCACCGCCATTCACACCGCCCCACTGCCTGACCAACACCGCCGTCCAATCGCCACTCCAGGCTGACCCTCACCACTGTCCAACACCGTCTCCAGTCTGACCCTCACTGCCGTCCAACACTGCCCTAAACCTAACCCTCACTGATGCACACACAGCGCCACAGCCTGACCCTCACTGCTGTCCACACACCTCACCTAGCCTGAATCTCACCGCTCTCCACACACCTCGCCCAGCCTGACCCACACCAACGCCCACTCACTGCCCCCAGGCTGAACCACACCACCGCACAACACCGCCTCCACCCTGACCCTCACCACCATCCACACACTGCCCACACCCTGACACTAATCGCTGTCTAACACCGCCCCAGAATGAACCTCAATGCCCCTCCACACACCGCCCACAGCCTGACCCTCACTGCCGCCCACACATCGCCCCAACCTGACCCTCACCTCCCCCAGACTGACCCCACCACTGCACACCACCCACAGACTGACCCTCACCACCGTTCAACACCATCCCCAGCCTGACCCTCACCACCGCCCACACACCGTCCCCAGCCTGACCGTCACCACCACCCACACACCGCACCCAGCCTTACACTCACTGCCATCCATACACCACCCCAGCTTGACCCTCACTGCCCCAAACCTGAATTTCACCACTGTTCAACACCATCCCCAGCCTGACCCTCACCACCACCCACACACCAACCCCAGCTTGACCGTCACTGCCGTCCACACAATGCCCCAGCCTGACCCAAACTCTGTCCAGCACTGCCCCATCCTGACCCACACTGCCGTGTAACACCACCCCTCGCCTAACCCTCACCGCCATACAACATTGCCCAAAGCATGATCCTCACCATCTCGAGCCTGACGCTCACCGCCCCCAACCTTACCCTCACCACTGTTCAACACCATCCCCAGCCTGACCCTCACCACCGCTCACATACCGCCCCCAGCCTGACCCGCACCGCCGTCCAACTCTGCCCCAAGCCTGACCCTCACTGTCTTCCAACAGGGCCCCCAGCCTGACCATTACTGCCGTCCACACACCCCCCAAGCATGAAACTCAACGCTGTCCACACTCCGCCCCCAGCCTGACCCTCACTGCCTTCCAACAATGCCCGCAGCCTGACCCCCACCACCACAAAACACCGCCACAAGCCTGACCCTCACTGCCGTCCACACACCACCCCTAACATGAAACTCATCGCTGTCCACACACCGCCCCCAGCCTGTCCCTTACTGCCGTCCACACAATGTCCCCAACCTGACCCTCACCGACGCCCGCTCACTGCCCCCAGACTGACCCCACCACCGTTCAACACCGTCCGCAGCCTGACCCTCACCACCGTTCAACATCCCACCCAGTCTGACCCTCACTGCCATCCACACACCGCCCCCAGAAAGAACCTCACGGCCATCCACACACCGCCTCCAGCTTGACCCTCACTGCCATCCACACACCGCCCCTAGCCTGGCCCTCACAGCCATCCACACACCGGCCCCAGCCTGACCAACACCACCATCCACTCACCGCCCCCAGCTTGACCCTCACTGTCATCCACACACCGCCCCCAGCCTGACCCTCACAGCCATCCACACACCGCCCCCAGCCTGACTCTCACCACCGTTCACACGCCACCCCCAACCTGACCCTCACTGCCATCCACACACCGCCCCCAAACTGACCCTCACCGCCATCCACACACCGCCCCCAACCTGACTCTCACCGCCATCCACACACCGCCCCCAGCCTGACTCTCATCGCCATCCACACACCGCTCCCAGCCTGTCCCTCACCGCCATCCATACACCGCCGCCAGCCTGACTCTCACCGCCGTCCACACACCACCCCCAGCCTGGCCCTCACAGCCATCCACAGACCTCCCCCAGCCTGACCCTCACTGCTGTCCAACACCGCCCCTACCCTAACCGTCACTGCCGCCCACACACTGCCTCCAGCCTGACCCTCACTGCTACACCGCTCTAAGCCTGACACTCTCACCAACGCCCACTCACCGCCTCCATCCTGACACTCACCACTGCAAACACCGCTCCCAACCTGACTCTCACCGATGTCTACTCACCGCCTCCATCCTGACCCCCACCACGGCTGTCCACATACCACCCCCAGAATGAACCTCACTGCCATCCACACACCAACCCCAGCCTGACCCTCACCGCCGTCCACAGACTGCCCCAGAATGAACCTCACCGCTATCCAAACACCGCCCCCCGCCTGACCCTCACTGCCGTCCAACACCGCCCCAACCCTAACCCTCACTGCTGCCCATACTCTTCCCCCAGCCTGACCCTCACGGCAGCCCACTCACTGCCCCAGCCTGACATTCACTGCCGTCCACACACCGCTCCCAGCCTGAATCTCACTGATGCCCACTCACCACCTCAATCCTGACCCCCACCACCGCACAACAACACCCCCAATCTGACCCTCACCACCGTACACACAACGCCCCCTCCCTGACCTTGAACGCTATCCAACACCAACCACAGCATGAACCTCACTGACCCTCCGCACACTGCCCCCAGCCTGACCTCCACCACCGTCCAAACCTGCACCCAGCTTGACCCTCACCAGCATTCAACACCGCCACCTGCCTGACCCTCACCAGCATTCAACGCTGCTCCCAGCCTGACCCTCACCGCCATCCACACATTGCCCCAGCCTGACTCTCACTGCCGTCCACACAGCACCCCCAGCTTGACTCTCACCGCCATCCACACACCACCCCCAGCCTGATCCTCACTGCAGTCCACATAAAGCCCCCAGCCTAACCATCACCGCCGTACGCACACTTCCCCCAGCCTGACTCTAACCGCCGTCCACACACACCACAGCCTGATCCTCACCGCCGTACAACATGAGCCCCGACTCCCGCACTCAGCACCACACCCCACACCCAAACCCATGCCCGCTGCTCCCATCAAACACTGCTACCCCGCCACGAATCTACTCCGCAACCCCTTCCAACATCTCCCCCTCCCCCAACCCCGTCCCCTCCCCAACCCCATCCAACACCGCCTGCTCCCCCAACCCCGTCCAATACCGCCCCCTCCCACAACGCCGTCCAACACCGCCCCATCCCCCAACCCCGTCCAACACCACTCTCTCCCCCAACCCGTCCAACACCGCCCCCTACCCAAACTCGTCCAACACCGACCACTTCCACAACCCAATCCAACACCGCCCCCTTCCTCCAACCTCGTCCAACAACACCCCTCCCCAACCCCGTCCAACACCACCTCCTCCCCAACCCCATCCAACACCACCCCCTGCCTCAAACCCCTCTCTCACACTCCCTCACCCCTCTCTCCACCTCCTCTCTCCCCCTCACTCTCTCGCCCCCTCTCTCTCTCACCCACCTCTCTCGCCCCTTCTCTCTCTTGCCCACTCTCTGTCGCCCCCTCGCTCCCCTCTCTCTCTCAACCCCCTCTCTCTCTCTCCACACCCTCTCTCCCTCTCTCTCTCAACTCCCTCTCTCTCTCGCCCTCACTCTCTCTCTCTCTCTCACTCGTCCCCCACTTTCGCCCCCCTTTTGCCCACTCTTTCGTCCCCCTCTTTTGCCCCTCCTTTTGTCCCCTCTCTTTCGCCATACTTTCTTTCGCCCCTCCTTTCACCCACTCTCTCTTTAACTCCCCCTCTCATTTGCCCCCCTCTTTCGCGCCCCTCTCTTTTCCATCCCCTCTTTTGCCCCCTCTCTTTCTCCCCCGTCTCTTTCGACATTCCATCCCCCGCTCTCTCTCACCCACCCCCTCTCTCGCCCCCTCTCCCTCGCCCACTCTCTCTCTCGTCCCCGTCTCTCTCTCGCCCCCTATCTCTGCCCCCTCTCTCTCTCTTGCGCGCCTCTCTCTCCCCCTCACGCTAACTCTCCCTGCCCATTCACTGTCCCTGCACATTCTCTCTCTCTCGCCCACTTTCGCTCTGTCGCTCTCTACCTACCATCTCGTCCCTCTGTCTGTCTCTCTCTCTCTTTATTTCTTTGTCACTCTCTCTCTCTTTCTCTCTCACTTTCTCTCTCTCTCTGGACCCATCTACCCCCTTGCTCACACGCACTCTCTCTCTCTCTCTCTCTCTCAAGTCACTATCACCTTGTCTCTCTCTCTCTCCCCCTTCTCTCTCTTGTTATCGCCCCCCTCTCTCTGTCTCGCTTTGTCTTGCCACCATCCCCTCCCTCTCTTGCCCCCCTCTCTCTGTATTGCTCTGCTCCTCTCTTACTCTCGCTCAGCCTCTCTCTCAATCCCTCTCTCTCATCCTCTCTCTCACCCTCACTCTCTACTGCTCGCCCTCTCTGTCCTTCTCTCTCTCTCTCTACTCGTATGTCTCTCTCTCCCTATCTCCCTCTCTCACCTCCTCTCTCTCGCTCCACTCTTTCGCTCCATCGCTCTCATCCTCTCTCTTCTGCTGCCCCCCTCGTCCATTCTCTCTCATTCTCGACAACCCTCTCGCAGCCTTCTCTCCTTCTCACCCATCCTCTCTCTTTTCTCTCTATCACCATCGCTCCATCGCTGTCTCACTCGCCCTGTCTCTTTATTTCTCCCCTATCTATCTCTCTACCTTGCTCTTGCTGACTCTCTTCGGTCCTCTTATTCTCTCTCTCTCTCGTTTCTTTTCTCCCTCTCTCTCACTCTGTGTCTCTCTCTCTCTTTCTGTCTCGCCCTGTCTTGCCCCTGCGCTCTCGCTGTCACCCTTTCTCTCTCCCACCCCCTCTCTGTCAAACCCCCTCTCACGGAACCCTCTCTCCTTCTTGACCTTCCTCTCTCGCTCTCTCTCTCGCTCTCTCGCCCTCACTCTCTTTTTTGCGCTCGCGCTCTCTCTCTCGACCCCTTTCTCTCTCCCTCGCACACCTCTCTCACCCCCTTTATCTCTCTTTTGCCTCCATCTCTCTCGAACCCCGTTTCTCTCTCTCTTGCTCCTTCTGTCTCTCTTGCTCCCTCTCCCTCTCTCGCCCCTCAATCTCTCTTACCCATCTCTCTTTCTTGCTCTCTTAACGCCTACCTCTCTAGCGTCTTCTTTCTCTCAACCCCCTCTCTCCTTGCCCCTCCTTCTCTCTGTCTTGCCCTGCCCTCTCTCACTCCTTCTCTCTCACCTCGATATCTCTCTCGTCCCGTTTTTCTCTTTCTCACTCACCTCATCACTCTGTCACCCACTCTAACTCTCTCTTGCCCAGTCTGTCTCGCCTTCACAAAATCTCTCTCACTCGCCGTCTCACTCACTCTCCCGCCTGCTTCCTTGCCCCTCTCTCTCTCTCTCTCGACCCCCTCTCTCTCGACCCTCTTTCTCTTGCCGCCTCTATCTCTCTCGACCTCCCACTTTTTTGCCCCTCACTCTATCTCTCACCCCTGCATCTCTCTCATTCTCTCAGCCCTCATTCTCTCTCTCTTCCCTCTCTCCTCTTATCTCTCTCTCTCTCGCCTCCCCATCTCTGTCTTCCACTTTCTCTCTCTTTTTCCCTCTCTCTAAGACTTGCCCCTTTTCTCTCTTGCTCCCTCCCTCGCACCTCTCTGTCTCTCTCTCTGTCTCTCTCGCCTCTCTCTCTCATTATCTTCTCCCCGTCTCTCTCTCTCCCTACTTCACCCCTATCTCTCTCTTACCCTCTGCTCTCTCTCTCTGCTCCTTCACTCTCTCTCCCCGTTCTCTCACTCTCGATCCCCCTCCCTCGGTGTCTCTCTCTCCCCACCTCCCTCCGTTTCTCTCTGACTGAATCTCTCTTCCTTCTGTCCCTCCCTCTCTCTCTGACACACTCTATCTCCTTGGTCCTTCCATCTCCCTCTAGCCCAGAGCCTGGGGTTTGGTAGTGAGTCTGCGTGTGGGGGGTGGGGTGAGATGTTAGAGAGATGTGGGAAGTGGGAGGAGGGGAAAATGAGGTAGAGACGGAATTGCGGGAGGGAGACAGAGACGGCAGGAGAGAGAGAGAGAAAGGGGAGGGGAGAGGGAAGAGTGGTGGCAGGTGGAGAATCTCGTGTTGGGGGTGTGAGAAGGGGAGGGGAGGGTGAGGGAGAAACAATAGTGGAGGCAGGTGGAGAAATCGGGGTTGAGGGGTGCATGAGAGGGGACGAGAGAGTGAAAGGGAGAGGAGGTGAGAAAGAGACAGTGTGCTGAAAGAGAGGGATAGAGGGAGAAGTGATGAGAAAGAGTAGTGCACAGGACGTGAGGAGGCCAGGTTGGAGTGGGAGGGGACAGAGGGAGTTAAAACTAGCTCCTGAGGTCAGGGAGCGGTGCCCTCCCCTTCCCTGAGGACGAGGACTTGGGGCTGAGTCTGTCTCTCTCCAGCTCAGCTTCTCCAACACAAAGACACACAACAACATCGGTCACTCTGCTGCTCGGCACGCTTTAATGAACATTTTTATTGTTTACAAATGGAAATGATGGATACAGTCAGTAGGATGGTGCCTTTTCTCACTGGCCCCTGAGTTGTGAGAAACATTGAAATGTGTCCCTGTAACCCCCCTGTGGGATAAGGATGGACAAACCAGCGCTACCCTCAGTCTGTTACCATAGCGACAGGCTTCTCCATCGCTGAAACACTGAACTGAAATGAGAAAAACCCGGACGGATTGATTAATGAGGGAATTTGATTGATGGATGGATTTTGGTGAAAGGATATTTCAGCACATTCTTCAGCTGCTGCCTGAACTTAGTCTGGGTCACGGCATAAATCGCGGTGTTTGTGCAGCAGCTGAGGATCTGCAGCATGAAGCCCAAATCAAGAACAAAGTAATCGAGATGCACAGTCCAATACCCAATAAACCACATCCGGCTCCATATAGAATACAGCATTAACGTTGACCATAACAGGATGAAATTGGCCGAGATCAAAAACAGTAAAATTATGGATTTTTTTCGGTTTCGCATTTCTGTGTCAGACTGAGCGTCCCCATTGGTGTGAGCGCGGAGTCTCCTGCGGGCTCTGCTGGTCACGAAAATGTGTCTGACGGTGAGAACATTGAGCAGCAGAATCAGGAGAAATGGGACACACGGGGTTAGAATGTGGTAGATGAACTCGATTGTGACCCAGACAATGGAGTATGTAACAGCGTCTGTTACATCACAAAACCAGGGCTGGTTCCCCAGCGAATACCGAGCCGTGAGCATAAAATATCGAGAAATGTTCTTTAAACAGCTCAGCGCAGTCACTGCTCCCAGAACCACAGCCGCCGTTTTCTCACTGCAATATTTACTTTTCAGCTTCTGGCAACAAATGGCCACAAACCGATCAAAGGTGAAAGTGACGGTGAACCAGACAGAGCAGTCAGTGGCTGCATAAAGCAGGACGGCGTGGATATTACACACGGGGACGGAGTCCTTCAGGAAATAAAACTGTTCATAATAAGCAATGGGAATGTGTCTCAGGATCAGGTCGAGGATAATGACCAGGAGATCCGCTGCTGCCATGGCCTCCAGGTAACGTCTGACACATGGAGACAATCCACAATCTTTATAAAGCAGGACGTAGATGGTAACTACGTTAACTGTGAGGAAGGAAAACAAACCCATTATCCATCAGCCTAGAGGCAAAGGGACCCGTTTGATCGGGGACCCAGTGAGACTTTCGAATGTGTCCCTGTATTCAGGGATTTATTAAAATAATTGGAGCTGGAATAACAAATGGGAATGTCGGAATTACTGACAAAAATGTGACATAAACCACAAGAAACTTTCCCTCCCAAAACACACAGAGACACATCCACAAGGACAGATGGTTTCTAGAACATTCCCACACACACGATCTCGCGAGTGCAGACACACCTCAGTCCTTCCCAGTTCCTAATACGGAGGGTGGAAACGTTGCTGTCCTGAAGACAAACGGAGTTTGGGAATTTTTGTATTTTGGTCTAAATTGTGGTCGATTCTGTGTCGTGGAGAAATGTAAACGCAGGGAAAACGTACTCACCCCTTTAACTGCCTGAGAGGCCTTCGGAACAGTGTCTCCTTCTCCCTGGAACGGGATCTCTTCCTCTGGATCTTACCGTTTTTTTCAATTCACGAACGTCCAGCCGTTCACAACAATGTCAGGGACAGAACGTTCCGGGGAATGTCAGTTATAGAATGTCGGGGACAGAATTTTCTGGGGAATGTCAGTTATAGAATATCGGGGACAGAATGTTCCGGGGAACTCCTTGACCTTCCATCACTTTTCCCCCCTATCCACCCCACCAACATGATGTACTGTGCCTGGGCATACTGAAACATCAATGGGGTGAGAGACGGAAGGTCCAGTCACAGGAATGGGAACTAAAGGCATTGCCAGATCAGCTGAAATGGTTAGATATACCACATTCTCAATCTACCTCACAGAACCAGCCCAGGCACCATCAACCCAGAGGAGATATCTGTTCACCGTGGAACACTTGGTAGACCAGGCCAGTGTACTGCTCAGTACAACCCAGCAATTGTTCCGGATTCATCCATTGCACTGGTCAACGCAATCCAGCAATCTGTCCAGAATGGAACACTGCACAGATCAGATCAGGGCATTGGTCCATAAACCCAGACCATATATCTGTGCAGGGCAGTGAGCTGTGCAGACCACAGCAGTGCGTTATCTATAAAACTCAACCAGATCGTCTGACCAGCACAGCGACCTGCGCAGTGATCACCCATGAATTAATCTATAAGCCAGGAACAGTTACCCTCTCAACATGTGGGACTGTGTACACCACCCCAGTACATTGATCTCTAAACCAGGAGCAGTTACCCTCCCAGCATGTAGAGCTGGGTAGAACACCACAGTGCATTGATCTGTAACCCTGGAGCAGTTACACTCCCAGCATGTAGAGCTGTGTACAACACCACAGTGCATTGATCTGTAAACCAGGCGCAGTTAACCTCCCAGCACGTTGAGCTGTGTACACCAACCTAGTGCATTGCTCAGTAACACTGTGTTAAATCACTGCCCAGCGTGGGGAAACTTGCAGCCCATCCTGGAAGTGACAGGATGGGCAGCTCCCATCCATGTCCAGCTCTATCTCTCCATGGAGCCATGACAAGGGGGTGCTATTGGTGTGAACATCACTGCCAGAGAGAGATGGCGGGCGAATCAGTTTAAATATCACCACATGGGATGAGTTTGGGGTAGAGACAGAGAGGGGGAGACTGAGAGAAAGTGTCATGGAAGGTGTGTTCCCAGGTTTCAGAATGCTGAAATGTGGACACTTCGAAAGCACCCTGTAACATGAGCCTGTCTTCCCAGGAAAGATGGGGAAAAGGGATATTGGTGTGAGGTCATCTTAGTATTTGTTCTGCATCTTTGTCACTGGAATTAGTTTCAACAGAATCTATGACTCACTGGGCAGATTCTAACAATAATTTATCTTTGTTTGATTTTCCTTGAGTGTGACAGAGAGATTTTCTACACCAGCTGAGCTAATTTCCTGGTGCTATCATATCAAACTCACCTCATTAACTACCCATCCCATCCCATGGTGTCCCGCTCATTCAATACCAGCCCGAATCTCTGACCCATCATGGCTGGAGGTACTCACCATTGTCCGGGTACCCCTGGATATTCTGTGATCCCTGGCACTGGTGCCATCTTTAAAAGGCCAATGGGCACATGTTTGAGATACCTCCGTTTACCCCGGGCATGGCAGATAAGGGGCAATTACTTCACGGTTTGTCGACAGGGATACGGAGTTCCTGGTGGAGGGGCTAGTACAGATGGGGGCCATTCTCTTCCCAGAGGTGGCCACGCCACCAGACCCACAGAGCATGGTCTGAGCTCCCCGCCCAGCTCAGTGCAGTGTCTGCGGTTTGAGGAAATGTTCAGCAATGCAGGACAAGCATCAATAACCTTCCCCGCTCTATCAGGATAAGGATCACTGTATTCTCTCTGCTCCCTCACACTCACTGTATATCTGTTATACCACCAACCCTCAAATGAGGTTCCTGCTACACCACTCTCACTGCCGCATGCAGCACCTTCTCTCTCTCCCTCCCTCCAGTTTACCCCCTGCATAGATACAACACTGTGGACTGACTCCCTCCGGACACCCCAACATATCTCCACCAACCCCCACCTACAGCAGCACTAACAGCAGGTCCTCCCACTCCCTCCCTCCCTTCCTCCATTCCAAGAGAAACAGCCTGGAATAGAACAGGAAGGGCCAAGCCGGGCGGTGGAGTGCCCGATATCCGTTCCCTCCCCCCTCCCCCCGCCATGTGGGGAGGACCCTGGTAGGAGCCGGAGAGGACTGGGACGCCTCGTGTGCAGATTCTGAAACATCCACGTCCCACCGACCGAGTAAGAAGCAATGTTCAGTGAAGGGCGATTCTTACTTTAAACACACTGGCAGCTCTGTTTCCCCCAGGCATAACTTAGAAGCCGTGGCCCTGATGCCATCTACCTTTTGTGTCAAGCTGGTACAAATGGAATCCCCACGGTCTCGGTGGGCAGGAGGTTGGGCTCACAACACATCGTCACCACCACCTCCCAGGAAGGGAGCACGGAGGCTCCCTCTCACACCTCCTCCTGCAAACAGCTCAGATACTGAAACTAATCTTTGATAGTTCCTGCTCTCCCCACTTGTCCTGACATCTTCAACAATCTGTGCTCATACACATGCAGAGCTCTCTGCTCCTGCACCCCCTTTATAATGGAACAGGCTGTTTTAAGCTGTCTTTCATTGTCTTTCCTAACAAAGTGCATCACCTCACATTGCTCTGCAGTGATCACCATCTGTCATAAAGCTGAACACTACACCAACGTGTCACTGTCCTGTTAGAGTTCCACACTGTCCTCCATAGACATCAGAGTTCTTCCAGGTTCGGTGCCATCTACAAACATTGAGATTGTTATAGCATCACAGTCCTCATAAAACAACTGAAATCCTGCCCCATAGTCACGAGTTTGAGCAAGTGAAATATTGCTATATTCCCACGGGCAGAGTCGAATAATGACATGCTGTCAATGGAGCAACAAAAGTCCTGATACATACGAGACAGAGTAGATAAAATATTGACAAACCACAGAACAGGAGAAATCTGGATAGGTTCCACTTATCTATATTCACCAGGGTCTAATGAAGTTGAAAGCGTGTCCTGTACCTTTAAGAGAGGGTGAATGCTGTTCTGATCTGAGAGCTTACAAGCACCTGTGCATATGAGAGGATGGCAGACCCAGAAACAGTATATTGTTATAGAGCTGGAGTCGGTAATAAGCAGTTAAGAGGAAGAGGGTCCCAGAGTTGTGAATAGTTGATGTAAAATGTCACACATACTTTAACAGTTTACAAGGCAAATTGAGCATTTCTTTATGTTTAGTTTAAGTTACCAGAGGAGCTTCACGCCGTGTCCTAACAATTGCTGTGTGTATATCTCTACGTCTCTGTGTGGGGCAGGTCTGGCAGGCTCTGTGGGGCTTAAAGTGATGCAATGCAACCCTCTGCTGGCCTCCTCACGCCACTGCACAGATATTGGCAGAGAGTGAAAACCAACAGGGATTCATTCAGAGAGGGGGAGGGAGAGGGCAGCTGCTCACAGCACCATCCAAACTGATGTCTTATCCATGTACTGATCTAAATATCCTTTAAACATTATAACTGTCCCTGTTTTCACCACTTCCTCTGGAAGTTCATTCCACACACAAGCCAGATTCTGTCTAAAATAATTACCTCTCATGACTTGTGTAAATCTTTTTCCTCGCACCTTAAAATATCCCTCAGTTTTGAATTCCCAACTGTAGGGAAAAGACATCAGCCCTTCAGCTTATTTGTACCCCTCATGAGTTTGTAAACCTCTGTAAAGTTACTCCTTAATCTCATACTCTCCAGTGAAAAAAGTCTCAGCCTACCCAGTCTCTCCTTATAGCTCAATCTCTCCTTTCCCAGCAACATCCAGATTAAGCTCTATTGAACCCTCTACAGCTTAATAATATCAATGTCAATAATATCAAAGTGAATCGCGAAGGTATTTTCTAAGGGTGCGGGAGCACAATACTAGAGGACATAGGCTTAAGGTGAGAGGGGAACATTTAAAAGTGACCTAAGGGGCAGCTTCTTCACCCAGACGGTGGTGTGCCGATGGAATGAGCGGGCAGGGTGACCAGACTAGACACAGTATTCCAGAAGAGGTCTCACCAATGTCCTGTACAACCTCAACATAACGCCCCAATTCCGATACTCAAAGGTCTGACCTATGAAGACAAGTGTGTTAAACACCTTCTTAACCACACTATCAATATGAGATACAAATTTTAAAGAATTATACCTGACGGCCTTTGTCTCTGTTCTACAATACTGCCAAAGACCTTACTTTTAATTTATGGGTCCTACTCTTCTTTGATTTACCAAATCCCATAGCTCGCATTAATCCAAAATAAACTCCATCAGCCACCCCTCAGCCCAGTGTGCAATATTACTGCCACCTCACCCTCCCCCTTCAATTTTAAAATGCCCATCCGTCTCCAGGAGGCCTGCACTCTTCCGCCTTGATTTTCACAAAGACTCTGAGCTTGGTTTGCCTTGTGTGGTTAGGGAGAGAAGGGACAGATTGCAGACACAGCGGGGTGGGGAGGAGAGGCTGGACAGTAATCACCGGTCTGGTATCATTTCATGGTTTTAGGAAGAGAGCAGTCACACGTTAGAGGTGGGTAAGTGTGATCGGTGTTGTGGGCCCAGAAATTAAACTCTTCATTCATCTCTGGTGTTCATTAATAAATATCCATTTGAGAGCCTTCATTGGGCAGAGTGTGTCTGCAGGATTTCTTTCCCTAATATTGCAGACTACAGATAATAGCGATTAAAGTTGTACACAGTTAATTTCGATAGTATAGCACATACCCTTAATATCCTTCAGTTGAGACAAATATCTTACATTTGTGTAACAATACAAAGTGTTTTTTGTAGTTCAGTAATGGTAATCTGATTATAATAAATCCACACCGAGCTGAAAGCGGGCACTAAAATATGGCCCAAAATCTGGGTATGGTAGTGTAGTGTGTAGTGTCCCTGCCTCTGAGCCATAACTCTGTATTTGATTCCAATTCCTGAACTTGTGTGGTAGTGCTCCTAGCTCTGGACTAGAAGGCCTGGATTCAAGTCCTACCTATTGCAGAGGTGTGTCACAGCATGTCAGGAGAGTCTGATGAGCAAAAACACTGGAGAATACTGTTACAGCTTTGTGGGTATTGCTGAGTGATGCCAGTGCCCCTACTTCCGGGCACAAAAGTCGAGGTGTAAAGCCCACAGAAGTATCTCAGGATACATATGAACAAACTGATAAAAATGCATTTGGAATTGTGACTTGATGGAGAAGGAAGAGGTGTCAGTATTGAATTTCAGAATTTTGGCCCAGGATGACTGAAAGTACAGCTATTTGTGCTGATTGGAGTCACATTTCGCAGCAGTAGCGGTTTATAAAATCAGAATGGTCATGGATAAGGTGAGTAGTCAGGTTTTTGTTTCCCAGGTTAGGGGCATCCAAAACTAGAGGGCATTGTTTGAAAGTGAGAGGGGAAAGGTTTTGATGAGGCCAAAAGGGCACCTTTTCACACAGAGGGTGGTGTGTGTATGGAATGAGCTGCCAGAGGAAGTGGTGGAGGCTGGTACAAATACAGCATGTCAAAGGCATCTGGGTACTGACAGGCCTGCCGAGCTTTTCCAGCAATTTCTGTATTTCTTTAAAAAATGCATTCATTTTAACACAGGTATTCTGAATAAATTAAACATTTTATTTTTAATGGCGCAGGGCCATGTAAACATAGTTCTGCTAAGGGTGCATGACGGCAGCAATGTTGCACCTACATGGAGCAGGGAATGTGATGGAGACATAGTTTGGACAATGTGCAAAGAGACCTCACATGGGAGAGGATAACATTACTGTGTGATTCAGCTCAGAGAGGGAGAAATTGTAATCTGCCCGAGAAGGAACGGCATATTGCACTCTCTCTCCTTCATTGTTCGTCATCACAGCAATGCGTGCAAGCTAAAAAAAAAGCTCGACAGTCATTGTTACCATTCTTATTTTTATAGAATCCCTGCAGTGTGGAAGCAGGCCCTCCGGCCCAACACGTCCACACCAACCTTCCCAACCCTTTCCCCTATATTTACCCCTGACTAATGCACCTAACCGAGAAATGCCTGACTACAGACAATTTCGCATCGCCAATCCACCTAACCTACACAGTTTGAGCTGTGGTAGGAAAATGGAGCACCCATTAGAAGCTCACACAGACACAGGGAGAATGTGCAAACTCCACACAGACAATCACCCAAGACTGCAATCGAACCCAAGTCCCTGGTGCTATGAGGCAGCAGTGCAAACCACCGTGCTACCGTTTGGGTGATCCCTGATCAGAATTCACTGGAATTTACTCACTGCCTAAAGCAAAGAGAATTAAGCCAAATCCAACTCTCCCAGGATGAAATCCCATTGCTAGCAGCTGTGTGTGAGTAGAATATTTTCAGAAGCAGAATAACATTTTGGACAATCTCAATTTTTACTTTTGTCATGAGTTACACTAATATTTAGACAAAGGTCTTTCAAATTAAAATTGCAGAGATTTTGTTAACCTGTGTGTGTGTGTGTGTGTGTGTTTTAAACAGGGAACTACCTATTATATATTTGCAATACCCAAACACTTTTCCATTCATCTTTCCATCATAGCTTGAGTAACATTGCTGTGGAAAATAAACGTGTTAAAGAAACTAGCCTGACTTGTTGCTAAAACTGACCCTGACCCAGTCTCAGACCGATATCATCGGCCATATCACCAACCTGGTTACATGTAACATTTATTGTGAGCAGTGGAGCAGTGGGACGACAAAAGGATACAATGACCCAAAAAATCGTGGAACTATAGACCAATTAGCCTGATGTCAGTGCTGGGTAAGTTGTTGGAGGAGATTCTGAGGGCCAGGATTGACATACATTTGGGAAGGCAAGGGCTGATCAGGGTAGTCAACGTGTCTTGCTGCATGGGAAATCATGTCTCATTATTTTGGTTTAGTTTTATGAAAAGGTGACAAAGAAGACTGATGAAGACAGTTTGGTAGATATTGTCTATGTGAACCTCAGCAAGGTGTTCATAACATTCTGATTGGTAGACAGATTAGTAAGGTTCAATCACTTGGGATACATGGGAAGCGAGTAATAATTTGCTTTAAGGAAGAGGGTATTTTTCAGATTGGAGGCCTGTGAGCAGCAGTCTGCTGCAAGAATCAGTACTGTGTTCACTGAATTTCATAATTTATATCAAGCATTTGGATGTGAACATTGGGGCCATAATTAGTAAGTTTACAGATTACATCAGAAAGGTGGTGCAGTAGATTATCTCAGAGTACAACGAGACCACAATTAAATGGTACAAAGGGGCAAGGAGGGAGAGATGAAATGTAATTTAAATAAATACGAGATTTTGCATTTTGGGAAGGTAAATCAGGGCAGAAATTGTACACTTGATGGTAAGGTCCTGGGGAGTGTTGTGGAACAAAGGGACATAGGGCTGCAGGTACATTGTTCCTTGAAAGTGGAGTCGTAGGTAGACAGTGGTGCAGTACACATTTGCCTTAATCAGTAAGAGCATTGAGTATAGGAGTTGTGGGGGCATGTTGCATCTGTGGTAGGAAACTGGAGCACCCATTAGAAGTTCACACAGACAAGGGGAGAATGTGCAAACTCCACACAGACAGTCACCCAAGGTTGGAATTGAACCCAAGTCCCTGGTGGTGTGAGACAGCAATGCTATCCACCGTGCTACCCTTTGGATGATCCCTAACCAGAATTCACTGGAATCACCTCACTGCCTAAAGCAAAGGGAATTCAGCCAAATCCAACTCTTCCAGGATGTTGGTGAGGCCACTTTAAGAATACTGCGTGCAACTCGGTTGTCTGCAGAAAAGATTTACATGGATGTTCCAGGACTGGAGGATTGAGCGTCGGGGAAAGGTTGATTAGGTTGAGATTTTTCCCCCAGGTGTGTCAGAGTTGAGGGGTAACATTATAGAGGTTTATAAAATCATCAGGTGTATGGATATTCTGAATAGCCACGTTCTGATCCCAGGATAGGGGAGAGTAAGAATGATTTAGAAGGGACCTGAAAATAAATGTTTCAGACAGAGAGTTTTGTGTGTACAGAAATTGCTACCAGAGGAAGTGGTCCAGGCGGGTACAATCACAGGAGGGATATTGGCCAAATGCTGGCAAATGGGACTAAATCAGATTTGATATCTGATCGGAGTGTACAGATTGGACTAACGGGTCTGTTTCCGTTCTGCATGACTCTCTGATACTATAAGAGGGATGACGAAAAATTCTTAAAGGACCTTTCAAGTGGGAATTCTCTTAATTGGAAGTTTTTATTGTGCCTCTATGTTCACATGAACTGAAAGCTGTGTTAGTTAATTATTTGACAGGGAAGTGAGTCACAGATAATTGGTCACAGACAGCAAAGTGGGGCTTAGACCACAACTTGATCAGGCACAATATCTGTGCCTGGTGGAGAAGAGTCAAAGTATCTAATGCCCCACTCCTGCTCCTCAGTCCCATGTTTCTGTGTTCCATTCAGGTCCTCAAATCTGCTAGACAGGCACAGTTGGAGGCTACCTTCATCTATAACCTGATAAACAGAAATAGAGGAGACCATTCACCCCTTCAAGGCTGTCACATGCTTTGCGTATGAAAGAAGCCCGTCTCTGAGCTTCCCGTCTCTGAAACTTGTGTTTCATTTGTTGATCATGTTATAGAACCAGATTCACTGTGAATACAGCCCCCATATCTCACCCAGAGATGGCTCACAAAATCCTCTGGTCTCCTGACTGCAATGTTCAGTAATTGCACATTCATGAAAATAACACCCAATAACTTTCCAATAACAGCATGTGAGAGCATCAGAAACAGGGGCAGGTCGTTCACTCCCCAAGCCTGCCTTGCCCTTCTCTAAGATCATGACTGATCTGCTCTTGGTGCAAATCTTCTTTCATACCCAATTCTTCATTGCCCTCAACTCTCTGACAGATCAATATCCACCGACCTCCTCTTCAAACACTTTCAGTCACCTAGCTCCCAGAACACTCTTGAGAAGAGAAATCCTGACATTCAACACCAGCTGTTTGAAGAAAACACTTGCTGCTCCTATACCATGGCCTCTTGATATGAACAAAAGATGATGACGCAAGGGTTCAGGTAATAATGACTGGCTCTGATATCAAGGCAATGGTTGCCTTCTGTTGATATCAAGGAGCTGAACAAAACTGGACATAATGGGAATCAGAGTAAACTCTCCAGTGTTTAGAGTCAAACATGGCACAAAGGAAGATGTTCATCATCTCAGTCATTGGTCACCTCTGTGAGAGATCCTCAGGGTAGCTTCCTCTTCAAAAACAGCTTCAGCGGCTTCATCAATGTCTGCTCGCCCACACCCTCCCCACTATATAATGAGAAGTGGGAATGGTCACTGGAGATTCCACAATGTTCAGAACATTTTGTCCCCCCTCACCTCCTGAACTGGTCTGTGGCCATGTGCAGCAAGACCCAGACACTACTCAGGTTTGTTCTGTTAAAGTGTCTGTAACATTCATGTAACTGCACTGCCTGGCACTGCACATTTCCACAGTAAAACAAAAGTTCATTCAGCACCTCACGCTGGCTTCACAGGAATATGAGGAAGTCATTCAGCTCATTGACAGTATTGGAGAAGAACAGGGGCAACGCATTCTGTGCCTCCAGCCTAATACTCAGGAACAGAAGGAGTCTAGTGTGATGGGCCACAGCAGAGCCCCTCGAAAATATTTGAAGGCGGTAGACTAGACTCTAATATTTTCATATTTTAAAGAAAATGTAAACTGTCTGTTCCAGATGCAATGTGAATGGTCAAACCACTCGGTGTGAAGCGAAACACCGTTTATTTAAACTCGGAAGATAAAATGAAACCAAAGAAAGGGGAATTTAGAATAACTTAATTCTATTGGACAAGTTGACAGAATAATAGATCTCGGAATTATTACTAATGAACTGTTCGAATATAAGAAAATCGCATAAACCCAGCCCCTAGCAAAAATGAATATTCAGACACAGATTGTAACAAACATTTCTCCAATCCAGGAGTTAAAAACAGCAGCAAGAGAAAATTCAGGGAGAGGAGCAGCCAGGAGACATCCAATGAAGCTTCCAACTCTGTGGAGACCCCAATAGTTTCTGATGTTGCTGAGATCCTAATCTGTGATAGCTGGTCACACCCAAGGCCTCCTTAGCTGTTTACTCAAGTGGTTATGAAGGAGCCAGCTTGGTACCAATCGTTAAATCTCTGTCTTAAAGGATTCCAGAACAAAATAACCTCTTATAGCTACAGCATCATTACACTTGTCAGCACATTGAACGGTGAAACAGGAATCAGGGGTAACCCAGTAAGGCCCTTGGCCCTGCCCAATCGGACAAAGAAGAAGCCAGTCAGTCCTTTGAGTCACTGACACAGCAGTAGGATGAGGCCATTCAGCCCCTTGAGTCAATTACACAGGAACAAGAGGAAGCCATTCAGCCCCTTATAAAGGAACAGGAGGAGGCTATTCCCCCTCAACGCACTTACACAGGGATAGAATGAGAAAATTGATGCTGATTCCAGATGAACTGCTTATGCCCGAAACATCAATTCTCCTGCTCCTCGGACACTGCCTGACCTGCTGTGCCTTTCCAGCAATCCATTCTCTACTCTGATCCCCAGCATCGGCAGTCCTCACAGTCTCCAGATTGATGCTCTAAAATGATGAACAAGTGGAGCAGAGGCTGCACAGACAGACTGCTCCACGTTGTTCCTCGTGGCTCCGTTGCTCATGACACACATATGTGACTTTAACTTGGTGACCAGGGAAGCCATATGTCTTGTGTGAAGGCTCAAGAAGTCATCTTTCATCTCCGAGAAGGCAGCCTGGTGTTCTCTATGTAGGGCGGAAGCTGGTGGGAATGGCTACCTGTTTCAGAGGAAAGGTAATGTGGCTGCTGCTGGGGATTGTGAGCCACATGCGTTCAGTACGGGTTCACACGCCGACTTCACATTAATGTGGGGAGAGTTAATTTAGGCATATAAACTATTAGGAAAGTCACGTTAGACTGATGAATGGACTCTCTAAGTTCAAATAATGATGATATTACTCATGTTGATCTTGTCTAGTTCAGGTAAAAATGACTGGCCCTGATATCAAGGCCGTGGTTCACTTTTGTTAACATCAAGGAGCTGAACAAAACTGGACTTAATGGGAATCAGAGTAAACTCTCCAATGTTTGTTCATCATCTCAGTCCTAGGTCATCTCTGTGGGAGATCCTCAGGGTAATTTCCTCTTCACAAACAACTTCAGCTGCATCATCCATGTCTCCCCGCCCGTCACCACCCCACCGTCACCCACCCCACCATAAGATCAGAAGTGGGGAGAGTCACTGAAGATTCCACAATGTTCAGAACATTTTATCCCCCGTCAGTTCCTGAACTGGTCTGTGTCCATGTACAGCAAGACCCAGACTCCATTGAGGCGCGTGCTGTTAAAGGGTCCATAACATTCAGGTAACAGCAGTGCCTGACACTGCACATTGCCACAGTAATACAAGAGTTCATTCAGCACCTCACGCTGGTTTCACAGGAATATGCGGAAGCAATTCAGCCCATTGACACTATTGGACAAGAACAGGGACAGCCCACTCAGTGCCTCCAGACTATTACCCAGGAAGAGAAGGAGTTTAGTCTGATGGACCACACCAGAGCCCCTCGAAAATATTTGAAGGCAGTAGCCTAGACTCTAATGTTTTCTTATCTTAAAGGAAATGTAAAGTGTCTGTTCCAGATGCAATGTGACAGATCAAACTACTCGGTGTGAAGCAAAGCACCATTTACTTAAACACAAAAGATTAAATAAAACCAAAAAAAAGAGGAATTTCGAGTAACGTAATTCTATTGGACAACTTCACAGAATAATAGATCTAGGAGCTATTACAAATGAACTAGTCCAATGTAGGATAGTCGCATAAACACAGCCCTTGGCAAAAAGGAAAATTCAGGAATTGAAAACAGCGTCAAGAGAAAATCAGAGAGAGTAGCAACCAGGAGACATTCCCTGAAGCTTCCAACTCTGTGGAGACCCCTATAGTTTTTGATGTTACTGAGAAAATAAAAACCCAGTGATCCTAATCTGTGAGAGCTGGCCACACCCATTCAGGCTGCATTGAAATAAACCTAAGGCCTCCCTCGCTGTTTACACAAGTGGTCTTAACTCGCGAGCTTGGTAACGATTATTCAATCTCTCTCTTAAAAGAAACCAGGACAAAAAAACTCTTAAAGCTACAGCATCATTACACTTGTCAGCACATCAAGCTGTCAAGCAGGAAACAGGGGTAACTGGTCAGGCCCTCGGCCCTGTCCAATCGGACGAGAAAGAAGCCAGTCAGTCCCTTGAGTCACTTATACAGGAACAGTTGGAGGCCATTCTCACCTCAATGCACTTACACAGGGACAGAGTGAGGTAATTGATGCTGATTCCTGATGACCAGATTATGCCCGAATCGTCGATTCTCCTGCTTTCGGGATGCTGCCTGACCTGCTGTGCTTTTCCAGCAATCGACTCTCTACTCTGATCTCCAGCATCGGCAGTCCTCACTGTCTCCAGATTGATGCTCTAACATAATGAACAAGTGGAGCATAGGCTGCACAGACAGACTGCTCCACGTTGTTCCTCCTGGCTCCATTGCTTATGATAAACACGTGGGTCTTTAACGTGATTTTCTAGTGGTGAAGAGGGAAGCCATATGTCTTGTGTGAAGTCTCATGAAGGCATCTTTCATCTCCAAGAAGACAGCCTGGTGTTCTGTATGCAGGACGGAAGCTGGTGGGAATGGCTACCTGTTTCAGATGAAAGGTATTGTGGCTGCAGTTGGGGATTGTGAACAACCTGACCTTCAGTACGGGTTCACTCGCCGACTGCACAATAACGTGGGGAGAGTTAATTATGGCTTATAAACTATTAGGAAAGTCACGTTAGACTGATGAATGGACTCTGTAAGTTCCAATAATGCTGATCTTGTTCATGTTGATCTTGTCGAGTGCACATCCTGTTCAGTGTAGCCTGTATGCCTTACTCTGTCCAAGTCTGTTTCCACCCTATGATCTGTCTGGCCATGCTTACTAATATTCAAAGTTTGTGAGAAGATTTGTAGCTCGGGTACTCGTTGCTGTGGTTCTGTTCGCCGAGCTGGAAGTTTTTGTTGCAAACGTTTCGTCCCCTGTCGAGATGACATCCTCAGTGCTTGGGAGCCTCCTGTGAAGCGCTTCTGTGGTGTTTCCTCCGGCATTTATAGTGGCCTGTCCCTGCCGCTTCCGGTTTGTGTTGGCCACTCTCAGACAACAACTCACCAGAACGAAGGACCCGATACCCACATTAACATAACTAATGTAGTGTACAAAATCCCATGCAAGGACTGCACAAAACACTATATAGGACAAACAGGAAGACAGCTAACGATCCGCATCCGCGAACATCAACTAGCCACGAAACGACACGACCAGCTATCCCTAGTAGCCACAAACGCAGACGACAAGCAACATGAATTTGACTGGGACAACACTACCATTATAGGGCAAGTCAAACAAAGAACAGCCAGGGAATTCCTAGAAGCATGGCACTCATCCACAAACTCCATCAACAAACACATAGATCTGGACCCAATATACCGGCCACTACAGCGAACAGCTGAAACTGACAACCGGAAGCGGCAGGGACAGGTCACTATAAATGCCGGAGGAAACACCACACAGGCGCTTCACAGGAGGCTCCCAAGCACTGAGGATGTCACCTTGACAGGGGACGAAACGTTTTCAACAAAAACTTCCAGCTCGGCGAACAGAACCACAGCATGCTTACTAATATCTTCCTCCACTGCTCATAAATAAAGTGTTTCCCTGTACTGACGTACACGTGGCAATAAATCAAACTAATCAATCCTGGGTAAAGTGTGGAATTTCTCACCCTATCAATGTTTCTTTTGGAAATAAGTGATCGCAGCCACTCCTCGTGTTTCAGCATCACCATTTCTTCATCCGTCACAGCTCTACAGATTAAACACTTAGCTTCTTCACTCTATCCTCATGTTACCATCAACCGTCTGTGGTAAGGAGATCATTCCTTACAAAAGAGATGAACTCTGTGGAGAGTGCCCCAAATGCTCTCTCAGCAAGGATCCACAACTGCAGGAAGCTGGCTTTACTTATGTACTCGAATCATCTTACAATGAAGGACAGCATACCATTGACTGCACCCATTACTTACACAGGGATTGATTCGGAGCAGTCAGTGTAGTCTTCTGAGTGGGAGATCATGCTTCCCAAATTTGTTTGAGTTCTTTGATGAAGTGACTAGGAAGGATGCTGAGGACAGAACAGTAGATGTAGTCTCTATGGATTTCAGTAAAGCCTTTGATTAGGTTCCACATGGCAGGCTGCTCTGGGAGGTTCCAACACGTGAAATGCTGGGGGGACTGAGCAATTAGATACACAGTTGGCTTGATGGTAGGAAGCAGACGGTTTAGCAGAAGGATGCTTGTCAGACTGGAGGCTGGGTCCATTCCTGTTTGTTATCTATGATTTGGTTGAGAATGTACAAGGTATGATTAGTAGTTTGCAGATGACACTAAAGCAAGTGGTATCGTGATCAGTGAGGAATTTATCAGAAATTGCAGCGGGACCGTAATTAGGTGGGGAAGTGGGCCGAGAAATGGCAAATGGAATTTACTATAGATATGTGAGGTTTTGCATTTTGGAAACTCAAATCAAGGTCGGAGTTTCATGGTAAACGGGAGGGTCTTAAGGGCTGCAGAGGGAAGAGAGACCTTGGTGTTCAGGTGCACACGGTTCTCTAAGAGTGGAGTCACAGATGAACAGGGCAGTGAAGAAGGCTTTTGGCACATTGGCCTTCATCAGCCTGGATATTAAGTATAGAAGTTGGGAATTTATGTTGCAGTTACACAGGACTTTGGTAAGGCCGCACTTAGAGTATTGTGTTCAGTTTTGTCACCTTGTTATAGGAAGGATGTTATTAAATTAGAAAGAGTGCAGAAGAAATTTACAAAGACGTTGCCAGGACCCAATGGTCTGAGTTATAGGGAGAGATTGGACAAGCTAGGAGACTTTCTTTAGCGTGTAGAAGACTGAGTGAGTTCTTATAGATCTGTATAAGATCACGAGGGGTATGTTTCGGATTAATGTTCTCAGTCCTTTTCCAAGGTTTTGAGAATCGAGGACTGTATGTGATCAGTTTACGGTTAAAGGGGAATGAATAAAAGGGAACCTGAGTGGCCACTTCTTTACCCAGAGGATGGTACGTGGTTGAGCTGCCAGCAGATGTGGTTGAGGCGGGTATATTAACAACATTTCAAAAGCATTTGGATAAATACGTGGATAGGAAATGACTAGAAGGATAAGGGCTAACTGCAGGGAAATAGGGTTAGCGTGGATGGACATTTACAATGTAGAGTCGAACTTCTCTGTTAATTAAAATCAAACACCCAGAAAAGCTCACCTAACCTCGTAATCTGTTAAAATATGAGCGACACAGATCTCCTACATTCCAGTATTTAAACAAAAAAATAACAAGTTCGTTTCTTAACTTTAATAGTGAACACTAAACAACAAATATTCACAAATACAACCCCCTCTTTTCTTAGCTACTTACTATCTTACTCCAACTTGGTAAAAACATGCTAGTCCAGCAACCCACATCTTAAGCATCACAATCTCAAGAGCATACAGAATCCATCTTCCCCGCTGTGTGCACTCTTCCAGCTGCTGATCTCCCTGGGTCATTTTTCTTTTATTGCGAGTAGGTTTTACATGGGCATGTATCTTGGATAGAAAGTGTTTGAGATGGCCAGTTAGCACTCCTGCTCTACAGCAGTTACTCTGCTGTTGGATGGCAGTGGCTCTCCCTCTAGTGTTCAAAATGCTGGGTTTATATACTTCCCATGATACAATAATTCTCATAATTTGATTGCTTTCCAGATGTCCTAACAATAATATTCAAATCCCGTTGGCTTCTGGTATCCTGAGCATTATTTAAACTGTTTGGTTGCTTTTGAATTGTTGTCAAAATAGCAACCAAAACTCAGGTATCCATTTCCCAGCTAATGGTGACATGTGGAACAGGCTGACCTTTAGTGCATCTGTGGCTGCACTTTCTATTCAGCAAAACCCGTTCTGATTTAAAGTGACCTGACATGCTTTCGGCTTCATAACAACTCCCCCCTTCAGAAAAAAAACCCATGAACAAGCAGAATAAAAAGATGGCTTCATTTTTTCCCTCTAATTCTTAATCCCATTATTATGAATTACAAAAGTATCAATCTCAGCTATACTATACATATTAATTCTGCACACATTTATAACACTGCAATAAGTTAAATCTTACCTTTTTTTATCCTTTAAATCTGCGATAACACATCTGCTATCACATTTTAGAACACACAGCATGTATATTTTGTAAGTTTAAAGTCGGTCAACCGAACATGGGGTCAACCTTCCATGGCCAATGTAATGTCCCAAGAACATCACCTCGACCTTCGCGAATTCTGTTTTCTTAAGTTTATTACCAAGTTTGCTTCTTGTAATCGTCCAACATGCTCTGCCAACTGTTACGTGAACTATCAATCACTTGCTAAAGATTACTACATCATACAGATGAACTGCACACTTTGTTCATCTGGTCACAACTCTGTTCCTGAGTCTTCAATGTGTCTGGAGCATTATTCATTCACATGACATTCTCTAACTTTTTTGTCATATCCGGTATCTTTAACAGATAGTTGAACTGTCTCAACACTTTTTTAATTTGAAAGGGGCCAGTAAACCTGGCTTTGAAGGGATTTCTTACCACTGGTAGCAATTCTAATATGTCATCCCCACGGGAAATCGTCAAAGTTTCAGACTTTTCATTTGCCACCTGCTTCACTCTCTCCTGTGCCATCTTCAGGTGCTGTTTAGCTAACTCACCCACTCCATATAATTTCTCCCTCACCATAATCCAAGTGTGAGATCTCTAACTTTGGTCCTGTCAATTTATATTTAATGAATTTCAAAGGACGTCTCACTTCATGAACGAATATTAACTCAAAGGATGTAAAGTGAGTAGATTTATTTGGGGCATCTCTAATGGCAAACAATATTATGAGTCGCCTTTATTCCAATCATTTTGGTAATTCGGACAGTACGCTGTTAATATTATCTTCAGCATCTGATGCCAACTTTCCAAGACTCCCTGGGATTCGGGATGCGATGCCCTTGATTTAAACTGCTGCATGCCAAGGTTGCAGTTTAAACAGCTGATCGGTAAAATGAGACCCTTGGTCTGACTGAATCACACTAAGTCGCCCACAGCGAGTAAAGAAAGCTACCAACTCCCTTTTTGCCTTAACACCCCATCATGGAATTATCCCTGGAAATCGGGTAGACAGATCCATTATGATCAGCAGATATTGGTTTCCACTTTTGTTATTGAAAGGGGAGCTCCACAATTAATCATAACCCCATGTGAAAGGTTCTTCGAATACAGGAATTGGCAACAAAGGTGCTGGTTATATTACTGCCTGTGACTTACCTGTCATTTAGCATGGAGGACATGCACAACAAAAATTAACCACGTCCTTGTGCATTCCAGCCACTAGAAATGCTTTAGCCTGAGTCTTCCATGCATCAACTCTTTTGTCGTTTCTTTCAGTTTTCCTTCCTGTTGGAACTTACGACAGTGGGATCTTGTTACTACACGGTCTGCAAAAATCCCTGGGCATTTTTCTTTTAATTCCCCAGATCCCTGGTCTGACTTTGGCTTCTCCACGACAAGGGTGACTTTTCCACCTTGGATCCTGCTAAATCATTCCCAAGAACAAACTGTATTCCTGGAACGGACACTCTATCACTCACTCTCACTGTTACTTCCCCAATTGATCTGCCAATCTGACCATTCCATCCGCGTCTTCCTGTAACTTAAGGCCTTCCTCCTCACTGCTAATCACCCAGTCAATCTTTCTGTCAAAAATACATTTACTTATCACACCTCCCCCACTCTGCACCTGGCCCTCTCCACATTCACATTTTTTTTTAATGAATAACACAAACAATAAGGGACACAGCACTGAATCTTGTGGTACACCAGGGGGCACTGGTCTCCAGTCACACAAACAGCCTTCTCCCACCACCCTCTGTCTCCTGCTACTAAGATAATTTTCGATGTAACTTGTCAAGGTATCCTTCATGTTGTGAGATTTTACTTTATTTTTCAGTTTCGCAGGTGGAAATTTGTCAAAGACCTTCCTACACAACTAAACAATCGACCTCCTCAAACTTATTCAATCAAATCAGAAGGATGTGACTTCCTTCTGATAAAGTCATGATGATTATCCCTGATCAAACCTTGTGACTCTGATTGGAGTTCGATTTTCTCCTTCCTTTTTTCTCCTGTAGTTTCCTTAACAGTGATCTAATACTCTTTCGTCTATAGTCTCCTGGTCTATCTTTCCCACTCTTACTGTGAAGTGGAATCGTATTAGCAGTTCTCCAGTTCTCTGGCAGCTCCCCTACGGCCAGATTCTAATTAAAATATTCAGTCAGTGTCTTTCCTCACTTGGCCCCAACAACCGCCTGTGATACAACCCATTCAGACATGGAGATTGGTCCAAATTTATACAGAACAAAGCCTCAATTCCTTTCTCGTATTTTACATCAATCTGTTCAAGAGCTTCCCAGTCCACCTTCTTGCATTCTGCCTGCCTCCTCCTTCTCCCAAGTAAAATAGATGTGAAGGTCTCATGTAACAATCCATCAATGTTCTCCAGCTTGACACACAGATTGCCCCTTTAGTTTCTCATGGACACTAACTGTTTGCTGATTATTCTGTTCTACTTGTCCGTGTAGAATATCGTGGGATTCTCCTTGATCACACCTACTTGAACTTCTCCATGTCTCTCTGTTGTTCAGTCCCCTCTATGTTTCTAAGTTTCACTGCGCTCACCTCTCACAGGCTGAGTTCCCACATCAGACAATCTTGCCATCTTAGGGATTAATCCGCATAATACCTTTTGCAGTTCCTCTGTAGTCAGTTCATTTTTTTAGATTGTGACTCCGAACGATATGCAATACTTTTAAGTTTAGTCTCACCAGCACTCGATGCAACTGGTGCACGACATCCTATATACTCCAAATTCATTCATATGAATGTAAACCTAATTTTTACTTTCCCATTTGCATATGTTCTTCCTAATACCTCTCGCTTTAACTTTTCTTATGAGCTTACTGTGTGAGTTCGTAAAAAAAGCTCATGAATATCCAACTATACGTTATACATTGGTCCTCCATTGCCTATGACCACAAGAACCATCTTCATACCGTTCCCAAAAAAATGTTTGCCTCTTCTGGTTTTCCTTTCATCGGTACATTCTCACACTCCCTAGTTATGGTATTACCTTCTAAATATCTAGTAGCATGTTCTTTGTAATCGAGTCCAACAGATGCCCGGCTGCGGATGACAAGATAACTGGTCTGTAGTTCACCACTCTCCATCTTCATCCTTTCTTAAACTGTTGGATGACATTTATAACCTTTGCCTTATCCAGTTTGGCTAAATGCCTTTCGGGAATGTGTCGGATAATAAAGTGAAAATGCGCAATGCAATCAATATGTCTATTGCTGCTTCCTCTGAAATTCTTGAATGAAGTACATCTAGTGTGTCAGATTTATAAATACTCGATCCAGCTTTCTTTTCAAAGATTACCTCAACACTGATAAGAATGATCTTAGACCTTACTTACACAAGTCCCATGGTCACTTGGTATTTCTGGAAGAATTTCTGGACCTTCTTCCATGAAGATAGACACAAAGAAACTGTTTCTTTTCCCTGTCATTTCTCTGTTCACTGCAATAAATTATCCTGAACGCGCAGCAACTGTTCCACATTTGACCTAGTTTTTATTTTTTTTTATACATTCATATACGCTTTTTAGCAGTCTTTGTTTTTCTTTCACTTGCACGCTTTTTATCTTTTTGATTTTCTTCTCAGTTTCTTGGTCATCCTTTGCTGGGTCCGACATTTCTCTGAATCCACTGGCTTACTGCAACACTTGGCATTTTTCTAAGCTGCCTCCTTTCATCTAATAGGTATATGAAGGTGAGGTTGAAAGTGATAGTCGGAGAGGAGGGTGGATCAGATTGATAGGAAGGAAGGTGGACACATTGGAACTTTCAAAAGGGCGGTGCTGACTTCGAAGGCTGGAGTGGGATAAGTTGGGAATAGGGGAAATGGGGAAATCCACTATGATCCCCTGTGGTTGGAGGGTCCCAAAGCAGAAGAGGAGGCTTTCTTCCTCCAGGCTTCTGGTGACTCGGGTTTGGCGATGGAGCAGGCCCAGGACCCTCATGTCCTTGGCAGAATGGGAAGGGGAGTTAAAGTGCTCAGCCACAATGCAATGGAGTTGTTCAATGTGGCTGTCCCAGAAATGTTCTCTGAAATGATCCACAAGTTGACCTCCTGTCTCGTCAATATAGAGAAGACCACATCGGGTTTAATGGATGTCGTGAATGAGCCGTTCTGTCTCCTTTCATCACCGATCATCTTCATCTACCTATCGCAATCTCAGTTACCTCCCCCCTGCCGCACCCCCTTCTCATTTCTCTCTCAGCTCCCTTGGCCCAGAAGCTTCATTCCTGTTAAAGAGATTATGCCCGAAACATCGATTTATCTACTCTTAGTGTGCTGCCTAACTGTGCTTTTCCAGCACCACACTCTTCGACTCTGTTCTCCAGCATCTGTAGTCCCCACTTTCTCCTCACACCTTCATGGCTTACATGACTCAGATTTATATCGGTTACTTCAAATAAAACAAAAATTGTCGTGTACTCAAACAGCATAAAAGAAAACCAATACATTGTAGTCACTGTTCCTAAAAGGTCCTTTCCAGAAAAAAATTCAATTAGCTCTTCTGTTCACTAAACACCAATTCCTAAATAACCTGCTCTCGAACTCAGTAGTCGACATAATGTTATGGGGATGTGGCTACAGATTTTAATGGTTTTTGGTCGTCGACCGGGGCCTGTGTAGTCACATTTGTATTTTATCGGCTGCAAAGTTGGTCGAACCTCCACGCGGTTCCCCCGGAAACGACCTTTAAGAGGAAGCTCCAGACAGGGGAGTGGTTTTAACTTGTTTGGAGGTTAGGTTAGAATGTTTTATCGTTGGTTTTATCACTGATATTATAATTGGTTTTACCTTTGGTTTTAACCTATGTTGTATTCCGCTGACAGTTTTACTATTTCATTCTATTGTAAGAGCATTACTCAGATCAAGTCGGCGAATACGACAGGCGAAAGGATACGAGACGGCTGGTGACCATTCGGTCAATGATAGAAACCTAGTTTTGGCAGTGGCGATCATGTCTAACTCCAATATTTCCGGTTGGATGGGAGACCAGGAAAATAACCGCCCCACGCGGTTGTTATTGGTGGCACCGTGTGCTAAGTGTGTTAGCCAAACATGGACCAGACAATCCGTTTCGACACAAACGGAAGAGACCTTTAGAGTTACTTTGGCATGGCTGCCCTCTGGCAGGCACGAGGAAGCGAATAAGAAAGTCCAGAGTAATCAGGCCCAAATTCGAATGGAAGGACCCTTAGAGAAGGCCCCTCTAGAGCCTGGTTCGTTTAATAGCCGGACAATTTTTAATACGAATTTTAAAGGGCCATTGATTTTAGTCAAATTGGAGAACTAGAGAGCAACAAGGAGAGGAGTGAGAGTAGGATTATTCATCCGGTTATTAATGAGGAAGATAAATTAGAGACAATAATAATGTACCCGTTCGATAATTTTATGTGTAAATTTTGTAACAATATGTATAATACTATGGGAATGTTTAGGAAACATCTAAAAGTATGTAAAGGGATTAAAGCTGCAAGAATTAAATGTAGTTACTGTGGCTGGGAAGGTAACTACCACGCAGTCGCATGCCACTACCCTAAGTGCAATAGTAATAGTAATAGTATTGATAATAATATAAAAGAGAAGGAAGACGAGAAATCATATCAATGTGAAATGTGCCCATTGAAATTTACAACAGCTAGAGGATTGGAACAACACGAGCGGCATGTGCATTCCAATTTGAGAAACGATAGAGGAAACCGCGGCGGGGTCAGATCGGATGACGCTGAAAGAAATAATTAGAATATTTAACAAATATCATGTGGTAATTCCTAGAATATATACCATTTGGTTAAAAACAGGTAAAATTCCGAATAAAGTTAAAATATGTAGAACAGTGCTGATTCCTAAAGTTAGTAATGAGGATGGATTAAAAGATATTAATAACTGGAGACAAATTACTCGGCCAAGATAAAGAGAGCTATCATTGTGCAACTTTAGCGTTCGCCAATGATATAGCTTTAATTAGCCAATGCTACGATGGAATGGCATACAATTTAAAACTGGTTGAGAAATTTTGTAATAATACAGGGATGGAGGTCAATATAAGAAAAACAAAAGGGTTTTACTTTACCTTTAAAAAATTAAACGTTTATATATAATGAGAAGGCAAATTGGAAATTTAACGAAGGAAATATTCAATTCATAGATCCAGGAAGTACTGATAAATATTTAGGAGCAAACATAGACCCGTGGATTGGTGTAAATCAATCGGATTGGGAAAACCAACTCGGTATATGGATTGAAAATCTTAAAAGATCCCTTTAAAACCTGTCCAGAAATTGGAACTTTTAAAAATTTATTTTATCCCTAGATTATATTATTATCTAATTTTATCAGAAGTATCAGTAAACTAACTTAATAAACTGGATTACATAATTAAAAATGCCATTAAGGAAATATTACATCTCCCACAATCCATCACGGATGGGATATTATATACAAAGTCCCGGGATGGCGGCCTTGCGTTGAATAGACTGTCAACTTTTATTCCAATTGCGATTCTGAGGAAATACGAGACGCTATACAAATCCGCGGATGAACTCCTACATGCCTCGTTTTCATTCGAGGGTGGTAATATGGAGATGAAGATGCACATGCTCAGTAAATTGAAAGTATTAGAAAATATCTGGAATCAAAATATAAATCGACAGTTGGGAGAATCTGATGTTATCGAGGAAGGGAATAGAATAGAAGAATTTAGCAATAAGAACTATGCTAATTGGAGATCCATGGAACGTCATAGATGGATGGCCTTGCCCTGTCAAGGGGTTGGTACCCATTATTTTAAGAATTATAATATCTCAAATAACTGGTTGACAAAAATACAACACATGAAGACGTCCAAAGTAATAAATTCGATTTTACTGCGAATGAATTTCACATTATGCATCGCTAGCGTATGGAAGGTCTTTTAATATCAAAAGTTGTTGGAGATGTAGTGATAATTCTGAAACAATTGCGCATATCTCAGGATGTGTCCCTATGTTAAAACTATGAGGATAAAAAGACACAATGGGGTAGTGGAAGAACTAACAAAGTTTATTAAGAGAAAAGGATGGATAATATATGTGGAACCACGTATTAAAGATAATACCAGGAAATTATGGATACCGGACTAAATTTTTAAAAGGGAAAATCAGATTATCGTGGTCGATGTAACAATTAGAACAGACTTACAAATCAACTCACTCGAACAAGCCTGGGAGGAAAAGAAAAACAAGTATAAACATCTGGAAAAAGAGATAACGGAACTTACAAAAGGAACAAAAATATCCTTTTATGGTTTTGTGATGGAATCCCGAGGAAAATGGTTCTAGAAGAATAAATTAATGAAAGACCTCGGGACCGAGAAATTTAAATCTTTTGCTCAGAACATTACAAACCTTGTGTTTTCTTTAAGTCTCGAGCTTTTAAGGATTTTATGCACACTTAGGATTCTCCAGTTGACAAAATTTAATAACTTTTTAAGTTTGATTGTTTTCAAACTTAATAATTCCTAATTTTGATTGATTTTAAATTAGGGTTTTAGGTTAATTTTCAATTACCATTGATTTTAACTAGTATTTTAAAGTTTTAATATTTTATTAATAAAATTAGAGTATTTTAAGTCACATAGTAATTGGTGGTGGGTGATTAATGTGTTAAGAATTAAAGTGCACGCAACATACGACAGATGATGAGTGGTAACGTAATCTAACAGTTGAAAAAATCAGCTCATCCCTCGCTTTGTTGATATTCTGTTCCACATTATTTTAACCCGATCCCTTGAGATCATCTGGCTGTGGTTAGATGGATCGGGGTATCCATGCGTCGAGGAGCGATGGTAAAACTCGAAAAGGACATGATCCAATCATATGGTGCGTGCATGAAAATAAACAATCTCACATGTGGTCATGAAATCTAATTTTCCCAGCATTAGCATTCAATTGGGTTAACACAGTTTTGACACAATTTAAACAGTATATTATTACTGCAGTACCCAGAAACGTGTATATCTCATTTCCTGTTTTATAACATGTCCAGCATTTGTACTGCAGCTTTCTCTTTGATATATAACTCCCATCTATGTTTGCTCCTCCTTGCTGTTTTTGCGCTCCACCTTATTATTTTCTGTGGAATCTGAGCGACGTGGGCTCTGGGGAGATTAATGGTAGAGAGCATCTCGCCACATCATTTATGATCTTCTCAACCTTTAATTTCTCCAGATCTCCCGTTATGCTGTGGAATGGAGAAAGACAATGATCTTCCAACAATGCTCTGTATTCCCCCAGAGAGCTAAGACAGCTGTAACCTGGGTGGGAACTTTACAGCAGGCTGGTAAAGTGTTGCTGCTGCGGTACAGGGTCTTAATGAGATCACACCTGGAGTAGTGTGTACAGATTTAGTCTCTTCAATGAAGAAAGGATATTGGAAGCAGCTCAGAGTTGATTCCTGCAATGAAGATGTCTAGCTTATAACGAAAGGATGATCAGGTTAACCCAGTAGCCATTGGAGTTTACAAAAATTAAAGATGATCTTATTTCAACATAAATGACAAAAGGAATCAACAAGTGAAGCGAATTACACAGATAATGGAGGAATTCATTCCGTTCTCCAGCCTGTTACACAGGAGAATATTCAGGCCTTCAAGCCTGTTACACCAAAACAGGACGAGGCTATTCAGCCCCTGGAGCCTGATATACATTTATAGAAGAAGGCTAATCAGCCACTCGAGCCTATAACAGTAGGCCATGCTGCACCAGTATCCTGTTAAACAGCAACAGGATTAGTCCATTCAGCCTCCTCAAGTGTGTAACATAGGAACTGGAAGAGGTCACACAGTGACTGAAGATTGTTACACTGGGATAACAGGAGGCCATTCAGACCCACCGAGCCTATTGCAAGGGAAATGGATAAGGATAAAAACTATCTGAGACTTCTTTCATGAGAAAGGAAGTGGTAATTTAGACACGTGTCTGTTGTATGTGAACAGGAGAAGACCAATCACTCCCTCGCTCCCATCTCCGGGATACATGTGAAGACCGTTCAGTATTTCCACCTGTTATGGAGAAGTATGAGAAGACCCATCAGCCCCTCAAAATGTCACACACCAACAGGAAGATTCCATAATCTCCCAATCCTCTAACACATCAACATGAGGAGGTTATTCTGGCGTTGGAAGCGACAACATGGGAACACCAGAAAGACATCAGCCCATCGAGTTTGTACACCAGCGGGATGATGAGTCCAGTCAGCCACACGTACCTCTTACACAACAATTGGAGTAGACCTCTTAAAAAACGTGTGCCCATTAGACAGGAATTCAAAGAAAACGTGAAGGTTTTCCAAACGGAAGTACTTATAACAACTGTATGCATTAGGGAGTAAAACGTAACAATAAAACTATTGTAATTTAAGACAATTATTAGAATCCATTGTTGAGGACATTTGCAAAGGTAAACTGCAATCTATCGGCGTCAACATGGTTTTACAAAGGATAAATCAGGTTTGAAGTGTTTGCTTGAGTTTCTTAAAGACATGACAGACAGGGTGGACAGTGGGAATCCTGAAGATTGATATATCTGGTCTTCGTGAAGGCATTGGATGTGTCACTTCTCCAAAGAGTAAGTGGTAAGATCAGACAATATGGGTTTAGGAGTAATTTATTAGCTCGGATGGAGGATTGGTTAACCAACAAAATTCAGTCAGATGTAATAAATGTCTAATTTTCTTTTGGCAAATGCAATTTGTGGGGTGCCATTGATTTCAGTTCTCATGCCTCATATATTTGAGATCGATAGTATTACTGTACTCAGTTGACGGGATAAAAAATACAATACTACATTTTCAGATAACACTAACATCGGTGAGAAATTACTTCGGAATGATGATGCAAGAGATTTTAAGACTATGTGGATAGGTTGGGTGAATGGGACAACATTTGGCAAGGAAATTAAAGTGAATAAGTACGGGGCTATTCAAGTTGTCCAGCATAATAGAAAGACAAATTATTATCAAAATGGAGAGAAATATCACAGTGCTTAGGTGCAGAGGGATCTGGGTGTCTGTTTGCATATCACAGAAAACTTGCATGCATGTTCTGCAAGTAATGAGAAATGCAAGCATGATTTCAGCGTTTATTTATAAAAGGATAGAGTAGAAAGGTAGGGAGTGTTGGTGTAGCTATGCAAGGCATGTGTGAGGCTGCAACTGGAGTACAGTTTGGGTGTCCAGCGGAATGAGGTATTTGCATTGGAGGCAATTCAGAAGAGCTTCATTAGATTGATTCCATATTTGAAGTGTTTGTCTTATGAAGAGAAATTGAACAGTTTAGTCCTATACTCTCGAGTTTATAAGAATGAAAGGAGATCTCATTGAGGTCTGTAAAATGCTAAAAGTAATTGAAAGTGTAGATGTGGAGTGATTTTTTTTCACGCAGTGCAATCTACAAGAGACTAGAGTTTTTGGATGGAGAGATGGCAGGAAAGTGGAACAGAGGCCGCGTTGACATCAGCCTCATCGAGGGGTTGGATTCCTCACAGATACTTCTTGTTCTTATTCAACCCTTCGACTGTGTTGCACAGGAATGGGGGAGGACTGGATATCATACTGGAAGCAGGCACTCAGGATAAATCAGTTAGAGAGAACGTAACCAGTAGGGTCACACAGTGACCAGCGCTGGGTTCTCAACTATTTACAGTCTATATTAATGGTCATCAGGACGGAACAGATATACAGATGCCGAGTTTGGTGATGTAGCTAGTGATAAGCAAGATATTAAATTATCAAGAGAGGGTGGAGAGTCTGCAGATAGATTCAGACCGGTAAAGACAATAGATAATAGTTTGGCAGGTGGAATTTAACATGATATAACCTGTCATTTCATTTAGAGGAATAATGGAAGGCAGCATGTTACTGAAATGTAGAGGGATTACAGGACTTAGTAATCCTGTGTACTGGGGGGTTCACTCAGACCGTTCAGACATGGGAGGTTTTGCTCCATCCCTGATCGTCTGCTCCTTGACGCTCCAAATGACTCCATTGCTCTCCGTACACATGGAATGTTTTGATGTGGCTGAATGGTGGTGGGGATGACGTTTTGAAACATGTATCAAGGGGACCGCCTTTGTCTAATATGCATTAATTTCTTTCTACGTGAGACCCGATGACGATGGGAATGGCTGACCGCTTCCAAATGAAGAGGCCGTGATTGCTGCCAGGACAGTGGATATCCACCAACATGATGCTCTGTGTATGGGCACACTGCAACATTAATAGAGAGAGAGCTCTTTCAGTTCCTCTACCTCTCCCCATTGACATGGCTACTCCGCAGTTGCCATGTACACCATCGGGGAGTGTCAGTGTCACTCGGAGTGTCATTGTGGACTTGTTGGGTCGAATGGCCTGTTTGCAAATTCTAAACACAATTTGGTATTATCGATTTAGAACCAGACAAGAGTCCCCAGTTTGCTATAGACCAGCTAGAGTACCTCAAACTCTTTTAAGAAGTTAGCTTGGATGCCAACCTTTCCTTATTTTAAAGTAGATGTGTGTTGGGTGTTCCGGATGTGATGCTCCTAGTCAAACTACTCACCATTAAGCAAAACACAATATATTTAAATACTCTAATGAAAATCCATACAAAATGAAGATGAATTTAGAATAACTTAACTATTGGAAACCTTAACCGAATAATGGATACAGTACGTTCTACAAATGAACTGTTCCAATATACTAACATCACCTAAACACAACCATTGGCAAAAACGAGCATTCAGACATGCATTCTTGCACACAGTTCTCCAATCCAGGAGGAAACAGCATCAAGTGAAATTTCAGAGAGAATAGCAGCTGGGGATAATTTACTAAAACGTCCAACCCTTCTGGGACCCCAAACACCTGGTGATTGTTACAGCTACAAGAAAAAAAACTAGAAAGCCTGGTCTGTGTGAGCTGGCCATTGTTACTACTATTTACTAAAAACCTAAAAAGCCCGGTAAGTTATTTACTTGAGCCGTTTTCAGTAGGCAGTTTGGCCTTTAAGACGTCTTACAAACAAAAAGTGAAACTAACCTTTTATTTAAAAAGTGACAGCATTGTCAGGCAATTTAGATGCATTGTCCTTCAAATGGGCTTCCTCGTGTTACTGATCGCAAGGTCACCTGAGATGGACAACCACAGATATCGACCAAGTTACAAGGATGTGTCTCATAACTTCTAATACACGCCTGTCCATGGACCATTATATGGGACATACTGGGAAATGAACAACAGCCTGACACAAACCATTTCATTATTTCTGGGCTACACAATACCAGCACTCGACACACTAGGGAGCCAAAACTCAAGGCCAGGGAAAGATACAGAGGGACAGAGAGATTCAAATTTAAGACAGAAACAGACAGTTAATTAACTGAAAAGATGTTGTGGAAATATGGGGAAAAAGACAGAGCAGTGGGACAAACTGGAGAAGTGAGATCTTCGGGAATAAAATGACAAGAATGAGAACATTGAATAAAGGCATTGTCAGATCAGCTGGAATGGTTTGTTACATCAAATTCTCAATCTGCTTCACAGAACACCACAAACAACATAAACTGGGACAAGGTGACGGCCCAGCATGGAGAGCTGTGCAGACCATGCTAGTGTGTTGCTCAGTAAACTGCACTATCTGCCCAGCATAGAGAGTATTGCAAACTTTACTATCATATGCTAACTATACTCGCAACAGATTACTGCCTACAATGGGAAGGTTTGCTGCCTGTGTGTTTTGTTCGTGTGTGTGTGTTTGCGTGCGCATGATTGGCGTGGTTGAATGCGAAACTCATTGTTTGAGAAGGAACACACATGGAGGAAATTACTTTAAGTACGAACAACTGGCAGGCCTTTTGTTAATCGACAGAAAGAACGAGAGAAGTTTCATGACAGATGAGACAAAGTGTTAGAGAATCTTAAAATAAAGGCATTGCCAGACACAATAGCAATATACATCGGCGTGCACAGGAATGACAGATGAATGGGAGTTTGGTGTGTGTTAGAATCAGATTTGCTTTGGCAGGCTTGAAGCCGGGAGAGTCAGCAGCAGATTATTGGCTGCGTTAAGAATGTACTTCATAGCTCAAGATTCAAACAGCAGATGGAATAAAACAGTGAGATATATTCTGGAGTGGTGAGTATTTCAAGTTAGAAATGGTCAGGGAATGATGTCAAGAATCAGCTCATAGTCAAAGGGATCTCCCACAGTTGTGACTTGTCTGCTTCAGCTGCAGATATTAGCCAGGAATGGGATGGAAAAAGTAGAAGGAAGTGGAGTTTGTAACCAGAACAGTAGACAGTGACCTCCATGCCCTTAATAGCAAAGGCAATGATACTATACATTGTGGTTCTCCACTGAAACTGAGTAGGTCAATATAGAGACCCGTGAGTAACACGTCCAGAGCAGAGACCGAGACAGTAATTGAACACCTTCATTGTTATAGTTAGTCGTGGTCTGTAGAGTAAATATCTGGATTCAGAGTTAAAACAGGAACAATAATAATGGCAAGACGTGCGGACCATATGAAAGAACAATAATACAGTCATGACTGGTTTATAGAAAAATAAATCTGGACAGTGACACTCATCAGGAACACAAACGATAGCTCAGAAGAGACAATAAAAGTATTGAATAATCAGAAGAGCGTAATCGCGCTGTGATGATAATGACAACCAATCAAATGCAGAAAGATACCAAATATAATCAGATAATCTCCTGTCTATTATTGGAACATTCCAGTCTAATGTTCTCAGATTCTGATCCATTGTTGGACCATTCCAGTCTAATGTTCTCAGATTCTGATCCATTGTTGGACCATTCCAGTCTAATGTTCTCAGATTCTGATCTCTCCTCCCCCCCCCCCCTCTCTAGATCTGCTGTCGGTGATGCTCCCGCTCATGTTATAGATTAACACATTAAACGCAGCCCATTTATCATTAAAAGACTGAAACCCTCCACTGGGATAATTAGAAACTATGGAGATTGGCATTAATCGCAGTCACTGAACAAATAGGCTCAGTTAACCAATTCCATACATCACTTTTCATTTACTGGTTTTGGATGGAGTGGATGAGGATTGCTGAGGGATGGACCATAAATCTTTCAATCTCCTTAATCTTTCTTTCCTTGTATACGAGAGTATTAACAGAACACTGCAGCGGTCTATATATGTTCCACCCTGTTCATGAAAGGAGGCAGTTATAAAATATCAGATCAGCTGCATAAAAAAGTCGGGTGGGCAAGTTTGTAGATAGTTGAACACAAAGTATGGTACTTAATGACCTGTGTGAGGTAACTCCTGGTTTTAATGTCCTGTTGTCAAATCTTTCATAACCTTGAGTTAGAGCATTGAGACTGCTGCTCAGGAACAGGCCGAAACAATTCTGCCTCTATGGACCTCTTAGAGAGGGATAAGAGAAGGCCATACAGCCTATATTAGCCTGTTGCTACTTGAAAAGCTGGAAAGCTGGGATATTGGCACATTTTGCCAACAGAATCATTCAAAACAAAGAGATGTGTCGCTGCAGCTATATGAAGTGTTAATGAGAGGGCAACTGGAGTACATTGTGTTGTCTGTGTGTCTGTAACTGAGAAAGGATGGACCTCCATTAGAAATAGTTTACCGGCTGCTCGTAATCCATTGGTTGCTCTGTCATTTGATGTCTCGGGTCTGTAACACACGAAGAGGAGGAGGCCATGAAGCCTTTTTTGTCTATTTCAGAGGGACAGGAGGAGGCCATTCAGCCTCTCTACTCTATTACAGAGGGATAGGAGGAGGTCATTCAGCCTCTCCAGTCTATTACAGAGGGACAGGAGGAGGCCATTCAGCCTCTCGACTCTATTTCAGAGGGAGAGGAGGAGGCCATTCAGCCTCTCCAGTCTATTAAAGAGGGACAGGAGGAGCCTATTCAGCCTCCCAACCCTGTTATTTGGCAGGCAATGTTTATTTAACCTTCAAGGCTGCTACGCATACATATTATATTTAAACTAGTTGAGGAATCGGAAAACACTGATGTAAACATTAAAGTTCTAACTTTGAATAAGGCCAATTTTGAAAGTGTTAGGCGAATCCTATGAAAGGCTGATTGAAATACTCTCTTCACAGGTAAAGGGATGGTTGGAAAATGCAAGGCGATCAACACTTGGTTTCAGAGAGTCCAGAGCCAACATGTTTCTATAAGTCAGATGAGCAAGGCTGGTGGGTGCAGGGAGTGCTGGATGGCGAGATATATTGATGCTCTGGTCAAGGTAACGAAGGAGGCATATGTCAGGAAAACAGAGATGATATCAAGTGAATCCCGAGAAGACTATAAGGGCAGTAAATGTATAGTCAACGGGGAGCTCGGGCCAAAAAAATGTGGACATGAGATGGCTTTAGAAATAGGGTTAACGAGGCATTGAAGCAACTGTATAATCCTTTAATGGCAAAATATTAACTAGGGAGAGAATAGGGCACCTTAAAGATCAGTAAGTTTATGCATGTGTGGAGCCATAGGAGATGGAAGGGATGCTAAACAAGTATTTCTCCTCAGTATTTAATGTAGAAGAGATTACAAGAGCGAGAGAATGATGAAATATATAGTGATATCTTGAAAAGTATATATATTACAATGAGATGTTGGACATTTTAAAACATATAAACGTGAACAAATTCCTGGGACCTGATCAGTTGTATCCCAAAAGTTTGTGGGAAGCTAGGAAAGAAATTGTTCAGCATTTTGCTGATATATTTTTAACATTGATTTCCACGGGTGATGTGTCAAAAGACTGGAGGGCTACTAACGGAGTGTCATTATTTCAGAAATTAAGGAAAAACCAGGTAACTATACACCAGTGAGCCTGATGTCAATGGTGACTAAATTGTGGGAGGGGATTTTGAGGGAAACGATGTTTCTGCATTTGGAAGGCCAAGGACTGAAGAGGGTTTTGTACATTGGAGAGCATGTCTCACTGACTCGGTGGAAACCTTTGAGGAAGTGATGAAGATGATTGATGAAGGCAGGACAATGGATGTTGTCTTTATGGAATTCAGTAAGAAAACCAAAATTTTCTACATGGTAGTCTGGTTAGCAAGGTTAGACTGCCTGGGATCCAGGGAGAGCCCGCCATTTAGATCCAAAATTTTCTTGAATATTGAAGATAAGGTGTGACAGTGGACATTTGTTCATTGAACATGGAGACCTGTGACCAGTGGCGTGGCGCAAAGATCAATAGTGGGTCCACTGCCTTTTGTCACTTATACAAATCATTTGCATTTGAGTATATGAAGTACGGTCAGTAAGTTTGTAGATAATTCCAAGTTTGGTTGCATATTCAACAGTGAAGAATGATATCTCAGAATATAATGGGACATTGATTAGGTGAGCTGAGGAGTGGCAGATGGAGATTATTTTAGATAAATGTGAGGTGTTGCATTTTGGCATGAAAAATCAGGGCAAGACATTTAGGTAGGCTCCTGTCGAAAGTTGTCAATCAAGGATAACGCCATAGAAATTATAGAATCCCTACAGGTAGGAAACAGGATTTTCGGCTCATCGAGGCCACACCGTCCCTCTAAACAGTATCCCACTGGACAAACCCCTATCCTATCCCTCTGAGCTGCATTTCCCATGGCCAATCCACCTCGCCCACACATCCCAGGGTACTAAATGCAATTTAAATTGGCAATCTACCCATACCTGTATATCTTTATACTATCGGAGGAAAACATAGCACCGGAGGAAACTCACACAGAAACGGTGAGAATGTACAAACTCCACTTAGCCAGTCATTCAAGAATGGAATAAAGCCCAGATCGCTGCCCTGTGATGAACCTTGTGGTGCAGGTTCTCAGTTCTTTGAAAGTGCTGTCACAGATAGACAGCACAGTGAAGAAGGCACTCGGGCGTTTTCCCTTTATTGGTGCGTGCTTTGAGTCTAAGCATTTGCATGACATGTTGCATCTGTACAGGACATTGGTTTGGCCACTTTCGTAATACTGCCTTCCGACACCCTGCTGTCGGAAAGATGTTGTGAAACTTGAAAGAGTGCAGAAGAGATTTAAAAGAATGTTGCAGGTATTGGAGAGTTAGTATTACAGGGAGAGTTTTAATAGGCTGGGACCATTTTCAAGTGTTGAGGCTGATGGGGGACCTCAAAGAGGTTTATAAAATCATGAGGGGCATAGAAATGGTAAACAGTCAAGTCAATGTCTTTTCCATTGGATAGACGAGTCCAAATATAGAAGACAAAGGTTTAAGGTGAGAGGAGAAAGATTCAAAACGGGGCGTGAGGGATAACATTTTCACACAGACACCACTGTGTATGGATTGAAAAGCCAAAAAGAGGTAGTGGAGACAGGTACAGTTACACCATTTAAAAGGCATTTGGATGGGTACATGCATGAAAAGTGTTTAGAGGGAGATGGACCAAATGATGGCAAGGGGGACGAGATTAACTTAGGATATTTGGTCGGTATGGATGACCAGACCGAAGGATCTTCTTCCATGCTATACATCTCTGAGAGTCTATTGAGTCTTGAGTGTTTAACATGGGAACAGAAGGAGGCTATTCAGCTTCTGAATTCTGTCAGTCAGCTTGTTTGCTCAATTACTGACAGTCAAATACAAAAATAAATCATTCAGATTTTGATGGTGTTTTACAGCAACAGGAGAAATGCTTTTCGTCAAGAAAAGCTGTAAATAATGCGAAGAGTCCATTCAGGCACTCAACTCCATTCCACAGGAGCAGCAAGTGAGCAAAGAACTATTGCAGCCTGTTATTCAAGAGCAGAAGGAGGACATATATTTTCACAAAACCTCGATTAGGAGGCAGTCAGTGAGCTCCTGAAGACGGGAACACAGGACGAGAAGGATGTCATTCAACTGCTCGAGACTGGGACACAGGAACAGGAGTCAGTCATTCAACTGCTCGAGACTGGGGCACAGGAACAGAAGGCTGTCATTGAACTGCTCGAAACTGGGACAGAGGGAAATCGGGAGGCTAGTGAGGCCCGAGGATCCTGTTACGCAGGAACAGGAGGAGGGGACTCACTCCCCACCAGTATGGGATACTGGGAGAGAAGGGGAGTTTGCTTTGGAACGAACGTAAATATAAGAATAAGTTGCATGAATGGTCCATTCAATCCTGCCTCACAATTCACTAAGAGCACGGCTGATCTGATTGTGATTTCCTCATTCCATTTTACGGAGATTGTCCCCTCTGTAGCTTCTGCTTAATTTGTTGGTCATGTAGCAGACCCAGATGCTGTAATAACAGTCACCATGACTCATCCAGAGGGTCAGGTCTAACCGGATGAGTCAGAATTTGAAGGGTCCAATCACAAGAATGAAAACACAAAATAAAGGTCTTGCCAGATGTTTAGTTCTCTCACATTCGCAATCAAACTCACATAACCAGCCCATCCATTATACTTTCAGTATGGAGCAATGTGTAGATTTGTCTAGTGTACTGCTGAATGCAACCCAGCAATATCCAGAATGTTACGCTGTGCAGCCCACACCAATGCTTGATCTTTTATCATGGGTTAAATGTCCAACTTGGGGACCTGTGCAGACCGGACTGGTTCATTCATATATAAACCGGCTGTTGCATTATTCGATAACACTGTGTTAGATCACTGCCCAGTGTGGGGAATCTTGCAGCCAATGTTGGAAGTGAGAGGATATGCAGCTTCCATCCATTTGCAGTTCCATAACTCCACTGTGCCTTGACAAAGGGTGCATTGGATGTGAAAATCACTGCGATGGAGAGATGTAAATGGAAACAGTTTAAATACCAATAGTTCTGATTAAGGCGAGTATCACACCAGTATTTAAAGTTGAAATAACTGAGATAATATCCCATGAGGTTTCGTGAACGGTGCAAAGTAGTTAGAGGGGGATGGTAGTGTTATAGTGCTTGCACTATAAGCCTCCAAATCATCAATGGAAATTAGAGGAAGAAACATGCAGGGAGACTGGGGAGACTGGCATGAACAATAGGGTTGTGATAATAGGTGATTTCAATTTTCCTAACATAGATTAGGACTTCCAGATGGTTAAGAACTTAGATGGAACGTAATTTGTTAAGTGTGTTCAGGAACGTTTCCACAATCAATATATAGAGTATCCTACTCGGGAAGGGACAATCTCGACCTACTGTTGGGAAATAGGGCAGGATAGGTGAAGGCGATAAAGTGAGGGAACATTTTGGGAAAAGTGATTAGAGTTGTAGTAATTTTGAAATAGTTATGGGAGGGACAAAATTGGTCCACAGATTCAAGTTCTAAATTGGGGCAAGGCGTATGTTGTTGGAATTAGACAGGGGATTGCAAGGATGATTGGAGTTGTTTGTTTCGAGGTAAAAGGAACTCAGGCAAGTGGGAGGGTTATAAAAGTGAGATAGCTCTACTTCAAGCTTTCCATTTTCCTGTGAGGGTGAAGGTAAAGTGAGACTGGAAGAGCGAACCCTGGATGTCAAGAGATATTGAGGCTCTGACCAGAAAAAAGGAGGCTGGCTCAGGTTCAGGCAGCTTGTATCAAGGGAATCCCTGAAGGTATACAGGGGATAGAGAAGTTTACTGAAGAAGGGAATCAGCAACGCGAAAAGGGGGTATAAGCTAGTCTTGGCTGAGAACATTAGAGTGAATCCAAATTCAGTACAGTAAAGATAAAGAACAACTAGAGAGAGAATAGGATCTTTTAAAATCCAAACTAGGCATACATGTGTAAAAGCTCAAGAGATGGGTGAATTCCTCAATTTCCTCTCTGTGTTTACCATGAAGAAAGACATGAAGACCTGTGTCCATATCACAGTAGAATTGCTGTTGGATATGTTAGAATGCACAACGTCAGATAAATCTCTTGGTACTGACCAGATATATCCAAAAGCGCTGCAAGAGGCGAGAGAAGACAGTTCAGTGGCCAAGGTCCCGTAAGACTGGGTGGTAGCAAATGTTGTGCTCTTCTTCAAGAAGGGTTGCAAAGAAAATCCTAGGAAATATAGACCAGTAAACTTCACATCTGTTTTCGCTAACTCACTTGAGAAGCTTCTGAGAGATAAGATGTGCCTCCATTTGGAAAGACAGAGTTTGACTTGGAGCAGTCAGCATGGCTTTGTGCGTGGCGTATCATGCATTACAAATTTTGTTAGAGATTTTAGAGGAAGTGACCACGAACGTTGACGAGGGCAGTGTGGAAGACATATTCTATATGAATTTCAGTAAGACCTTTGATAAGATTCCACATAGTAGGCCGCTCTAAAAGGTTAGATCGCATGGCATCCAAGGTGAACTGGCAAATTGGCGACACAATTGGCTTGATGTGAGGAAGCAAATGGCTATGGTGGATGTACGCTTGTCGGACTGGAAGCCTGTGACAATTGGAGTGCCTCAGAGGTCGGTGCTGGGCCCATGACTGCTTGTTATCTATATAAATGGTTTGGACCAGAGTGCACAACGCAGATAACACTAAAATTGGAGACATTATTTACAGCGAGGAACGTTATCAGAAATTGCAGCAGTACCTTAACCAGCTGAGAAAGTGGGCTGAGAATTAGCAAATGGAGTTTAATATAGATAAGTGTGACGTCTTGCATTTTGGAAAGTCAAATCCAGGTAGGAGTTTAATGATGAATGAGAGGGCTTTAAGGCGTGTAGTGGAACAAAAGGATGTTGGAGATCAGGTGCACGGTTGTCTGAAATTTGAGTAACAGATATGCAAGACAGTGAAGAAGGCTGTTGGCACACTGGCCTTCATCAGGGCATTGAGTATAGAAGTTGGGACGTTATGTTGCAGTTGTACAGGATGTTGGTAAGGCTGCAGTTGGAGTATTGTGCTCAGTTTTGTTCACCTTGCTCTAGAAAGGATATTATTGAACAAAAAGGAATGCAGAAGAAATTTACAGAGATGTCTCCTGGGCTAAAAGGTTGAGTTTAGGGAGACGTTGGACAGTTTAGAACGTTTTTCTTTACAGAGTAGGAAACTGAGGTGGTTCTTATGGAAGTATAGATTTTATCAAATCATGGGAGGCGTGCATAGGGGTGAATACTTCATTTTTTTTGCAAGGTTGGGGAATCGAAGACTGAGGACATCCGTTAATGTTTGGAGAGGAAAAAAAATAAAAAGGAACCTGTGGGTCAACCTTTTTACACAGAGTGTGGTATGCATATGGACTGAGTTGCCAGTGGAAGTGGAAGTGGTTGAAGTGGGTACAATATCAACATTGAAAAGGCATTTGGACAAATACACAGATAGGACAGGATTAGATGGATACAGAACATAGGCAGGGAAATGGCAGATTGGCAGATAAGGGTTAATTGCACCATGGTTTGTTGACTGAGCTCAGTGGGCATATTGGATGGGCTAGTACAGAGGGAGAACATTCTCTTCCCAAAGGGAGCCACACCATTAGACGCACTGAGCATGGTTTGAGTTCACCGCCCAGCTCAGTGCACTATCTGAGGTCTGAAGAAATGTCCAGCAATACAGTACGAGCATCAATAACCTTCCCCGCTCTGTCAGGATAACTGTCACCGTATTCTCTCTGCTCCCTCATACTCACTGTATGTTTGTGATAGCACCTATCCCCGAACAAGGCTCATGGTCCCCCACTCTCACTACTGCATGCAACACGTACTCTCTCTCTCTCTCTATCGCTATATCACATCTTTGCAAAACATCCCACACAGTTATAGAATATTCTGGAGAATGCCGATTATGGATTGTTCCAGATAATGTTCCAAATAATTCCCAGTTTCAGGAAAATGGCAGTGTCCCAGTATGTAAGACATAAGAGGAAGGAGTAGAGGAGCACGTTTTTCAAATCACACACAATTCAAAACATGCTGAGACCATTCAACCCTTCAAACGTGCTCTAGCATTTTATAAGGTCCCCGCTGAACTGATGGTCTTCTCAGCTCCACGTTATGGGAAGGTTCAGTCATTCAACCCCCTGTCCCTGGCCAGACAGCACTCTGGCACTTTTCGCCCATTTTTTTTTCAAGCGTCTCTTTGAGGGCATTTCCCATGGGGATGGAGACTCCAAACAATATATTCCATCATCTTTATACTTTCATGCAAATGCCAGCATGCTTTACACAGACCGAACAAAAATAAACACTTATTTTATGGTTATAGATATCTAATCACACTTAGTAATTCTGGTTATTTCACTTGACTAACCTTAATGATATTAAACCAAAAACAGCTTCTAAACACGTCTTGTTATAAAATACAATTTCGAGCAAAGAACGTTTTTACCCTCAGGCGTTATCTGAATTGTACCACTTGCCTTGTTACGAATGTTTCTCTTCCCCTTTGTCTGTGACTGTTTCTGTCTGTAACAGTTACACAGTTCTCCCATTCAGTTGGACAAACGGCTGGGTTGTGATGCAGAGGTAGGCCAACAGCGCAGGTTCAGTTCCTCACACTGATAGAGAATACCATGAAGTAGACGTTCTCTCATCCTCACCCCAACACCCGAGCTGTGGTGATCCTCAGGGTAAACCACCATGAGTGGTCTCTCTAATGAGAGTTATTTGAGACTCTATTCTATCAATGTTAGCATTTTAATTTTGCAAATTATTTTTATTGAAAAAGAGATTTTTAATATTATAATAAACCAATAACAACACAACTCAAATAACTGAAAATACTTACATCCAATTGCATGTACATACAAAACAAGTTAAAACACGACACAGACAGAAGAAAAACAAAACTAAACAATAAATAATGAATAAATAATACCGCTCAGCATAACAAAACGATAGCTCTCGTTCATCAAGATCATTAACTGATACATATTTTTATGTTAATAGTTCTTCATCGCTGGATATTAGATTCATTAGACAATATCGTCATGGCTATATAAAAGCCCTTCTTAGAGTGGCAGATAAGCCTGTATCGCGGTAATCCAAAAAGGGCTGTCATGTCTCATATAAATCTGTGTTTTTGGTGCAATATACCAGTGAGAAAGTCCAAAGGGATATTCTCCATGAAGAGCTTACAACGACCCAACGGACCCGAGAAGGGGGAGGGGTGTGGAGGGGGGGAGGGGGTTGGGGTGTGCGCGTTCAGACATCCAACACAATTGAATATTTTTCCTAGCACGGAAAGTACGGAAAGTAAGGATTTTTTCCCAAGTTCATCTATGGAAAGTACCCTGGGCAGGCCCAGGAAAGGAGAAACCAGGTCCATCTCTAATTCAGTCCTCAAGACCCACTCTATCACACCTGACACAGTGCCCCAGATGAAGCCTGCAACAGGACCACAAGCATTGAGTAAGAGTCTGCATTTAGGACATGCTGAAGGTCATCCACTTTGCATTTTGAGAGACAATCTGGGGTCAGATAGACACTATGAAGAATTTTCAACTGCATGGAATGGGTCCTATTACAGATCAGAATCTTTCGAACATTTTCACAAATATCCTCCCATGTCTCCGAAGTGTTCTGAACCCGCAACTCTCTCTCGCAGACATCACAAAGCTGCACAGTCTCGTCTGAGCGGACACTCTCCAACTAATGATAAAGGGTACTGACAGAGAGTGTATTCTAAGCTATAAGCACCCGCTTCTCTCTATCGGATTTGTAAGAGTCTGTTAAAAGTGTGTTTATTTTTAAATCAATCTCTGATCTGGAACAAAATACAGAAGAGGACTCCACTAGATATTCCATACTTACGAGTTATTTGATCAAATTATGTCATTCTTTCTCCCTCAAATAAAACGTGGTGTCTCAGTAGTTAGCACTGTGGCCTCACAGCACCAGGATCCAAAGCTGTGCAGATTAGATGAATTGGCTATTGATAAATCACCCATAGCGTTCAGGGATGTGTAGGTTGGGTTATTAGTCAGGGTAAATATAGGATGGTAGGGAATGAGTCTGGGTGGGCTACTCTTCAAAAGGTCGAAGTGGACTCGCTTGGCCCAAGGGTTTGTATCCGCACTGTAGGGATTCTACTAATTCTAAATCACTCAAGTAAGGCACACCCCTGGCTTCCCACAGTTTATACATGAAATCAATTATCCCCGGTTGACAACTCGGTATACCAATCATAGGGGTAGGAAACATGGTTTTGGCTGTATTGTCCTCGAACTGACGCATTGTCATTCATGTTTTAACTTTATTGATAATTATTGGGTTATGATAATACTCCATAAATGTTGTCATTTTGTCGAAGAACAACAGACTACTAAGAGTTCACTTTGTCGGAGAGGGTTCAATATCTAACCATATTGACGCCGGGTCCTCAGCGGCCCTGCCACTAACATAGGATAATAAAAAGCTTAATTGACAGCTTTTAATCTGGGAGATCTACTCCCCACAATCTGTGGGGTAGTTGCAATTTGGTTAGATTGATAAAGAGTCGCTTATGGTGCCAAATAAAAGAGCTAATCCAGCCATTAAGTCTCCTAAATATCTGTCTGGGAAACATCAAAGGAAGCATTCAGACGGTGTATAGCAAATAAGGAAGGACATTCATTTTAAGAACAGCTATCCGACCTAGCCAGGATGTTGGAAGTGCCTACCATCTTTGAAGGTCTTATATATTTTTGTCAAACAAATGGACATAGTTCAAGTTAAATAAATGGTCAAAGATGGATGTAATCAATATACCGAAATAGAGAAACCCCGTCCCCCACTCCCGTGACCATTTAAAAGGAAACCAGGGTTTACCTTCAATATCAGGTATTTCCCTAAGACCTCCCATAGGCATGGCCACAAACTTTGTAAAATTAATCATATAGCCTGAAAAGGCGACAAGCGAATTAATGCATTACATCACGTGAGCTGCTGAAATTGTGGGATTTGACAAAAACATAAGTCCCTCATCTGCATAAAACATAATCTTATGTGACGTCTATCCCACTTCTGGGATAGGTATGTTGGGGTAATATTCCCAATTGTGCGGGATGCCACCGTGTCTAATATTGTTGCAGGACTGGGGAAGAGATCAACCCTCGTGTTGCATTTGTGCGGACTAAAGGAGAAAATAAAATCCCTCCTTGTGAGGTAGATCTGCACCCAGACATCCACCAGCTCTAGTTCTGCACACAAATCCACTAATTGCTTACATTGTAACGAGGGTATTGGGGGACATTTGGACATTCTGTCCACCGTGGGGCCATAAGACAGTTGAAATCTCCTTGTACAATAATGTTCCACGATGGAAGATAACTTACTTTGGGAAATGCATCTACCAGGATTTTAAGAGGGTGCGCCGGGTCGGGGGGTGGAGGTGATGGTGGTGATGGTGGTGGCGGCGGGCGCAGGAAACATTCAAAATACTTCAAGACTTTGGGGATGATGATCCTTCCGTGAGTGTCTAATACAATCTAGTAATTTAAGTGGAAGATTCTTCCTAACTAGTATGGCTTCTCCCCTACTTCTAGTATTAAAAGACGAGAAATAAAGCCGATCAAACCCGCCCTGTTGTAACGTCAAAGGTTCCTTGTCATCAAGGTGCATTACCTGAAATAGGACAATATCCACCCTCTCTGTTTTAAGACGAGAAAGTACATGTTTCCTCTAAACTGGCAGATGGCTCCCCTTAGTGTTCCAGGTACACCATTTAAGCACATCATTATCCAAATTACACTGTAGCAACATTTCAACTCTAGAGTTTCGCATCGAATTACACATCGCTGATTATTAATGAAAAAAAAAACTCATCGACCATAAAAACTGTACAAACCTAAACTACTACAACTAACAAGCTCTCAAAACTTTCCAAAGCTAAACACATAAAAAACCAAAAAACGAAACAAAATCCAAAGTTCCAATGACACTGAAAGGGGAATTTACCTCCCCCACCAACTGGGGACGCTTACATATCTTAAAACTTTATCTTGTGCCTGCTACCAATATGGACTCCAAGGCAATTAACAACAAATATCGCGCTTGAACTGCCCTTCGGTCGGCACTTAGTCATCACAACTACCTTTGTAACTCCCTCCAGCTTAAGCTGCACGCCAGACACAAGCAAAGAAAGAGAAAAAAAGTAGTAATACTAATGAAGAAGTTAAAAATGAGTACTCTACCCATCCCCGATTATAATTTAACTCTGGTTAATAACAGAAAAATCCAACAAACTTTCTATAAGGAGAAGCATGATTATCTCAATATCCAGCTTATGTTAAAATGTCCACAAAGTTTTCGCTTTCTCTGGAGAGTCAGACGAGTTCGTGGATCCATTGAAAGCAATATGGAATACCGCTGGGTACCGTAAGGAATACTGAATCCAGAGTTCTCTTACTCTTCTCTTGATCTCATCAAAAGATTTTCTTTCCTGAATCCGCCGCTGAAAATTCCTGAAAGAACATAATCCTGGAGCCCTCGTGAATTAAACCCATCGGATCTTTCCCCTGGGTTCTGAAAGCTTCCATCAGTCTTTGTTTGGCCCCATAACTATGTAATCGCGCAAGGACAGAATGAAGGCGTTGGTCTGAGTCTGACTTCTGCGCCGTAACCCGATGAACTCTCTCACTGTTCACCCGTCCCTTCGAATTGAGGGATTTGCTGCAGCTAGGTCTCGAAAAAACTCACCGGCTGACCACCTTCTGTCCGCTCCAGCAAACCGTCGATGTGAATACTCTTCATCCTACTCCTTTTCTCGTGGTTGTCACCTTGTTCCATTAAGGTGCAGACCTGTTTTTCAAGGGCAAGGATCCTCTCCCGAGAGAAATTGATCACGATCTCTGTCGCTGCAGTTCGCCGCTTGGCATCGTCTGTTCTGTTTCCAAGGCTGTCAAGTTGCTGCTCATGTTTTTGGAGCACGGCTGAGAGCGGCTCTAGCCACTGCTGAACCCTTCTTCAATCATGGCTTCAATCATTTCACGAAACATGATGAACTCAGTGACCAAGGCCTGGTGAGTAACTGGGTCCATTGAACGAGCAGAGTGGGTTGCAGCTACAGTCTCAGGCAGGTTCGATGCTTCTGACGGGTGCACCGTGTGTTGGGACTTACTCGATGCTTTCCCCGTGTTTTGTAATCCCTTTGACAAATCGGGATTACTAAAGATTCTGTCGCTCTTTTAGTGTTGAACTTTATGTAAATGGCTGGGATGAAGTGGGTTAGAGAACCACTTTGCCCGTGTGTTGTTGCAGACCTTCTGGATCGCTGCCACCTTGTATTCTCTCTTAACATTTCGTCGATATTATCATTTCATATTGCATTATATTCCTGGAGGTTCTGAAGGCGTGTTATTTGATACCACTGTCTACATTCCACCCCCCCAACACTGCACATTGCTGCCCATTCCTCAACAATCCTTGACTCTGTTGTTATTTATGAACCTTCCATCTGTGCCTCAAAAATATTCAATATTTCTGCCTCCAATGCTCTGTGGGGAAGAGTGTTCCAAAGACTCACAAAGCACTTTGAGAAAACAAGTATAAATATTATGATCTGATTGTGATATTAGTTTTTATTCTCCTTATCTTATAAAGGATATAATTCCATTGGAAGCAGTTCAGAGATATTTCATTTCACGCATTCCTGGGGTGAAGGGCTTATATTATGAAGTCTTTAACAGGTTACTCTTAGAATGAGAATGAAACATACAAGACGTTGATAAGAGTAGATGAAGTATGTGCCCACTGGGTGTTTGTTTAGTCCAAATTTATTGTCATTGTCATAGGATCTCGACAGTGTGGAGTCAGGGCATTCCGTCCATTAAGTCCACACTGACCCACCAAACAGCATCCCACATGGACATGCCCTTCCGATCTTATCCACGTAACCCTGCATTTCCCATAACTAATCCACCTAATCTATGCATCCCTGGGCACTCTGGGCAATCCACTTGAAACAGCACAGATTTGGACTGTGGCAGGAAGCTGGAGCACTGAGAGGAAACCCACACAGTCACGGGGCGAATGTTCAAACTCCACATAGAGGGTCGCCCGAGGTTGGAATTGAACCCAGCTCCTTGGTGATGTGAGGCAGCAGTGCTACCCACAGATCCAACATACTCCTCCGTTAGTTCTGTTAGTAACTTGTGGCTGACTAAAGAAATCTGCCTGACTTGTTCTTATCACTCAACCTGACCCAGTCTGAGACCTTTATTATCGGCCATATCACCAACCTGGTTACATGTAAAATTTGTTGTGAGCAGTGGAAGAGTAGGACAAGAAAAGGAAAGAGTGACACCCTCCATCCTCAGTCACAACTGGAATGAGAAAAAAAACACAAAGTGGGAAATCATTCAAGTGGGAATTCTCTTTCCCAGAAGTTTGGGATGTCTGAATCTTTATATTATATCGAAGCTGACTTTGTCTGTATTTCCAGAGACAGGTGAATCAGGGATAATGGTGCATGGAAAGAAAACTGCAGCTGGAACCACAATGAGATGAGCCACGACTTTATTGTCTGGTGTAGTAGCGTCAAAGGGCTGAATTACCCACTCGTGTCCCTCAGCCCTATGTTCTGATGTTCCATTCAGCCCTTTGGACCTGCTACACAGGGGCAGATCAAGGCCGCTCCGATGGTTAGGTGAAGTTTTTGAAATGTACTTGTAAAATCAAGGCTGGTTCAGGAAGTGACACTCATCCCTAATCCCTGTTTCCAGGCTTCCCTTCTCCGCAACGTCTCTCTAGATGTGGATCGTGTTACAGAGCTGAAAATGTGTTGCTAGAAAAGCGCAGCAGGTCAGGCAGCATCCAGGGAACAGGAGAATCGACGTTTCGGGCATAAGCCCTTCTTCAGGAATCTTTTTTTCAGGGACTGGATGTCCATGGTGAAAATAAGGCGTTGGGGGCCGGGGAAGCGAAAATCATGGAGCAGGTGGAGGGCATGGGTGGTGTCCAGAACGTAGGTGGGGAGTTCTTGGACTAAGGGAGACAGGACGGTGTCAGGGTATGCGGAGATGAGTTCGGTGGGGCAGGAGCAGGCGGAGACAATGGGTCGGCCGGGGCAGTCAGGTTTGTGGATTTTGGGCAGGAGGTAGAAGCGGGCGGTGCGGGGTTGTGGGACTATGTTACAGACCCAGATTTCCTGTGAAGTCAGCCCCCATGCCTCACCCAGCGTTAACTCAAACAAATCCTCGGCTCACCCGAATGTAGCATTACACAACACAACTTCCGGGAAATTAACCAGTTACTTTGCAAAAGCATGACACGTGAAATGAATAAATACGTACAAGAGTAGGCTATTCGGCCCCTCAAGAATCCCTGTCATTTAATACGAACATGCCTGATCTGCTCCAGGTCTAACTCCACTTTCTTGCCAATTCCTTGTATCCCTCCACACCTCTCTGGGTTAGAGAATTCCAGACATTCACTACCTTCTGAGAGAAGACATCACTTTGCATCTCAGATAGAAATCGATGTTCCATATTCGTTTTCTATGCCCTCGAGTTCGAGACTCCACTCAGGAATGGTAACAATTTTCAAAGTTTGTGAGAAGATTTGTAGCTCGGGTGCTCGTTGCTGTGGTTCTGTTCGCCGAGCTGAGTTGTTGTCTGAGTGTGGCTGTTGGGTTGTGTGTTGTTATAAGTCCTAGTGGTCGCAGTAGTCTGGCTGTCAGTTCAGAGATGTTCTTGATGTATGGTAGTGTGGCTATTCCTTTGGGTTGCGGCATGTCCTCGTTCCATTGTCTTTCCCTTAGGCATCTGTTGATGAAATTGCGAGGATATCCGTTTTTGGCGAATATCTTGTATAGGTGTTCCTCTTCCTCTTTTTGCAGTTGTGGGGTGCTGTTGGTTTGTGTTGGCCACTCTCAGACAACAACTCACCAGAACGAAGGACCCGATACCCAGCATTTTGGAGCAAAACTAATGTAGTGTACAAAATGCCATGCAAGGACTGCACAAAACACTATATAGGACAAACAGGAAGACAGCTAACAATCCGCATCCATGAACATCAACTAGCCACGAAACGACACGACCAGCTATCCCTTGTAGCCACAAACGCAGACGACAAGCAACATGAATTTGACTGGGAGAACACTACCATTATAGGGCAAGCGAAACAAAGAACAGCCAGGGAATTCCTAGAAGCATGACACTCATCCACAAACTCCATCAACAAACACATCGACCTGGACCCAATATACCGGCCACTACAGTGGACAGCTGAAACTGACAACCGGAAGCGGCAGGGACAGGCCATTATAAATGCCGGAGGAAACACCACAGAAGCGCTTCACAGGAGGCTCCCAAGCACTGAGGATGTCAGCTAGACAGGGGACGAAACGTTTGCAACAAAAACTTCCAGCTTGGCGAACAGAACCACAGCAATAGTAACAATTTATCAAAATGTATCTTCTCAAGTCCCTTCCGTGTCTTCTATTTTTCAGCAGGATCACTCCTCATTCATTTAAACCCCAATGAATAATCGCCTCACCATTTTCGAGATTCTCAATAACACAACCTTTTCATCACTGGAAGCCGGCTAATGAACCAACCTAGTTACTTGCTGCATCAGCATGCTGACTTTATGTTTCATACACAGGAACACTCCAATCCCTTTGTACTGTTCTTTTTTTCTGGAAGTGCTCTCCATTAAATAACAGCCTGCCTTTTGATTCTCTGTGTCATCCACAAACTCGGCAGTATATTGCACTCAACTCCCTCCTTCAGATTATCAGTATAGAATGTAAATAACCGATGCCATCGGACTGATAGCTGTGGTCCTCCAGCAGATATATCTTTATCATGAAGATCCATTAATCCTGACTCACCGATTTCTATATATTAAGCAATCGTCATCCCATGTTAATACATTCTCCATCATCCTACGAGCTTCTATCTTATGTAAGAACTTTTATTTTGTAATATCTAGTGGGTGGAAAAACTCTGAAAATCTTGGTGTCTAACAAGTCCCCTTTATCAAGGCCGCTTGTTACATTCTCAGGCATCTCCAGAAATACTTTGCATGATTTTACAGGGCAAAGTATAATTTTCCTTTCACAAACCCACTCTGACTCTGCGTGAAGTTTTTCGAAATGTCCATGCTGGCCAGGTTTTCCAAATTAAGCTCGTCCCACATGTTATCATTTGGCCCATATGCCTCTAAATTTTTCCCATCCATGTATTTGTCCAAATGAGTTTTAAATGTTTTAGCTGTACAAGCATCTACCACTCCTCCTCTGGCAGCTCATTCCAAACCCACACCACCCTCTGTGTAAAAACACAGCCCCTGCGTCCCCTGTAAAGTTTCCCTCTTTTATTTTAAACCTATGCCTTCTACGGCTGAACTCCCCCATCCTGTGGAAAAGACCTTGGCTTTCACCCTATCCATACCTCTCATGATTTTAGAAACTTTTATAATCTCATCTCTCAACCTTCTGCACTCCATCCAATACTAACTTCAAGAACAAACATTTAAAGACAAATACTGCAAATTTGAAACTATAGTAAACATGACAGGTAAACAATACTCAGCCCAAACGTCAAACTGTGATTTGTTTTTTTTTTCTCCCTATTACAATACGAAGGCAGCCTGAAACGCTTACAAGTGCCAATAAGAAGTCAAGCACCTGATATCCTTTGTCTAAAGGTGATGCTGATCTCGACAGTGAAAATGTATTTATGGCCACATCTTTATAATGCCACATAGTCAACCTTCTCCCTCCCTTGACCTTGTGTGATTGTTTCTTCTTTATCTTGCACTCAATAGAGAGAACCCCTTTGCCCATTCACACATTAATTTAAACCCTTATATCATCTTCTCGTTCAACACTGCTAAAAGCCAGTTTATCTTTGCCACGCCCACTTTTCCCTGTCACCTATCTCCCACCTCTGGCAAGGTATTAAAAAGCCAATTTTCCAATGCTTTTCAGTTGCGAAGACGTGGCACACTAGGCTTGAAATGCTAACTCTGTTTCTCTGTCTCTGCAGATGCTGACAGACCTGCTGAGTTTCTCCAGAAATGAATAGGCACAGACAAAATTTTCACAAAACAAATAACTATGGATATTGGTAACAAAAATACCAAAATTGCTTGAGAGACTGGAAGCTTTGTAGAGGGTCACTGGACCTGAAAGTTTAATACTGCATTCATTCCAGAAGATGCTGTAACATCTTCAGCAATTTCTTCAGCAATTTCTGTTTTTGGACAATTTCCAAAGAAATATGTCCAAGATGCTCAAACATCCTGTCCAGCATGGAGTGCCGTACACTGGGAACTAAACAATAACGCATGGTGCACAAGTTCCTTGACTCTGAAACTACCTAGGTCTGGCATCACTGACACTACAGAGCTCTTAATCATGGTCAGGGACAAAAACAGAGGCAAACACATTCACTTCAAATACGGAAGGTGACATTGTGGAAGAGAAAAGATTTAGAGCATTACTTTAACTGGATTGAGTTAAAGTAACAAATTAGAGGCGTGACACCAGGGAGAGGCCCTCAGCAGAATGAGAATATGACAATGCAAGTGTTACCGCATCAGAAACCAGGTTAGGTACAGAATAGAGGGCTGATGGGTGAATGGGTCTCGGTTTGAACTGGGGGACAGTCAGTAGAATTGAATTGTAGATATTGTAACTCAAACTGGGTTAACATTTGATGCTGTAAACCACAGCAGCGGCAGAAACAGAATTGTATTCAACGACAATCTGTAACATTTTCCCGCCGATAATTCATCAGTCTACCATTACCATCAAGCCGATCCATGGTTCAGTGATGAGTTTGGGTGAACATGCCAGGGTCGGAATCACGTGGACCTAAATCAGTTGACAACCCATTAAAGCTTCCACACTTCACTGGTTACATTCCGACCAGCAGAACAAATGTCTGATGGAGAGGGGAAATGATCCCGAGACTAACAGATCAGAACTTAGCTCCGTCGTCCTGCCAAATCCAAACATAAATGTCGATGGACTATTAAACAATTTACTGGAGGAGAGGACCTCACAAATATCCTCATCCTAAATATCGGAACAGCTCTATATGTTCGTGAAAAATGTTAAGGATGTGGTGTCTGCACTATCCTCAGCCAGACGTGTTAAGTGGATGATCCACCTCACACTCATCATGAATCCCACAGAATCACAGATGGCAGTGTCCAAACAATTCGATTCACTGTCCGGTCATGAGGACAAAGCTGAACACCATAGATACGACAAAGGCAATGGGCCCTGACCCCATTACTGCAATAGGACTGAAGACTTGTGCTGCACAGCATGCCGTGCCCATGGGGAAGACGTTTCATTCCAGCTCCAACTCTAACATCTCCTGGGCAATGAGGAAAATTACTCAACTATGTCCAGTCCTGAATAGGGGAATAATTACAATCTGACCAATTACCACACACTCAGTCCCATCTCGACAGTGAAATTGTTAGGAATACTTTTCGATAGAGCTGTCAAGTAGCACCGAAATAATCAGGTCAGTGTGGTTTCCGATAGGTCCCCATGTGAAGATGATGCTGTAGTGGACATATCATTGGATTACGAATCCAGACCAGGCCAATGCTCTGGCAGCTGGTGGAAGTTAAAAATAATTAATAGAATATCGAGACCTAAAATCTGGTGTCAGTAACAGTGTCCAATGTTGATTGTAAACATGGATCTCCTTCCCCAATGCACTTTCAGGAAGTGAATCTCCCGTGCTTTCTTGACCTAAAAGTGACTCCAGACACACAGACATGGTCTCTGAATCGGCCAAGTGAGACATTCAATAGTATCAAACTTCTCTGAGGTTTTAAAGGATAAAACCTGAGAGAACAACCGGCATCAACCTCGTTATCAGAAAAGGGAATGGGAAACACAGTTCTGTTGACCTTGCATAGACATCTTTCCTAACATCTGAGAGCTTGTGACAATATTTACAGAGCTTTCCCACAGACGGCACAGAAACATCGAGAGAGGAGGAGGTCATTCAGCAAATTGAGCTTTCCCCATGCTAGTTCATGGCCGAACATTTCCTCAATGCAGTTTTCCCCACGCAATGTTCATATCCCAAAATATGTTTAAACATTATGAAATATAGTGCCTTCGGCCCATCAATATATTGGGAGTTCTCTGACAACACTTGTTTATTAAGTACGATTTGACTACAATGCGATTCGTGAACCGTTTTCTATAAAGTGAACTATCATCCCTGCTTCAAATCTGTCACACCCTGTCAGAGTTTTATATATCTCATTGAAATCTCCACACATTTTCCTAAATCCCATGGAATACAGGCCCAGTCACCCCAAACTCTGCTCCCACAACGAACCTGTCATCCCAGAGATCAGTCTGGTCATCCTTCACTGAACTCCCTCAATATCAGGTTTGCCCTTTATTAGTTAAGGACACCAAAACTGCACACAATACTGCACAATGTTCGGGACGGGGTCCCACCAAGGCCCTGGACAGTTGCAGTAAATGACGCTTACTCCTGTATTCTGAATCCCCCTGAAATGGAGGTGAATAAAGCATTTATCTTCCTACCTGCTTTCTGCTCCTGCAGTATTGCTTTCAGTGACTGGTATACAGGGAGATCCAGATTATTTTCAAGGTAACAGCTCCCTACTTGCTGAGTCTATGTACACTGTATGCAGCATGCCAATGCCATTCCCCGTATTGACTTCCCTGTTCAGAACTCACTGCCCGACATGGAGTCGGAAGGCTGCGCAGAAATAAACAAAAATGCGGCTTAAGTTCATTTATTGATCATTTTTTTCAACCAATCCCTTTTCAAATGATAGGCTGCCATTCAATTGACCCCATCAAAGTACACAACCTGTCATCTCTATTATTGCTCTCCATCTGCCAGGTATTTGCCCAGTCACTCCACTTGTCTCAATCACTTTGAAACCATTTTTACATCCTCTTCATCCACTCACAAGCTGACATCATTTAGTGCTGTCAGCAGACTTGGGAATATTGCAATTGAGCCCCTCAACCAAAAATATGATGTGTATTTGGAATAGCTGGATGCCAAATCTCGATCCTTGTTATATCCTCCAAGCCTTCCATTCAAAAAACATGCTTTTGTTCCTACTCACTGTTTCCTGCCAGCTCTCCCATTCTAAAACCATGACCATATATTAGCCCCAGTCCCATAGGATTCGAATTTGCGCAATCGGCTTTATCAAAAAATCTTTCTGAGATTCCAATCGTATTGTGTTGATACTTCCTCCATAATTTTGCTTAAATATGATTCCTATTTCATAAACCTCTCTTTACTTTGTCTATGCCTATTAATTTCAGTCCAATATTTTCTCTAAAACGTTTTAGTTGCTAATTTCATTCTATTCCCTTTTTCTCACCAGACTAAATTTCCCTAGTATTGCGAGGAAACTTTATTTATTTATTTTTTATTCTGCGAAGGCAAAACTGAAGTATTTGCTCCATTGATCTGCTATTTCCCTGTCCCCAATTATCTGGTATCAGACTGTAAGAAAGCTGCACCTTTTTTTCTTAATTTTGCCATTGACGTATTTTCAGAAGATATTACAAGTTCACTCATATACACTTTGATAAGATATTCTTCAGAAACCCATCAATTTCTATCTCCAAATCCCCTTCAGATTCATTGCATGTACGGACTCACTGAGATCTTACAGAAACCCCTCAGAAAATCCAGTACCTGCAACTTCTACTGGTTCCCCATTATCTATGTTGTAAGAAACAATTTCAAACAATTCCGAAGTTTATCAAGTATGATTTCTCTACCAGAAACGAATGCTGATTCTGTCCATTGTTGCTATTAATTTCTAAATATCAAACATGTCATCCTGTGTAATAGATTCCAACAGTTTCCCTGCAGAAGTCTATTAATTGGTCTGCAGTTCTCCACACTATGTCTTCTTCATTTTGTAGCTGTTTGGATCCCTTCCATTCATCGATAGTGTTTGGTTCACGTTTATCCACAATAGTTTCTGGCCTCTGCAGAATGTACAGGAAAATACAACAGTCATCGACAGTGCAATTAATACTACTGTTGGTGATTTATTTCTGACCTTTTGGTGGGAAGTACATCTGTTTCGTTAGACTTAGCAATGCTCAATCCAGCTACATGTTCAAGTACTACCTTGTTACTGATATGAATTGACTTTATGACTTTAGCTCCAGAAGGCCGATATGGTCACTTGGAATTATTGGGTGATTTCCTGGATATTACTCCATGAAGATAGATGCAAAGTAACTTGTTATTTTCTTGGCCATTTCCCTGTTCTCCACAATAACCTCTCCTCTCCCAATTACAAATTTCCACATTTTGTTTTGTTTCCTTTGAAATATAGATCGGAAATTTATGCAGTCTTTGTGCTCCTGTTTGTTAGCAGGCACGCTTTCTTTTTGATTTCCTTGTCGGTTTCATGGCCTTCCTTTTCTGGATCGTAAATTTCTGAGAATTCACAGGTTTCCACAATATCTGGAATTCTTCTGAAGTCACTTCCTATGATATATAAATTTGTGATGTTAACCATCATTGAGTCACTTTCTCACTTTTTGGTGTTTGTACCTGAAATCAATAGACGTATTTTCAGACATTGCATTATTTTGAAAACCTCCTGTTCCTGACAAGATATATTCAGGAACACTGCAGAGGATAGATAAGAAATTGCGGGAGGCCTGGTTGGTTATTTTCCATCATCGCTGGCCAACGAGTCAGGTCCCAGACGACTGGAATGTCACGAATGCTGTGCCCTTATTCAAGAAAGGCTACAAAGGTAAACCTGGGAACTCAACACAAGCAAACCTAAAATACTAGTGGGTACGTTAATGAGAAGATTCGGAGAGATTAGATATACATGCATTTGGAAAGACAGGAGTGATTCGGAGTATGATTAGAATCGTGCTGGAAAAGCAGAGGAGTTCAGGCAGCAGCCGAGGAGCAAGAAAATCGATGTTTCGGGCAAAAGCCCTTCATCTAATTCAGCACGGCTTTGTGCTTCGGAGATCATGACTCGTAAATTTGTTGGAGTTCTTTGATGAAGTGACCAGCAACATTGCGGAGGACAAGGTGGTATACGTAGTCTATATAGATTCCAGTAAGGCCTTCAATAAGGTTCCACATATTCCGCTGCTCTGGAAGGTTAGAACATATGGAATTGAGGGGGAGCTGGCAAATTAGGTACAAAACTGGCTTGATGGTAGGAAGCAGAGGGTAATACTGGAAAAATGCTGGTCAGACTGGAGGCCTATGACTAGTGGAATGTCTCAGGGGTTGGTGCTGGGACCAAAGCATATTACATATATCTATGATTTAGATGAGAATGTACAGGCATGATTTGTAAGTTTGAAGACGACACTAAAATAGGCGGCATCATGGAGAGTGAGGAAGGTTACCATAAGTTTCAGAAATTACAGCAGTACTTTGATCAGCTGGGGATGTCGGCTGAGAATTTGCAAATGGATTTTAATATTGATCAGTGTAAGTTCTTGCAATTTAGGAAGTCAAATCAAGGTTGGAGTTTCATGGTGAATGGTTGGGACCTAAGGAGTGTAATGGAACAGAGGGACCTTGGATTTCAGGTGCATGGTTCTCTGAAAGTTGATTCAGAGGTATACAATGCAGTGAAGAAAGCTTTTGGCACACTGGCCTTAATCAGTGTATTTCACTGAGTATCAAAATTAAGGAGATATGTTGCAGTTGTACAGGACGCTGCTGAGGCCATAAAGTAGCGTTACGTTCAGTTTTGTTCACTTTGCTATAGGAAGGATGTTATTAAACTGGAAAGAATGCAGAAAGAAATTATAAGGATGTTGCCAAGGACTCAATTGACTGAGTTATAGGGAGAGGTTGGACAAGCTAGGATTTTTTTACTTTTGTGTGTGTGAGACTGAGGGAGGATCACATTGAAGTCTGTAAGATCATGACAGTCATGGATAGAGTGAATGAACCCAGTTTTGTTTTTCCCCAGGGTTGGGCAATCACAAACTGGAGAGTATCAGTTTAAGGTCAGAGGAGAAAGAATAAAAGGGAACCTGAGGAACAACCTTTTTACATACAGGGACTGGTACACATATGGAATGAGCTGCCAGGGGAATTGTTTGAGGTGGATACATGAACAACCTTGAAAAGGCATTTGGACAAATGCACGAATAGGAAAGGATTAGAAGGATGCGGGCCAATGGCAGGGAAATGGGGTTAGCGTGGATGGACATTTTTGTCGGAATGGACAGTTTGGGCTGAAGGGCCTGTCTCTATGCAGTCGGATTCTATGACTCTAACAACCATTGCTTGTCTCCCACTGAATTTTATATTGTACTTTCCCAATTCACTGGAGCTATCTTGACCCTCTCGTCTCCAGTCTTCCATGATGTTAAACTAGAAAGTTCAAGCTTTCTATATAGTACGCAGACGCCCTGTAAAATGCACCTTATTAATATTATTATTCCTTAAAACCTGCTTCAGTACAATGTTATTAATTCGTCATTCTGACCACACAATACCAAATCCAAAATAAAATGCTCTCTAGTTTGCTTCACAACATACGCTTCAACCCACCTCATATACACTTACGTAATTTATTTTTCACAACATGAGCAGTCACTTAGTTAACGCAGTTTAGATGCAACTTGAGACCATCCAATAAGATTGCAGTATCCACAATACTTGCCTATCTAATTTCCGGAGCATATGATGCTGAAACTTTCTGCGAGCGTTTTGTTTTTGATATATAACACACCAATATTTGCTTCTCCTTGCTATCTGTAAGCTCTATCTAAACTGATTCTGTAGAAGCTGAGGGAAAAGTCTCTGTCGTTATTAGTGACAGATTTGGACAAGACATTCGGGGAGGCTCACCTCGACGCTGAGATGATCTGAAGAAATGTCCTGCAACACAGGATAAGCATCGATATCCTCCCCACTCTGTCAGGATAAGAGTTACCCTATACTTTCTGCTCGCTCACACTCACTGTATATCTGTCATAGCACCTACCCCCGAACAAGGTTCACGCTCTATTTCCAGATAAGGCTCAGGCACTACCACTCTCACTATTGAATTCAGTAACTTCCTTCCTCATTTTCTCTGTCACCTGCGCAATACCCCCCACACTAATAATACTATATGGATTCAAAACTGACCCATTCCAGACACCTCACAATTTCCTCCAACAACACCAGCACTAACAGCAAGGTCACCCATTCCCACTCTCCCTCCCACCCTTCCTTTCTCCCATTTCAGGAGGAAGAGCCTGGAATCGGACAGAAAGGCAAAGCCATGTGGTGGAGTGGCCGATATTCACTCCCTCACTCCCTCCCCTTGTCATGTGGGTAGGACACTGGTACAAGCCAGAGAGGACAGGGACGCCTCGTAAGCAGATTCTGAAACATCCATGTCCCACCGACCGATTAAGGAGCAATGTTAATTGAAAGACAATTCTCACTTTAACCCCTTTGGCAGTTCCAACGACAGTCCTTTCACAAAACAAAACACAGATACCTCACTGCACAGAGACGCAGACACAGAAATACACATAAGTATTGGTAAATACCCCAATATACGAACACACACAATACTTATAAGGAGATAGGCATACACACAGGTAGAAACACACAGAAACATATACAGTCACATACAAATAGACACAAACACAGAAAGAAACACACAGGATGATACACAGACAGACACACATAGACACACGAACACACAGATAACAAGCACATGGACACACACGTGTATATATATATATATATATATATATATATATACACACACATACATAGATACATCTACACACAGGCACACACACACACACACATACAGACGCGCACACACAGACAGACACACAGAGGAACAGAAGATGTAAATCGATATGCTTCGGATTTGTAAGGGGATCAATGATTCTAGGGAGAAGGCAGAAGATTGAGGTTTTAAGTACATATAAGAAATTATTGAACGGAATTGTAGACTCCATGGGCCGAATGGCCTCATTCTCCTCCTTGCTTTAATGTTCTTGTAGTATTACGCTATCAGGTATTCTCTTTCTGAGACAGCAGCAGAGGCTGGGTTAGGAACATATTTGATTGGAAAGGGTCAGCAGGAATGTGGGACAGGTTTGAAGTCCGGAATACTTTATGTTTATTCCTAATTATTGTGTCCTTATGTCTGAAAAAGATAGTGATTTGATGTTCAGTTAACACGGTTTAAAATAACGGCTCCCACAGTGAAAAAACGTCCCTTTCACTTTCGTGTTGTGCTCCCTGAGGTGTCCTCATCCTTAGGGGGCAGTGAAGACTCGGTTTTGAAGATATTCAATGCTGAGCTTGACTGATCTTTGCTGGACAGGAGAGTCAATGTTTATTGGGAACAGACAGGAGACGGATAGTCAGACACACTCGGATTAGCTATGAGCATTCTGAATGGTACAGCCGAATGGCCAACTGCTGCCCCTACTCAATGTGTTGTTCCCTCAATCCACCCTTGATGCTGTTACAGAGATATACTGCTGTCCCTACCCCATGTGTTTTCGCTCAATCCAGCACTCGATGCTGTTACAAGGTAGGGGACCACCCCTTTCAGTCAGGCAGGATCATTACAATGAGACGGGAAAAGACCATTCTGCCTCTCGAAGAAGTTACGCAGGAATAGAGAATGAATTAATTCAGCTCGTTGAGTACATTACACAGTCCAGGAGGAGACCTTTAAACCCACCTTAGGTGCTACACAGGAACGGAGAAGCGTCGTTAACAGGAAATAGAGAGTGGAGATAAATGCTTATTTTCAGGTTGCAAAGCTATAACTTGTGTAGTGCTGTAGAGATCACTGTGGGATCATCAATGACAAATAATCTGTATCAAGGTTCTGGAGGAAGGGAACTGAATGGCGTGAAGCTCAAATGAGTGCATCACGAGGATGATCGTTCAAGATGTCATCAAATGAAGATACTGAGTCTGCAATGTGATACACACAGGGAAGGTTAGTGAGCAAACCATGAGCAGAAAGAACATAAGGTGAGTTGTCTACTGTGGCAGGAAGGATAAAACAATGGCAAACAATTTAAATGGAGAGAGATTGCAGAATTCTGTGACACAGGCAGTTTTCATGTTCCTGGGACATGAATCATATGAAGTCAGTCTGCAGATGCAGCAAGTGATTTGGAAAGTAAGTGGAATGATGCTGTTTCTGGCAAAGGTTATCACGTTTAATGAGGAATGTTTTACTGCATCTGAACGGGCATTGCTGAGACCACATCGGATACACTGTGTGCAGTTTTGATCGCCTAAACTTAAAACAAGATATAATTCTTTCAGAAGATTTTCATTGATGTTTTACTTCACACATTCCTAGAAGGAAGTCCTTTTGTTATGGGGGATTATCAGTTGTGATCTGAGATGAGAAATCTTCTTGAACCATACATGACTTTCTGAGAGGTGTTTCAGCTGGATGCATGTTTCCTCTTGTTAAGGAGTTTAAAGCTCGAGAATAAATTTAAGAACAAGATGTATTGATATCAACACACGTATTGCATAGATATTTACAAATTACACAGACGCATATGAACATGTCATCAGATGGTAAAGTGTGGTTCTGTTTTCTAATGAAAGGCACTGTGTACAACAACAGCGATGACGCACCTGCATATCGTCCATTATCATCCGTTCCAGAGAATGCTCCAGGAGAGCACACATGGCCCAGTTTGATGTTCAGTTGACATTATTGTATGGTTCAACAGAGAGGGAGAAAAACGTTCCCTGCCTGAAAAGCAGCAGCTGATTGATCCCTCTCTCTTACTTTGTCCACCCGAATGCAAAATGTGAGACCATAAAATCCCTGAGTTATCTGCACCACTTGTGAAGGATTCCTAGTGAGTACTCAATAGAATCTCTCCACTGCTGGAAGCAAAGGCAGTTCAGCCAAATCCAACTGTTTCACAAATAAATACCATTACCAGCAGCTGTGTGAGCAGAATAATTTCAAAGTCAGAAGAACATTTGAGACACTCTATCTTTTACTATTTGTGGTGAGTTCAACTTCCTGCATTTCACATTTTTCTCAAAAATGACCCAGTCTGAGTCCTATACAATTGGTCATATCACTAAACTGGCTACATGTAAAATTTGTTGTAACCAGTGGAGGAGTGGGACTGGAAAAGGACACAGTGACCCTCTATCATTTGTCGGAACACGAATGAGAAATTCTTATTGGTCTGTTCAAGTGGGAATTCACTTTACAAAACGACTGTGGTGCCTGGATGTTTGAGTTTGTTCAAAGTTGTGCTGTATTCAAACATTTGACAGACAAGTGCATGTAGGAAAATTGTATGCAGACGAAAAGTGCTGCTGAAACCATAATCAGAGCAGCTACAATCTTAGTGCCTTGTGGAACAGTGACAACATGCCTCATGACACACTCCTGCTCCTCAGTCCTATGTTCCTATGTTCAATTCAGCCCCTCAAACCTCCTGCACTGGTGCTGGCGGGGGTATCTTGCTCCAAATACCTGGTCCACAGTAACACAGGATCTCATTCATTCCCTCCAGTCTGTCACACATACTTTGGGGTGGGTTTGAAAATGTTACTTCAAAACCCAGGCTGGGTTCGAATGACAACCCTGGTCTCTTTAAAGAGTGTCTCCTCTCTGCAACTTGTGCTTCATTTGCTGGTCATGGTATAGATCAAAATTCACTGTGAATTCAGCCCCCAGACCTCACTAAGTGATGACGCATAAAGTACTTTGCTCTCTCTGATTAGAATGTTCAATAACAGAACATGCAGAAAAATTACAACCATTAACTTTGTAATTAGAGAATATGAGAACATAAGGAACCAGATCCGGTAGTTCGGATAATCAAGACATAATATATGATCGTGTCCGATCTACTGTTCGCATTAACTCATCTTTAATGTCCAATTCTTCGCACCCCCTCAGCTTTCTGACAGTTCAAAAATCCATCTACCGCCTTTTTAAAATACTTTCAGTGATGTAGCTCCCCTACCTCTCGAGACAAGGAAATTCCTGACATTCACTACCCTCTGTGAGAGGAAAACACTCCCCACACAGACAACGTCACCTATTGATATGAACAAGAGGGGAACACAGGGGTTCAGCAAAGAGTGAGTAGCCTTGATATCAAGGCAGTATTTGACTGAGAATCTCATCGGAAGCGCCACCTTATTTGTGCTTAATGGAAATCAGGTGTCCCTTTCCCATTGCCTGAGGTCTTTCAGAGCACAAAGGAAGATATCTGTGGGTAGGGGCCAAAAAATCTTCTCAGTCCCGGGACATCTCTTCAAGAGATCATCAGGCTAGATTCCTCAGCACAAACATCTTCAGCTGCTTCATCAATGTCTTTCCTCATCATAAGACCGGAGGTGGGGATGGTCACTGAGGGTTACACAATGTTCAGAACATTTTGTCCCCCATCAGCTCCTGATGCAGTCTTTGTCCGTGTTCAAAAAGACCCGGACAGCATTCAGGCTTGTGCTGTTAAAGTGTCGGTAACATTAATGTAATAGTGCTGTCAGACACAATTAAAAGAGGAGCTCATTCAACATCTTAAGCTGGTTACATACAGAAATGTGGAAGCCATTCAGCCCATCGAAATTACTGAACAAGAAGAGGGACAGCCCATTCAATATTCCTACTTGTTCCACTTAAAGAAAAGGGGTCTGGTCAGTACATCAAGCAGTTGAACAGGAGCAGGTAGAGTCCAATCAGACCCTTGAACCTGTTCCATGGGACCTGGAGGACGCCATTCTGCCCCACGAGTTTGCTACATATGGACAGGAGGGTGTTATTGATGTTCCAATACAACAAACCAATGGAGCAGGGACTGCACTCATGGATGGCCGTACGAGGTTCCTCGTGAGTCCATTGCCGGTGGAACATCTGCTGGCAGTGAGGAGGGAAGCAATATGTTTTGTATCAAGTCTCAAAGAGGCATCTTCCATCTCTGAGTAGACAGACCCATGTTCTCCATGGAGGTCAGAAGATGATGGGAATAGTTAACTGTTTTAGAGTGAATATATTGTGGCTGCTGTCAGGATTTTGGATAACGTGATGTTCAGTGTAGGATCACACACCAAATGCATTACATTCAAAGTCTGACTCTCTCTCTCTCTCTCTCTCTCTCTCTATCGATATAGGGAGTGGGGGTGGGGTGAGGGAAACGTCCTCAGAGGCTCTTGTAACCCGAGTAAAAACAAGCCATGGATTTTATTACCGTATCAATGTCATGAGAGACTGTCCATTCCCCTTAAGTTTCAATACAATCATCTTTTATTCTCTCACAGCGCGAAAGATTAATCTTCATTCACCCCTCATTTTAACACCATCCCAGGGATTAGTCTGGTGAAAATAAAACCTTTGCACTCTCTCTGTGGCAGGGCGATTATTTTTTTATAAAGGAAAGAAAATCTGTCCCCAATGTCCGAAAGACTGCCTCAACAACACTCTCATGTTTGATCACAATAATTCCTTTTCCTCACTGACACATCTCCGTTTCTTTCCTATGGTGTAAAATGCCTTTCCTTCTCACTACATTGCGACTGACGTGGAATTTAAAAGCTCTTTACATATATATGTGAGCATCAACAAAGCCAACACCAGAGTTGCTACGCGAGTTGCACATTACACTCAGGGAAAGACTAAGAAAGAATGCACTTGAAATAAGGAATGGTCACCCAGCTGAATGGAAATGAGCTGTAGGAATATGGGAAACAGGCAGAGGAAGGGAGCTATCGTTCCTTTTGTTCTTCCCTCATAGGTCAGGCCAGCATATTATGCTTATTTTGAACTGAGTGGCTGATTCAGCTGTTCCACAGGACAGTAAATAGTAAAACACATTGCTATTGGTTTACAGTCGCATAGAGACCTGATCAGGGAAGGATGACTCATTGCCTTCTCTAAAGGACATGAGGCATGCAGATGGGGTTTTTATACTTAATGATGATGGTTTCACTTCAATGTCACCAATTTCCTTCCTATTAACATATTATTATTCTGTGGCTCTCGATCACGCGTCAATGACTTGACACCATGAATTTTCTTTCCGGTAGACAGTTTCTGTGCAGAGAACAAGTTAAACATTTTAAGTGCAATTATTTTGTGATGCACATGTGGTTAGAAGGGGCTTGAAGCAGGTGATTCCGGATTTAACAGAGGCTCATGCGATGGTTTACTCAGAAGGTGCACTATTGCTGAGGAGGAGACAGGGATATCATGATGTGGTATTGGAAAGAATTAGTGAGTGGGGAGGATATGGAGATATAGATCTGTGCAGGGCTAGAAGGATTATGGAGTTTTAGAGTTCCTCCTCGCATTTTTGTGAGTAACTTGAAAGTAGCAAATTGCTCACTATAATTTGTAAAGACTGAAATTCAACGTAGTGTACAAAATTCCATGCAAGGACTGCACAAAACACTACATAGGACAAACAGGAAGACAGCGAACGATCCGCATCCATGCACACCAACTAGCCACGAAACGACACGATCAGCTATCCTTAGTAGCCACACACGCAGATGACAAGCAACATGAGTTCGACTGGGACAACACTACTATTATAGGACAAGCCAAACAGAAAACAGCCAGGGAATTCCTAGTGGCATGGCACTCATCCACAGATTCAATCAATAAGCACATTGACCTGGACCCAATATAACAGCCACTGCAGCGGACAGCTGGAACAGACAACCGGAAGCGGCGGAGACAAACCACGATAAATGCCGGAGGAAACATCACAGAAGCACGTCACAGGAGGCTCCCACGCACGGAGGATATCGCCTATACAGTGGATGAAAAGTCTGCAACACAAACTCCCAGCTCGGCGAACAGAACTACAACAACGGGCACCCGAGCTACAAATCTTCTCACAAACTTTGAAAATGCTTTATGTTTATTGGAAAATAAATATGCTTCTCTGTTTATAAATGGAAACATTTATCCTGTAACTACTGCTCAGTTATTACAATATCAGTAAAACACTGAGAGAACGTTTATAGTCCATGACTGACAAGAAAATGTGCCTCAAGGAGCGTGGGATTATAACAGATAGACGGTATGGATATGTTAACAGAGAATTGTAGCTTAGAGACAATGGGGACTGCAGATGTTGGAGAATTCAGTGTAGATAAAATGTGGCAGCGGAAAATGCACAGCACGTCAGGCAGGATCCGAGGAGCAAGAGAGTCAACATTTCACGCAGGACCCTACTTCAGGACTGGGGAGGGGGAAGGGGGATGAAAGACAAATCGGTGGTGGGAGTGAGGCTGAGGGAAAGCTAGGCAATAGGTGAATGAAGGTAGGAGGTGATAGTGAAAGTTTGGTGGGGCGTACAGAGAGGATCATTAGGTCCCCTCGAGAGGGCGGACCTGAGTCATAAGGTTGGATCTGGGAACTGGGTTGGGGAGGGAAGATTTGCAATTTACTGAATCCAATGTTCGTGCCGTGTGTTTGTCGGATCCCGAGGCAGAAGATGAGGTGTTCTTGGCAACATCCTGCTTAATCTCCTCTGAACCCTCTCCAGCTTAATAATATCAGTCCAATAACAGAACGCCACAGAGTACAGCAGAAGAGGCTTTATCAATTTCCAGCGCAATCTCAGCATGACTTCCCAACTTGTAAAATCAACGGTCTGAGCAATAAAGGCACCTTACTCAGTGTCTCTATATACTGCAAAGAAATAGACCTGTGCCCCTGGCTCCCGCTTTTCTACAGCACTATCACCGCACTACCATTAAATATATAAGCCCTCCCCTTGTTTGTTTTACCAAAATGCAATACCTCACATTTATCCAAGTTAAAATCCATCTGCCACACCTCAGCCCAGTGAGTGATATTACTGCCCCCTCCCCACCCCTTCAGATTTAGAAGACCCTCCCTCTCCATAAGGCCTACAAATACCAGCCTTGACTTTCCCAAAGGCGCAGAGCTTGGTTTGCCTTGCGCAGGCATAGGATAGAGTGGGTAAGGAGAGCCTGGAAAGAAAACAGTTGCCTTGTATCAATGAATCATTTTAGGGAGAGGGAAGCCACATGTTATAAGTTGGAAATAGTGACCAGTATTTGTTGTGCTCTTTCGCCATCTTACGCCATCTCGTATTGGGATTGTTTCGAGATACTTCATAGAGCAGACTGTGTTTACAGGATTTCTTTCCCAAATATTGCAGATTATAGATAATAGCCATTTAAGCTGGAAATCATAGCCAAGCAATTAAAGATGTTCATAGTTTATCTCAATAGCAAAGCACATGATCTCAACGTCCTACAGTTGAGGCTAATAACTTTGAGAAATAATGAGAAAAGGTGCCTGTGACTTTCAGTATTGATAATCAGAATTTAATAAATCCACACAGAGCTGAAACCTGACACTAAAAATATGACCCAAATTCTGGGCCTGGTTTAAGTCTTCTGTAGTGGATATCACCTCTGCTCATGTGCCAGAGTTCTGGATTCGATTCCTGTCCATGAACTTGTGGTAGTGTCACAATCTCTTGAACAGATGATCTGGATTCAAGTTCTGCCTATTTTGGAGGTATGTCACAACATGTCAGAACAGACTGATGAACACACAGGGGAATCACGTTGCAGCTTTAGGGGCTACTGCTGAGTGGTGGTAGTGTCCCTACCTCTGAGCCTAAAGTTCGAAGGTCAAATAACACAGAGATGTTTAACCCTATGTCGGAACTAGGATTTGATTTCCTACAATGTGGAAACTGGTCCTTCAGCTCAAAAAATCTACACTGACCCTTTGAGGAGCAACCCACCGAGATCCATTTCCCTCTAATTAATGCATCTAACTCAATGGACAATTTAGAATGGCCAATCCACCTGACCTGGATTATAGGAGGAAACCAGAACACCTGGAAGAAGCCCACGCAGACACTGTGCAAACTCCACAAAGACAGTCACCCAAGGCTGGAACACGTTGAATAAAATGGTTTTAGAATTGTGACTTCATGGAGACGAAAAAGATGTAAGTATTGAATTTCTGAATTTTGGCCAGTGATAACTGAAAACACAACGATTCGTGTTGACTGGAGTCACATCTGCACTTTCTAGAGCGTTAAAAAATCATGGGAAGGATGAATAGTCAAGGTCTATTTCCCAAGGTAGGGGAGTCCAAAACTACAGGGCATAGGTTTAAGGTGGGAAGAGAAAGTTTAAGACGGACCTAAATGTCAACTTTACCACGCAGAGGACGGTGCGAGTATGGAATGAACTGCCAGAGGAAGTGTTGGAGACTGGTACAAGCACAACATTTAAAAGGCATGGGTATATTAATAGGAAGGGTTTAGAGGGATATGGGATAAATATGGCAAATGGGATGAGATTAATTCAGAATATTGGGTCGGCTTGGATGAGTTGAAGGAACTCTTTCTCTGCTGTACATCTCCATGATTTGTTAATTCAATTGATCAAGGTCACTTTGTAATGTTAGACTATTAACCATTATACAAACCCCATCCAATATACAACCAATCCTGACGTAATATTTACATTTGCTAATCACACCTACTGTAATTCTCATCTAAATCATTAATATAAATGAAACAAAAACGTGAATCCAAAACATGTGCTTCACGGTTGGTCCCATGTTTCCAGTTCGAGACATGACAGCCCCATTGATGCACCTGCATGGGGCAGGGAATATGATGGAGTCATATAGTTCAGCCAATGTTAATGGAGATATCACATGGTCCAGTTTGGGGTCTGATAACATCACTGATTCAACTCAGAGAGAGAAAAATGTAACCTATCTGAGAAGGAACAGTCTATTGCTCCCTTTTGCTTTCCCTGTCCCTCATCACAGCAATGTTTGAGAGGTAAAACAAAAGTCTAGTCGGTTTTACCACTCATGAAGTATTCCTGATGAGAATCTCCCCACTGCTTGAAAGAAAGTTAATTCAGACAAATTCAACTGTTCCAGGAAGGAATCACATTGTCAACAGCTTGTGTGAACAGAATAAATTCAGAAGTAATTATTCAGACTCGATAGAGAGGGGGACAGACAGGAGATTCTGTGACTGCAAATGGTAATCCGGGATGGTGTGTAGCCTCCCACGTGCCAGGGTCCAGGATTTCTTCGAGCGGGTGCAGTATGTTCTCAAGGGGGGGGGGGGGGGGGGGGGGGATCAGCAATACGTCATTGTGCAGTTGGTACAAATGACTTAGGTAGAAATAGTGATGAGATCGTGCAGAGTGATTACAGAGGGCTAGGGAAAAGGATAAAAGCCAGGACCATGACCGCAGTAATCCCCATTGTTCTGGAGTGGATAGGTACGTGGGACTGGGATATAATAGCCATTACAAAAACACGTTAACGGAGGGCCAGGTCTGTCAGCTTAATGTACCAAGGCACATGTGCTTTAGGTGGGATAGAGATGGTGGAAGGAGGGGAGGGGGAGTTGCAATTCTGATTAAGGTGAGTATCACAGCAGTCATCAGAGATAAAATAACTAACGGATCATCCAGGGAGGCTTTGTGGGTGTAGTTAAGAAATAAGAAGGGAATGGTGACATTATCGGGCTTGTAATGCAGTCTCCAGAACAGTAAGCAACGATTAAAGGAACGAAAGTACGTAGAGAGATTGGGGACACTTGCGGAACCAATAGGATTGCAATATGAGGAGATTATAATTTTCCTAACATACACTGGGACTGACATAGAACTAAGGGCTTTGACGGGGTGAATCTATTCAGTATGTTCAGGAAAGTTTACTGAAACAGTATGGAGAGAGGCCTACTCATGAACGGGCAAAACCTGTCCTACTCTTTGTACATAGAGCAGGACAGGTGACTGAAGTGATATTGGGCGAGCACTTTGTAACCAGTGCTAATAGTTCTATTAATTTTGAAATAGTTATGGAGAGGGACAAAATTGGTCATCAGTTCAAGTTCTAACTAAGGGCAAGGTGAATTTTGATGGACTCAGATAGGAGCTTGCAGGGGTTGATTGGAGTAGTCCGTTTGTAGGCAAAGGACCTCTAGCAACCGGGAGGCCTTTAAAAGTGAGATAGCTAGATTTAAAGCTCTCTACGTTCCTGTTAGGGTAAAGGGCAAGGTTATAGGAAAAGGGAACCCTGGATGACAAGTGATATTGAGGCCTGGCTCAGGTTCAGGCAGCTGGTATCAAGGGATTGCTGGAGGTACATAAGGGATACAGTAGTTTACCGAAGAAGAAGAAGATCAGGGTGAATCCAAAGAGGTCATTTAAGCATATTAAATAAAGGAGAATCACTACTGTGAGAATATGACCCCTCAAGGACCAAAGTGAACATGTGTGTGTGTGGACTTGCAGGAGATGGGCAAAGTTCTCAGTTAGCATTTCTCCTGTGTGTTTACCATGGTTAAAGACATAAAGACTTGGGAGCTTGAGAAGTTAGTGGTGATATTTTTGGGATAGTCCATATCATAGCTGATGACGTGCTGGGTACATCAGAATGCATGCAGGTGGATAAATCTCCTGGTTCTGACCAGATGTGTCAAAGAACAAGGCAGGAGGCTGGCGATGAAACTACGGGGACCACTGGATGATATTTTTACATCATCGTTATGTATGGGTGAGGTCCCATACACTGGAGGGTAGTGAATGTTGTGCCCTTATTCATGGAGAAAAACCTGGGAACTATAGACCAGTAAGTTTGCTGATGAGAGTGAGGGAAGTTTTCAGAATTTGCAGCAGGACCTCGTTTAGCTGGGGAAGTGGGCAGAGAAATAGGGAAATGGAGTTCAACATAGGTAAGTGTGATGTCTTCTATTTTGGAAAGTTAAAGCAAGGTTGGAATTTCATGGTGAATGACAGGGCCTTAAGAGTATACAATAACAGAGGGTCTTTGGAATTCAGGTGCACTGAAAGTGGAGTCACAGGTAAGGAGGGCAGTGAAGAAGGATTTTGGCACATTGGCCTTCATCAGTCAGGGCACTGAGTTTCGAATTTGGGAATTTATGCTGTAGTCATACCGAGTGTTGGTGAGGCCGCACTTGTAGTGTTGTGTTCCGTTTTGGTCACGTTGCTATCGGAAGGATGTTGTTAAACTGGAAAGAACACAGTCAAAATTTACAAGGGTTTTGCCAGGACCCAATCATCTGAGTTACAGGAAGGGGTTGGACAAGCTAGGACATTTATCATTAGAGCATAGGTGACTGAGGGGGAGGGGGTCCTTAAAAGGGTGGCACATTGGCTCAGTGGTTAGCACTGCTGCCTCACAGCACCAGGGACTCAGGCCTTGGCCGACTGTCTGTTTAAAAGACACTTAGACAAGTACATGGATAGGAAAGATTCAGACGCATATTGGCCAAATGCAGGGAAATGGGGTTAGAGTAGATGGACATTGGGTCAGCATGGACCAGTTTGGGCCAAAGGGCCTATCTTCATGCTGTACATCTCTATTACTCTATAAGTTGAATAACATTTGTGCCAAATGCTCATTTTTCCTTTTGTCATGAGTGTGAATAGTACTGACACAAAGTTCTTTCAAGTTAACTTTGCAGAGATATTGCTTTTCAGTTTGTTATCAAACGTGTATGTGTGTGTGTGTGTGTGAGAGAGAGAGAGAGAGAGAGAGAGAGAGAGAGATCAATGTACATACTTGCAATATCCTGTCATCATTCTTTTTCGATCATAGCTTGAGTAAGTTTGTTTTGGTCATAAACGTGTTGTTTTACCAGATTAGAGAAATCTACATGACTTATTTCTAACACTGACCCTGACACCCTCTGAGAACTATATCCTTGGCCATATAACCAACTTAGTTATATTTAAATTTATTCGTGACCAGTGAAGGAGAGGAACTAGAAAAGGGAAGAGTGATCCAAAAACACAGGGATTTGTGGATTCAATGAACCAAATATCAGTGTAGGGGAGGTTGTTGGAAGTATTCTGAGGGATAAGATTAACATGCACTTAGAAAGAGAAGGCCTGATTAAGGACAGTCAACATGGCTTTGTGCGATTGAAATCATGCCTCATTAATGTGATTGAGTATTTTGAAGAGGTGACAATGACTGGCAATGGTACTGTGTTGTACAATGTTACACAAACTTCAGCAAGGCGTTGACTGAGGTTCCTCATCGTAGATAGATTACTAAGGTTAGATCACATGGAATCCAGGGAAAGCTAACCAATTGGATATAAAATTGGATTGAAGATAATGGATTTTTTTTCCAGACAATGGGCTTGTGGCCATAAGTAGTGTTATGCTGAAAGAATTAATGCTGAGCTCACCGTTTTTCATCGTGTATATAAATGACTTGGATGTGAATATCGGAGGCACGGTTAGTAAGTTTACAGATAACATCAACAAAGTGGTGCAGTGGACAGTGAAGGAGATGAGTAGGACGGCACCCTTGACCATCAAAGGGCGAAGGACTGGCAGATGGAGTTTAATCTAGATATTTGTGAGGTTTTGCATTTTGGTAAGTTATAGCATGGTAGTGCGCTGGGGAATGTTGCTGCACAAAGAGATCTATGAGTGCAGGTTTATACTTCCTTGAAAGTGGAATTGCAGGTGTATAGGATGTTGAAGAACACGGTTGGAATGCTTGCCTGAATCGGTCAGATCATTGCGTATAGGAGTTGACGTGGCATGTTGCGCCTGTAGAGGACGCTGGTGAGACAACCTTAATAATACTCAACACAATTCCTTTGGCTCTGCTGGTGGGAGGAGTTTGAGACGGCGCAGTAAAGGTTTATCAGGATTTTCCGGTACTGGAGGGTTTGAGCCTCAGGGAAAGGATGTAAAGTTAACGCTTTTCCCCTTGGATGAGCAGAGGCTGAAGGGAGACAGAAAAGTGATTTATAAAATCACGAGGGTCATGGATAGTCTGAATGGCCCAGGTCTTTTTCCCAGGGTAGGGAGGGTCCAAAATTAGACGTAATAGGTTAAAGGTGAGAAGGGAATGATATAAACTGGGCCTTCGGGGTAACATTTTCACGCTGAATGTGGAGCAGTTGCGGAAAGTTCTGTCAAGAGAAAATAGTGAAAGCGTGTACAGTTACACATTTAAAATATATTGGGATAGGAGCATAAATAGGAATGATTCAGAGGGATATGGGCCAAATGGTGGCAAATGGGACGAGATCAGATTACAATGTCTGGGGGTTGGCGTGGTCAAGCTGGAATGAAGGATCTGGTTCCATGCTGTATGACTCTCTGATTCTGTAAGAGGGATGAGGAAAAAGTCTAAAAAGGGCCTTTCGAGTGGGAATTCTCTTTCCCCGAAGCTTGAGGTGACTCTTTGTTTACATTTATTCAAAGCTCAATTAGTAGAAAGGTGATAATGGGATAGAGACAGGAAAGTGGGGCTGAGACCACAACCTGATCAGCCACAATCTTAGTGCCTTGTGGAGAACGGTTAAAGTGTCTAATTACCCACTCCAGCTCCCAAATTCCATGTCCCTATATTCCATTCAGTCCCTCAAACCTGCTAGACCGAAGCAGTTAGAGAGGCCACTTACTGCTATTACCTGGTGCACAGGAACAGAGGAGACTATTCTGCCCCTCAAGACTCTCACACACGGTGTGAGGTGATTTAGGAAATGTAAATGGAAAACCCAGGCTGGGTATGAAAGAGGCTCCTCGTCTCTCTTTACAGAGCTTCCCGTTCCCTGCAACTTGTGCTTCATTTGTTGATCATGTTGTAGACCCAGATTCACTGTGCATACATCCCCCATACCTCACCAAGCGATCCCTCACAAAATCCTCTGCTCTCCCTGACTGCAACATTCAATAACAGACCTTCCAGGGAAATAATACACACTAACAGAATGTGAGAACATCACAAACATGAGCTGGTTAAACGCCACCATGCCTGCCTTGCCCTTCATGTCAATCATGGCTGATCTGCTCTAGGTCTTAAATCCTCTTTAATGCCCGATGCCTCATAGTTCTCACCTCTCGGACAGGTCAAATACACCTAATCCATATTTAAATAGTTTCATAGAACATAGAACATCAAACAGTACAGCACAGTACAGGCCCTTCGACCCTTGAAGTTGCACCAACCTTTTATCCTACTCTCAGATCAGACTAACCTACATACCTTTCATTGTAATATCTTCCATGTGCCTTAGATTTGCTTACATGTTCCTAATGTGCCTGACTATACGACCACTGCTGGCAGTGCATTTCACGCACCCACCATGCACTGTGTCAAAAACCGACTTCTGACATCTCCTCTAAACCTTCCTCCAAATGATGCCTCCTTGTGATAGCCATTTCTGCCCTGGGAAAAAAAAAGGTTTCTGGCTATCCAATGTACATATGCCTCTCAACATCTTGTACATCTCTATCAAGTTATATCTCATCATTCTTCCTTCCAGTGAGAAAAGCCCTGGCTCCCTCAAACATTCTTCATACGACCTGCACTCCAGGACAGCCAACATCCTGGTAAATTTCTCTACACCCTTTATAATTTTCCACATCCTTCCTATAATAGGGTGAATAGAATTGAAGAAAATGTTCCAAATGCGGTCTAACCAGGGCTCAATTGAGTTGCAGCAAACCTCTGCAGCTCTTAAAGTCAATTCCCCTGCTAATGAAAGTTAACACACCATTCATCTTCCTAAAAATCCGATTAATTTGGGTCATATCTTTGAGGGATCCATGGACATGGGCCCCAAGATCCCTCTGTTCCTCCATGCTGCCTATAACCCTGTATTCTACATTCAAATTTGAGCTTCAAAAGGGATCACTTCACACTTTACCAATTTGAACTCCATCAGCTACTCCTCAGCCCAGCTCTTTATTATGTCAATGTCCCATTGCAACCTACAACAGCCCTCCACACTATGTATCACTCCACAAACCTTTGAGTTGCCCGCAAACTTACTTACCCAGCCAGCCAGTTCCACATCCAAGTCATTTATAAAAATCACAAAAATCAGAGGTCTCAGAACTAATCCCTGCGGGACACCACAGGTCCCTTGCATTGATCTCGCTCCCCTAACTCTCTGTGTTAGAGAAGTCCTGACATTCACTACCCTCTGTTTGAAGAAAACATTTTCTGCTTCGACACCATGACTTATTGATATGATCAAAAGAGGAAACACTGGTAATAGGGACTGTCCCTGAACACAAGACAATATTTGGCTGAGGATGACATCAAGGATCCTGAGCAAAATCGCACTGAATGAGAATTGATTGTGACCTCTCCACTTTTTGGAGTCATTCACAGCACAAGGTAAGATGTTTATCATCAGTGGACATCACTCATCTCAGCCATGGGACACAGCTATAGAGATCCTCATGGTAGCTCCCTCAGCTCAGACATCCCCAGTTGGTCATCATAGAATCCCTACAGTGCGAAAGAAGGCCATTCAGCCCATTGAGTCCAAACTGAGCTGAAGTGGGAATATTCACTGAAGTTTACATAACGTTCAGAACAAGTTGTCTGTCTTCAGCTCTTGAAGCAGTCAGTGTCCAAGTGCTACAAGATCCGGATAACACTCAATATCGTGATGTTAAAGTCTGAGTAGCATTTATGTAACAACACTGTACATTTCCACAGTAAATGTACTCATTCAGCTCCTCAATCTGGGTTCACAAAAATATGGTGAAGTCATTCGCCCATCAAACTATTACAAGATGTATGATAGTTTACTCAGTCCCTCCTGCCTATTACACAGGGAGAACAGGAATCTGCTCAGTCCCATGCATCATTTACACGGGATCATAAAGAGATTATTTTACACCTAGAGTCACTTACAAAAGAACAGGAAAAGGTCGTTCAGCTTCTCAAGTCACTAATACAGGAACAGGAAGGTGTCAGAGATGCTCCAATATCACAAACAAATGTAAGGACTGCACAGATAGACTGCTCTGACCTGGTCCACATGTTTTAATTACTCATAGTACATATGTGCTACTTTAACATGGATTTCTGGCAGTAGGAATGAAACCAAGTTTTTTAAACATTCTCGAAGGTGTCTTCCATCTTCAAGAAAGCAAACCCATGGTCTCCATGGAGGTCAGGCGCTGATGAGGAATGGTTAACTGTTTCAGAATGAAGTTATTGTGGCTGTTGATAGGATTGTGTACAAAGTGACATTCAATGCAGTTTCACACAGTAACTACGCACTAAAGTGTTCAGAATTCATTCTGAGCCTGTACCTCTCTGACAAACAACATGGGGACTCTACAGAAGCACTTAAACTATCGTGAATCAAACATCCAAATAAAGGTATGAAGCTTTCACCCTATTCAGCTGTTTGGGACATCATGAGTATCCATCCATAACCATCAAGTTTCTACTTCGTTATTCACTCACAGTGCTACAGATTAAACACATAGTTCCTGTACTCTCTGCTGATGGTATCATCATGCCAGGGTTTAGTCTGGTGAAAGTCCTTTGCACTCTCTCGGTGACAAAGTAATCATTATTTATAAAACAAGCCAAATATGTACACAATGCACCACGTACTCTCTCAAAAAACACGACCATTGGAAAAGATACATGTACTAATTCTGATACTTCAATCATTTTGTATGAAGAGCTACATATAATTTACTTCCTGCCCAGTAGGAATGCAGTTAGTGACTTATGACCAAGGATATCCAGGTCCTTTTCAACAAAAACACTTCCCAAACTCTCACAATTAAAAAAAACATATGTGAATTATGATATTTGTTGTTCCCATCTGAAACATTTTTATACCTTTGAACAGCTATTGCTCAAAAACTGATCCTGCTGATACCCAACAAGCCCTCAGTCCAGAGAAAAATACTGCTCTTCTCGTATCGCCATTGTCCATTTTTTAATCCATCTGGTATATATGCCACCTCTACCTACCCATTGACACTAACATTCCCCACTCACCTGTATTCAAACATGTCAAACATGTTCTGAAATTCAAAAACTCTACTTCCACTGATTCTCAATTGTCCATGTCACAACGAACAATCTGCACAACCTCCAGCAGGTTTATCAAAGATCATTTCCCTTTCTTCAAGCGAGGAATCTACCAAATAAGATCATTATTTTCCAAGCGACTGGGTGTCACAATCCTTCTTAAATTTTCCAATGTTTTACTCACATCTGACATCAAGCTATTTAGTTTTTTTTGCCCTCTCCGTCCTGTTTTAAATGTTTAGGTTTACAATAGCTGCTTTCCAGTCTGCAGTATCCTTTCCAGAATCTAACCAGCTTTGAAGAATAATCCGTAATTCTTTCACTAACTCAGTTGTCACCTGGGTTAAAGATCATCACATGCAACAACATCCTAAACTTCAATTCGATTAGATTTTCAAAAGCATACTCTTCATTAATTCTAATTTCCTGCAGTTTCTAATCAGCTCCACCGGCCAAAAGTTATAGTTACTGAGATATAGATTTCCTAGTATTTCACTCTGTTTCCTAGTATTTCTGGAAGTTAGTTTCTGTAAATTCCGCTGTGGAAATTGAGCCATTGTATTCCTCTCAGCAATCAGGTGTCTTCTGTCAGCTCGTGATATATCGGAGGATTGCCCTTCAGAGATGCTGGGTGTATAACCCACTCTGTATGGAAAGTTCCAGAATTAATCCAGTTTTCTTCATCGTGAGTCCTGTCCCTTGTTTGAGACCACAGGTTATACTGAAGGAGGGGGCACAGCTCAGTGAACGCATAATTTTTGAAAAAAGCTGGTTTCAAACTTTACACCTGAATGGGTCCAGCGTAGAAAAGTGTTCATGGAAATCCCAGAGAGAATAGTGCAGTTCCTTGCCACCCCCCACCCCCCACCCCTGCTGTCAGAGCTAACCTTCTGTGTAGTCTCCACTCCATGTGTTTACCATGGACCCAGACACTCTGTAAATGCAGTGTCCAGAGTGCGATCACCAGACCCTTGTGTCTCCCTAAATGAACCCAGCAGCTGACAATACAAACCCGGGGAAAGCATCCACAGAACCTCACCTGATTTTCTAATGACAGCAACAAGTCAATTTTCCCACACCCATGGTGCACCCATTCAATCTTGAAAATTCCTCCGTCTCCTCAGTTTCTCTTCCTGGCTGAGAAAGCTGTTACATCTTCACGCAGTCGCACATTAACAGTTCCTCTTGCCAAAGAAGCAGTTGACACTATAACATTACGTTTCTCATATCTCAGTAACTATAAGTATTGGCCGATGGAGCTGATCACCACACTCAGAGAAGAGAGATAGAGGGAACATTACTCATGTTAATCAGGGACATCTCAAAATAGATATGATATGCTGGAATATGCAAAAAGGGATAATGTTAGAATAACTTTCCATTCTATTCTCCTTCCAGTCCATCATCAGCAATCCCTTTTCTTGCTTTTCCTTTCATTCTCTCTCTTTCTCTCTCTCTCTTGCTGGACATTTCCCCATCCATTCAACACAAACCTGCCGCTCACCCTTCCAACCATCTCTGATATAATAATATTATTTACCAGTTGCATTCAGTTTTGACAGGGTCAGTAAAGTCAAAACTTTATCTGTGTTTCTCCCGACAGACTGCCATACCTGCTGAGATTCATCAAAATTCTTTCAGACGCTGGAGAATTTTATTTCAGATCTCCAGCATTCATAGTTCCTTGGTTTATTCACCTTTAATGTTGTAGTTTCCCGGGATGCCAGCATCACTGGCAAGGGCAGCATTTGTTGTCCATCCTAACTGCCCTTGACCACGCGGCCATTTGTCAAGGCAATATGGAGGCAGCCACATTGTAGTGGGTCTGAGGTGACACTTAGTGCAGACGGACCAAAAATGTTAGGTTTCTTTACCAAAGGTTTTCAGTAAAATAAGAAAGGAAATCCTGATGGTTTATGGTTGCCATGAGTGAAATCAGGTTTCATTCCAATTTTTGTCATTCGAATTTAAGTTTCGTCATCGGCTGTGGTAGGATTTCAAACAATGCTTGTAGAGTCATACACTGTGCCTCTGAATTACACAGTCAGTGACATTATTACTCTGATACAGAGTCCCTGTTGTGAAGTAACTGTGGTGACAAGAGCAAGTTTGTGGTCAAAATATTTGTAACTGCAAGAGAGGTCAGATGAGAACTGGAGCCATATAATCTGCGAAGTAAGCAACAGAACTCAAGCAGAGTTAGAGAGTGGGAATATCATGTAGGTGTGTGTCGGCAGGTTTGATGACACAGAGAATATGAAGATATAAAACAGTTCACGGTAAAAAGGAGACTCAAGGTTCCGAGCAGTGTTTTTCCTTCTCAGATGCCTTTGGGTAAGTAGTTTGGAAATGCATGAAAAGGAAGTGGAGTTTGTGACTGAAAGGTTATGCATTTACTAAATATAATAAACCAGAATAGCAATAACATTCAGCATCATTTATAGAATTGACAGAGATAAGCTTACTAGGAACACTAACATTAGCGAGGATGTGATAGTATCCAGCTTGAATACTCATCAGTACGGCTCATATCCGCAACCCTAACCGTGGCCAATCCTGAGAAATATAGTAAAGACCCGAGGATAAACTCCTGTCCATTGTTGCAACTTTCCAGTTTAATGTTCTCAGATTCTGATCCACTGTTGGAACATTCTCACGTTCTCAGATTCTGATCTCTGTCTCTTTCTATGTAGCTGCTGATCCCAAACTTGTTGAGGTTGACTCTGCCCCGAATACTATGGCATAAAAAGCCGAACGAATCCCCTATTTATGGAAGAGGCTAATCCTCAAGTAACGAAATTAAGTTCAGGGAGACTGATACTAATCACAGTCACTGAACAAACAGCTCCAATTAACTCTTTTCATGACAACTCTGACCTACCACAGTAATACTTGGACTTCATGGGATGTTGATATCACTGACAATTGGGCTAGTGGCACATCACCAATTGTAACATTAGAGGTGAGAAGCAAGGGATAATGCTTTCTCTTCACAATTTCGATGGGATCTGCAGTGTTTTGCCAGAATAGGGGTTACTGGGCTCCTGAGGCCAGCTCTGTCTGATCACAAGGCCTGCTGCATCTTTTCGTTTTATTTATTTATGTTTAACTTTGACATTTATCTGGCCCGAATTAAAAGGCTTGGATGGGTTTAGACATTTCTGAGAGACTACTACAGTGCCAGTAACGGCGTAGATGTGGTCCATTCCTTGTAGATTTTGTAGCTGTGGCCTGGTCCTGTGGAGTGATAGTCAACCTCTCATAGAACCAGGATTCTTAGTTTTACCTTTCGCCCGTTATTGCTGCGGTCTCAGCAGGGTTGGAAGGCAGTAAATCTCTCCCGGCTGCTTCACTCTCTTTCTGACATTTCTCTCGGAATTGTTGTTTGATGATCTTTCCACCTGGATCGGAGAACTGCATGTTTCCTGAATTTGTTTTTCTGAATTTGTGTTTATTGGAAATACCATATTGCAGCAGTTCCTGTAAAATAGTTAAATAACCCATTATTCTGCTAAATTTTCCAACAGAATTAAGTTATTCCAAGTTCCTTTTCCTTTTGTTGTATTCTGAAGACAGTGTTTGAACAAATTTTGTTATGTTTAATGTCGAATATTTTGACCAAGTGAATTGTATCTGGAACACAGCAACTCACATTCACCAGCGGAATGGGCTAAGCTGGAAGAGGAACAGGTACGTCAAGAATTATATCGGATACTAAATACACCTCACAGATCCCGCCCAGGAACATATAAGCCCGGATGAGATACCTGCTCAGCATGAAGCACTGTATAGACCAGGCTAGTGTAATGCTCAGCAGAAGATCGAACACTGTTTAGAGCTCACAGTTCACTACTTATGTGTCTATCAGTGCACTGATCTGTAAACCTGGACTTGATGATCTGTTCAGCACATGCCCCTGTACAGAACACACAAAGACATTGTTCTGTACGCACGGACTGGGTATCCGTGCAGCATGGGGAACTGTGCAGTGAATAGCAGTGAATTTATCTGTTAATCTGGAGCAGTTACCTTCCCAGCACATATATAGCTGTGTACAGCAACCACTGAATTGTTGAGTAACACTATGTTAGATCGCTGCACAGTGTGGGGAAACTTGCATCCCATGCTGGAAGTGACAGGATGTGCAACTCCCATCCATTTTCAGCTCCATATCTCCATGGCGTCAAGACAAGGGGTGCTGTGGGTGCAAAACCTACTGCCAGAGAGAGGCCACGAACAGTTGAAATACCACCAAATGGGAGGAGGTTGGTTAAAAGAGAGGGGGAGATTGAGAGAGAATATAAGAGAAGGATCTGATGGTAGATTTAAAAATTGTGAAATGAAAATATTTCGATAGCATCTTTCAATATGGGCCTCTGTTTCCAGGAATGATGGGTGATCAGGATATTGGTGTGAGTTCCGATGTTGCAGTGCATTGGATGAGCATTTGTTCTGCAGCTTTGTAACTGGGAGCAGGGTCAGCAGTCTTCGACTCATTGGGCTGAATCTGATAATAATTTGTCTCAGTGTCATTTTCATTGAGTGTGACAGAGGGATTGTCTTTCCATTGCCGAGCTAGTTTCCTAATGCTATCTTATCGATCTCACCTTATTTACTACCCACCCAACCCCATGATGTCCCTCTCATTCAATGCCAGCCCAGTTCTCAAACCCATCATGGCTGGAGGTACTCACTATCGTCCGGATGTCTCTGGATATTCTGTGATCGATGGCACTGGTGCCATCTTAAAAAGGCCAATGGGCACACGGTTGCGCTTTCTCAGTTTGGAACTGCCCTGCACAGTTTACCCCGAGCGTGGCAGATAAGGGGCAATTACACCACGATTTGTCGATACGGGCATGGAGGTCCTGGTGGATCAGCTAGTTCAGAGGTGAACCATTCTCTTCTCGGGGGAGGCAATACCACCAGACCCACCGAGCATGGTCTGAGCTCACCACCGTGCTCAGTGCAGTATCTGCGGTCTGAAGAAATGTCCAGCAATACAGAACAAGCATCAATAACCTTCCCCACTCTGTCAGGATAAGTGTTACCGTATTCTCTTTGCTCCCTCACACTCACTGCATATCTGTTACTGCGCCATCACTCTCACTACTGCATGCAGCACCTTCTCTCTCTCTCTCTCTTTCTCTCTCTCTCTCTATCTCCTACGCAACACCCCCGCATTGTTATAAAATGTTCTGGAGAGTTTCCAGAATCCTCTGGATGATGTAGTTTGTGCAATGTTCCAGACAAGTTTCAAATTAATACACAACTTCAGCAAAATGTTCGTCCCCAATGTGTAATACATCAGCGGAAGAAGCAGAGTTTTACTTTTTTAAAAAATCACTCAGGACGGAAATGCGTCATGAGGCCATTAAGCTTCTCGAATATACTCCACTATTCAGACAAAGGGAGCACCTAAACACTTGAAGACTCACTCTCTTCTTGAAGACAGGCGCCACATTTGGAGGTTCTCAAGTTTTGTTGGAACACTCCAGCCATCCAGAAAGTTATGGAATATTTCACACAATGCCACCAGTCACTCTGAAACCACTTCTATTAAAACCAGTTTTGAATTGCTGACGACCTGTTTACCCTTGGACTTATCTGTTGGGTAAAGCCTTGTTTGTTTTATTAGATACAGTGCAAGAACTTCCATCTGACTACAATTTTGTTTATATTATTGAAACTCTTTGTGACTTCCCCGGTGAGGAACGATTTAAAATAAAGTTTTAAATTATCTGTCTGTTCCCTGAAACCAAATCCCCAGTCACATCCTCCAGGTATCCCACATATTCTTTCCTGCCTTTCTTCCAAGGGTCACACACACATCATGAACGTTTTGCATTCGATATGGGAAAACTCTTGCGGTTAGTTTTTTTTTCGTGTTTCTTGCCAGTGTTGGAATACTTTTCTTGACATTTTACTTTATACAATCTGCTTCTGGTTCCAAAAATAAACTTCCGAAAGCTGGCGGATGCTTGAGCTCCCCAATCTGAATTATTTAGTTTGTGATTGATTAGTATCTTTCACAGCCTTTGTGTATCATGGATGGTTCATCTTCACATCTTCATAACACCTTTTGTTTGATCAGAGTCAATCATTGCTGAGCGTTATGAAGTATCTGCTTAAATGTCTCCCCCACATATCTACTGACCTTCACCTGGGTCTATTTTCACATTCTGTTTAGACAATATATGAGATATAAAGCTGCAATTGAAATGTTTGGCTCTTCTCAATCATTCAGGGGGAACTTCTGTATGTGGTTGAACACATAATCAGCTCAGAGTGACTTCATTCTTCCAGTTTCTCTGGCTCCGTCATTTCTGTTCGATGATGCTACATACCAGTGGGAAGCTTCCTACATGTCATCCTTTTCTCTGAAACGAGAAATTCTCTCACCCTGGTGGACTGAAAATTCAACTGTGACTGTATCATCTCCCTCACTTCTGCCCTCACTCTGTCCCCTCCTTCCCAGATTAATGATGGATCTCGCCTTGTCCTCACTTCCTCCTGCACTCGAGTCCACATTCACAGAATCATCCAGCGGGATAGCACCATCAAACACATCTTCCCCGCCCATCTACTGTCAGCATTTCACAGAGACCATTCCCTCTGTGACACCTTTCATCACCCCGAACTCAACCCCTCCCTCCATGTCACCTTAGCATGCAATTACAGAAGCTGCAACACTTGCCCATTCACCTCTTCCATCCTCAGTGTCCAAGACCCCAGTCACAACTTCCAGATGAAGCAGCATTTCACTTGTATACTTTCAATCCAGTCCCCTGGCATTGCTGCTCACAATGCAGTCTCCTTTACATTAGTTAGCTAAACAGAAACTGCTTTGAGGAACATCTCCAGACTCTCTGTTGGAATGACCCTCTTCTTCTGATTGCTCCCCAGTTCAATAAACTACATTGCTCTCAAGCTAATGAGAATTCTTTGAAGAGGTAACGAGCAGGTTAGATCAAGGTGAACTTCTGGAAGGCGCCTGATAAGGTGCCATGCAGGAAGCTGCAGAGTAAGATAAGGGCCCATGGTGTTAGCGGCCAGGTACTAACATGGATGAAGTTGGCTGTCTGGCAGAAAGCAGAGAGTGGGGTCAAATTGTCCTTCTCAGAATGGCAGCGGGTGACTAGTATTGCTCCACAAGGATCAGTGGTGGGACAACAAAATCTCTCTTTATAGTTTAATCATCTGAATGGCAGAACTGAGGGCACTTTGGCTACGCTTACAGATGATGAAAAGATAGGTGGAGGGGCAGGTAGTATTGAGGAGGCAGGAAGACTGCAGGAAGATTTCGACAGTTTAGGAGAGTGGGAAAATGAGTGGTAGATGCAACATAATGTGGCAGATTGTGAGGTCTTGCATGTGGGTATGAAGAATACAGGTATGGACTATTTGCTAAATGGGAAGAAAATTGTGAAATCTAAAGTGCAAAGGGACTTGGGATTCCAAGTCCAGGATTCGCCAAAGATAAACTTGCAGTTCGAGTCAGTAGATAAGAAGGCTATACGTGAGGACTAGAATATAGAGATGGGGGTTCTGAGGCTCTGGTCAGACCACAGTTCCAGTATTTTGTGCGTAATTCCTCAGGAAGAATGCATTGGCCTTGGTGTGCGTCTACAGGAAGTTCACGAGAATAATCCCAGAAATGAAAAGCTTAACACATGAGGAACGTTTGAGGACTCTGTGTTTGTACTTGATGGAGATTAGAAGGATGGCGGGATAGAACATAGAACAGTACAGCAGAGAACAGGCCCTTCAGCCCATGATGTTGTGCCGACCATTGATCCTCATGTATGCACCCTCAAATTTCTGTGAACATATGCATGTCCAGCAGTCTCTTAAATGTCCCCAATGACCTTGCTTCCACAACTGCTGCTGGCAACGCATTCCATGCTCTCACAACTCTCTGTGTAAAGAACCCGCCTCTGACATCCCCTCTATACTTTCTCCAACCAACTTAAAACTATGACCCCTCGTGTTAACAATTTCTGCCCTGGGAAAAAGTTTCTGGCTATCAACTCTATCTATGCCTCTCATTATCTTGTACACCTCAAATAGGTCCCCTCCCTTCCTTCTTTTTTCCAATGGAAAAAGTTTGAGCTCAGTCAACCTCTCTTCGTAAGATAAGCCCTCCATTCCTGGTAGCATCCTGGTAAACCTCCTCTGAACCCTCTCCAAAGCATCCACGTCTTTCCTAAAATAGGGCGACCAGAACTGGACACAGTATTCCAAGTGCGGTCTTACCAAAGTTTTATGGAGCTGCAACAAGATCTCACGGCTCTTAAACACAATCCCCCTGTTAATGAAAGCCAAAACAACATATGCTTTCTTAACAACCCTGTTCACCTGGGTGGCAATTTTAAGGGATCTATGCACTTGCACACCAAGATCCCGCTGTTCCTCCACACTGCCAAGAATCCTGTCTTTAATCCTGTACTCAACGTTCAAGTTTGACCTTCCAAAGTGCATCGCTTCGCATTTATCCAGTTTGAACTCCATCTGCCACCTCTCAGCCCATCTCTGCATGCTGCCAATGTCACGCTGCAGCCTACAACAGTCCTCTATACTGTCAACGACACCTCCAACCTTCGTGTCGTCTGCAAACTTGCTAACCCATCCTTCAATCTCCTTATCCAAGTCATCAATGAAAATTACAAACAGTAGAGGCCCAGGAACAGAGCCCTGTGGAACACCACTCACCACTGACTTACAGGCAGAATATTTTCCTTTCACTACCACTCGCTGTCCTCTGTCGACCAGCCAATTCTGTATTCAGACAGCTAAATTTCCCTCTATCACATTCCTCATGACCTTCTGAATGAGCCTACCATGGGGAAACTTATCAAATGCCTTACTGAAGTTCACATACATTACACCCACCCCTTGACCCTCATCAACGTGTCTAGTCACATCCTCAATGAACTCAATACGCTTTGTGAGGCATGACTGCCTTTAATCACGCCATGCTCTTCCAGATGGTCATAAATACTAACCCTCAGAATAATTTCTAACAGCTTGCAGACGACAGACGTGAGACTGACTGGTCTGTAATTGCCGGGGATTTTCCTGTTTCCTTTCTTGAGGAAAGCATCTGATTGAAACTCACAGAATACTGAATAGCCCGGACACAAAGGACTTTGGGAGGACGTTTGCACTGGCAGGAGAGCCAAGGACCTGAAGGCATGGGCGTAGAGCAAAGCGAAGACCCTTTCAAACAGAAAAAAGATGTAACTTCTTTAACTAGATAGTTTTGAAACTGTGGAATTCCTTACCACAAAAGGCTGTAGAAACCAGATCATTTCGTATATTTAAAACAGAGACAAATATGTTCTTGATTGCCAAGGGGATCGATGGTTACTGAGAGAAAGCAGGGAAATGAGTTTCAAAATCGATCAGTCATGATCGAATGTTGGAGCAGACTTGATGGGCTGAATGGCCTAATTTCTGCTCATAAAGTCTTGTGGGATAATTTTTTCCAGTCTTGGGTGGCACGGTGGTTCAGTAATTAGCACTACTGCCTCACAGCACCAGGCCCATGAGTTCGATTACTGCCTCGGATGAGTACCTGTGTGGCGTTTGTACATATCTGCATGGATTTCTTCTGACATTCAAAATGGGCATGTTAGGTGAACTGGCCATACTAAATTGCCTTTGATTAAGATTCAACCACAATCTGTAACTTTTTTCCCGGATAATCCCTCAGTCTCCCATTACCATGAAGCCAATCTATGGTTCAGTAACAAGTATGGGTGACATGTCAGGGTCAGAACCATGTGTACTTAAACCTGATGACAACTCATTAAAGCTACTGCACTTACTGCTTACATTAACACACAACAGAACTAACATCTGATAGAGAGGGCGCAAAGATCCATTCTATTGAAACCAACTCAGAATTGCTGCTGACCTGCCTACCCTTACCCTTATCTGTTTGTTAGAAATGCTGTTCGTTCTTTAGAGACGGTTCAAGAACTTCCCTCCTATTAACATTTTGTTTATATCATTGAAATACTTACATTTCCTTCCCCTGTGAGGAATGATGTAACACGCGGGTATAAATTAGCTGTCAGCTCACTTTAGCCAGTTCCCCAGTCACACCCTCCAAATGTCCTCAATATACTTTTCTGACTTCATTTCTACCTAAAGGTCACACACTCATATTGAAAGTATTTTTTATAAACAGAGAAAAGTTTGTGATGCTTGTTTTTGTATTTCCTGCCAATTTGATTACATTTTTTCATCCATTTTCCTCACTTTTTAAATTCATAGTCATATAGCGCACAAACAGACCCTTTGTTCCAACTTATCCATGCTGACCAGGTTTTCCAAACTAAACTAGCCCCATCTGCTTGCATTTCCCCCATATGCCTATAAACATTTCACATTCATACGTTTGTCCTAATGCCTTTGAAATATTGAAGCTGTACTTGCATCTACCACTCTTCCTCTGCAGCTCATTCCATACACACATCACCCTCTATGTGAAAACGTTGCCCCTTCGTCCCTTTCAAAGTTCCTCCCTTTCATCTTAAAGCTATATCCTCTATGTTTTAACTCTCCTATCCTGTGGAAAAGACCTTGGTTATTCACCCTTATCCATGCCTCTCATGAATTTATAAGCTTCTATAATGTCACCCCTCGAACTCCTACACTCCATCTGATACTAGCTTCAAGAACAAGCATTTTAAGATAAACACTGCAAATTTGAAACAGCATTCAAAATGACAGGTAAACAACACTCAGCCCAAACTTCATACTGTGATTTGTTTTTCTCCATATTTCAACACTAAGGCAGCATGCAACTTTTACTAGTGCCAATAAGAAGTAAAACACCTGAATTCCTTTGTCGAAAGGGGCAGATAATTTCTACAGTGAAAACGTATCTCAGGCCAGATCCATGTAAGAAAGGGAATTCCAATACCACACTGTCAGCATGCGGGTTGCTTTTAACAGAGTGAGATGAAGGCTGAGTGTACTTTTGGAAATTTGCAGCAAAGTGTAAATTCAGAGCAAAGGGGGAGAGGAGCTTTCAATAACGTTTCCAAGAAAGTTTCCTCCAAGAAGGAAACTTTCCGGAATGAGATGTGAGTGGGAGGTGTAAAACAGCAAGAATGGAGAGGCCGAGCCACAGTGAGACCAGAGGCAAAGTGGCACCCCAAAGGCAGCTTGATGCCTGTGCAGGGAAGATAGACTCGATCAAAGAGCTTCAGGTAAAGTCGGGAGGGACCATAATGTGAGAGAATGTGCTCTGTAATTGGAGAGGGAGAACCTGGAATCAGGAAGGGGAGACGAGCAGGGAAGAGGATGGAGCAGCAATGGCAGGGGTTGGGATAATTCAGGAATCACAGCTGAAAGTCATGCCCAACATCTGCTTCTGGTCCCTGAAATATACATCCTACATCTGTCCCTACACTAATACTCATCAAATTGTGATTGAATGGTATCCTTAGCAGCTTTTGGCAACAATGGGTGATCCATATTCTTATCAAGTCCTTCTTTTTGAACAGAAACAATAATTTCTGAGCATTGTGGGATATCTGCTTGAATGTCTGCCCATGTACACCCACTGACCTTCCTCTCGGTCTACTTCCAAATCCCACTTCAGACCAGATGTGAGACAGAACCCTCAATTTAGACGTCTGGTGATTTTCAGGGGGTCCTTCTTCAAGTGGTTGAACACATTATCAGCGGAGGCTGACTCATTCTCCCAGTTTCTCCAACTCTGTTGTTTCCGTTTGATGATGCCACATTCCAATAAGCTGCGCCTGACGTGAGCTATTTTTCCTTCAAACCAGAAATCCCCTAAATCCAGTGGATAGGGCCTTCAGCTGTGACTGTCCCATTTCCCGCGCTGCCGCCCTCACTCCTCCCCCACCCCCATTCCCTTGTACACTTTCAATTCAGTCTCCTGTCATTTCTGCTTACAATGCCATGTCCTTTACACTGGGGAGACCAAACAGAGACTGCTTTGAGGAACATTCCCACTCTGTCTGTAGGAATAACCCTGACCTTCTCATTGCTTTATATTTCAATAACCTACCTTGCTCTCATGCTGACATTTCGGTCCTGGGCTGCTGCAATGTTCCAGTGAAGCACAATCGAAGCTCGAGTAGCACCTCACTTTACACTTTGGTGTTAATATTCGATCACATAACTTCACAGCCTTAACCCCATTATGGCCTTTGTCCATTTTTCATTCATTCTCCCTTTTAGTTTCCCCATGACCTTGTGTGGTTGTGTCGTCTTTATCTTGCACACAATTGAGGGAAACCGTTTCCCCCATTCGCATATTAATTGAAATCCGTTTTACATCATCTTCTCGTAAAAGCCCGTTTATCTTTTGCAAAAGATAAACGGGCTTTTACGAGAAGATGATGTAAAACGCCCTCTATTCCCCGTCACCCATCCCCCACCTCTGGCAAGGGATTAAAGAGCACACTTTACAATCCTTTTCAGTTCCAAAGAAGTGTAACACTGGACTTGAAACGCTAACTCTGTTTCTCTGTCTCTGCAGATGCTGCCACACCTGCTGAGTTTCTCCAGAAATGAATAGGCACAGAGCAAATTTTCAATTAAACAAATAATTATGGATACTGTAAATAAAAAGACAAACATTTCTGGAGAAACTGGTATCTTGGTAGAAGGGTCACTGGACGCAAAGGATTAACTCAGCTTTCACTGCACAAGATGCTGCCGGACCTCGAGTCATAGAGATGTACAGCATGGAAACAGACCCTTCCGTCCAGTGTGTCAAAGCTGGCCAAACGCCCTGTCTAACACGGAGCGCCATACACCAGGAAGTGAACGATAACACAAGGTGCACCCATTCATTGGTTCTGGAACTACAAAATGCTGACGTCAATATCTACAGAGCTCTTAATCGTGGTCAGGGAGAGAAAGAGTGGGAAACACATACACATCAAACAAAGATGATGAAATTACGGGAATGGAAAAGATTCAGGTGAATATGTTAACGAGTTTGAATATTGTAACAAATTGGAGACGTGACACCGGGGAGTGACCTAACTGAATGAGAATATGGAAATGGAAGCATTGCCGCATCAGAAACCAGGTTAGGTCGCTGAGTACAGGGCTGATTGGGTGTGAATTAGGGGTCAGTCACTAGAATTGAATTGCAGATATTTCCGCTCAAACTGGGGCATTTTTGTGATGATGTAGATAAAAGCAGCAGGAGCAGAAGCAGAATTGTGTTCAATCACCATCTGTAACTTTGTGGGCGGCACGGTGGCACAGTGGTTAGCACTGCTGCCTCGCAGCGCTAGAGACCTGGGTTCAATTCCCGCCTCAGGCGACTGACTGTGTGGAGTTTGCACGTTCTCCCCGTGTCTGCGTGGGTTTCCTCCGGGTGCTCCGGTTTCCTCCCACAGTCCAAAGATGTGCAGGTCAGGTGAATTGGCCATGCTAAATTGCCCGTAGTGTTAGGTAAGGAGTAAATGTAGGGGTATGGGTGGGTTACGCTTCGGCGGGTCGGTGTGGACTTGTTGGCCCGAAGGGCCTGTTTCCACACTGTAAAGTAATCTAATCTAATCTAATCTAAAACTTTCTCCCCGGGGTAACCCTCAGTCTATCATTACCATCATCCGATCTATGGTTCAGTGACAAGTGGGGGTGAACATGCCAGAGTTAGAACCATGTGCACCTAAACGTGATTACAACCCATTAACGCTAATGCACTTGAATGGTTGCATTCCAAACAGCAGAACTAACACCTGGTGAAATGATCGCCAGACCAACAGATGAGATCTAAACTCTGCCGTCCTGCCATATCCAATTATAAAGGTCAATACACTCTTCAACAACTCACTGGAGGAGATTACTCCACAAATATCCCAATCCTAAATAATGGAACGGCCTTGTACCTCTGTGTACAAGATATGGATGTAGCATCTGCACCGTCCTCAGCCAGAAATGTTGGTTCGATGATCAACCTCACCCTCCCCATCATGTCCACAGAATCACAGATGCCAGTCTTCACCCAATTTGATTGGCTGCAAATGACATGAAGAAACAGCTGAACACAGTAGATGCGATTGAGGCAATTGGCCCTGACACCATTCCTGCAATAGGACTGAAGACCTGTGCTGCACAACAAGGTGCTGAAGCTGTTTCATTCCATCTCCAACTCTGACATCTCCCTGGCAAAGTGGAAAATTACTCATCTATGTCCCGTCCCCGAAGAGGGGAATAATTACAAACTGGCCATTTACCACGCCCTCAGTCCCATCGCTATAGTGAAATTGGTGGGAGTTCGTTTTGATAGAGCTATCAAGCAGCACAGAAATAACCAACTCAGTGTGGTTTTTGATAGGTCCCCATGTGGAGATGAGCTGTTGTGGAAATGTCACTGGATTAGTAATCCAGACCAAGCTAATGATCTGGCAGCTGGTGGAAGTTAAAAGCAATTAATAAAATATTGAGGTCTAAAATCTGGCGTCAGTATCAGTGACCCTGAAGCCAATGTCAATTGTAAACACCAATTGCCTTCCTCTAAGTACTTTCAGGAAGTGAGTCTCCCGTGCTTTCCTAGTCTGGTCTAAAAGTTACTCCAGACACTCAGGCATGTGATAAACTGAATCGGCCAAGCAACACGCTAAATTGTATCAAAATGTTCCAAGTTCTTAATGGATGAAACAGGACAGGACATCAGCCCTCGGTATAGGAATAGGGAATGGAAAACATAGTCGTGTTGACCCTGCAAATATCTCCTTCCTAACATCTGAGAGTTTTTGACAGCTGTTCAAAAGCTTTCCCACAGACTGCACAGAAACATCCGGAAAGGAGTAGCTCATTCAACACATTAAGCCTTTCCCGTTCTAGTTAATGGAGAAAATCTCCTCAATGCAGTTTTTCCACATACAGAGTTCATATCCCTTTGTATGTTTAAACATAGGGATATATAAAATAAAAACAAAACCTGCTGTAATCCCTTCAGTCCATCAATTTTGCTCCTCCGTTCTAAATGCAGGCAGTTCTCCGATAATGTGCGTTTATCAAACCCGACTTCAATACACACGATTCGTGAATTGTGCAACTTACCTTATAAAGCGAGCTCACGATTACTGGGACACGAGTCCTTTCCTGGCACCAGCTTAACAGCAAATCCAGCCTCAGGATCCTCTGACTGCAAAATGCACCCTCAGCGTGTTCAGCTAAAACATGAATGTAATCCGCTCTGCAGGCTTTGAACCTGAGCCTGAAACTGGGAATTGCAGTCAACATTGAGAAGGAACTTTATTTTAAACTGGGGGAGAATCTTGATGCAAACTGGAATTCTGCGTCTGCATCATGTGGTCAGTCAGCTTGTGCGCCTCCTGGTGAAGAGTTTGGTGAAAGGTGCAAGGCTGTAGTCAGCTGTTGTTGTGTAAAAGTGTTACATTTACTGTACTATTACATTACAATATATCATTTGAAGATTTACGTACACTGCTATCGTTTGTGTTTGGCTGACCTACTTTTGTTTTGATTTTTCCTGATAGTATTGGGGCTTCGCCCATTCTCCTCTTTTCCCCCATAGGCCCCATTGTTTATATTGCACCGTTTTCTATAATATGGTGTTCCACAGGAACGCAGCTGCTGCAATATTGGAAAACCAATAATTGAAATGATCGGTGATTCCCGCCTCAGGCAACTGTCTGTGTGGAGTTGGCACATTCTCCACGTGTCTACGTGGGTTTATGCCGGGTACTCCAGTTTCCTTCCTCAGTCCAAAGGATAGGTGAATTGACCATGCTAAATTGCCCATAGTGTTAGGTGAAGGGGTAAATGTGGGGGAATGGGTCTGGGTGGGTTGCTCTTCGGAGGGCCGGTGTGGACTTGTTGGGCCGAAGGCCGTGTTTCCATACTTTAAGTTATCTAATCTAATCTAATGCACTATCTCCACAACATACTCCTGCTCTCCCCCATCCCTTTCGTGTCTTGAAATCCTTATTTATATTCAGTGCCTTAACTTCCACAGCCTTATGTTGTACAGGATTCCCAAGGTTCACAGTGTCTGAGTGCAGACATTTATCTCACCTCAGTGCAGAGTGGCCTGCCTGCACATAATACTGTGGGTTTTAGACCTCCCAGCCCGTGGAATTATCATCCTTGCTTCCAATCTGTCTCACCTTCTCAGAGTTTTATATATTTCACTGAGATCTCCACTCATTTTCCTAAACCCCATGGGATACAGGCCCAATCAACTCAACTCTGCTTCAACAACAAGCCTGTCATCCCAGAGATCAATCTGGTCATACTTCGCTGCACTCCCTCAATGTCAGGTTTGTCCTTTATTAGGTAAGGAGACCAAAACTGCACACAATACTGCACAATGTTCGAGATGGGGCTTTATCAAGGTCCTGTACAGCTGCAATACGTTACCCTTCCTCGTGGACTCAAATCCCTGTGAAATGAAGGTCAACACACCATCTACCTTCCTAACTGCATTCAGCAACCACAGAAGCATCGACTCTGTACCGTCAGGAAGGCAGCACCATCTATTTTAATTCCACTCTCTTATTTGAAATACGAAGCCATAAATGTTATGATACTTCAAGTGCTGACTGAATTGCTTTTTAATTGTTGTGAGCTTACCAGTCACAACAACCCTCTCAGGACATGTATGCCTGACCCCAACATCCTCTGGGCGAAAAACAATCCTCAAATCCTCTATCAACCTCAAACCCTTGACTTGAAAGGTGTGCTCCCTTGTTCTTGGCCCTCTGACTAAAAGGAACAGCTGCTGTCTATATATCCTGTCCATGCTCCTCATAATCCTATCGTACTGAATCACGTCGCGCTCAGTTTTTCTGCTCCAAAGTAAACAGCCCGAGCTTATCCAGCCTCTCTCCATAGCTGATATGCTCCATCCCAGGGAATGTCCTGGTGAATCTCCTCTGCATCCACTCCAGTGCAATCACATCCTTCCTGTAATGTGGCTCCCAGAATTGCACACAGTATTCCATCTTGGCGAACGAAAGTCCTGTATACACTTTAATAATCTATATCTCGATGAGTAAACACTATGATTACTATCTCCAGTGCCATCTTAACTAACATATTACCCTGCCTATTGACATTTAGGAATGTATGGAGAGGCACTCCCTGAGATTCCTGGTGTGCTGCCATTCATTGAGTACTCTCCTGTCTGGTTCCTTCTTCCAAAGTGCATCACCTCATATTTATCAGGGTTACATTCCATCTATCGTTGATCCACCCATCTGACCTTTCCATCTGTATCTTCCTGAAACAAAAGGCCTTCCTCTTCATTGCCAACCACTCGGTCAATATTTGTATCAAACACAAACTTACTTATCATACTTGCCCCACCCCCTCCACATTCACATCTATATCATTTATAAATGCCACAAATAATAAGGGATACAACAGTGATTCTTGTGGCACACCAGGGGACACTGATCTCCAGTCACACAAATAGCTTTCTACCACCACCCTCTGTCTCCTGCTACTAAGACAATTTGAATGCCAGTTGCCTAATTACCCTTGATATCATGATCATGAGATTGTACTTTCTTCATCAGCTCTGTTAAAGGTCTGAATGAAAAACCATATAAATAACCTCTTAGAAAAAAGTAAATAAAATTCGTTCGGTATGACTTCCCTCTAATGACTTCATGCTGACTATCCCTGATCAAATACTGCCTCTATAAATGAAGATCAGTTTTTTTCCATCCCTATTATCCCCAATAGTTTCCCTCACACTGATCTGATACTCACTGATCTACAGTTCCCTGGTCTATCTCCACCAGCTTTCCTGTAAAGGGTGCCCTCCAGAACTTTGGCACCCTCTCCTTCGACCAGAATTTACTGAATATTTGTTTCAGGGCCTTTCCTCCCTCTCTCCAACAGCAGCTTGTAATGCAACTCATCCGTACCTGGGGATTTGTCCAATTTTATACCAGCCAAATCCTTCACTTCCTGCTCGCATTTTATATCAATCTGGTCAAGAGCTTCCCAGTCCATATTCTCGTATTCTGTATCTGCCTCCTCCTTCTCCCAAGTAAAACAGATGTGAAGTTCTCATATCACAATTTATTAATGTTCTCCATCTTCACACACAAATTGCCCCCTTTGGTTTCTAATGGGCCCTGCTTATTCCCTGGCTATTCTGTACTGCTTGATGTACTTGTGGAATATCTTGAAATTGTCGCTAAACTTGGTCGCACTTGTCAATGCCCCTATTTTCTTTAGTTCCCTCTGTTTCAATACTTTAAATCTTCACTGGAATCATCTCTATTCTCTGAAACATTAGAGATCAAAGGCTGAGTTTCCTCAGCAGACAATCTTCTCATCTGAGGAATTATTCTGACGAATCTCCATTCAGTATTCAGTTTGTTTTACTTAGATCAGGACATCAAAACTGTAGCTGAAAAATATGTTGCTGGAAAAGCGCAGCTGGTCAGGCAGCATCCAAGGAGCAGGAGAAACGATGTTTCGGGCATAAACCCTTCTTCAGGAATCCTGCCTGCCCTGCTGCGCTTTTCCAGCAACACATTTTTCAGCTCTTATCTCCAGCATCTGCAGTCCTCACTTTCTCCTACATCACAACTGTACACAATACTCCTGATACAGACTCACCAAAACTATGTGTGACTGGTGCAGAATGTCTTTGCTTCTAGTCAGAGCAAATTACTCCAGAATCTGGGATCTGTACTGAAACCAACATATGCTGGAGATTACAGTGAGTCTGACAGCATTTGCGGAGAGAGAGCATGGAGCTCTACATCGGCTATACAGTGATTCCCTTTAACGCAGTCAAACCTCACCTTTACTTTCTCTGATTTGCATATGTTCCTCCCAATACCCGTTACTTTTTTTTCTGCTAACGTACCGTATGAATTCTTTAAAAATCCTCCTGAATATCCAACTATACCACATCCACTGGTTCTCCGTCATTTATATCTATAAGGGATATCTTCAAGCAAGAGGTTTGTGAATGTTGACTTGCTTTTGAGATATCTAAAATCATTTTCTTCATGTTTGCTATAATTTTCGAAGTGTTCGAAATCGCATTCTTTACAATAAATTCCAGCAGATTCCTTACTGTGAGTGACAAGTTAACTGGTCTATAGCTCTCCACTCTCCCTCTTTTTCCCTTCTTAAGTTATTGAAATGCATTTGCAACCTTCCAAACTGAATATGGAAAATCACAGTGATCCCTAATGCAATATACCTGTTTATTGCTGCTTTCTCTGAAATTTTGGTATGATGTAATCTGATCCAACAGCCGTATCAATGCTCAATCCAGTTGAGTTTTGAAATAGTAGCCGATATGAATGATTTTAGTTTGTGGTTATGCAAGTCCATGGTCACGTTATATTTCTGGGAGATTTTCAGGATCTCTTTCCATGAAGACAGACATAAAGTAACTGTTTAGTTTCCTGTCATTTTTCTGTTCTCTCCAACAAATTATCCTGTCCGCACATTCAGTATTCCACATTTGACCTTGTTTATTTCCCTTTCAAATATTCATAGAGGTTTTTCCGTCAGGCTTTTTGTTTCTGGTTAGTTAGCATCCTTGTACTCTTTTTGATTTAATGTACACTTTTTTAGTCCTCTTTTGTTGTGTCCTAAATTTCAGTGAATCCATAATATCTGGCAATTTTCTGAGGCACGTTCTTCGATCTAATGCAATTTTGACATCTTTTGCTATTTACACCTTGGAGCGATATATGAAAATTGTATGCCTTAAAGTGTTTCTATAAGTAACAGACATTGCCTGTATTTCATTAAATATTTTTCAAGTACTTTTCAAATTCGTTGAAGCCAACTTATTCCCCATATGTTCATGTGTTACATGACTCAGGAATATACATGCAATTTAAGAAAAAAAAAACTGCCTTTGTATTCAGACGTCATGTAAATTTCAATGTATTAATATAAGTAATTTAGAATAACCAGCTTCACTAGGGGCATGGAAAGTAATGGACAAACTATTGGGACTGGAGACAAATTGTTAGAATCTGTTATTGAGGAAATAATGATAGGAGATTTTCAAAGTCAAACCATTATCCATCACTGTCAACATGATTTTATGAAGGATAAATCTTCTTTGAATGATGTGACAAAGTTTCTTTTAATAAAAAATGACAAACAAGGTGGATAAAGGTAATGCTGTAGATGTATTATATATGGACTTCCATGTTGCATAATGTTTCGCACAAAAGATTAATATGCAAGACAAGAGCACATGGGTTAGGAAATGTATATTTTCTAGGAGAGAGGATTGGCTAACCAATAAATGCCATGATATGGAGATGCAAGAAGCCATTCTTTCTCTATGCACTACGAATGTTGTGGAATTTAAAAGTTCCTTGCATCTCTATGTCAGCATCAATAAAGCCAGCACCAGAGGTGCCTGTCCAGATGAATATCACTCTCGGGAGATGCTCAGTCAGAAATAATTCACTCAAAGCAGGGAGTGGTCAGCTGCCTGACTAGAAATGAGCTGTAAATATATGGGGAGCAGGCAGAGGATTGGAGCTATCGTTGCTTTTGTTCTTCCCTCATAGGAGGTGTGCAGCCTTGTTCAGGCCAGCATGTTGTGCTAATATTGAACTGAGTGGCTGGGTGGCTGGTTCAGCTGTTCCACAGGACAGTAAAGAGTAAAACACATTGCTGTGGGTTTACAATTACACAGCGATCTGACCAGGGAAGGATGACCCATTGCCCTTTCTCTAAAGGACATGAGGAAAGCAGATGGGCTGCTTCTCACAAATGATGATGGTTTCATTTCAATGCCCCAATTCAGTTCATGAGCTATCTGTGCCTCTCGATTATGAGTCAATGACTTGACCACCATACACTCCTTTGGACTGTGTGATCTGTGTGTTGTCATTCCCAGAGAACAGTGAAGACTGCGTCATTGAAGATATTCAAGGCTGACCTTAACTTACTTTGATGGATAGCACAGTCAATGCTTATTGGGAGCAGATAGGAAAGGAGGTAGTCAACTGCAAACAGACGAGTCATGATGTTTCTAAATTTAGTAGCAGGCTGGAGGGGCCGAATGGCCAACTGCCCCTCCTATCCCACATGTTGTACTCCCAATTATTCCTTGACGCTGTTATAGAAAGAAAGGTAGACTGCATTCAGCCAGTCAGCGTTTTTATTATGAGACAGGAGGAGGCTATTCTGTCCTTCAATGGAGTGATACAGAAATAGAATGCAGTCTTTCAGCCTATTTACTAACTTATACCATTTGGAGGAGGCCCTAAAACCTTTCTGGGCAATTACAGTTGAACAGGGGAGCCCTGGTTCGTCAACCTGAAGTACAGTGTAGAGATAATTTCTATTTTTTCAGAGTGGACAGCTGTAACTAGTGGAAGTCCTCAGGGATCAGTGTGAGTTTATCAACATCTTACAGTCTGGATTAATGATTTGGATGAAGGGGATGAATGGATGGGAGTTCAATTGCCTTATACACCAGGATAGTTTTACAAAAAGCTGTCAAGTGGAGACAGAGCTTCTGCAATGGGATAGAGACAGGTGAGTGTAGAGCGTCTACAATGGGATACAGAGAGGGGGAGGGCAGAGCGTCTGCAATGGGATTCAGACAGAAGGAGGCAGAGCGTCTGCTATTGGATACAGACAGGTGAGATCAGAGCATCTGCAGTAGGATACAGACAGGGGGAAGGCAGGGTGGCTGCAATGGGATATAGACAAGCGGAGGGTAGAGTGTCTGCAATGGGATACAGGCAGGGAGAAGGAAGAGCGTCTACAATGGGATACCGACAGGGGCAGGGCAGAGCATCTGCTATGGGATACAGAGAGGGGGAGGGCAGAGCGTCTGCAGTGGGATGCAGACAGGAGAGGCAGAGCGTCTGAAGTGGCATAACAACGGAGGAGGGCAGAGCGTCTGCCATGGGATACAGAGAGGGGGAGGGCAGAGCGTCTGCAATGGAATACAGACAGGGGGAGAGCAAAGCATCTACAGTAGGATACAGAGAGGGGGACGGAAGAGCATCTGCAATGGGATACAGGCGGGGGGGAGGCAGGGTGTCTCCAATAGGATATAGACAGGAGGAGGGCAGGGTGTCTGCAATGGGATACAGGCAGATGGAGGCAGTGAGTAAACCTTCACCAAAAACAGTGCAATGTGGGTGACAGAAACTTTGCGTTTTGAGGTCGGATAAGAAAACATTTAATTATTTAAATGAATAGAGATTGCAGAACTTGGTCGTGCAGAATGATTTGCTTGTCCTGGTATACGAATCACATCAAGTTAGTCTGGACTTGCAGTATGTGATTTGGAAGGTAAACAGAATGTTGCTGCTTTCATTGCAAAGGGTATTGGGTTTGATCTGAGGAATGATTTTTCTGCATCTGTGCAGGTCAGTGCTGATAACACATCTGATGTTTCCTGTGTAGTTATAATTCCCTAAACTGGAAAAAACAATACAATGGTTCACGAAACTTTCCAAGATGTTCCTTTTTTCTTGTTCTTGGGATGAAGGCATCATGCATTGAAGGATTAACAGTTTAGGCCTGAGAATGGGAGATGCTCTTATTGAGCATAGAAGATCACGAGAAGATCACGAGCTAGTGAATACCTGATGGATATTTCCTCTTGTGTGGGAGAATGTAACTGGGGAAGTAGTGTAAAACTGATTCTGAGGAACCGTCACCAGATCAGAAACGTTAACTCTGACTTTTGGTCTCAGGTGCTGTCGGACCTCCAGAACTTTTCCAGAAATATCGGTATTTGTTTATGTTTAGGATGCATTCATTTCAACACAAATACTGTGAAAGCATTAAATATCTCATTTTTTTAAATTACACAAGCGCAAATAAACATATCTTCAAATCAACCGGGACCATTTCCTGCAAAGGAAATGGGAAGGTGCAGCTACATGAAGCAGGGAATGTGACAGAATACAGCTTTGGCAATATTCAAGGAGATCTCATATGTTCCAGGTGGGGGTTGGATAACATTATTATGTGATTCACTTCAGAGAGGCAAACAAATGTAACCCTTCTGAGGAGGAATGACATATTGCTGCCTCTCTCTTTCCTTGTTATTCCTCCCAGCAATGTGTGCGACCTAAGAAAAGAAATCCATCAGCCATCTTTACCAGACATGGAGGATGTGGGACGTAAGGGTCGTCACTAGCGTCCCTGCTGACTTTGCCTGCGCGAAGTGTAACTAACTCTACTTCTTCACAGACCGCGTTTGGGATTTGGAACTGGAGATGGATGAACTTCAGATCAGTTTGGAGGATGAGGGGAGGAGAGAGAGGCGTTATGGGAAGGTAGTCACACCTCAGTTACATGGCTAGGTAACCGTCAGGAGATGGAAATGGAATAGGCAGAGAGTGCAGAATATCTTTTGGCCGTTTCCCTCAATAACAAGTATACCGTTTTGGATGCTGTTGGGGAATGGGACCAACCAGGGGAAAGCATTATCGGCCAGGTCTCTGACACGGAGCATGGCGCTGTTACTCAGAAGGGAATGGGGGAGAATAGGAGAGCGACAGTAATACGAGATTCAGAAGTGAGAGGAACTGACAGGTGATTCTGTGGTCGTGAGCAAGACTCCTGGATGGTATGTTACCTCCTGAGTGCCAGGGTCAGGGATGACTCAGATTGAGTCTACGGGATTCTTCGGGTGTGGGGCGGTGGGGTGGGAGAATAATCAGAAGTCGTGGTATGCATTGGTACCAATAAGCCAGGTATGGAAAGGGAGGAGGACATGAAAAGTGAATATAGGGAGTTAGCTTGGAAGCTAAAAGTCAGGACAAGCAGAGTAGTAATCCCAGGATTGCTACCGCTGCCACCTCCTACTGAGACAGGAACAGAGAGAGTGAGTGCAGCTGGCTACAGGGGTGGGGTCAGAGGGATGTTCTCATATATGTCTGTCATTGGGATACCTCCTGCAGAAAGTTGGATCTGTACAAGAAGGACGGGGTGCACCTGAACTGGGTGGACAACAATACCCTGGATGGGAGATTTGCTAGAGATCTTTGGGAGGGCATAAAATAGTTTGGCAGGTGTGTGGGAACCTGAGGTACGGATCACGTGATGCAGTCGATACCGACCAGTTGATACAGAGTGCAAAGAGTCTGTGAGGAAGCATGGGAACTTGATAAGGCAAAGGTGCAGTCAGTGTGATGGGTTGAAGTGTCTCTATTTTAATGAGGACAGCATGAAACAGACTGATATGCTAGAACCCGTTGATGTAAAGAAAGAGGATGTGCTGAAAATTTTGAAAAACGTAAAGATAGATAAATCCTCTGGCCCAGATGGGATATACCCAAAGTTACTAAACGAAATGAGGGAAGAGATTGCTATGTCTTCCGTGATGATGTTTGTGCCCTCACTATCCACTGGAGTCGTACCAGAAGATGGGGTAAAAACTATGACTGCTGATGCTGGAAACCAGATTCTGGATTAGTGGTGCTGGAAGAGCACAGCAGTTCAGGCAGCATCCAAGGAGCAGCGAAATCGACGTTTCGGGCAAAAGTCCTTCATCAGGAATAAAGGCAGAGAGCCTGAAGCGTGGAGAGATAAGCTAGAGGAAGGTGAGGGTGGGGAGAAAGTAGCATAGAGTACAATAGGTGAGTGGGGGAGATGATGAAGGTGATTGGTCAGGGAGGAGAGGGTGGAGTGGATAGGTGGAAAAGGAGATTGGCAGGTAGGACAAGTCCGGACAAGTCACGGGGACAGGGCTGAGCTGGAAATTTGGAACGAGGATGAGGTGGGGAAGGGTAAATGAGGAAACTTTTGAAGTGCACATTGATGCCCTGGGGTTGAAGTGGTCCGAGGCGGAAGATGAGGCGTTCTTCCTCCAGGCGTCTGGTGGTGAGGGAGCGTCGGTAAAGGAGGCCCCGGGTTCTCCATGTCCTCGGCAGAGTGGGAGGGGGAGTTGAAATGTTGGGCCATGGGGCGGTGTGGTTAATTGGTGCGGGTGTCCCAGAGATGTTCCCTAAAGCGCTCTGCTAGGAGGCACCCATTCTCCACAACTTAGAGGAGACCACATCGGGGGCAACAGATACAATAAATGATATTAGTGGATGTGCAGGAATAACCTTTATGGATGTGGAAGGCTCCTTTAGGGCCTTGGATGGATGTGAGGGAGGAGGTGTGGGCGCAGGTTTTACAGTTCCTGCGGTAGCAGGGAAAGGTGCCAGGATGGGAGGGTGGGTTTTAGGGGGCGTGGAACTGACCAGGTAGTCACGGAGGGAACGGTCTTTGCGGAAGGTGGAAAGGGTGGATTGCAAAGGACCCACTCTGTACTACATCCTCAGGAGAATTCATACTCTCAACAAATAGTATTTCAATTCCATCTCAAACATCAAAAACTGTAAGTACAACAAACTAGTATCTACCTACCTCCATAACCAGCACTCCTCAAACATTCCAGAAGATTCCCCTGGCTTCGGAAACTACACAGATGCCATTAGCCATGAGGCTAATGCAGCTGCCACCCCCACGCTAATTGATGATGTCACTTCCTCCCCATCATGGTCAATCTCACAACCACTTCCGCACCTCACAACTCCTCATGCATCACACGTGACATCACTTCTGCCCCTCACATAATCGCCAATGCCACACGCTGAGTGACTTCCGCCATCCCTACTGCCGTGGTCACCACCACTTCCGCCTCCACCTGCGCCGCTCACCTGCATTCTGCTGATACGACCCCCACAGACCCCACTGTCACTATCCCCACCCACCAGAACCCCGAGGGGAACACTACCCCTGCTCATGATTCCACCCCCATTCCCCCCACCACCACACCCACTCCAGTTACAGGTTCTGCCCCCACTCCCAGCTCCACACCCACACCAGTTCCCAGCTTCCTGCCCTACCGACTTTTCGCCCTCCTTCCAGACCTCCTCCTCACCGAGGACAAACGATCAGTCCTCTGCAAAGGACTCACCTTCATGCCCCTCCATCCACGCATCAATGAATTTACACGCCGTGATGTCGAACAATTCTTCCCCGCCTCTGCCTCCCAGCTTACTTTCACAATCAGGATTCCCGCCCACTTTCCGAGGACCCCTTCGCTCACCTCCAACACACTGCATCCACCTGGACACCCCACGCTGGCCTATTACCTGCCCTCGACCTCTTCATTTCCAATTCCTGCCGGGACATTAACCGCCTCAACCTGTCTACCACCCTCCCCCACTCAAACCTCTCACCCTCGAAACGCGCCATCCCTCTGCTCCAATCCCAACTTCAGCATCAAGCCAGCGAATAAAGGGGGCGCAGTGGTAGTCTGGCGCACTGACCTCTACACCGCTGAAGCCAAACGCCAACTCGAGGATACCTCTTCCTACCGCCCCCTCGACCATGACCCCACCCCCATCACCAAACCATCATGTCCCAGACCATACAGAACCTCATCACCTCAGGAGATCTCCCACCCACAGCTTCCAACCTTATAGTCGGGGAACCCCGCACTGCCCGGTTCTACCTCCTTCCCAAGATCCACAAGCCTGACCACCTTGGCCGACCCATTGTCTCAACATGCTCCTGCCCCACTGAACTCATCTTCACCTAGCTCGACACTCTCCTATCCCCCCCAGTCCAGGAGCTCCCCACAAACGTTCGAGAAACCACCCACGCCCTCCACTTTAAACTTCTGAGTTGGGGGGAAGGGAAAGTGAAAGCAACAGGGAGTATGGAGGTAAATGGCAAGATTAGCAGCAGGATAGAATGTTTCCAGGCGGATTTAAAATTGAGGCAGACTGAGAATGCAGTAAAAAGCAAGGATAACTTAGGACATATGACTTCCAACATCTCTAATGATAAGGAAGTTAGCATTCAGGCACTTTACCTGAATGCTCGTAGCATACATAACAAAGCCGATGAACTAATGGCACAGATAATAGTGAATGATTATGATGTAGTAGGCATCACAGAGACTTGGTTACAGGGGGGTCAGGACTGGCAGTTAAACCTCCATGGTTTTTCAACTTATCGAAAAGACAGAGAGGTGGGCAGAGGGGGTGGGGTTGCCTTGTTAGTTAAGAACAAAATTAAATCTATGGTATTGAATGACATAGCGTCGGATGATGTGGAGTCTGTGTGGGTGGAATTGAGGAACCACAAAGGCAAAAAAACATAATTGGAGTTGTGTATAGACCTCCTAACAGTGGTCAGGACCAGGGACGCAACATGTACCGGGAAATAGAGAAGGCATGTCAGAAAGGCAAGGTTACATTGATCATGGGAGACTTCAATATGCAGGTGGACTGGGTAAATAATGTTGTTAGTGGATCTAAAGAAAGGGAATTCATGGAATGCTCACAGGATGGCTTTTTGGAACAGCTTGTCATGGAGCCCACAAGAGAGCAGGCTATTCTGGACCTAGTGCTTTGCAATGAACCAGACTCTATAAAAGATCTTAAAGTAAGGGAACCCTTAGGAAGTAGCGACCATAATATGATAGAGTTCAGTCTGGAGTTTGAAAGGGAGAAGGCAAAATCGGATGTAATGGTGTTACAGTTGAATAAAGGTAATTATGAGGGCATGAGAGAGGAACTGACTAAAATAGACTGGAAGCAGAGGCTAACCGGGAAGACAGTAGAGCAAAAATGGCAGGAGTTTGTAGGTATAATTGAGGACACTGTACAGAGGTTCATTCCCAAGAAAAGAAAGATTAACCGGGGAGGGATTAGACAACCTTGGCTGACAAAGGAAGTCAGGAAATGTATTAAAGAAAAAGAGAGATCCTATAAAGTGGCTAAGAACAGTGGGAAATCAGAAGATTGGGAGGGATATAAAAGCAAACAGAGGATAACAAAGAGTGTAATAAGAAAGGAGAGGATCAAATATGAAGGTAGGCTAGCCAGTAATATTAGAAATAATAGTAAAAGTTTCTTTCAGTACATAAGAAACAAACGACAGGCAAAAGTAGACATTGGGCCACTTCAAACTGATGCAGGAAGCCTAGTGATGGGAGATAAGGAAATAGCAGGAGAACTTAACAAGTACTTTGCGTCAGTCTTCACAGTGGAAGACATGAGTAATATCCCAAAAATTAAAGGGTGTCACGGGGCTGAGTTGAGTATGGTTGCCATTACGAAAGAGATAGTGCTAGAAAAGTTAAAAAGTCTTAAAATTGATAAATCTCCTGGCCCCGATGGGATACACCCTAGAGTTCTGAGAGAGGTGGCTGAGGAAATAGCAGAGGCATTGGTTGAGATCTTTCAAGAGTCACTGGAGTCAGGAAAGGTCCCGGATGATTGGAAGATGGCTGTTGTAACCCCCTTGTTCAAGAAAGGATCAAGGCAAAAGATGGAAAATTATAGGCCAATCAGCTTAACCTCGGTTGTTGGTAAAATTCTAGAATCCATCATTAAGGATGAGGTTTCTAAATTCTTGGAAGAGCAGAGTCTGATTAGAACAAGTCAACATGGATTTAGTAAAGGGAGGTCATGCCTGACAAACCTGTTGGAATTTTTTGAAGAGGTAACAAGTAGGTTAGACCAGGGAAACCCAGTGGATGTGGTCTATCTAGACTTTCAAAAGGCCTTTGATAAGGTGCCACACGGGAGGCTGCTGAGCAAGGTGAGGGCCCATGGTGTTCGAGGTGAGCTGCTGGGATGGATTGAGGATTGGTTGTCTAACAGAAGGCAGAGAGTTGGGATAAAAGGTTCTTTTTCAGAATGGCAGCCGGTGACGAGCGGTGTCCCGCAGGGTTCGGTGCTGGGGCCACAGCTGTTCGCATTATATATTAACGATTTGGATGAGGGAACCGGGGGCATTCTAGCGAAGTTTGCCGATGATACGAAGTTAGGTGGACAGGCAGGTAGTACTGAGGAAGTGGGGAGGCTGCAGAAGGATCTTGACAGGTTGGGAGAGTGGTCCAGGAAATGGCTGATGGAATTTAACGTGAGCAAGTGCGAGGTCTTGCACTTTGGCAAAAAGAATAAAAGCATAGACTACTTTCTAAATGGTGAGAAAATTAATAAAGCCAAAGCACAAAGGGATCTGGGAGTGCTAGTCCAGGATTCTCTAAAGGTAAACATGCAGGTTGAGTCCGTGATTAAGAAAGCGAATGCAATGTTGTCTCTTATCTCAAGAGGGTTGGAATATAAAAGCAGAGATGTACTACTAAGACTTTATAAAGCTCTGGTTAGGCCCCATTTGGAGTACTGTGTCCAGTTTTGGTCCCCACACCTCAGGAAGGACATACTGGCACTGGAACGTGTCCAGCGGAGATTCACACGGATGATCCCTGGAATGACAGGTCTAACATATGAGGAACGGCTGAGGATACTGGGATTGTATTCGTTGGAGTTTAGAAGATTAAGGGGAGACTTAATAGAGACGTACAAAATAATACATGGCTTGGAAAAGGTGGATGCTAGGAAATTGTTTCAGTTAAACGAGGAGACTAGGACCCGTGGACACAGCCTTAGAATTAGAGGGGGTCATTTCAGAACAGAAATGCGGAGGCATTTCTTCAGCCAGAGAGTGGTGGGCCTGTGGAATTCATTGCCACGGAGTGCAGTGGAAGCCGGGACGCTAAATGTCTTCAAGGCCGAGATTGATAGATTCTTGTTGTCTCGAGGAATTAAGGGCTACGGGGAGAACGCTGGTAAGTGGAGCTGAAATGCGCATCAGCCATGATTGAATGGCGGAGTGGACTTGATGGGCCGAATGGCCTTACTTCCACTCCTATGTCTTATGGTCTTATGGTCCACCTCCTCCAAGACTTCCATTTCCCCGGCCCCCAACACCTCATCTTCACCATGGATATACAATCCCTCTACACCTCCATCTGCCATGACCAGACCCTCCAAGCCCTCCATTTTCCCTCTCCAGACGTCCCCAACAGTACCCTTTCACCGACACTCTCATTCGTTTGGTCGAACTGGTACTCACCATTAACAATTTCTCCTTCGAATCCTCCCAATTCCTCCAGACCAAAGGGGTAGCCATGGGCACACGTATGGGCCCCAGCTATGTTTATCTCTTTGTTCGCTATGTAGAACAGTTGATCTTCCGTAATTACACCGGCACCACTCCCCACCTCTTCCTCCGCGACATTGATGACTGCATTGGCACCACCTCGTGCTCCCGCGAGGAAGTTGAGCAATTCATCAACTTCACTAACACATTCCACCCTGACCTTAAATTGACCTGGACCATCTCTGACACCTCCCTCCCCTTCCTGGACCTCTCCATCTCCATTAATGACGACCGACTTGACACTGACATTTTTCAATAAACCCACCGACTCCCACAGCTACCTGGATCACACCTCTTCCTACCCTACCTCTTGCAAAAATGCCATCCCGTATTCCCAATTCCTCCGCCTCCGCCGTATCTGCTCCCTGGAGGACCAGTTCCACTACAGAACACACCAGATGGTCTCCTTCTTCAGAAACCGCAAGTTCCCTTCCCACATGGTTAAAGATGCCCTCCAACGCATTTCGTCCACATCCCGCACGTCCGCCCTCAGACCCCACCCCTCCAAGCGTAACAAGGACAGAACGCCCCTGGTGCTCACCTTCCACCCTACCAATCTTTGCATAAACCAAATCATCCGCCGACATTTCCGCCACCTCCAAAAAGACCCACCACCAGGGATATATTTTCCTCCCCACCCCTTTCCGCCTTCCGCAAAGACCGTTCGCTCCATGACGACTTGATCAGGTCCACGCCCCCTACAACCCACCCTGACACCTTCCGCTGCCACCGCAGGAACTGTAAAACCTGTGCACAAACCTCCTCCCTCACCTCTATCCAAGTCCCGAAAGGAGCCTTCCATATCCATCAAAGTTTTACCTGCACATCCACTAATATCATTTATTTTATCCGTTGCCCCCGAAGTGGTCTCCTCTGCATTGGGGAGACTGGGCGCTTCCTAGCAGAGCGCTTTAGGGACCATCTCCGGGACACCCGCACCAATCAACCACACCGCCCCGTGGCCCAACATTTCAACTCCCCCTCCCACTCTGCCGAGGACATGGAGGTCCTGGGCCTCCTTCACCGCCGCCCCCTCACCACCAGACGCCTGGAGGAAGAACGCCTCATCTTCCGCCTCAGAACACTTCAACCCCAGGGCATCAATGTGGACTTCAACAGTTTCCTCATTTCCCCTTCCCCCATCTCACCCTAGTTCCAAACTTCCAGCTCAGCAGTGTCCCCATGACTTGTCCAGACTTGTCCTACCTGCCTATCTTCTTTTCCACGTATCCACTCCACCCTCTCCTCCCTGACCTATCACCTTCATCCCCTCTCCCACTCACCTATTGTACTCTATGTTACTTCCTCCCCACCCCCACCCTCCTCTAGTTTATCTCTCCACGCTTCAGAATCTCTGCCTTTATTCCTGATGAAGGACTTTTGCCCGAAATTCGATTTCGCTGCCACTTGGATGCTGCCTGAACTGCTGTGCTCATCCAGCGCCACTAATCCAGAATCGTACCAGAATATTGCAGGTTGGCAAAAGTTATACCCTTGTTCAAGATAGGGAATAGGGTTAACCTTGGGAATTAGATACCAGTCAGTCTTAGGTCGGTGGTGGGCAAATTATTTGAGAGGATTCTGCGAGGCAGGATTTATGACTATTTGGAAATCAATAATTGAATGAGAGATATTCAGCATGGCTTTGTGAGGGGCAGGTCATGACTTATGCATTCTTACTTAATTGTTTGAGAATGTGACAAAACAGGTTGATGATGGTAGAGCAGGGGATTTTAGCAAGGCGTTTGATAAGGTTTGATTAGACTTGATTCCCTACAGTGTGCAAACAGGCCCTTCGTCCAAACAAGTCCACACCGACACTCCAAAGAGTAACCTACCCAGAATCATTTCCCTCTGACTAATGCACTTAACCCTATGGGAAATTTAACATGACCAATTCGCCTGGTCTGCACATCTTTGGACTGTAGGAGGAAACCCGTACACACACGGAGAGAATATGCAAACACGATACAGACAATCGCCCGAGACAGGAACCAAACCCGAGTCGCTAGTGGTGTGAGGCAACAGTGCTAACCACTGAGACAATGTAGTACCCCTAGTAGGCTCATGATAGGCTCATTCTGAAAGTAAGGATGAATGGGATACAGGGAATACTGTCTGTATGAATACATGATTTGCTGTCCCATAGAAGAGAGAAGGTGGTGATAGATGGAATATATTCAGCCTGGAATTGATGACCAGTGGTTTTCAGAAGGGATCAGTTCAGGGAACTATGTTGTTTGTGACTTTTATAAGTGACTTGGATGAGGAAGTTGAAGGGTGTGTTAGTAAGTTTGCCGATGACAGGAAGGTTGGTGGAGTTGTGCATAATGTGGAGGGCTGTTGTAGGTTGCAATGGGATATTGATAGGATGCAGAGCTGTGCTGATTCGTGGCAAATGGAGTCCAACTGTGGAAGTGTCAAATTATTCACTTTAGAAGGTCGAATTGGCATGCAGAATACAGGGTTTAAGGAAGGATTCTTGGCAGTGTGGAGGAACAGAGAGATCTTGGAGTCCATGTCCATAGATCGCTCGAAGATGCCGCACAGGTTGACAGGATTGTTAAGAAGGTGAATGGTGTGTTCACGTTCATTTGCAGAGTGATGAGTTTAAGAGCTGCGAGGTTATGCTGCAGCACGATAGAGTTCTGGTTCGATAACACGGAGTATTCACTTCTGGTTGCCTCATTATAGGAAGGATGGTCAAAGTCTGTGAGAAGATTTGTAGCTCGGGTCCTCGTTGTTGTGGTTCTGTTTGCCGAGCTGGGAATTTGTGTTGCAGACGTTTACTCCCCTGGGTAGGTGACATCCTCAGTGCTTGGGAGCCTCCTGTGAAGCGCTTCTGTGATCTTTCCTCCGGTATTTGTAGTGGTTTGAATCTGCCACTTCCGGTTGTCAGTAACAGCTGTCCACTGCAGCGGTCGGTATATTGGTTCCGGGTCTATGTGCTTATTGATTGAATCTGTGGATGAGTACCATGCCTCTAGGCATTCCCTGTCTTTTCTCTGTTTGGCTTGTCCTATAATAGTAGTGTTGTCCCAGTCGAACTCATGTTGCTTGTCATCTGCATGTGTGGCTACTAAGGATAGCTGGTCGTGTCGTTTCGTGGCTAATTGGTATTCATGGATGCGGATCGTTAGTTGTCTTCCTGTTTTTTGTATGTAGTGTCTGGTGCAATCCATGCATGGGACTTTGTACACGACATTGGTTTTGCTCATGCTGGGTATCGGTTCCTTCGTTCTGGTGAGTTGTTGTCTGAGAGTGGCTGTTGGTTTGTGTGCTGTTATGAGTCCTAGTGATCACAACAGACTTCACAAGTACAGACAAGAAATTTCGCACCAACAATCGTTAATTTCAAAAACCACCAATCAGGAATGGACCCGGACCATAGAACAGGCGGTCACCATAGGACAGAAGAGGATCACACGCCGCAAAAAAGGCACAAAAAGAAAGAATGGTCAAACTTTTACATCACAACACACATTCGGGTTAGAGACCTCTCCCACAGACAGCTCACAGACACGGAAAGAACAATATTGGCCAAGGGACTCAACTACAACCACAGGGACGCCAAGACAGAAGATTTCCTAGCAGCACTAGAATGCACACTCAGGAACAATGGACTGACAGAAGAGACACAACAAACAGTGAGACAAAGTATCATACCCCTGATAACAAGGAAAAGATAAACACATAACCTCAACACCAAGGAGAGGGAAGCACTAAAAGCACTAAGAAACGATAAGAACATAATCATACTACCAGAAGACAAAGGCAGAATGACGGTTATCCTCGACAAAGCAGAGTACATCCAAAAAGCGCAACAACTACTTGCAGATACCAACACCTACCAAAAGAGGGAGTTTGACCCCACCCCACAGCTCACCAATAGGATAAACAACACACTGAGGAAACTACAAAAACAAAACGGACAGATAACCAGGTTTGACCTACAAAGAATGAAACCTGAAAGCAACAACACCCCCAGATTCTATGGACAACCTAAAGAGCACTAACCAGACAGCCCACTCAGAACAATAGTATCACTAGCAGGGACACCATCACATAACTGACTAAAGAACTACAGCAGAAACTGAAACACCTGGTCAGCGGATCCAGACACTCTATATAATCAACACAGGAATTCTTGGACATCATCAGAATTATACACACAGCCAAGGAAGAAACCACGGTCTCATTCGATGTAACGGCACTGTTCACCTCTATCGACAAAACCCTAGCCAGAGAAACAATAGCCAACCTGCTGGACATACAGAACAGACAACAGGACGGTGAACCTATTAACAAAGACGGCATACTCAAACTACTGAACCTGTGCCTCACAACACACTTCACATTCAACAACCAAATATATGAACAAATCAACGGCACACCCATGGGCTCACCTATTTCTGGACTCATAGCAGAAGCGGTAATGCAAAGGTGAGAACAAACAGTCTTACCGCAAATTCAACTCAAACTCTGGGTCAGAAATGTGGATGACACCTTTGTAATCATTAAAAACATAGAAATAGAGAACACACACCGGATCATCAACGCCACAGTCACAGGAATCCGATTCACTAGAGAGGAAGAAAAGGACAACCAACTCCCATTCCTAGACGTGATGGTACAGAGAACACCTAACGGAAAATTCACCACAAAGGTATACAGGAAAGCCACACACACAGATCAAGTCCTGAACTACGAAAGCAACCACCCCAACACACACAAAAGAAGTTGCATCAAGACACTGTTCAAAAGGGCCACAACACATTGCAGTACACCAGAACTGCAAAAAGAGGAAGAAGAACACCTGTACAATGTATTCGCCAAAAACGGATGCCCGTGCAATTTCATCAACAGATGCCTAAGGGAAAGACAACGGAATGAGGACATGCCACGACCCAAAGGACTATCCATACTATCATACATCAAGAGAGAAGAGAAAATGAGGTCTGCAGATGCTGGAGATCAGAGATGGAAATGTGTTGCTGGAGAAGCGCAGCAGGTCAGGCAGCATCTAGGGAACAGGAGAATCGACGTTTCGGGCATTAGCCCTTCTTCAGGAATGAGGAAAGTTTGTCCAGCAGGCTAAGATAAAAGATATCTTAGCCTGCTGGACAAACTTTCCTCATTCCTGAAGAAGGGCTAATGCCCGAAACGTCGATTCTCCTGTTCCCTAGATGCTGCCTGACCTGCTGCGCTTCTCCAGCAACACATTTCCATATCATACATCAAGAGCATTTACGAACTGACAGCCAGACTACTGCGAACACTAGGACTCATAACACCACGCAAACCAACAGCCACTCTCAGACAACAACTCACCAGAACGAAGGACCCATTACCCAGCATGAGCAAACCAATGTAGTGTACAAAATCCCATGCAAGGACTGCACAAAACACTACATAGGACAAAAAGGAAGACAGCTTACGATCCGCATCCATGAACACCAACTAGCCACGAAACGTCACGACCTTAGTAGCCACTCACGCAGATGATAAGCAACATGAGTTCGCCTGGGACAAGCCAAACAGAGATCAGCTAGGGAATTCCCAGAGGCATGGCACTCATCCACAGATTCAACCAATAAGCACATTGAATTGGACCCAATATACCGACCACTGCAGTGGACAGCTGGAACTGACCAACCGGAAGCAGCAGATTCAAACCACTACAAATAGCGGAGGAAAGATCACAGAAGCGCTTCACAGGAGGCTCCCAAGCACTGAGGTTGTCACCTAGACAGGGGACGAAACATCTGCAACACAAATTCCCAGCTCGGTGAACAGAACCACAACATAGAAAGGATATGGAAACTTTAGAGAGGGGGCAGAGGAGATTTATCAACATACTGCCAGGACTGAAGGGAATGTCTTATGAAGAAAGGTTGAAGGAACTCGAGCTTTTCTCTTTGGAGTGATAGAGGATGAGACGGCGTGCTTGTACCTCATACTGTGACACTGTGTTTTAGGCGTCCCAGCCAGGGGAAGTATCATCCCTGCTTCCAATCGGTCTCGCCCTGTCAGTGCTTTACATCCCTCACTGATGGCCACTGATTTTCCTAAATCTCATGGAATACAGGCCCAGTCGTCCCAAACTCTGCTCCCATAACAAACCTGTCATCCCAGATATCAGTCTGGTCATCCTTCACGGCTTTCCCTCAATGTCAGGTTTGTCCTTTATTAAGGAAGGAGACCAAAACTGCACGCAATATTGCACAATGTGCAAGATGCAGTCTCACCAAGGCTGTACAGCTGCAGTAGGACACACTTACTCCTGGACTCAAATCCCCCTGAAGTTAAGGTCAACACACCATAAATCTTCCTAACTGCTTTCTGTTCCTGCAATATTACTTTCAGTGATTGGCGTGCAGAGAGATCCAGGTCCTTTTCAACGTTACAGCTATCCCCGAGGTGGATCTGTGTACACTGGGCAGCTTGCCAATGCTATCTCCAGTATTGACTACAGGCTTCAGAACTCACTGCCCTGCATGGACCTCGGATCTCTGCTGCAGAAGAAAGCAAATAATTGAGCATAAGTCCCTTTATAATCAACATTTTTCAACCAATACCTTTTCAAATGGCAGGCTGATGTTCTCGTTTACTAACAAAGTACACAATATCAAATCTACCCACATTACTCTTCATCTGCCACAATTTTGACCATCCATTCTACTTCTCTCAATCAATTTGGAGGGTTTTGTTTAACATCGTCTTCATGAAAAAAACTCCAAAAGAGCTTGATCTCTAACTCAGTGCTGACCATCCGCTTAAAGCAGACCATCTCACATAGGCTCGTGAAATCGATTTTCCCAGTATTACCATTCGCTTGGGTTAACACAGTTTAGATGCAATTGAATCTGTCCATTTTACTGCAGTACCCACAAACTTGTATGTTTGTATGTCTAATTTCATGTTTTATGACATACCCAACATCTGTATTGCAGCTTTGATATACAACTCCCATCTTTTCCTTGCTGTTTCTAAGTTCCACCTGAGCAGATTCTGTGGAATCTGAGCCACGTGGGGTCTTGGAAGATAAATGGTTGATTCAGGGAGATAGTTGGTGAGGCCAATGTACACCGTGAGATCATCTTGTCACACCTTACCTGTTCTTCTTAAGTGTCACTGTGACATTTTCACTAGATCTCCCGTTATGCCGGTGGAGAATTGAAGGAGAATGGTCTCTCAGCAATGCTGTGCATTCTCCCAGACAGCTGAGATAGTTCTAACCTGGGTGGGAACTTTACAGCAGGCTGGTGCAGTGTTGCTGCTGCCGTACAGGTTCTTAGTGAGATTACGTCTGGTGTAGTGTTTACAGATTTAGTCGCCTCACTGAGGAAAGGATATTGTTACTCTGGACGCAGCTCAGAGATGGTTCCTAAACTGATTCCAGCAATGCCGGTGTAAGCTTATAAAGAAAGGATGTTCAGGTTGATCCAATGCCCATTGGGCTTTACAAGAATGGAAGATGATTTTATTTTTGCATAGAACACTGGAAGGCGTCAAAAACAGAGGCCAATTACACAGCAAATGGAGAAATGCATTCCGTGTCTCCATCCTGTTACACAGGTACAGCAGAAGGATATTCAGGCCTTCGATCCTATTAGACCAGAACAGGGAGGGGTTATTCAGCCCCCAGAGCCTGATTTACAGTTACAGGAGGAAGTCAATCAACTACTCGTGTCGACAACACTGGGCCCAGAATAGGCCATGCAGCACTAGTAGCCTGTTACACAGCAACAGGATCAGTCCATTCAGCTCCCTCGAGTCTGTAATACAGGAACTGGAAGGGGTCCTACAGTGACTGGAAATTGGTACACTGGGATAACAGGAGGCCATTCAGCCCCATGGAGCCTGTTGCATGGGAATTGGATAAGAATGCAAACTTTATGAGACTTCTTATTGGAAATGAGGAAGAAGTTCACGTTACATGTTGGGGTTTGGGGACAGGAGACTAAATACTCCCTTGGCCCCATTTTAGGGATGCGGGACTAGACCATGTAGCAACTCCAGCCTGGTTTTGATAAAATGTGAGTAGACAACTTCAGCCCTTCAAATTATTACATAGCAACACGAAGATTGCATAAGCCCTCCAGCCTCTTACACATTAAGGGTATGCCATCAACATGATACCGTAGGGCCATCAATTTTGTATACAAGGAAGAGCGTTAGTCCAATCAGACACTCATATCTCCTAAAAATCAATCAGACCAGGTCATTTCAAGCCATTTGCGAATCATACAGGATTGGAGGGAACGTAGAGATTATAGAGAGGTAAGAATTTACATTATCACCTCCAAGATGGAATAAAAAGTATTGAGAAAACTCTTTGAATTTAAGAAAGATTCTTAGAATATATTATTCAGGAATTAATGGCAGAACGTTTGCAAAATCAAAACCAATCGATCAGAGTCAACATGATGTTGTGAATGATAAATCGTGCTTCAATTATTTGCTCGAGTTTGTTAAAGATGTGACAAGCAAGATGGATATTGAGAACCTGGAGATGAAGTACTTGGACTTCAAGAACGCATTTCATAAAGTGTGCACAAAAGATTAATCTGCAGAATAAGGACATGTGATTAGAAGTAGCCTTTAGCTTGGAGACCGGATTCGGGAACCAACAAAATGCAGTGAGATGGAATAAATGGGCCATTTTCTGTTTGGCAAAATGCAACTTTCTGTCCCCAGGCCCCAACTATTGGCAATCTGTACTATTACATATTTGCAGCGATAGACAAGTTGAACCAAATTTTCAGTTGACACTAGCATAGGTGTGAAATTGCAATGAAGATGTAAGAAATTTTGATATGGATGGTTTGGAGCAACATTTGACAGATGAAACTGAACAACTGATAGTATGAGTCTACCATTTTTGTCAGCGCAACAGATAGACAACGTATTATTCAAATAGAGAGAATAACTTCAGAGTGTTTAGGTTCAGAGGGATCTGAGTGTCCTCATACATGTCACACAAATCTCAGATGTAGGTAAAGCAGGACATGAGAAAGGGAAGTGCAGTTTTGGCATTTATTTATAAAAAAGCAGATTTTACAAGGAGGGAGGCGCAACTGGAGTATACTGCACAGTTTTGGTGCCCAGACTATAGGAGGGATGCAGCTGCCATTGAGCTAGTTCATAAGTGGTTAACAATTTGATTGCAGAAATGATGAGTTTTTCTTCTGAAGAGAGATTGAGCAGTTCAGATCGATACTGTCTGTAGTTTAGAAGAATGAGAAGAGATGTCACTGAGGTCTGGAGGATGCTGAAGGTGATTGATAGTATTGATGTGTATTAGATAGTTCCTCGTGTGGGCAATCTAAAACAAGAAATCAGAGTTTTAGGGTAAGGCAGAGCAGACCAAAAACAGGGGTAAGGAAAACTTACTTCTCTCAAAGGGTTGCTCACTTCTCATGATAAGGCACTTAATTCACTGCCACAGAGTGCAGTAGAGGCTGGGACATTGAGTAAATGAACGAATATGAAGAGCGTGCAGGAAAGTGGAACTGAGGCAGCAATGATATCAGACATGATTTTAATCAATGGCAGAGCAGGCTCAGAGGCTGAATTGCCGACTGATGCACCTCGTTCTTATTCAGCCTTTTGAATATGTTATACAGGAATGGGGAAGACTGGTTATCTACCAGGAAGCAGGAACTCTGGGTAAATCAGTCTTAATTACTTTGTTAGAACGTAGCCAGTAATGTCACCCAGTGACCAGTACTCGGTCCTCAGCTAGTTACAAACTATATCAATGATTTGTAGTAGTAGAACAAATGTTCTATCACTAAGTTTGACGATGTCATTAAGATAATCAGGACATTAATTTATGAATGGAGGGTCTGCAAATGGATATTGACAGGTAAATTCAGTGGATAATGGTTAGGCAGGACGAATTCAACGTAACATATAATCTGTATGTTTTTTCAAGAAGAATGGTAGACAGTACACTACCAAAATAGAGAGAGATTACAGGACTTAGTGATACCGTTTGTACCGGACGGTTCGCTCTGACACGTTCAGACATGGGAAGTGCTGCTCCATCTCCCTGATGGTCTATTACTTGATGTTCCCAGGGCCCCATTGCTCTCATTCATCATATGTATCCTCTGTTGCAAAATTATGATATTGATGTCGACATGCTGGGCGATGATGGATATGACACCCAGTCCTGCATGGAAAGCTCCAGATCATAGAAGATTAATGAAACAGTGACCCTTATAGCCTCTGGCAGCACCGTCCTCCTCCTGGTGTGAAGCTGCAGGTCACGTTGAAAGAGGTGATACCGCTCTGTGACCAGCTCCTTGTTCAGTCAGGGTTCCCTCACACTTTGCTCCTGGGTTAAGTGTAGCTTGGGAAGGTGTTCCTGGAAAACCCGGGATTGATACAGGGGACCCCTTTCTCCAGACACACTCACTGTGTGGTTTCTGAGCTTTCCCTGTCTGCATCCTCTGATCCATTTGGTGTTCATGTTGCAGACCCAGATGCAGTAACTACATTCCCCATGCTCCATCCAGAGTTGGGTCAAAAATCCTCAGGTCTCCATGAATGTCTGAGGCAGTTCATAGCACAACCTCTAGCAAACCATTCGCAGCCCCTCTACTAACTTTTCAATAACAGGTGTCAGTCACAAGCCCCTCAGCTGCACGTTTTTTGGGACCAGACCAGGCCAGACCACTCAGATATTTCAAGAAGGCAGCCTAGACCCTAACATTTCCTTATTTTAGATGTGAAGTGCGTGTTCCAGATGTGTTGTAACTGGTCAACCCTCTCAACGTTAAGCAAAATGTAATCCATTCAAACGTTCTAGTTAAAACACAATCAAAGAGAAGAACAATTTGCGATAGCTTCTTTACTGGAATACGTATGCAAACAATACATATACTAGAACATAGAACATAGAACAATACAGCACAGAACAGGCCCTTCGGCCCACGATGTTGTGGCGAACATTTGTCCTAGCTTAAGCACCCATCCATGTACCTATCAATTGCCGCTTAAAGGTCACCACTCCCACAGGCAGCGCATTCCATGCCCCCACCACTCTCTGGGTAAAGATCCCACCCCTGACATCTCCCCTATACCTTCCACCCTTCACCTTAAATTTATGTCCCCTTGTAACACTCTGTTGTACCCGGGGAAAAAGTTTCTGACTGTCGACTCTATCTATTCCTCTGATCATCTTATAAACCTCTATCAAGTCACCCCTCATTCTTCGCCGTTCCAACGAGAAAAGGTCTAGCACTCTCAACCTATCCTCATATGACCTATTCTCCATTCCAGGCAACATTCTGGTAAATGTTCTCTGCACCCTCTCCAAAGCTTCTACATCTCTCCTGAAGCGAGGCGACCAGAACTGCACACAGTAATCCAAATGTGGCCTAACCAAAGTCCTGTACAGTTGCAACATCACTTCACGACTCTTGAATTCAATCCCTCTGCTAATGAACGCTATTACACCATAGGCCTTCTTCCAAGCCCTATCCACCTGAGTGGCAACTTTCAAAGATCTATGAACATAGACCTCAAGATCCCTCTGTTCCTCAACCTCACTGAGAACCCTACCGTTAACCCTGTATTCCGCATTCTTATTTGTCTTTCCAAAATGGACAACCTCACACTTGGCAGGGTTGAACTCCATCTGCCACTCCTCAGTCCAGCTCTGCATCATATCTAAGTCCCTTTTCAGCCGACAACAGCCCTCCTCACTATCCACAACTCCACCAATCTTCGTATCATCTCCAAATTTACTGACCCACCCTTCGACTCCCTCATCCAAGTCATTAATAAAAATTACAAACAGCAGAGGACTCAGAACTGATCCCTGCGGAACTCCACTTGTAACTGGGCTCCAGGCTGAATATTTACTATCTACCACCACTCGCTGACTTCGACCGGTTAGCCAGTTTTCTATCCAATTGGCCAAATTTCCCTCTATCCCATGCCTCCTGACTTTTCGCATAAGCCTACAATGGGGAACCTTATCAAATGCCTTACTAAAATCCATGTATACTACATCCACTGCTCTACCGTCATCCACATGCTTGGTCACCTCTTCAAAGAATTCAATAAGACTTGTAAGGCAAGACCTACCCTTCACAAATCTGTGCTGGCTGTCCCTAATCAAGCAGTGCCTTTCCAGATACTCATAAATCCTATCCCTCAGTACCCTTTCCATTACTTTGCCTACCACCGAAGTAAGACTAACTGGCCTGTAATTCCCGGGGTTATCCCTATTCTCTTTTTTGAACAGGGGCACAACATTCGCCATTCTCCAGTCCCCTGGTACCACCCCCGTTGACAGAGAAGACGAAAAGATCATTGCCAACGGTACTGCAATTTCCTACTGCATTCTACTAATTAACTGTGCTAATACAGGAACATCCCATAAACATACACTTTCGCAAAAAGGTAAATTCAAACACAGAATCTTACGTGCAGTTCTGTAATCCAGGAGGAAGCAACTTCAAGAGAGATTTCAGGGAGAATAGGAGCTAGGGATAATGTATTGAAACTTCCAATCCTCCTGGGACCCCAAGCAGATTCAGAATGCTGCAGCGTAAATCAAAACGAGAAAATCTGTCTGAGAGAGCTGGCCGCTGCCCTTCCATTGTTACCAGCGTTTTAATGAAATCTAACGTAACCTCGATTACTTACTTCAGCCATTTTCAGTCGGCAGTTCGGCATCTCTGCCTTTACGACCTCTCTTCAAAAAAAAACAAGGGAAAATAACCTTTTCAAAATGACAGTATCGTCACACCTCCCCCTTTGACAATATGAACCATCCATACACAATGGCAGCTTCATTTTAAACCCATTATTTTACTATATTAGTAGACTACAATGCGTATATATGACATTGAAACTAAGCATGCAAGCATTCATAACTCAATTCTATTTCAGTCAGTATATTCCTGCTACAGAACGCCTTTGTCTTTCTTCATTCAAGGCTCGACAACTTGTCAGCAAGTATGGTTTCTCGTCATGTCACCTGTATAACTTCCAAATTGAATAGCAGCAATAATAACCTCTATCAGAATAGAGTGGAAGTTTTCTCCAGAAATTTCTCCAAAAACGTTTAGGAGTATATTGATTTGTCTCAGATGGCAATTGGCAATTTAAATGCTGAAATGTTTCAACATCAACACCAAGCTCAAGGCCTCCTTCCCAATTGTGAAATATTTCTACTGATGATTTCACCGGATACTCCAACCACACGTTACATAATGAAGCAAATCTTACCTCTCCAATAGTCCTCCTGAATGACATGGCTTCTCATCTCTCAGCATCAAAGATTTACATGCCTCTGTACTTTTTAATGTTGTAACATCTACCTGCTAGGCCTGGTCTATGCAGTAAACCTTACTCTCACAGGTATTGGTTTTAAGAAGATCTCGCACATTTTTTCTATCCATCAGGAAAACCAAATTTTGATTTATGGGCCAACTGATAATCATCAGCCATTTCCACTTCTAGTCTTGCCATTGTAACTCTCTGCTCTTCCAAACGAGTTCGCACGACTGCAGGAAGTTAATTTTTGAACTCCTCCAAAGTAAGAATCTCTTGAGTGTCATAGGTTGCTCTGCTTTTACTACTCTTATTCACCTTTCAACATTACTATGTTTGATTCTTTCTCTCCTTTTCTTTTAATTCTACTTTTAATCACATTTCAAACTGCTTCAATTCCTTTTAGGATTCAAGCTGCCTCATCTGCAATTGAATTCTAGCCATTTCCAAAGACTCTGATGGTGTTTCCACCAAAATTAAAATGCCAACCTATAGCTGTAATTATCTGTCCTTTTCTCACAAACCCAACTCCAGCTTGTCTGCCAATTCTTACAGCTTTGCCTTGCTCACATTTTGTAAAATCTCCAACTTCACTTCTTCCAAACCCAAAGAACTCTTAGAGACAGAAAGAACCATTAGCAACAAAGCATTATTCAAACAACCCGAATTCAACACCCGGAACAAAAGACACTAACAACGACAAAACACCGCCTTTAACCCAACAATCTCCCTGCACAAATTCTCCCCCACCCCACCTGGGTTTCCTCTCAGTTTTCCTCCCACAGCCCAAAGATTAGATTACTTAGAGTGTGGAAACAGGCCCTTTGGCCCAAAATGCCCACACAGACCCTCCGAAGAGCCACCAACCCATTCCCCTACACGCAATTAGTGATTCTAATCCTGAATCCCATTTGAAATTGTCGATTTCGAACCGGGAAAGAGTCCACAGTTTGCTATGGACCAGACCAAACTGCCTTAAAATACTTTAAGTTGGTAGCCTGGACACCAACCTTGTCTTATAGCAAATGTAGATGTGAGATGTGATGCAGCTGGTCAAAACACTCAAATTTAAGCAAAACACGATTTATTTAAACACTCGAATAAAAACATATACAAAAAGAAGAGAAGTTTAGAATAACTTAACTACTGGAAATCTTAACAGAATAATAGATACAGTACCTCCCACTAATGAACTGTTCCAATGTATGAACATCCCATAAACTCGTCCTTTGGCAAAAAGACGCATCATAGGTCATTCAGTCTCGAATGCAATTCTCCAATCCAGGAGGAAACAGCATCAAGACAGATTTCAGAGAGAATAACCACTCGGGATTATTTACTGAAGCATTCAACCCTTCTCCCACCCAGGCATCTGGTCATTGTTACAGCTCAGAAAAATTGGAAAGCCTGGTCTGTGCGAACTGCCCATTGTTATCAATATTTATTTAAAAAACCTAAAAGCCTCCTAAGTTATTTACTTCAGCGGTTTGCAGTACGTAGTTCGGCATTTAAGATCTATCTTTAAAGAAAAGGAGCAAATAATATGCTTTAAAGTCACAGCATTGTCAGAGATGTTAGATGCCTGGTCCTTTACAAGAATACTCAAGGTGCTTCCTCGTGTTACTGACCACACGATCAACTCAAAGGGCCAAACACAGACGTCAGACGTTTAATGGACAGGCACAGATCAAGTTTAAAAGACGTGAGTCAAAGCTTCTGAAACCCTTATCCAACATGGTGCACCAAATGGGACATACCTGGAAGTGAACAACAAACCGATACACACCCCCCTTTCCAAAATGAAGCACCAATGGGATACACCGGGAAGTGAACAACAGCCAGATACACACACCCATGTCCAACATGGAGCAGCATATGGGACACACCGGCAGGTGAGCAACAGCCCGACACACACTCCCCGAACATGGCACACCACTTTGGACACAACGGGTAGTGAACAACAGCCCGACTCACGCAGCCATGTCCATGGAGAACCACATGAGACACACCAGGACGTGAACAACAGCCCTACACACATTCCTCTGAACATGGAACACCACATGGGACACACCGGGAAGTGAACAACAGCCCGACACACACACCCCTTTCCATGGAGAAACGCATGGGACACAAAGAGAAGTGAACAACAGCCTGACACACACCATGTCACTGTTTCTGAACTTCACAATGCCAGCATTCGACACACAAGGGAGCCAGTAACCCAGGCAATGGAAAGGTACAGAGGGCCAGAGAGATTCACATTAAAGACAGAAACTGAGAACATCTTCCGGAAATATGGAGACAAAGACTGGGTCGTGGGACTAACTGGATGATTGAACCCTTCGAGAGCAACCTTACAAGAATGAGAACATTGAATAAAGGTATTTTCAGACCAGCTGGAATGGGTTGTTTCATCACAGTCGTTGGGTCAAAATCCTGGAATTCCCTCCCTAAAGGCATTGTAGGTCAACCCACAGCATGTGGACTGCAGCGATTCAAGAAGGCAGCTCACAACCACATCTTAAGGACAACTAGGAATGAGATATTAATTCGGGCCAGCCAGTGATGCCCAAGACCCACAAATGAATAAAAAAAGATGTTGGCCAGGGATGGGATGGAGTCCCAGGAAGGAAATTGAGTTTGTATACACAATAGAGGACAATGACCTCCACACTCCAAATATTTAAATCACAAGGACAGTGAGGAAATGGTTCACATCTGAAATTGAGTCGAGCTTAAAAATGTGTTGCTGGAAAAGCGCAGCAGGTCAGGAAGCATCAAAGGAGCAGGAGAATCGATGTTTCGGGCAAAAGCCCTTCTTCAGGAATTGAGTCGGTCACCATAGAGACCCATGAGTAACACTGCCAGAAGCAAGGGGGGAGGCATTATTTGAACAAGTTCCCTGATGCAGTTAGTAATGTTCTGCAGAGCGAATATCTGGATGGAGGGTCTCAACATGAACAATAATAGTGGCAAGAAGTGAAGACTACATGAAAGAACAGTAACGCAGTCATAACTGGTTTATAGAAAAAAAATATCTCGAGGATAAGACTTACCAGGGACACCAACGATAGACAGGAGAGGATAATAAATATATTGAATAATGAGAAGTGCATTATAGATCCGCGATGATAATGACATCCAATCATAATATAGAGAAAGAAACCAAACATCATCGGATAACCCCCTGTCCATTGTTGAAACATTCCAGTCTAATATTCCCAGATTCTGATCCATTGTTGGAGCATTCCAGTCTAAAGTTCTCAGATTCTGATCCATTGTTGGAACATTCCAATCTAATGTTCTCAGATTCTGATCCATTGTTGGAACATTCCAGTCTAATGTTCCCAGATTCTGATCCATTGTTGGAGCATTCCAGAATAATTTTCTCAGATTATGATCTCTCCTCCCCTTCTCCATCTGATGCTGCTGATCCCTACCAGTACTGATGGTGATGCTCCCGCTCTTACTACGGGATAACACACTGAACAGAGCTCATATATCATTAAAAGATGGGAACTCTCCACTGGGAGAATTAGGATCCATGGAGACTGACATTAATCGCAGTCACCGAAAAAACAGGCTTAGTTAACCCCCTCATTACATAACATTTCTTATTCATACTGAAAGTGAATATTTTCTCAGTCTCGATGGAATGGATAGGGTTACTGACGGACGGACTATAAATCTTTCATTTTTTTTTAAACTAGAACCAGACCACACACCATGAACCCAGAGGAGATATGTGTTCAGCATGGAGCACTGTGCAGACCAGGCTAGAGCACTGCTGAACACCAAACTGCAATCAGTCCAGAGTGGAACACTGAGCAGACCTCAGCAATACATCGATCTATAAACCCAGATGAGACATGTGTTCAGCAGGGAGCACATCGCAAACGGACTAGTGTACTGAGCAATATAACCCTCAATCTACCCGGAGTGGAAAAGTATGCAGACCACAGCAGTGCATTGATCTATAAACCCAGGTGAGATACGTGACCAGGGTGTGGAACTGTGTCCACCACCCCAGTACATTTCTCGTAACACTGTATTGGATCAGTGGGGAAACTTGCAGTCCATGCAGGAAGTAAAAGGATGCGCAGCGCCCATCCATTTACAGCTCCATATCTCCATTGTGCCATGACACAGGGGTGCTGTGGGTTTGAAAATCACTTAGAGAGAGATGGTGGGGAAATCACTTTAAGTATCAACAAATGGGAGGGGTTTGGGGGATAGACAGAGAGAGGGAGATTGAGAGACAATGTCATGGAAGGATGTGTTCCCAGGTTCCAGAATGCTGAAATGAAGAAATTTTGAATGCTAGTTGAACAGGATATTGGTGTGAGGTCAGATGATGGAGAGTATTGAATGAGCATTTGTTCTGCAGCTTTGTAACTGGAAGTAGGGTCAGCACAAACTTCGACTCATTGCATTGAATCCAACAATAATTTGTGTCAGTAACATTTTCACTGAGTATGACAGAGGGATTGTCCGCACGAGACTGAGCTAGTTTCCTGGTGCCACCTTATCGAACTCATCTCGTTAACTACCCAGCCCACCCCATGGTGTCCGTCTCATTCAATGTCAGCCCAATTCTCTCACCCACCATGGCTGAAGGTACTCACCATCATCCGCATGACCCCAGGTATTCCGAGGCACTGGTGCCATGTTAAAAAGGCCGATGGGCACATGTTTGAGCTTTCTCAGTTTGGAGCTTCCCTTGCACTGCTTACCCCGAGCATGGCAGGTAAGGGGCAATTACACTACGATTTGTCAACAGAGATATTGAAGTCCTTGTAAATGGGCTAGTTCACAGGGCGGCCATTCTCTTCCCAGTGGAGTCCACACCATCAGACCCACCGTGCATTGTCTGAGCTCACCAACCAGCTCAGTGCAGTACCTGAAGAAATGACCAGAAATACAGAACAAGCATCAATAACCTTCCCCACTCTGTCAGGATAAGAGTCGCTGTATTCTCTCTGCTTCCTCACTATCATTGTATATCTGTTACAGCACCTTCCCCTGAACAAAGCTCATGCTCCACCACTCTCAGTGCAGCATGCAGCAACTTTCCTCTCTCTCTCTATCTCTTTCTCTCTCTCAACGCCTCCCCAACTCACTTCACGCCCCACATTAATGAGACTGCATAGATAAAACACTGTATACTGAATCCCTCTGGACAACTCACCATGTCATCCCTCCCCATCTGCACAGGCACTAACAGCAGGGCCACCAAATCCCACACTCACTCCCACCCTCCCTTTCGCCCATTCCAGGAGAAACAGCCTGGAATAGGACAGAAATGACCAAGCCTGGTAGTGGTGTGCCCGATATCCATCCACCCACCCCCCTCCCCCCTCCGCCTCCACCCCCGCCATATGAGGAGAATCCTGGTACAAGTCGGAGAGGACTGGGACGCCTCGTGTGGAGATTCTGAAACATTCACTATACACCGACTGAGTAAGGAGCAATGTTCATTGAATGTCAATTCTTACATTAAACCTACTGGCAGTGCCGTTTTACCCGGCACAATTTAGAAGCCCTGGCCCTAATGCCATCTCCATTTTGTGTCGAGTTGGTACAATTGGAATCCCCTCGGTCTCGGTGGGCAGGACATTGGGCACACAACACATTGTCTCCACCACCACCCAGAAAGGGAGCACAGAGGCTCTCTCCTACACCTCCCCCTGTAAACAGCTCACTAATCTGTGATAGTTACTGCTCTCCCAACTTGTCCTGATATCACATGCACCCAGAGCCCTCTGCTTCTACAGCGCCTTTAAAATGGTACAGAACGTTTTATATTGACTTTTAGAGTTATTTCTACCAAGGTGCATCACCTCACACTACTCTGCATTGATCTTGATCTGCCATAAACCTGAATACGAGACTAATGTGTCACTCACAGGCTGGAGAACTGGGAAGAAAGGCTGGAAAATAAGAAGAGGGCAGTCACACATTATAGGCGGGAAAGAGTGATTAGTGTTTTTGATCCAGAAATGTGCTCTTTCTTCGACTGTGGTGTTCAGTGATAAGTATCTTTTCCAGATCCTTTATGGTGCAGAGTGCGTCTTCAGGATGTCTTTCCTTCATATTACAGAGGTCGGATAATAGCCACTTAAGGTAGAAACCATAGCCAAACAATTAAAGATCTTCATAGTTCATCACGAAGACAGAGCACATAAACTCAACATCGTACATTTGAGGTGAGTACCTTTCATCTGTTGAAAAACGTAATTCTTTGAACTGTGTAATTGAGTAAAGTGAACCAAATTTTAATTAATCCACACTGAGCTGAAAGCTGACGTTTAAAATATGACTCAAAATCTGGGAATGGTTGAAGTCTTGTACAGTGGCCAGAGCTCTGGGTTATATTGCAATACCTGAACTTGCGCAGTAATGTTTATTACTCTGGACCCGAAGGTCTGGATTCAAATCCTGCGTGTCACGGAGGTATGCCACATTATTTGAAAACAGGCTGATGAATAAACACAGAGGTGAATAATATTGCAGCTTTAGGGACTATTGCCAAGTGGTGGTAGTGTCCCAACCTCTGAGCCCAAAAGTGTAGATTCAAATCCCACAGAAGTGTTTCATATTGTGGCTGAACAAGTTGATTAAATAATTTTAGAACTGTGATGTGTTGGAGAATGAAGAGGTGTCAGTATTGAATTTCGGAACTTAAGCCCGGGATGACTGAAAGCACAGCCATTCGTGTTGATTGGAGTCACATTTGCACATTCTAGAGGTTTATAAAATCATGAAGACCATGGATAGGGTGAATAGTCAGGTTCTTTACCCCAGTGCAGGGAAGTCCAAAACTAAAGGACATAGATTTAAGGTGAGATGGACAAGATTTAAAATGAAACTAAGGGGACTATTTTCACACAGAGGGTGGTGCATGCATGCAATGAGCTGCCAGACGAAGTGGTGGAGGCTGTTACAATTACAACATTTAAAAGGCATCTGGATGGGGACATGAATTGAAAAGGTTTAGAGAGATACGGAACAAATGGTGGAAAATGAAACTAAGTTAGTTTATGACATCTAGTTGGCACGAATGACTTGGATCGAAGGGTCTGTTTCTGTGCTGTGCACCTCTATGAATCATCGATCCAATTATTAAAGCTTTGTAATCTTATGTAACCTTCTTCACCTTCCACTATATAACTCATCTTATTATCAGCCGTGAACTTGCTCCCCATGCCTTCTATAATTCTCATCCAAATCACTGATATAAATGTCAACCAAAAGTTGATCCTGCACCAATCCCTGTGGAACGCCACTGGTCACAGGCCTCCGTCCCAAAGACAACTCTTCTCCACCACACTTTGCCCCCTGCCAATATGCCACACACACATGCAGACATACAGAGACACCGACACATTTCGGTGTTTAAGACAGAGATAGATATATTCTGACTGATAAGCGGAGCAATGGTTACAGTGAAAATATGGGAGAATTTGGTAGAGCCAAATGTCAGCCATTGTTGTCGTCTGTTCGCCGAGCTGGAAGTTTTTGTTGCAAACGTTTCGTCCCCTGGCTAGGCGACATCATCAGTGCTTGGGAGCCTCCTGCGAAGCGCTTCTTTGATGTTTCCTCCGGTGTTTATAGTGGTCTGTCCCTGCCGCTTCCGGTTGTCAGTTTCAGCTGTCCGCTGTTGTGGTTGGTATATTGGGTCCAGGTCGATGTGTTTGTTGATGGAATGTCAGCCATGATCGAACAGCAGATCAGACTCGATAAACCAAACACTGTCGTTCTGCACCAGTGTCATATGCTCTATGGTTTATGCTTTTTGGAATGTCGACCCAAAAGAGCACTGGAGGCTGAATTTGATAAAATCTTCACAGAACAGAGTAAATGGGAATGTGAGATAGGTTAGAGGGGCTGAATGGTCTATGTATTACCTATTGGTTGTGCCTTCATTTTTTTTTAAAGAGAAGCTGACTGTGAGGTTCATACACTTATAAATTTCGATGTTCTACCATTTAAGATTGAGATAAGGATGTTCCTATCGCCTTAGGAAAGAGATGTCTGTGGCATTCTCAACCCGATGGAACAGTGAAGACTGGGCCATAGTGTCATAGAGTCATAGAGATGTACAACACGGAAACAACTCAACCATGCCGACCAGATATCCCAACCCAATTTAGTCCCTCCTGCCAGCACCTGGCTTATATCCCTCCAAACCCCTGCTATTCACATAGCCATTCAGATGCGTTTTAAATGTTGCAATTGTACCAGACTCCATAACTTCCTCTGGCAGCTCATTCCACACGTACCGCCCTCTGCGTGGAAAAGGTTGCTGTTTAGTTCTCTTTTACATCTTTCTCCTTTCACCCTATACCTATGCCCTCTTGTACTGAACTCCACCACCTATGGAAAAAACATTGTCTATTTATCCTATCCATTCCCCTCATGATTTTGTAAACCTCCATAAGGTCACCGCTCATCCTCCGATGCTCCATGGAAAGCAGCCCCAGCGTATTTAACCTCTCACTATAGCTATAATCTTCCACCTCTGGTAACATCCTTGTAAATCTTTTCTGAACCCTTTCAAGTTTCACAACATCCTCCCGATAGGAAGGAGACAGGATGGCACGCAATATTCCAACAGTGACCTAACCAATGTCCTATACAGCTGCAACATGACCTCCCAACTCCTGTACTCAGTACTCTGACCAATAAGGGAAAGCATACCAAACACCTTCTTCACTATCCTATCTACCTGCGACTCCACTTTCAAGGATCTATGAACCTGCACTCCAATGTCTCTTTGTTCAGCAACACTCCCGAGTGTATAAGTCATGCCAAGATTTTCTTTCCCAAAATGCAGCACCCCACATTTATCTAAATAAAGCTCCATCTGCCACTTCTCAGACCATTGGTTCAACTGATTAAGATCTCATTGTTATCTGAGATAACCTTCTTAGTTGTCCACTACATCTCCAATTTGGATGTCATCTGCAAACTTACGAACGATACTTCTTATGCTCACATCCAAATCAGTTATGTAAATGACGAAAAGTAGTGGGGGGTCATTGAAGATATTCAAGGATCACCTTGACTGACCTTGAGTGTCAGTGTTTATTGGGAATGGACCGGAAAGGTGTTTTCTGCCGCAAACAGACCAACCATGATCTTTATAAACTGAGGAGCTGTCTGGAGCTCCTATCCAATGTTGTTCTGCCACTTGAGGCTGTTACAGAGGGAGAGGAAGACCCCATTCAGCCAGTTAGTATCACTGCAATGAGCTAAGAGGAACACCACTCTGCCCCTCTAAGGAGATAAACAGGAATAGAATGAAGGATTCAGTCACAGCGCAATAGAGATTTTCATCATGGAAACACACCCTTTGGTCCATCTCATCCGTGGCAACCATATGTCTTCATTTGCCATAATTTCGCCCATATCCCTCTGAATCATTCCTTTCTATAAACCCATCTGGATGACTTTTATATGCTGTAATTATACCAGCCTCCAACACTTCCTCTGGCAGCTCTTTCCACACACACACACCATACACTGTGTGGACAAGTTGTCCCTTATATATCCTGCCCCTCTCACCTTAAAACTATGCCCTGTAGTTCTGGACTCCCTTACCCAAGGGAAAAGACCTGGTCTATTTGCCCTATCAATGCTCCTCATGCTTTTATGAACCTCTATAAGGCCACCTCTCAAAGTGAACAGTTTATTTCAATGTGTAGTGACTGCGGCAATTATTCAACATAGCAGCAATAACCAACAATGAAATTAGTGATCTGGATTATTGGTTGTGTTGATAAGTGGACACATGTTAATCAGGCTATAGGAAATCTCCCCCCTTCTCAGTGTCTAAAGATCAAAATTGAGCACATGACTGATATTCTAGAATGATTCTATTGCTGCATCAGTAAGACAGCATGTTTGACCGGTAGCGATCCCCCCCAAATGTTAGTCTATATTCTGTGCTCATCTTTTAAACTTTCAGGTATCTGGAACATTTACAGTACGAACTCCACCTGATTATCTGACAACAAATGGCCGGAAGGAGGATCACTGAGATCAGAAACAAATCGACAACCAGCTACACAGCATAGCAGGAGGCCATGCAACATTTCTAGGCTGCTACACAGGAACAGGGAGTCCTGGTCAGGTACCAGGAAATACCGAATTGAGATAATTACTTATTTTCAGGTTGGAAAGTTGTCATTAGTGAAATTCCTCGGGTATCAGTGTGATTTATCAACGGATTACAATCTAGAATAATGATTGGGATGACAGGGCTCAATGGATTGGAGCGCAAATTGCCCTCACACCAGGATAGTCATTTAATAAGATGTCAAGTGGAGACGCAGTGTCTGCAATGTGATACAGACAGGGGAGGGTCGTGAGCAAACCTTCAGCAAAAAAAAATGTACAATGTGGATGATGGGAAGTTTGTGTTATGGACGAAGCATGAAAAAACAGTAAATTGTATAACTGGAGGCAGAATGCAGACCTCGGTGGTACAAAGGGATACCAGTCGAGGATTCACTGGAATCGCCCCACGACCTGAAGTAAAGGGAAGTCAGCTAAATCCACCTGTTCCAGGAAGTAATCCCATTGCCTGCAGCTTGTAAGAGCAGAATAGCTGTATAAGGTGAATGATATTTGTAGCAATCACTCATGTTTCATTTGGTCAGTTCTTTCAAGTTAACGCTCTGCAGAGACTCTGCAGAAAAGGGTTTACTGGAGCTGTTTGTGACTGTGATTGAAGTCAGTCTCCATGGATTCTAACTGTGTCATTCGACAGTTTCCCTCTTCTACTAGTAAGGAGCTTCCTTCAACCTGTTGTGCCATTGTATCAGCGGCAGTGTCATCCTCAAGATGATTGTGCTCAGCAGTTACAGGGAGAGGGAAAGGAAGAGAATCTTAGAACAACAGACTGGAATGTTCCAACATTGGCTCAGCATCTGAGAACATTAGACTGGAATGTTACAACAACAGACAAGAGTTTATCTGATGGTCGTTATTATCTTTCTCGGGATTGACCATGGTTCGAGTTGCGGATACGAGCCATCAGATTTGGCTTTTGATGTTTTTTCCTCCTGGATTGGAGAACTGCATGTGAGACGATGTGTTTCCTGAATTTGCTTTTTGACAAGTGTAAGCTTATGGGATGTCACTATGTTGGAGAAGTTACTGTAGAGTAGATAAATAACCTATAATTCTTTTAGGTTTTCCAGTAGAATTAACATATTCCAAGTTCCACTTGATGTTGTTGTATTTGAATAGATTGTGTTTTGCTTAAAGTCAAATACTTTGATCAAACAAATTGTATCTGAAACACAGCACCTCGCATTTTCCTTTAAATTAAGAAACCATTCGGGTCGCGACTACCTTCGTCATGTACTGTGAGGGGCGTTCTGCTCGGGTCCAAAGCAAAAAGGAAAGATTTTCACGTTTTGATTGGAGAAGTACTTAATGGACAATATGTTGCAGAAATACGTTTTTTGACAGCGGAATGCACCGAGATGGAGGAGTGATAGCTCTATCAGGAATTATATTGCATACACAATCCATCTCACAGGTCCAGCCCAGACACGGATAAGCCCAGATGAGATATCTGCTCAGCATGGTGCACTGTGCAGACCAGGCTCAGTACAACCTAACAATCTGTTCAGGATGGAGCATTTTGAAGACCAGACTCAGTATAATCCAACAATCTGTCCAGGATGAAATACTGTACAGACCAAGGTTCAGTACAATCCAGCAATCTGTCCAAGATGGAATACTGTACAGATCAGGCTCAGTACAATCCAGCAATCTGTCCCGGATGGAGCATTGTGCAGACCAGGCTCAGTACAATCTAGCAATCTATCCAGGATGGAGCACTCTGCAGGTCTCACCGGTCCACATAGGGAGCAGTGCAGATCGCACCGGTGCATTGATTCAGAAACCCGGACGAAACATTCTGTCCAGCATGGGGTGAAATGCAACCCACACCAATATATTGCCCTTTGAACGTGAACAAAGAACCTGTTCAGTATGGGGATCTGTGCAATGAAGAGCAGTGAATTGATCTGTAAACTTGAGCAGTTACCCTCCCCGCATGTAGAGCTGTGGACACCACCCCAGTATATTGCTCAGTAACACTGTGTTAGATCCCTGCCCAGTGTGGAAACTTGCAGCCCATGCTGAAAGAGACAGGATGTGAAACTCCCATCCATTTATGGCTCCACATCTCCATTGTACCATGACAAGGGGGTGCTGTGGGTGTGAAAACCACTGCCAGAGAGAGAGATGGTAAGGGAATCAGTTTAAATTCAAACAAACGAAAAGATTTTGGGAAAAAGAGAAAGTAAGATTGATAGACAATTTCATGGAAGCTCACAGTTTTCAGAATGCTGAAATGAAGATATTTCGACAGAATCCTGCAACGTGAGCCAATATTTCCAGGAATGATGGGTGAATGGGATTTGGTGTGAGTTCAGATGATGGATTTTTGGATGAGCATTTGTTCTGCAGCTTTGTAACTGTGAGTGGGAACAGCAGAGTCTATGCCTCGTTGGACTGAATGTAACAACAATTTATATCAGTGACATTTCTATTGAATGTGACAGAGGGACTGTCTGCACGAGGTCGAGCTCGTTTCCTGGAGCTATCTTATCAAACCCACCTCATTACCTACCCACCCGGCCCCATGATGTCCCTCTCATTCAATACCAGCTCGATTCTCCCACTTATCATGGCTGGAGGTGCTAACCATCGACCGGATATCCCTGATTATTCCGTGATCCCTGGCCCTGGTGCCACCTTTAAAAGGCCAATGGGCACACTTTTGGGCTTTCTCAGTTCGGAGCTGCCCTTCACAGTTTAGCCCCAGCATGGCAGATAAGAGGCAAATACACCATGATTTGTCGACAGGGATATGTGGATGGGCTGTACAGATGAGGACCATTCTCTTCTCAGAGGTGGCCACACTACCAGTCCCACCGAACATGGTGCGAGCTCACCACCCAGCTCAGTACAGTATCTGCAGTCTGAATAAATGTCCAGCAATACAGGACAAGCATCAATAACCTTCGCCGCTCTGTCAGGAAAAGAGTCACCATATTCTCTCTGCTCCCTCACACTATTGTATATCTGTTACTGCACCCACCCCAAAACAAGGCCAATGCTCTACTACTCTCACTGCAGCATACCGCATCTTCCCTATCTCTCCCTCTCTCCACTCTCTCTCTCTCTTTCTCTCTTTCTCTCTTGCCTTTGCAATACCCCCACATGGCAATAGAATGTTTGAGAGAATGCCGATTATGGAATGTTCCAGACAATCTTTCAAATAATTCCCATTTTCAGGAAAATGTCATACCTAAGGAATAGCGATGCATGTTTTTCAATACACAGACAATTCAAATCAATCATGAGGCCATTCAGCCCTTCATTATATCCTATAGCATATAATGAGACCGCAACTGGTCTGTTGGCTCTCTCAGCTCCATGTTACATGAACTTTCAGTCATTCAACTCCCTGGGTTTCTGTCACTGAGTGGATGACACTCAGGCACATTTACCATGTTTTCTTCAAGCGCCTGTTCGAGGGCATTTCCGATACAGACGGACTCCCCTCATAATATATTCCATCAGCTTTATACTTTTATGCAATGATAAGCACATTTTACACAGGACAATAAAAAATATACACTTATTTTTTGGTTATATATATTCAATTTCAATTAATAATTCTGGTTATTTCACTTGTCTCATCTTATTTTTTCAGCCAAAGACCGCTTCTAATCACTTGGCATGTTATAATATACAATTTCTAGCAGAGAACGTTTTCATCCTTAGCCGCTATCTTGACTGTTATCTTAACTGCACCTTTACCTTATTATGAAAGTTTCTCTTTTCCTTTGTCTGTGACTGTTTCTGTCTGTAACAGTTATACTTTTTTTTTTTTTTTTTTTTTTTTGTCTGGTTTGTGATGCAGAGGGAGGTCAACAGCATAGGTTCAGTTCCTCACAATGACAGAGATCACCATGAAGGGGACGCTCTCACAACCTCACCCCATCTCCCGACGTGCGGTGACCCTCAGGACAAACTACCACGAGTGATCTCTCTCTAATAGCAGAGCAGCCCCATGGTCCTTTGATACTGTATTCTATCATTGTTCCATTTTAAATTTTTATCTATTTTATCATTTCGTTTTGCATTATATTCCTGGATGTTCTGGACCAGTGTAATTTGTACCACTGTCAGAATTTCCCACACACTGCACATTCCTGCCCATTCCTCAATAATCCTTGACTTCGTTGGTATTTGTGAAGCCTCTGTCTGCGCCTCAAAAATATTGGATATTCTCTGCTTCCAATGTTCGGCGGGGAAGAGTGTTACAAAGACTCACAACACTGAGAAAACAAAAACTTTACTCATCTGTGTGTAAGATTTTGTTCGTCTCCTTACCTGAGAAAGAATATAATTACATTGGAAGCAGTTGAGAGTTGTTTCACTTCACGTATTCCAGGGATGAAGGGCTTATATTATGGAGACTTTAATAGGTTAGACATGGAATGAGAGCTGATCCTATTGAAACATACAAAATCTTGAGGAGAGTGGATCAGGTAGATACCCGCTGTGTGTTTATATAGTCAAAACTTGTTATCATTGTCATAGAACCACAACAGTGAAGAAGCAGGATATTCTGCCCATTGAATCCACACCTACCCACTGAACAGCATCCAACCCAGACTTGCCCCGTATGTAACCCGATATTTCCCATTACTAACCCACCTAACCGACACATCTCTGGGCACTATAGCATGGCCAAACCACCCTAAGCTGCACATCTTTGGACTGTGAGACGACACTGGACCATTGGGAGGAAACCCACTCAGGCACAGGGAGAATGTTCAACCTCCACATAGAGGGATGCCCAGGATTGGAATTGAACCCAATTCCTTTGTGATATGAGGCAGCAGTACTAACCACAGATTCACCATGCTCCTCTGTTAGTTATATTAGTTACATACATCTATATTATATTTTATCGAGAATGGCTTCGGCTGATTGTCCATTGGCAGGTGAATCAGGGATAATGGTGCATGGAGAGAAAAGTGCAGCTGGGACCGCAATGAGATGTGCCACGACCTTATTTACTAGTAGGGTAGTGTCAAAGGGCCGAATGGGCCACTCGTGTCTCTCAGCCCTCTGTTATGATGTTCTATTCAGCCCATCGGACCTGCAACACAGCAGCACATCGACGCCACTACAATGGTTAGGTGTAGTTTTGGAAATGCACTTGGAAAATCCAGGCTGGGTCGGGAAGTGACCACATCTCCAGTCCCTGCTTGCAGGCTTCCCGTCTCTGTAACTTCTGATGCAGCTGTAAGTCATGTCCCAGACCCAGATTCGCTGTGAATACAGCCCCCATACCCCAACCAGGGTTAACTCAAATAAAGTTTGTGAGAAGATTTGTAGCTCGGGTGCTCGTTGCTGGGGTTCTGTTCGCCGAGCTGCAAGTTTTTGTTGCAAACGTTTCGTCCCCTGTCTAGGTGACATCCTCAGTGCTTGGGAGCCTCCTGTGAAGCGCTTCTGTGGTGTTTCCTCCGGCATGTATGTGGCCTGTCCCTGCCGCTTCCAGTTGTCAGTTTCAGCTGTCCGCTGTAGTGGCCGGTATATTGGGTCCAGGTCTACGTGTTTGTTGATGGAGTTTGTAGATGAGTGCCATGCTTCTAGGAATTCCCTGGCTGTTCTTTGTTTCGCTTGCCCTATAATGGTAGTGTTGTCCCAGTCAAATTCATGTTGCTTGTCATCTGCGTGTGTGGCTACAAGGGATAGCTGGTCGTGTCGTTTCGTGGCTAGTTGATTTTCGTGGATGCGGATCGTTAGCTGTCTTCCTGTTTGTCCTATATAGTGTTTTGTCAGTCCTTGCATGGGATTTTATACACTACATTACTTTTGCTCATGCTGGGTATCGGGTCCTTCGTTCTGGTGAGTTGTTGTCTGAGAGTGGCTGTTGGTTTGTGTGTTGTTATAAATCCTAGTGGTCGCAATAGTCTGGCTGTCATTTCAGAGATGTTCTTGATGTATGGTAGTATGGCTAGTCCTTTGGGTTGCGGCATGTCCTCGTTCTGTTGGCTTTCCCTTAGGCATCTGTTGATGAAATTGCGAGGATATCCGTTTTTGGCGAATACCTTGTATAGGTGTTCCTCTTCCTCTTTTTGCAGTTCTAGTGTGCTGCAGTGTGTTGTGGCCCTTTTGAATAGTGTCTTGATGCAACTCCGTTTGTGTGTATTGGGGTGGTTGCTTTCATAATTCAGGACTTGGTCTGTGCGTATGGCTTTCCTGTGTATCTTAGTGGTGAATTCTCTGTTTGGTGTTCTCTGTACCCTCACGTCGAGGAATGGGAGTTGGTTGTCCTTTTCTTCCTCTCTTGTGAATCGGATTCCTGTGAGTGTGGAGTTAATGATCCGGTGTGTATTCTCTATTTCCGTGTTTTTAATGATTACAAAGGTGTCATCAACGTATCTGACCCAAGGTTTGGGTTGAATTTGTGGTAAGACTGTTTGTTCTAACCTTTGCATTACCTTTTCTGCTATGAGTCCCGAGATCGGTGAGCCCATGGGTGTTCCGTTGATTTGTTCGTATATCCGGTTGTTGAATATGAAGTGTGTTGTGAGGCACAAGTCCAGTAGTTTAAGTATGCCGTCTTTGTTGATGGGTTCAACGTCCTGTTGTCTGTTATGTCTATTCAGCAGGTTGGCTATTGTTTCTCTCGCTAGGGCTTTATCAATAGAGATGAACAGTGCTGTTACGTCGAATGAGACCATGGTTTCTTCCTTGTCTATGTGTATATTTCTGATGATGTCCAAGAATTCCTGTGTCGATTGTATAGAGTGTCTGGATCCGCTGATCAGGTGTTTCAGTTTCTACTATAGTTCTTTAGCCAGTTTGTGTGGTGGTGTCCCTGGTAGTGATACTATGGGTCTGAGTGGGATGTCTGGTTTGTGCACTTTAGGTAGTCCATAGAATCTGGGGGTGTTATTGCTTTCAGGTTTCATTCTTTGTAGTTCCGACCTGGTTATCTGTCCGTTTTTTTGTAGGTTCCTCGGTGTGTTGTTTATCCTATTGGTGAGCTGTGGGGTGGGGTCAAACTCCCTCTTTTGGTAGGTGTTGTTATCTGCAAGTAGTTGTTGTGCTTTTTGGATGTACTCTGCATTGTCCAGGATGATCTGCATTCTGCCTTTGTCTGCTGTTAGTATGATTATGTTCTTATCGTTTCTTAGTGATTTTAGTGCTTCACTCCCCTTGGTGTTGAGGTTATGTGTTTGTCTTTTCCTTGTTATCAGGGGTACGATACTTTGTCTCACTGTTTGTTGTGTCTCTTCTGTCAGTCCATTGTTCCTGAGTGTGCATTCTAGTGCTGCTAGGAAGTCTGCTGTCTTGGCGTCCCTGTGGTTGTAGTTGAGTCCCTTGGCCAGTATTGTTCTTTCCGTGTCTGTGAGCTGTCTGTGGGAGAGGTTTTTAACCCTGGTGTGTGTTGTGGTGTCCTCTTTGTTGTGTGTTAGTTTGGCCATTTTTTCTTTTAGTGCCCTTTTTTTGCAGTGTGTAGTCCTGTTCTGTCCTGCGGTGACAGCCTGTTCTATGGTCCGGGTCCATTCCTGATTAGTGGTTTTTGAAATTAACGACTTTTGGCGCGCAATTTCTTGTCTGTATCTGTGAAGTCTGTTGTGAGCGTCTGTAATCATTACCTGGATCATCCTGAGTCCGTTCTGTCTGGCTGTGTTTCTGGCTTGTGGTTTGTTGACTGGTGGTCTGTATCTGACATATGGTGGAAGGATTCGATTCTTTCGGCATTCATGCAGGAACCGGAGTTGTTCGTATGTGGCGCTTAGGCGGTTAGCGCAGGCTTCCCATTTCCTGGCTTGTCGTCGCGTCTCTCCCCTATAGGTCTCAGACAACAACTCACCAGAACGAAGGACCCGATACCCAGCATGTAGCAAAACTAATGTAGTGTACAAAATCCCATGCAAGTACTGCACAAAACACTATATAGGACAAACAGGAAGACAGCTAACGATCCGCATCCACGAACATCATCTAGCCACGAAACGACACGACCAGCTATCCCTAGTAGCCACACACGCAGACGACAAGCAACATGAATTTGACTGGGACAACACGACCATTAAAGGGCAAGCGAAACAAAGAACAGCTTGGGAATTCCTAGAAGCATGGCACTCATCTACAAACTCCATCAACAAACACATAGACCTGGACCCAATATGCCGGCCACTACAGCGGACAGCTGAAACTGACAACTGGAAGTGGCAGGGACAGGCCACTATAAATGCCGGAGGAAACCCCACAGAAGCGCTTCACAGGAGGCTCCCAAGCACTGAGGATGTCACCTAGACAGGGGACGAAACGTTTGCAACAAAAACTTGCAGCTCGGCGAACAGAACCACAGTAACTCAAATAAATCCTCTGCTCTCCCTGAATGCAACATGTACAACACGACTTCCAGGAAAATAACCAGTTACTTTCCAAAAGCATAACATGTAGAATTAATAAATAGGAACAGGAGTCGGCCATTCGGCCCCTCAAGCTAGCCCTCTCATTTAATAAGGACATGGCTGATCTACTCCAGGGCTCAACTTCACTTTCTTGCCGACTCCTTGTATCTCCCCATACTTCTCTGGGTTAGGGAATTCCAGATATTCATTATCTTCTGAGAAAATACATCACTCTGCATCTCAGATTGACATCGATGTTCTCCATATTCGGTAACTATGTCCTCGAGTTCGAGACTCCCCTCAGGAGAGGAAACAGCTTCTCAACATTTACCTCCTCAAGCTCCTTCTGTGTCTTGTATTTTTCAGCAATATCACTCCTCATTCATTTAAACCCCAATGAATGATCGCCTCACCGTTTTAGAGATTCTCAATAATTCAAACCTTTCATCTCAGGAAGCTGCCTCATGAACCAACCTAGTTACTTGCTGCATCAGCATGCTGATTTATGTTTCATAAACAAGAAGACTCCAATCTATTTGTACTGCTCCTTTTCTGGAAGTCGTCTCCATTAAATAACAGCCTGCCTTTTGATTCTCAGTGTCATCCACAAACTCGGATGTATGTTGCACAGAGCTCCCGCCTTCAGGCCGGCAGTATAGATTGTGAATAACTGATGCCATTGGACTGATATTTGTGTGCTCCAGCAGATATACCTTTATCATGAAGATTCATTAATCCTGACTCTCCGATTTCTGTGTTTTAAACAATCATCATCCCATATTAATACATTATCCATCATCCTACGAGTTTCTGTCTTGTGTAAGAACTCTTATTTTGTAATACCTTGTGGAAAACCTCTGGAAAGCCTGGTGTCTACCAGATCCCCTTTATCAAGTCCGCAAAGTATAATTTCCCTTTCACAAAACCACACTGACTCTGCGTGAAGCTTTTCTAAATGTCCATGCAGGCCAGGTTTTCCAAATTAAGCTCGTCCCACCTGCTTTCATTTGGCACCATATGCCTCTAAATGTTTCCCATTCATATGTTTGTCCAAATGAGTTTTAAATGTTTTAGCTTTGCATGCTTCGCATCTACCACTCTTCCTCTGGCAGCTCATTCCATACTTACACCACCCTCTGTGTAAAAACGTTGCCCCTGCGTCCCTTGTAAATTTTCCCTCTTTCACCTTAAACCCAAGCCGTCTATGGCTGAACTCCCCCATTCCGTGGAAAAGACCTTGGCTATTCACCCTATCAATACCCGTCATGATTTTAGAAACTTCTATAATGTCACCCGTCATCCTACTACACTCCATCCAATACTAACTTCAAGAACAAGCAAATAAAAAATATTACTGCAAATTTGAAGCAATATTAAAAAGACAGTTGAACAATACCCAGCCCAAACTTCATACTGTTATTTGCTTTTCTCCACATTACAATACTAAGACAGCATGAAACCCTTACCCGTGCCAATAAGAAGTCAAGCATCTGAATTCCTTTGTCGAAGGGCGGTGATGATCTCGACAGAGAAAACGTATTTGTGGCCAGATCTTGAAAATACCACATAGTCAACATTCTCCCTCCTCGACTCCCTATGACTTTGTGTGGTTGTGACTTATTTATCTTGTACTGAGTAGAGAGATCCCCTTTCCCCCATTCACATCTTAACATAAACCCGTTTTACATCACTTAATCCTTCACCACTGCTAAAACCCCATTTATCTTTGCCACACCCTTTTTCTCCTGTCATTCATTCCCCCGCCTCTGGCAAGGGATTAGTAAGCCCATTTCCAATCGTTTTAAGTTTTGAAGAAGTGTCACATTAGACTCGAAACGCTAAATCTGATTCTCTGTCTCTACTGATGCTGCCAGACCTGCTGAGGTTCTCCAGAAATGAATAGTTGCAGCAGAAATTTTGAATTAATCAAATAACTATGGACAATGGAAATAAAATACAAAAAATGCTGGAGAAACTGTGAGCTTTGTCGAGGCTCACTGGACTGAAAGTGTAACTCTGCATTCACTCCAGTAGATGCTGCAGCATTTTCAGCAATTTCTGTTTTCGAACAATTTCCAAAGAAGTATGTGAAAGATGCTCAAACATCCTGTCCAGCATGGAGCGTCATACATTGGGAACTGAACGATAACGCATGGTGACAAGTTTCTTGACTCTGAAACTGCATAAGACTGTCATCACTGACACTATACAGCTCTTAATCATGGTCAGGGAGAAAATCAGAAGGAAACACATTCACTTCAAACACAGAAGATGGCATTATGGAAAGGAAAAGATACAGATTAATACCTGAAATGGATTCAGTTAAAGTAACAAATTGGAGGCGTGACAACAATGAGAGTCTTTCAGCAGAATGAGAATATGCTATTGGAAGTATTACCGCATCAGAAATCAGGTTAGATCACTGAGTACTAGGCTGATGGGTGAATGGGTCTCAATGTGAACTGGGGGACAGTTAGTAGAGTTAAATTGTAGACTTTGCAGCTGAAACTGGGTTATCATCTGATGCTGTAGACCACAGCAGCAGCAGAAACAGAATTGTATTCAAGGACAATCCGTGACATTTTACTCAGGATAATCTATCAGTCTACCATTACCATCAAGCCGATCCATGGTTCAGTGACGAGTGTGGGTGAACATGCCAGGGTCGGAATCATGTGCACCTAAACTTGATGATAACACATTAAAGCTACCGCACTTGACTGGTTACATTCCAAACAGCAGAACTAACGTCTGATGGAGAGGAGGAAATGATCCCAAGACTAACAGATCAGATCTAAGCTCTGTCATCCTCACACATCCAAGCATAAATATCGATGGGCTATTAAACAATTTACTGGAGGAGAGGACTAAACAAATATCCTCACCCTAAATATCGGAAGAGCTCTTTGCGTCAGTGTAAAAGTCAAGCCTGCACTACCCTCAGCCAGACGTGTTGAATTGATAATCCGCTTCACCCTCATCATGATGCACACAGATTCACAGACGCCAATCTTCAACCAATTTGTTTCGCTGCACGTGACATGAAGAAACAGCTGAACACAATAGTTATGACAAAGACAATGGACCATGACACCATTCCTGCAATAGGATTGAAGACTTGTGCTGCACAACAAGCCATGCCCCTGGGGAAGCTGTTTCATTCAAGCTCCAACTTTGACATCTCCATGGCAATCTAGCAAATTACTCAACTACGTCCAATCCCCGAAGAGGGAAATAACTGCAATCTGACCATTTACCACCCCTTCAGTCCCATCAGGACAGTCTCATTGGTGGGAGTTCTATTTGACAGAGCTGTCAAGCAGCACAGAAATAACCAGCTCAGTGTGGTGTGTGATAGGTCCACATGTGAAGATGGTGCTATTGTGGAAATGTCACTGGATTACGAATCCAGACAGGCGAATGCTCTGGCAGCTGGTGGAAGTTAAAAACAATTAATAAAATATCGAGGCCTAAAATCTGGTGTCAGTAATAGTGATCTAGTATCCAATGTTTATTGTAAACATCAATCTCCTTCACCAATGTACTTTCAGGAAGTGAGTCTCCCGTGCTTTCCTGGTCTGTCCTAAAAGTGACTCTCGACACACAGACATGTGATAAACTCTTCAATAGTCTCTGAAACGGCCAAGCAAGGCACTCAATTGTGTCAATCTGCTCCATTTTCTACAAAGTCGATTCCCATTCACTGTTACGCGGGCACCAGCTGAACAGCAAAATGTAGCCTCAGGATCCTCTGTCTGCAAAATACACAATCAATGTATTCAGCTAAAACAGGAATACAATCCGCTCTGGATGCCTTGAAACTGAGCCTGAAACTGGGAATTATAGCCTACATTTAGGAGGAACTTTATTTCAAACGGGGGGTGGGGGGTGGCGGTGGTGGTAGATTCTTCAGGAGAAATGGAATTCTGCATCACGTGGTCAGTCAGCTTGCGCACTTTCTGGTGAAGAGTGCAGTGAAAGGTACGCTGTTGTGGTTAGTGTCTGTTGTGTGAAAGTGTTAAATTTACAACACAGTTTCATTGCAATATGTGAATTAAAGATTTATTTAGACAGTGCTAGTGTGTGTGTAAAACTAAATTTAATTTTTGTTTTTTACTGATATTTTGGGAGGTTCGCCCCTTATGCTCTTTTTTCCATAAATCACATTACTAATATTGCACGATTTTCTACAACACAGTTTTGCACAGGAACACAGCTACCGCTTTATTGGAGAACAACCTAGAATGATAGCTGATCTTCTATCTTCACACCACACTCCTGCTCTTTCCCTATTCCTTTAGTTTCCAGAAATTCTTATGTATATTTAGCGCCTTGGCTTCTACAACCTCATCTGCGAGAGAGATCCCCAGGGTACCATCTCTGAGTGCAGACATTAATTCTCATTTCAACACAGAGTGGCCTGCATGAAGCTAGAACTGTGGCCCCTTGTTTTCGACATCCCAGCCTGGGGAATTATCATCCCTGCTTCCAATCTGTCTCATACTGTCAGGGTTTTATATATTTCAATGAGATCGCAACTCATTTTCCGAAACACCATGGAATATAGGCCCAGTTGCCCCAAACCCTGCTCCCACAACAAGCCTGTCATCCCAGTGATCAGTTTGGTCATCCTTCGCTTCTCTCCCTCAATGTCAGGTTTGTCCTTTATTAAGTAAGGGGACCAAAACTGCACACAATACTGCACAATGTTCGAGATGGGGTCCCACTAAGGCCCTGTACACCTGCAGTAAATGACCCTTATTCCTGTATTCAAATCCCCCTGAAATGGAGGTGAATATGCTACTTATCTGCCGAACTGCTTTCTGCTCCTGCACTAATGCTATCAGTGACTGGTGTACTGGGAGATCCAGATTCTTTTCCATGTTACAGTTCCCCATTTCTGGGTCTATATACACTGGTAAGCGTGCCAATTCCATTCCCAGTATTGACTACTGGTTTTAGAACTCACTGCCCTACATGAACCCGGAGGCTGCGCAGAAATAAACTAAAATGCAGCTTAAGTTCATTTATAGAGCAACATTTTTCAACCACTCCCTTTTCAAATGAGAGGCTGCCATTCTATTATTTCCATCAAAGTACACAACATCTCATCTCTGCCATTACTCTCCATCTGCTAGGTATTTGCCTAGTCATTCCACTTTTCTCAATCACCTTGGAGCTTTTTTACATCTTCCTCACCCACTCACAAGCTGACATCGATTAGTGCTGTTAACAATCATCGGAATATTGCATTTGAGCTTCTCAACTAAACATATGATGTGTATTGGGAATATCTGGAGCCCAAATCCCGATCCTTGCTATATCCTCCAAGTCTTCCATTTAAAAGAAAACATGGTTTTATTCCTACTCAGTGTTTCCTGCCAGCTCTGCTCTTCGAAAACCATGACCATATATTAGCCCCAGTCCCACAGAATTAGAATTTCGACAATAGGCTTGGGGCTTTACCAATACCTTTTCTGAGCTTCAAATTGTATTGCATTAATTCCTTTTCCATAATTTTGCTAAAACCCAATTTTTCAAATCTGATTCCCATTTCATAAATCTCTGTTGACTTTGTCTATACCCATTAATTTCAGTCCAATACTTTCTCTAAAACTGTTTAGTTGCTAATTTCATTCTATTGCTTTTTTCTCACCGGGCTAAAGTTCCCTAGTATTGTTGGGAAGTTTTATTTTTGTTTCTTCTGTGAAGACATAACTGAAGCATTTGCTTCAAATTTCTGCTATTTCCCTGTCTTCAATCATATGGTATCAGACTTTAAGAAAGCTGCACCTTTTTCTCTTAATTTTGTTATTGACATATTTTCAGAAAATATTACAATATCACTCATATAAACTCTAATAAGATATTCTTCTGAAATCGATCAATTCCTATCTTAAGCTACTCAGTGATTGGCCTTCCACAGCCATACAATTACAGAAGCACAGACTCTGTACCATCAGTAATACAGCACAGTCTACATTACTCCCACTTTCCAACACAAGACCCGTAGCCGTGAATCTTATGGCATTTCAAGTGCACAACCGTGTATTTTCCAATGGTTTCGAGGTTACCATGACAACTCCCCTCTCAAGTATCGTATTCCAGACCCCAACACACTCTGGGTGAAAAACAGTCCTCAAATCCTCACTAAACCTGAAACTCTTCACTATAAAAGTGAGGCCTTTTGACGAAAGGAACAGCTGCTGTCTATCCACCGTGTCCAAGTCCCTCGTCATCCTATCCTTCTGAATCACGGACCCCTCAACCTTCTCTCCTCCAAATTAAACAACCCGAGCTTACCCAGCCTCTGTCCATAGCTGATATGGTCCATCCCAGGGAACATCCTAGGCAATCTGGTCTGCACCCCCACCAGTGCAATCATATCTTTCCTGTAATGTGGTTCCTAGAACTACACACCGTATTCCATCTTGGCCTCACCAAAGTTCCGCATAGCTCTTATAATCTGTGCCACTTTGTATTAAGGCTGTGTTTACGCTCCCCTATGCTTTCTCAAATTGTGTATTAACCGGTGCAATCACATTCAGGGAGGTGTGGAGAAGCACCCTCTGAGCTTCCTAGTGTGCTGCCATTCATTGAGTCCTCCTCTGTCTGGTTCCTTTTTCCAAAGTGGATCACCACATATTTAACAGGGTTACATTCCATCTGCCATTGATCCACCCATCTGACTATTCCATCTGTATCTTCCTGTAACATAAGGCCTTCCTCCTCACTAGGAGAAAGTGAAGACTGCAGATGCTGGAGATCAGAGCTGAAAAATGTGTTGCTGGAAAAGCGCAACAGGTCAGGCAGCATCAAAGGAGCAGAAGAATCGACGTTTCGGGCATAAGCCCTTCTTCAGGAACGAGGAGCGTGTGCCAAGCAGGCGAAGCTAAAAGGTAGGGAGGAGGGACTTGGGGGAGGGGGATTGTGAATGCGATAGGGGGAAGGAGGTTAAGGTGAGGGCGATAGGCCGGAGAGGGGGTGGGGCAGAGGTCGGGAAGAAGATTACAGGTCAAGAAGGTGGCGCTGACTCCGAGGTTTGGGACTGAGAAAAGGTGGGGGAGGGGAAATGAGGAAGCTGGAGAAATCTGCATTCATCCCTTGTGGTTGGAGGGTTCCTAGGTGGCAGATGAGGCGCTTTTCCTCCAGGCGTCGTGTTGCCATGGTCTGGCGATAGAGGAGGCCAAGGACCTGCATGTCCTTGGCGGAGTGAGAGGAGGAGTTAAAGTGTTCAGACACGGTGCGGTTGGGTTGGTTGGTGTGGGTGTTCCAGAGGTTGTCTCTGAAACGTTCCGCAAGTAGTTGGCCTGTCTCCCCAATGTATAGGAAGCCACATCGGTTGCATACCTTTTCTTCCTCCTCACTGCCAATCACCCGGCCAATCTGCGTATCAAACACAATTTACTTATCACACACCCCACCCCTCGTCCATATTCACAGCTGCATCATTTATGAATACTACAAATGATAAGGTTTAAAATCACAAGATATCAGGTTCTAGTCCAACAGATTTATTCGGAGGCACTAGCTTTTGAAGCGCTGCTTCTTCATCAGTGGTCGTGTGCTTTGATGAAGAAGCAGCACATCAAAAGCTAGTGCTGCTGAATACACCTGTTGGACTATAAAATGGTGTTAGCTTTGTACACCCCAGTCCAACACCGGCACCTCTGAATCACAAATAATAAGGGATACAGCACTGATCCCCGGGTTCACCATTAGACACTCGCCTACAGTCATACCAGCAGCCTACTACCCCCGCCCCCGCCTCCTACCACTAAAGTTGTTATGGATGCAACTTGGCAAGTCACTAATGAGTCCTACCTGTTCCCTGGTTATTCTGTTCCGCTGGACACTCTTGTAGAATATCTGGGAATTCTCCCTAATCTTGCCTTACCAACAGGTTTCCATGTCCCTGGGTTAGTTAGTCCCCTACGCATGCAGAATTTGTTCCTTATTGCAGTCTTAAATGGCCTGTTCCTTATGTTGCCATTATTTACCTTGAATGTGGATTAGACAGCCAGAGAAACATCCTGTTAACTTCCAACTTGTCATCTGTTTTGTGAATTTTCTAAATTTCACTGTGATACATCTCTCATTCTTTGAAACTCTGGAGAACACGCGCCGAGTTTCCTCATCATGCAATCTCGCTATCTGAGGGATTAGTCTGGAGAATGTCCTTTGTACTTCCTCTGTGGTCAGTATATTTTTTCTCAGATTCGGTCACCAAAACTGTACACAATACTCCAGGTACAGTCTCACCAACACGCTGTGAAACTGCTTCAACATTTCTTTACATCTATATTCTCAATTCCAATTGGTAGCTCGTGCATTACTCGCAGCACCTCCTTTCTATACCCTACTGGCAAAACAATTTGATGAATTTCTGTCCCTGTCTGATCTGCTAGAATGTGTGATGGTCTCCATTTTCTCATTCAGACGTCATTTGTTAAGTAATAACAAACAGGAATTCATTCGTTTTCTTTCTTGGTAAATGCATTTTCATATAACTGTTTTGACTCCTCATTTTTTCTGCTGTAAATCAATCAGTTTAGAAGAGCTAAGAATACTTGCATGTTTTCCTACTTGCTCTTTCTCTGTTCTACTTACCTGATCAAAGAAGGTTCCGGATAACTCTCTATCACCTTCCTTATCTGTCCTTTTGATGTCTCCTGCATAAACCTGCACACTGGTGATCTTGAAAATTCCTGGATAAATATTCTCCAGGTCTTCAGTTGCCTGCGTCTCCACTGGCTTTTCAACTAGAGTAGGCGGCACGCCTACTGGTGAATCACCTATATCATTTGCAAGGACAAATTGTATACCTGGAGCTGAGAGTTTGGGGTCCAGTTCTCCTACCACATATTCTCCACTCTTCTCTGGACTCCCTCGCTTCACTTTGCACAATTGAGCACTTTTTGACTCACCACGAATTCTTGTTATCAGTACCTTCTCTGGCAATAGGCTCTCAGGCGTGCATATCTCCTCATCCCTCAGCATTACACACTGAGAAGATCCGGTGTTCCTTAATGTTGGAACCTCCTTACCTATTACTCCTAGCCTATGTGAATAAACTTTACCCTTGCATGTGTATTTTTAAGCAGATCTGCCACGTCCCCCTTAATCAACTTCTGATCATCTTGCACATTCTGCTTCAGTTGTCTAATTTCCATTGTGGTATTTTTACTACTCCAAAAAAACTACCAGACTTGTCTGGTTTTCCTACATCTGGCTTTCTCGTAGCCCACCAATACTGTGAGTTCGTGTGGCCCACTTTATTAAAATGAAAACACCGGACATTTTTAACTTCTTTGTCCCCCTCAAGGGTTTCTTTTTTTAACTTGTCGTAAATTATGCTTATGATCTTCACTGAGATCTTCCTCGCCCTATTCACGTGAGGATATCTCTTTGCACCAATTGCTATCCTTCGTGGCTGGAAATTTATTCTGGAAGCCAAAATAAATTTATGGACCAGTTCATACTCATCAGTCACTTGAGCAGCTAACCTTGTTGTCTTAACTCTCTGCTCTCTACAAGTTTGCACAACGTCAGGAAGTGAATTTTTGAATTCCACCAAAATATTTATCTCTCTCAGGTTATCATGGTTTTGCTTGATTTTTAAAGCTTTTATCCATCTATCGAAATTACTCTGTTTGATCCTTTCGAAGCAAATGTAGGTAAAACCAGAGTCCCTCTTAGATCCCTGAAGCGTTGCCTATAACCTTCTTGTACAAGCTCATATGCAGTTAAAATGGCATTTTTATTTCTTATACTGCCCAGATACCTCCTCTGATAGGGATGCGAATACCTCACTAGCCCTATCTACACGTTTGGTTTGGATCAACAAAACCCACATTGCCTCTGGCCACAGCATTTGTTTAGTCACCCTTTCAAATGAGTTGCAAAATACTTGTACATTCTTCTAATCAAATTTAGGCAATGCTTGAACATACTTAAACAGTTTCTCACTGGGCTTCTTACTACCAGGGACTTGTTCACTCTCACTCTCTTCCCTACTAACCCTACCCTCTGGCATTATGTCCAGCATTTTATGATGTGTTCCATTTTTATGTGTCAGTTTTTGCTGTTCAAAAGCTCTCTCTTTCTCCTCTGCTGCTGTTGTCTCTTTTCTCTCTCATCTGCTGCTCACTTTTTTCCCTCTCTTCTGTTTTTAATCGTACCTCAAACTATTTCATTTCTGCTGCCCTTTCCTTATCTCTCGCCTCAAACACGAGCTGGTTTATTTGCAATAGAATTCTTGCTACCACTGTAGATTCTGATGATTTCTACAGCAAGTTTAATTGACGAACTACTGCTGTAACTATGTCTCCTTTCCTCACAGAAGCAGGCAGTTCCAATTCCAGCCACTCTGCTATCCATATCCAGAAAATGTTTGGCGACTGAAAGAGCCATTACTATCTAAAGCTTTGTCTACCCAACAAAACCAACACCTGAAATAAAGACGCAAGCACCTCACACTCACTGTTTAAAATTCCACAAATAGCCCCCAATCTGTTATGGACTCAGCTAGACCATTCAAATCATTCTAAAGCAGGCAGCCCAGAGCATAACTTTGCATCTTGTTTCGGTAAGTGGAGAATGAAAAGAAAACAGAGTAAGATACCTAGGTTATCTACTAGATTTTAAAACAGACAAAACCTTTAATCACAAAATTACGCAATGAAACACAAAGGTCAGAATGAAGAACCCCTACAGAACTCAACCTATTCAACTAGAATTAAGTATGCTGTTCCGAATATATGCAACAGTCCCAATAAGCAAACTCCCTTTACCAAACAGTATAAATGGAACACATGCTTACAGGTTGAAGTTGAAGAGCAAACAAGTGAGAGTTTCCACACAGCTCCCTGTTGAACTTCCCAGCTCAAGCCTCAACTGAAAACTGCACTGCTCAGCTCAGCTCAGCTAGTTCAGCTAAAAAGAGCTGACCACACTCCTTTCATTATACAGGTCACTTCCAAAGCACGACAACTTTGGACTGATGTCTCATCTGTTTTCATATAAATAAAATGCCTCTGAAAATCCTTTTCATGTCTGTAGCAAACCAGACTGACCGGTGTCAGGCCCCGTTTTATTGCCCTTCTGAAAAAAAAATCAAGGACAATCTCTTTGAGCCAAGGAACAGTTTTTAGACAAAAGGGGACTATCTTTGAGACAGAGAAGACAAGCTAGTGTTCTGTACGGAGGACACAATCTTGTGGGAATGGTTAACTCTATCAGAGTGGGACTGCTGACAGATTTGTGAACAACATGATGTTCAGTGCAAGGTCACACACCAACTGCACTTTGAGGCGGTAAGAGTTCATTCAGAACCTGGAGTTCACTCGCAACCTATATGGGGGCCGCACAGAACTATGCAAATTGTGAAAGAGCTATAGACTCCGACAGCACGGGGACAGGCTCTTTAGCCCAAAGTGGTTCATATTGACCAAGATGTCCATCCATGCTAACCTCATTTCTCTGCACTTGGCCCATATAATTCTCACTATTTTCTATCTATATATTTGTCCAAATGTGAAAACGTCTATCGGGGAAAGCATGTTATAGTTTCATGCTATCAACTTTTTGTTTTGGAAATCATGAATGTTAGTCCACAATGCTCAAGTTTTAATGCAATCAGTTTTTATTCATTGGTAAAGATGCAGATTAAACAGTCATTTCCCTCACCCTCCTCGCGGTACCGTATCCACAAGGATTAATCTGGTGAAACCCCTTTACACTGTCTCATTGTGGCAAGGAGATCATTCCTCATAGAGGAGAGAATATCTGTTCACAGTGCCCCAAGTACTGTCTCAAGAACACTCTACAACTGCAGGAAGGTGTCTTCACTCTTATAATTCCATCGTTTTGCAATGAAGGGCACCACACATTTACTGTGCTGATTACTTACTGCTCCGTATGAATTCTGTCAGTGACTCATGACCAAGGACATCCAGCTCCTTTGCACCAAGAGCACTTCCATCATCTTACCTGCTCATAAATAAAAAATGAGAAGGATGGTATGTTTTGCAAATCATTTATTTGCCTTATGAAGCAAAGCCACACCAACAGCAACATCACTATTACCATTGTAGATGTTTAGAGATGCTGAGGAGGTAATGGTCTAACTCTATGATCTCTGGAATATTAATTAAGGGAACCAGGTAACGACACAGACCCTGGATTTGAATTCCACCTTGGCAAATGTTGGAATTTGAATTCAATACAATATCAGGAATTAAGAATCAAATAAACAATGAAAACATTGACAATTGTCCTACCTGGCACCGCCATGGCCTTCAGTGAAGGAGATCTACCATCTTCATCTGGTCAGGCTTACATGTGTCTCCAGACACACAGCAATGTTGTTAACTCTCAGATGCAGTTTGAAATGGCCAAGCCAGCCGCTCAGTTATAACAGTCGCTACAAAGTCTCAAAGAAATGAAACCGGGCGGACATCAGCACTGACTGGTTACAGCCCACGGACTGCAGTAGTCAGTAAGGCAGCTTACCAACACCTTCTCATGGACAAAGGGGAAAGGGAAATAATACAGGCCCAGTATCCCATTAATGAATAAAGGAAAATGATCACACTCAGGGAAGAGATACAGAGGGACATAACTCACTTTAAACAGTGACTTTGATTTATACCTTACATGGTCACAATATTCAGTAACATGGGAACAGGAGAAAAATAAATAAGTTTAATCTTGTTTATTTCCATCCCAGCTGATCATCAACAATCCCTTTGTTTGTTTCATTCCCTCTACCTTTCCCTTTCTTTATCCATTCTACTTAGTCCTTCTGTCCTTCACAACAGACATCCCTGTCACCAACATCAATCACACTATTGCCCAGCTGCGTTCAGTTCTGATGTCTGGTCATTGGACTGAAAATGCCAATTCTGTTTTTCTCTCAACCTCAGGCTTCAAAATTTGTTAAGTTTCTCTGGTAGTTTCTCGTTCTTTTTGATTCTGATCTCTAGCATCATTCTTTGTTTTATTTAACCGTTACTGTTGTATTACTTGGGATGTCTGCATTGCTGACAGGGGCAGTATTTGTTGACCTGACTAAATACCCTTTAGGGTGAGGTTATTCCCGAAGGTAGTACAGAGCCAAGCACGTTACTGTGGGCTTGATGTCCGTCTTAAGCCATACCAGATAATAATGCTAGATTCCTTTTCCAAACGACATCAGTGAAATATATAAACTTATAGACAAATGCTGGTGATGTTATGGTTGTTATTAGTGAAACTTGCTTTTATTTCCAATTCTTGTCATTTGAATTTTCGTTCTTACATCATTTGTGGCATGATGTGAAACAGTGTCTTTCTGTGTAATAACCTGTGCCTCTGAATTATATCTGTGTTGCTGGAAAAGCGCAGCAGGTCAGGCAGCATCCAGGGAACAGGAGAATCGACGTTTCGGGCATAAGCCCTTCTTCAGGAAGCCCTTCTTCATTCCTGAAGAAGGGCTTATGCCCGAAACGTCGATTCTCCTGTTCCCTGGATGCTGCCTGAACTGCTGCGCTTTTCCAGCAACACATTTTCAGCTCTGATCTCCAGCATCTGCAGACCTCACTTTCTCCTCTGAATTACATTTCTTGCATCATTAGTACTCTGACACAGTGTCCCTGTCATGAAGTTACTTTAGAGACAAGAACAAGGTTTCGATCAACATATTTGCAACTGAAACGTGCTTCGAGGACAGCTGGAACCATAAAGGCATAAGTAATGGTTTATTAAGCTTCAGCATTGATGCGAAGATGATGACTGGGAGTATTATCGAGCTTGCTGTGGATAGGTTTCGTGATGGACTGAATACCGAGACATAAATGAATTCAGGGCAAACGTGTACTTCGGGATTGTGAACAGTCTTGTTCTCAAGTGTTTGTGAGGGTGGAAGAGGGGTCAGTTCTGAAATTTGTGGATAATGAATGGAATTTGCATTTGAAACTGAAGACAATAGTTTCCATCTTTGCCAAATATAGATAACAGAAATAGCAATAAAGTTTGCCATGGTCTATGGGATTAGTAAATGGATAGAGATGGAGAGACTTACCAGGAACACCAACAATAGCGAGCATGGGATAGTAACCAACCTGGATAATAATGAGTGCACCGTATATCCGATCTGATAATGTCGACCGATACCAGGAAAGATTGAACAGTCCCCCCTACAAACTCTTGACCATTGTTACAGCATTCCAGTCTAATGTTAGCAGATTCTGATCCATTAATTGAACATTCCAAACTATTTTCAGATGTTTACCTCTCCTCTTCCTGCCTCTGCAGCTGCTGATCCCTATTAGTGGTGGGGGTGACGCTTCTGCTGCTACAATGGGACAACACATTGCAAGAAGCCCCTTACTAATAAGAGAGGGAAACCATCCAGTGACATCATTAGGATCCATGGAGACTGACATCAATTAGAGTCACTGAGCGAACAAATCCAGTTAACCCCTTTCAGTGTGGTAGATTCAGTTCACAAATAGCAGCTGGATTGGATTGAATGTTGTCATCAGTGGCTATTCGTCACGTCTCCCATCACCCATTGCTCTCGTGAAGTTATCGCAGGCTAGATGATTCTGCTGCATAGTTCATTTGCAATACTGTAACCGCCTGAACCTCCCACCACCACCATCCTCAAAAACCACAATCTCAATGTTGTTACGGTGCTGATCGCTCCTCGACTAGAAGAGGCACCAGCCAATATATTTACAGTGGATCTATTTGCACTCCAATACACAAGACATGTGTATTTGCCTGGGCATTCCTTTAATTGATCTAATAAGGCATTTTTTTTTAAATCTTCAACACTCAACTGACAAACACTTTAACACACTGATTGGCTCCAAGCAGAAGAACTTACATTGTTTGAATTCAGTCCAAAGCCAAATGTGGCATATGTTGTCACAAAGCCGGTCCTTTTACAAGGTTATGTTACCCTTGAGTTTTCTTCTCGGAGAGGTTCTGAACGACCCAAGGTTCCAATATGTCTGAATTCTGAAAGGTTCATTTGTTTACAGCTAATTGGTAATGCCTCAGGCCGAAAGCTTTCAAGACTTTAAATAAAAACTTGTTTAATCATGACGATGTGGTCACCTCTGTAGCTGGGTAGATCGGTTAAGTTTGGGGGTGAGTTGAGTAGGTGTCACTGTTGAATTTGGACGCTCTCCCCCTCCTTCTGCCCTTCCGATCTCATAACCTGTAAGCTTTTGTATCAGATTTACTGTTTGTGATAAACCGTTTGTTTATTGGGATTGTTGCATCAAATTTGGAACAACATCCTAAAGTCGGGATAGCCTATCGGTTGGATAAGATAAGTTAGTTGGGTACTCTATGTTCAGTTCATGTCCTTCATTCCGTAATTTGGTAAATAAAGTCTGTTTGGTTAAAACTCGGCAGTCTGACAAGCTAATTCACTCTGGGAATATCCACTATACAATAATCTTCAACAAATTGCAAAGTTATGGTCTAGGCTACCTGCTTAAAAATGTTCTGAGGGGTCAGGTCTGGTCTATAACAAATTGGGGGTGGCTTTGCGGAATTTAGACAGCGAGTGGCAGGTGTTCGTGTCTCTTTTTTGTGTGCTGATTTTGTGAGTAAAACAGAGCTTCAGAGAGCAATAGCTCTTGCAGTCACAAAGGATGTTTTGGAGGTGGGAGAATTGATCTGGGGAGTCTTACAAAATGCACATAAATCCCAACTGCGGGAATTAGTAGACAAGCTGGAGTTCAAGCTACCTCCAAATGTGAGGAAATATGGGATGATTGCAGCAGTAGCTTAGCATACCAATTTGCGGGAAACTACATTGGGGTCTGTAGAAATGACTAAACTTCAATCGCAAATAAAGCAGCTTTAATTAGAAGCAGAAATGAAGCAGTTTGAGTTACGACTAAAATTAAAAGAGAACGAATAGGTTTAATCCTGTAAAGAGAAAAAAAAAAGAATGGCTTTAGCAGGAGGGAAACAAAAAGAGAGCGCGTTTGAACTTCAGAGATCGACACTGAGAATGGAAATTCAGCTGAAAACAATGGAGATGAAGGCTGAAGGTAAGGTTAGTGAGGAACAACGTAAGGACGAGCAAGGACATGGTAGTCAAAAGCCTAGTGAGAAACTTTTTAAGTATATTCACGCCTTGACTAAATTTGATAAGTAGGATATGGAAAACTTTTCATTGAATTTGAAAAAGTGGCTGAAAATTGCAGTGGACAGTGGCCATGTAATATTGTTGATCCAAACCAAACTTTGTAGATAGAGCTCGTGAGGTATTCGCAACACTATCAGAGGAGGGAACTGGGGAGTAAAAGGAGGTAGAGGAAGTGCATATGACCTTGTGCCAGAAGCCTACAGACAACGTTTCAGGAATCTAAGGCGGGATCCTGGTCAAACTCATATTCAGTTTGAAAGGATCAAACAAAGTAATTTTGATAGATGGACAAGAGCTTTAAAAAGAGATGCTCTTCGAGAGACAATAAATTTGCTGGAGTTCAAAAATTCACTACCTGACATAGTGCATCTCATTTGGAAGAGCTGAGAGTTAAAAGGGCAAGGCTGGCAGTTGAAGTGGCTGATGATTATGAATTGGTCCCTACAATACGGCTTGGCTTCCAGAATCAATTTCAGTACATGAGGGATAAAAATTAGGGCAAAGAGAAATCCTCACGTAGAAAGGGAAAGATAGATCTCAATGAAGGTCGTAAGGATAACTTAGCATAGGGTGAAAAGGAAACATTTGAAGGAAACAAAGAAGTTAAAAAGCTCGGTGTTTTCATTGCAACAAATTAAGTCACATGAAATTATAGTGTTGGTGTGTTAGGAAAAAAAACACAGTTGCAGGAAAACGGGATAAGCCTGGGAGTTTTGTTGGAGAGGTAACAGAAAGCACAGTGGAAGCTAGAAAACTGCATCAGAGTGTATAAGCTGATCAGAGGTTTGTTAAGGTGCAAGTGGCACATCTGCTTTATGTCTCCTGTTTCTCCTGGTGACATTATGACCTTGTTACCCCACAATCAGGAACGTTTCTAGGATAAGACCCCTGCATTGCTCCAGTTGCCTGCGTCTCCACTGGCTTTTCAACCAGCGTAGACAGTATTCCCATCGGTGAATCCGCTAAATCTTTTGCAAGGATACATTGTATTCATGGAACTGAGTGTTTGTCCATACGCTTACCACAATTTCTCCACACATTTCTGTACACTCCATCCTCGCTTTACATAATTTTGCACTTTTTGTCTCAAGGTGAATTCCCATTAGCAGTACGTTTTCTGGAAATAGTCCTTCAGGAGTACATATCTCCCTATCATTCAGCATCACAGATTGCTTAGAAAATATACCTGCAAAGAGAAAATTTATTGACATAGGGTGTGTGAAGAAGATGCAGTATTAAGGGACACAGACTCCCCTCAGTCTGTGATGATGAATGTGTGGAGAAATTGTGGTAAGCGTATGGACAAACACTGATGGGAATACTGTCTACGCTGGTTGAAAAGCCAATGGAGACGCAGGCAACTGGAGCAATGCAAGGATCTTATTCTAGAAACGTTCCTGATTGTGGGGTAACAAGGTCATAATGTCACCAGGAGAAACAGGAGAGATCAAAAATGTAAAGATAAGGAAGCTGAAGGGGCATTAACAGACACTTTGTTCCATCAGGTAGTTGAGACAAAACAAGAACAAGTAGGGCATTATGCAAATATTTTTAGCTCAGCTAAACAAACTGAGTTACATCAGGAAGATAAAAAGGTTAAAACAGTTGTATCAAAAAGCATATATTTAGAAATTTTGAATGTATCCCTGAATGTTATTACTCTAAAATGATGTCCAAATAAGGAAATGGAGAATATCACATATTCAAGGAGATGAGAAATGGGCAGAAGTTCATCAAATCTTATTTCAAATAGGAGACAGAAATGAGGTGATGCGAATGGGACATGAGCTACCACCTAGAGGTCACTCAGGAAGGAGAAAAAACATAGGCTGAAATACAGAGACATTTTTACTGGTCTGGATTGCAACAGAATGTAGTTGAATGTTGCCAGGCTTGTCATACATGTCAGGTAATCGGAAAAATACAAGCGATAATAAAGAGCAAACCCAGAGCAAATTCACTCCATTCGAAGTAGTTTCTGGGCATTAAGTGAGAGGACGTTAAAATTGATTAAACAGAAAATCGTAAATCAGAATTCAAACGCCACACAGTTGGACTAGGTCTGAAATTTTAGAGAGTGATAAATAGCGCTGGGGAGTTGGCTAGACAGCATTTAAAAGTATTGCAGCATGAAATAACACAGGAAGCAGACAGGAAATCAAAAATTTGCAATTTTACTATTGGGGATAAGTAATTACTGTTACTTCCAGGGATAGGTGAAACTTGAAAAGCAAGGTTGAGTGGACCTTATCAAATACAAAGGATATTGAGTGAGGGTAACTATTTGATAAGAACTCCAATCAAAAATAAATATCAGTGTATGTCATGTGAATAGGCTCAAAATGTACTTTAACAGGAACAGATTGTAAGAGGACAAGGTGTTAATGATTATGGCACAGAAGGAAGAACCAAGTTCAGAGGATTCTGAATCAGACATTCCTCAAATTAAAGTGGACAATGTGGTAATTGTCTAAAACTGGGATAAATTATTAAGTTACCTCCCTGAGAAAAATTGAAATGACCAGAAAGAGTTATTACTATCACATGGGGATATATTCAGATATTAACTTAGAAGTACTAACCTAATTGTGCATAATGTAGCTATAAGAGGTGCTGTTACGCTTAAGCAACATCCTTACAGGGATAATTCTTTAAAGTTGGCACAGGTTCAGAAGGCGATTTAACACATGGTCTAAAATGACATAATCAACATGTCTTACAGTGACTGGAAATCACCCCTAGGCATGGTACTAAAGCCAAATGGTACCCAACGATTATCGTAACGTCAATGTAGTTAAAAACATTGATGTATACCCAGTTCCATGGTTGGAAAACTGTGTTGAAAATGAGGGACAAGCAACTTGCATTTTGTAAGAAAAACGTACCGGACAAATTCGGGGACTAACCGATAATTTGCCAGAATATCCAACATGTGCTGTACATTGATTTTTAGTGACTCATGGAAGGAACACTTACAGCATATATCAGATTTGTTCTCCCAAATTCGGAAGGCAGGCTTGGTGGTAAACATAGCGAAAAGTGAATTTGCCAATCTTCCTTGGCCGTGCTATTGGGCATAGATAAACAGTCCATGAGATGTAAACATTTAGGTAATTTGGGAATTTCCCATACCGTCGACTAAAGGAGCAGTTCGTGGGACTGAATGGATTTCATCGAATGTTTGCGCTTCATTTTCGCAGTGTGGCTGCTCCAATGACTGAATTGTTAAAGAAAGGCAAGACTTTTCAGTGGGCAGAGGACTGTCAGAAGGCATTTGACATGAAATATGTGTTTTCAACTGGCCTGAGATCAGCCACACCTGATTATGCAAAACCATTCAAGGTGGCTTTAATTGCGAGTGATGTGGGTATTGGTGCTGGGCTCTTGCAGGAAGATGATGACAAGAGAGAAAGACTTACTGGGTATTTCTCCAGGAAGTTCAACATTCATTGGCAGAAGTATTCATCAGTTGAGAAAGACACTGTGAGCTTTGTGCTGACACTACAATATTTCAGTGCTTATATTACCAGCAACGTATCTGATAATTTGTTTGGAGAAATTTAAGGACAAAAGTGCTGAACTGTTTAGCTGGAGCCTGTTGTAACAGCCATTCAATTAGAAACTTGTGCACAGTGCAGGTCTTGAAAACATGATTGCCAATGCATTGTTGAGACTCGAGTGACAAATGGAGCAACTTAATGATGGGAGTACCACACACTGAATCCGGATGGAGTTGTGCACACTTGCATGTTTATAGTAAACGATTGTAGATGCGAATTTTAAAGTATGAACCTCTACTTTTGGAGTTTTGAAAACCGAAGCCATCTTTGGATATTCAATTGTATATCTGGGGAGCAGTCACATAGGCGATCTCTTTACAAGGTTATGTTATCTTTGAATTGTTTTCAGAGAGGTTCTAAATGATCCAACGTTCCAACATGTCTCAATATTGAACGCTTCATTGGGGTCCTTTCGTTTTTACCGAACAGATAATGCCTCGGAATGAAGGCTCTCATGTCTTTAAAAAACATGGTGTAATCAAGGAGATGTGGCCAGCTCTCCGGCTGCATGGGTCAGTTCAGTTCGAGGGTTAGTTGAGTCAGGGTCACTGTTTGAACTGGATGCTGTCCTCCTCCTTCAGCCCTCTGACTTCGTAACCTATAAGCTTCTTTTTGTGTAATTTTTATTCTTTGTGCTCAGTGGTTTCTTTCTTGGGATTAATAAGTAATTTGGATCAGCAGCATTAATTAGAGAGTGCCTGTCAGAATTGATAGGATGAATTATTCAGGTAAAGTATTTTCATTTCGTTGTGTTTCATTCCTTATTTTTGTAAATAAATTCTGTTTGTTTTTAAAGTCGGCAGTCGGACAAGCCAACTCACTCTGGGAATATCCACTATACATTTACCTTCAGCAAATGGCAACATTAAGGTCTGGGCAACGTGCTTAAGAATGTTTTGTGGGGTCGGGCCTGGTCCATAACAATGTACAATAACTTTGATAATTAACAGTCATGAATTAATGAGTCAGTGACAGAATGAATATGATAATGGCGATGAGACAGAAAGAGCTGCGGCCAGTGAGTGAGGAGACCTGAGGGGTGTACAGTATATCTCCCAGTCACCGGTATTCAGCCATACTGCTTCTGACAAATGGAATGAAATGCAATGCAGAGCAAGATAACAGATGACCTTTGTTACATGGAATGCTAAACAACAATGTGAATAGAACAGGACAATTTTAAATGTGATGTGCCGAATTATATCTTATATACAGACTGTGTAGTCACAGATTAGACAGGTTGTTATCTGGACGGGATATTCAGAAATAAAAACAGACACAGATAACAAAATGTGTTGGGTTACTGTGAGTTACAGCAGAGTAAAAATGAGGATACAGCTCATACCAAGCTGGTACAGAGATGATGGGCTGCATGGCAACCATCTTTGATGAAATTATTCAGAGAAACGTATTGAAAATGTTCAGAGATATGTTTAGACATAAAACGCACAATGTCATAATTATTCCTATTTTTGCATCAAGTGTAGCTCTCTCTAAAATGCCCTTTACATCAAAATCACGTTGATGAGGTCTGCACATTTATTTTGAGAACTTAAAGAAGAAACAGTCTACAGTGTCACTGGCACAAGTGATGGGAACAGGAATGGAGCATATTGTCCAAATGTAACCGGGACCAACATCCAGACCTTTCAAGAAAAAACAAAATATTAGAGACATTGGAAATCTGAAATATAAATGCAAAATGAGGGCGAAATGCAACAGATGACGCAGATTCTGGGCAGAGAAACGGAGTTAACATATCAAGTCTTAGATGAACCTGTTCTGAACAAGTTATGTTGGACTGAAAAAGAGTTAATTCGATTTTTCGCTGCTCCGATGCTGCCTGAACTGCTGGGTTTCTCTCCAGCACTTTAAATTGTTGCAATAGCAGGACATAGAGAGTAATTGTGGGCAGTTGCTTTTTGGACTGGATGCCTGTGCCCAGCAGTGTTCCACAAAGGTTGGTTCTGGGTCTTCATTGTTTGTCATTTATGTAAATATTTTGCGTGAGAATATCAAAGGCATGGGTCATAAGTTGGTGGATGACACCAAAACTGGTGGCATAGTGGACAGTCAAGAAGGGTTTCTAAGAATACAAAATGATTCAAAGTTTGTGCGAAGATTTGTAGCTCGGGTGCTCATTGTTGTGTTTCTGTTCGCCGAGCTGGAAGTTTTTGTTGCAAACGTTTCGTCCCCTGGCTAGGCGACATCATCAGTGCTTGGGAGCCTCCTGCAAAGCGCTTATTTGATGTTTCCTCCGGTGTTTATAGTGGTCTGTCCCTGCCGCTTCCGGTTGTCAGTTTCAGCTGTCCGCTGTAGTGGTTGGTATATTGTGTTTGTTGATGGAGTTTGTGGATGAATGCCATGCCTCTAGGAATTCCCTGGCTGTTCTCTGTCTGGCTTGCCCTATGATAGTAGTGTTGTCCCAGTCGAATTCATGTTGCCTGTCCTATATAGTGTTTAGTGCAGTCCTTGCATGGCACTAAAATACATCAGGAGCATCTCGGAACTGACTGCCAGACTACTGCGACACCTAGCACTCATAACGGCACATAAACCAACAGCCACGCTCAGACAACAACTCACCAGAACGAAGGACCCGATACCCAACATGAGCAAGACGAATGTAGTGTACAAAATACCATGCAAAGACTGCACTAAACACTATATAGGACAAACAGGAAGACAGCTAACAATCCGCATACATGAACATCAACTAGCCACGAAACGACACGACCAGCTATGCTTTGTAGCCACACACGCAGACAACAAGCAACATACAAAAGGATCTTGATGAAACGGGTCAATAGACTGATAAATAGCAGATAGAGTTCAAGCTGGATGAATGTGAGGTGCAAGCAATAGTGTGTGTTTGCTGCTGTCTGATGCACCAGGAATGGGATGATTTTAATCCCCATCTCCTGGGTTCAAAACATCGATATCCTTCATGATCTTTGAGAGGCCTCACCCTGTTGCTGTTAATGTGGTTGCACAATGTATTTGGATTATCCCAAACCTTATCTGCCCATGCTCTGTCATATCTCCTTCTTGCTTTCCTGATTTCTCTCGAAATAACCCCCCCCCCCCCCCCCCACTCTTTATATTGACTAAGAGATTACATTGAATAAAGTTGTCCATATCAAAAGTAAGGTTTTTTTTTATTCTTGAATATAAGCTCAATAACTTTAATTGGCCATTGCAGGTTAATCTTATCAGCATTACACTTCACTCTAACTGTAACATAATGCCTCTCAACTCCCGTCGTCAGACTTTTGAATGCCTCCCACTTGTCAGACATCGTTTTACCTACTAACAGTCTGCTCCAATCAAACTTGGTAAGGCCTTGTCCCATGCCATTATATTTATGGTACTCCAATTAAAAAAAATAATGAAAGCCTTATTCTTTTCCAGAACCATTAAGAAGCTAATAGAGTTGTAATTACAATACCAAAAATATTCCCGCGTTCAGACACTTGCCCTGCCTATTGCACAAAAGAAGGCATGGTTTTGCTCCTTCTCTGTTAGAATCATCCGCATATTGATGAAGCATGTTTTCGTGAAAATATTTGACAAATTCTTCAGCGTCCAACCCTTCCTTACATTGAACTAAATGCAATTTCGTGCTTCAGAATTACAATATACTCAGAGGGCAATTAAGCGTCAACCAAGTTTGTATGGGTTGGAAGTCACATATAGGTCAGACCAGGTAAGGATGGTGGTTTCCGTCCCTAAAGAACATTCATGAAAGATATGGGTGTTTCCAACAATGAGCAATGGATTCATTATCATCAATAGACTCTTAATTGCAGATTCATATTGGTATTAAATTCCACCATCTGCCGTGGTGGCATTTGAACCTGAGTTCCCCAGAAATTTATCTGGATTACCAGTCAGCGATAATATCACCAGGCAAGAACCTTCGTGTTATTGTTGACTTGCCGTGTTAAGACATGGATTGCTTTTACAATTCCTCTTCCACTCAAGATTACACTTTATTTGAGGGGTTTTGACTATCTCTCTAAGTAGTTGCCACGGTTCTTCAAATGTCCTGCACTTTAATATTTTTGACATGTCCCACCAGGCCGAGCCCTTCCTCAGGCCAATATAATTATCATTGTCCAACACTAAACCTCTCCTATATGACTCTGTCTTCATTTTTACAGTCTGAATGTGAAAATCCAGCATGTTTTGGTCACTCTTTCTAAGATGATCCTGTACTACAATATGATTTATCACTCCTTCCTCATTTCGTAATACCAAAGCCAGTTCTCAGGTTGATTCCATTACATGTTAATCAATTAAATAATCCGTCATATATTCGACACATTGTTCTTTGAGGGTCCCCTTTCCAAATTGATTACTCCAGTCAATATGCATGCTCACATTCCCATAATCACTCTTGTGCCCTTGTCTGAAGCCATAGTTATTCCCTGGTTCATGCTATGCCCTACTTTGAAAGTAATGTATTGGGTGGGGGGGGGGGGGGAGTGGTTTTTTGTGCTGGAAATGCTAATACCAATGGGTTTCCTTTCATGTGTTTTATTTCAAACCAGACTGATTAATCAGTTTTGTCCCAAATGCTAATATCATTTGTTAATACAGCCTTGACATAATTCTTAACCAATACAAGCACTCCACCTGCGGTTCCTTCTTGTCTGAATACTGAGCAACCTTGGACATTTAACACCCCAGTCCTGACGTTCATGTAACCACATTTCAGTCATGCCCACCATGCCATTTTTTATCTCTGTTTGCGATGTCAGCTCATTCATTTTATTCCAAATTCTGCACAAATTTTATTCAAAACGTTTTTTTAGCATAAGTTCTATTGATTTATCTTTCTCTTTTAATACTTGCGTTCACAGGCTCTCCATCCTTATTTACTGAACCCTGATAATAGTGAGCCTATCATAAAATTCAACTTTCGACTCATGTTTTTAAAATTGTTATGATTCCTTCCCTCATCATGGTCATTAAAATGGCTCTGCATGTTTATTTGACAAGCCTTTACTTTCTGCTCATTTTCTGATCTGCTGCTTTGGTTCCCAGCCTCCTATATCATTAGCTTAAATCTGCACGATCATACTTCCCTTCCAGGATGTTGGGGCCGTTCCAGTTAAAGTGCACACTTTGCTTTTTGTACACGATCCGAATCATCCAAAAATCAGAAACCCTCCTTCCAGACTAGCTCTTTGCCACATATTCAACTCGACTATCTTCCTCTTCCTTGTCTCACTTCCAGGTGCCCTGGCAGTAGTCCCAAGAATACAATCCTGGAGATCCTGCTTTTAAACTTACCCCTAACTCCCTGAACTTCCTTTGCTGGACCTTTCAACCTTTCACTCTTCTTACCTATGTCATTGGTGTCAATGTGAACAACGACCGCTGTCTGTTCACCCTCCCACTTCAATATGCACTGAGCATGCTCGGAGACATTCTTGATACAGGCACCGACTACCCTTTTTATGAAGAAATCATAGAATCATAGAATCCCTATGGTGGGGAAACAGGCCATTTAAAACAACACGTCCACGCTGACCCATTGAAGAGTAACCCATTCTGACCAATTCCCCATCTCTGTTACTCTGCATTTACCCCTGACTAATGCACCGAAGCAGCACATCGCTGACCACTATTGGCAAAACACAAACAACCCAGACCCATTCCTCTACATTATGCTGTATCTGCTTTCTTACAAGAGACAATGACAGAACTACTGAGCATTTCCAGCAACTTCTGGTTTTGTCACCGATGTTGATTGCATATTGATAAAAATGTATGCAACATATAATTGAAAACAAAAGCTGAATTTAAACTTTCAAAAGAAAACTAAATATTTGGTCGTTCAATGATCTCAGTAAAGGTTCATTACATTACTACTATTCGGTCCATGAACATCGTTTTTTCACTTTCCTAATCCATTAATAAAGGAGGTTTTGACATCTTGTTTGATATCAGGGAGCTTGGAAACGTTGCACATTTACTCTTTCATATGGGAATGTGATTACACCTCATTCTTTCATCTCAGTCCAATTACAGAGAATTATTCACGAAATGCGCATACACATACAGACACATATACACATACGCACGCACATGCATACACACATGGACACACATTCACACACTCATGCAAGCACACACACACATACTTTTACACATACAGACACACAATGTAATTCTTTGTCGAAGAATACCAGTAACATTGTAAGTAATTGGAATGATAACTGGAAAGAAGGATTTAGGTAAAGGAAGGATGAGAGAAAATCGGTCTTTTTGGAACAGAAAAGAGTATTATGTGAAATTACTAAGTTGATCAAATTTATGGAAAGCTATGTAATGCAGATAAAAGTTATTGTTATGAAGGTGTAGAGATACATGTTACATTTAAGAGAGACTGGAACCTGGCAAAAAGTGTTCTGAAAGAAGTTAAATGTAACATTTGACTGTGAAATCAATAGCTGAGTTGCTACAAAACGAAAACCAACTCAGATTCGGCCAGTTTAAATTTTGCCCCAACATACTGAAATCAAATTGAGTTTGAAATATTTGATGACATCAAAAACAATGAAATGGTGCAATGTTTCGAGGTATAAAACTGGACATTTTGAACATTTAGGGGGAGAACTACCAAGGACATCCAGAAAGATAGACTGCGAGCTGAAGGACTCCCTGAAAGGTACCTGTCTATAAGAGGTTTACACAGCAGAACATCGAAGCCAACCGAGAGAAAACTCTACAAAGGAAAGTCTACAAAGGAGAATCGACAAAGCTGACTGGCTTTGAAACGTGATTTTTTTTTTGTAATCCTTAATTTTTTTTGTTTTATCTGACCAGCATTGTAGAGTGGGAGGTAAAAGATACGTTTAACCGAAGGGAGTTCTAAATAGTTGTTTGTTTTATTATTCTCTGTTGTACTTATATAACAAATTGTTAATTTTACTTTAAATAATGAACTCTGTAAATGTATCTTTGCCTCTCGAAATTTAACAGATTATGAAATGAGGTGAACGTTTTCTGTGTGGCTGGTTTAAATTAGAAGAGGGGTTAACCCTGTGTCGTAACAGCTTGGGGGCTTTCACCTACGATATGAACAGGTTTAGACAGATCCAGTCTGAGATTTAAATAGATTTGAGCGACGAAAAGAAAACAAAATATCTTCAAACTTCTGCACGTTTGTGACCGAGATCTTTAAATAAAACGTTAGTGATACAACTTGTATAATTTCGATGACTTGTGTTTTTTTTTAAATTAAAGGTGAGAGAAATGGCTGCTAAAAATGGTAAGAGGGGTTTGAAGATGATTCTCCAATTTGCCACGAAATCTTGGAAGGAAAGATAAAGGCCAAACTTTTAGAATTAGCAAAGAAGTTAGATTTGGATATAACCAAGGATAAAAGTAAATCTGAAATTGTCCGGGAATTTCTCAAACACTAAGGTATGTAAGAAACACAGACATGTGCAGTAGAGTGAGAAAACAAACACTTAAATTCCAATTGAGGAAAATGCAGTTTAAAGATAAACAAAGGGAGAGAACAAGAGAGAGAGAAGAAACAGAAAGCAAGACAGAAGATAGAGAGAGAAAAAAAAAAGAGAGAAGGAGAAGGTTCTTAGCTGACCAAAGAAAGAGAATTTGAACTTGAGAAGTTGTGATTGACTCAGAGAAAGTCAAATTAAAAAGATGGAGATTAAAAGAGAAGGTAGTGTTCTCTGCAACTATGTCAATACTCTGCAACATTTTAATGAGAAGGATGCTGAAGCCTTCTTTATCTCACTTGAAGAATTGGCTAGGTATTTGGAGTGATCTAACGATTTATGGGTAATGCTATTTCGGACTAAACTCGTAGGCAGTTTAAAGATAGATATGACCTATGCGGCTCTAATGGAGATTATTCTGCTGAAGGATTTGAAAACATCACTTCCCGATATGATAAGAATTCACGTGGAGGAACAGAAAGTTCAGAAATTAAGGGCAGTAGACTTAGCATATGAATACATGTTGCTGCGTACGAGAAGCTTCCAGCCAGAATTTCCTCCTATCAAGGATCGAATTTGGGAGAATCGGAGATGCTACACTATGAAAGAAATTGTCGACAATAAGAGTTTAGCATAGGTTAAAGACGATTCCCAAGAGGATGTAAAGGAGATGAGAGGCCTCAGGTGCTTTCACTGCATTAGAGTGGGACACAGAAATTTAGAGTGCCGGTGGTTTTAGAAAGGCAATGGGAAAAGGTGTATCACTGCCATAAGGTGGGATACGTAAGGTCACAGTGCAGGTTGTTAAGAAAGGCACTATGGGAGAAGATGTGGTAAAAGTAACTAAGCCAGTGGCATTAGTAAATGTATTAAATGTATTAAAATAAGCCCCGACAAAAGCCGAGGAGCTGCACGATAGTGCACAGCCTAGGCAGAGGCTGGGAATGGAGTTTGTACCTACTCTCCATAAAAAATTCGCCTCTGTGTGTAAAGTTTACTCAGAAACAACGGGGGAGAAGGGGAAGTTATAATTTTGAGAGATGCAGGATCCAACCAGTTTCTATTAGCAAAAGATTATCAATTTTGCAGTCTTTCTGAGCTGTTATCCGAGAGTGTCGTAATTTGTAGTGTAGATGGACAGAAATTTAGCTTTCCACTACCTAAGATCAGGTTGGAGTGCCTTCTCAAGTCTGGGGAAGTAACCGTGGGGGTGACTGACAGAGTGTCATTTCTAGGAATCCAGTTTGTTCTCGGGAATGATTTAGCAGGGTCCAAGTTGGGAGCGACACCTCTTGTTGTGCAGAAGCCAAAGGAAGACCAAGAAACTGAGTAGTTAAAACAGAACTATCCTAGTATTTTCCCAGACTGTCCAGTAACTAGATCCCACTATCATAAGTCACAACATGAAGCACAAACTAAAGACAAGATGAAGGAGTTAAGGTTCAGTTAGCTGATACTCTGTTTGACGTAATGGTGCAGGGAAACCTGAACAGACAGAGATGTTTAGTCCTGAAAGGCGAAGGAATTTGAAAAAGACAGGCAAGATGAAAAAAGATATATACGTGGATGTGTACTCTGAAAGAGAGGCAGAGATCTTCCTGAGGGTTATTATCAGAAATATAGAATCCTAAGATGCAAATGGAGACTACGGCAGGTTAGTGCAGAGGGGAATGTGCTGAAATGCACCAGATTGTGTTGGCGGTCGTATAGAGACAAGAAGTGTTATGGGTAACACGTGAATTACCTGTGGGAGGTCACCTAGGGGTACGAAAGACTCAGGATAAGGGACAAAAACATTTTTATTGACCTGGAATGCACACAGATGTGGTTACATTTTGGCAAACGTGTCATACATGCCAATTAATAGGTAGGCCACAGGCAGTAATGAAAGTAGCACCTCTGTTGCCAATTCCCACATTCGAAGACCCCTTTATGTTGCTTATAAATGAGTGCACCATACTGAAAAGTAGAGGAGAGAAAGAATTGGAGTAACAAGTGTTAGTTACTGCCCTACAGAGTTAGAAATCAGTTCCAAATGTTGTGAATTTTGATGTGCCTAAAAATGTAGAAGTCCTTGAGCAGAAGGATAGATTAGTAAACTCTCTGTCTCGGGAGCATAGGACGCAGTTGAAAAGTTTGTTATTGCAATATGCGGACAGATTTAAGAATCATATGGGGAGAGCTAATGTCATTGTACCTAAAGTAGATGTATGGAATACTGTTCCGATAAAACAACACCTCTATCAGCTTAATCCTCTCAAAGCCAGACGGGTCCAGAAGGAGGTGGAGGCTATGCTCAATGAGGACATCATCGAACCAAGTCAGAACGAGTGGAGCTCGCCGATCACCTTCTTTCCCAAACCGCATGGGACTCAATGATTTTGCATGGATTATTGGAAGGTCAATACTGTTACAAAATCAGACTTATATCCAACACTGACTTTGGAGGACTGTATCGAGAAAGTTGGACAAGTCACTTACATCACCAAGTTGGACATAATGCGTAGTTAATGGCAAGTACCTTTATCAGAGACAGTTTCTGAATTGTAACGCCAAATGGACTCTATCAGTTCAAAGTGATGTCATTTGGAATGAAGAACGCATCCAACACATTCCAAAGACTCAGGACCAGAGTTCTGACCTGGTTAATAAACTGTGCAGACCATTTGGACGATGTATTGGTCTTTAATAAGTCCTGGAAAGATCGCTTGGTACAGTTGGCAGAGCTCTTTGAATGAATACGAGAAATAAAACTGGTGGTAAAGTTAAACAAAACTGAAATCGCAAAAGCAGACGTGATGTTCTTGGGACAAAATATCGGTCATGGAAGGTTGATCTCATGGAACGCAAAGACAAAAGCTTCCGAGGAATTTCCACGATCAACCTCAAAGAAAAAGGTGCTTTGCTTCTTAAGAGTCAATGGATTCTATCGGAAGTCTGTTCCAAACTTCAGCAGTGTAGTGGAACCGTTAACCGATTTGCTGAAGAAGAACACAAAGTTTTAGTGGACAGACCAATGCCAGAAGGCATTCGACCATTAAAAAGAAATATTGGCCACCAAACCAGTTTCAGCTACACCAAACGTTTTGAAAGCTTTCAAAGTTGCCATCGACGCGAGTGACATAGGAGTTGGAGTTATACTGCTGCAGGACGATGAGATGGGATAGTATTTTTCAAAGAAGTTCGACATCCACCAGAGAAAATATTCCACGATTGGGAAAGAACTATTGAGATTGGTACTAGCCTTATGACATTTTAATGTGTATTCACAAACAGCGTGTTGGAGACGGTTGTGTACGTGGATCCCAATCTGCTTACAATCTTTGAATGCTTTAAAGACTATTTCATTAAAGACTGATGTTACAGACTTTTAATTTTAGAATTGTACATGCAGTGTGTCGTAAGAATGTAATCGCAGATGCGTTCTCACATATTTAACTGATAAAGTTTAGACGAGATTTATATGTACCAATGTTAAATATAGGTATATGGGAAGAAGTTAAGGTGAACTTAAATTTAAATTACCTGTATGCTATGGTAAAAAAAGATAGAAAAACAAATGAGGCCGTGTTTTCATTATGATGGTTCTTTTGAGAGGGTAGGTGTTATGAACGTGTAAAGGGTACTGTACTTTTAAGAGAGTTGAAGGATTTACAAGCACAGTGTGTTCTGGCAAATTTACAAAGTAACATTTGGTCCAGAAGCTGGCCAGTACCAGGGATGCTATGTGACAGCAATAAAATCAAATTCGAACAATCAGTTTAAATTATGTCCCCAGAAACTAAACTACAGTCGAATTTGATTTTTGCATTTTGACAAAATTAAAAAGAATGAAATGACCCTTTGCTTTGGGGTATAAAGCCAAAAAAAAAGAAAAGTTGGGGGAGAACTGCCACCACCACCATCTGCAGAATAGCTCTCCGAAATGCCCCTTTATTTATCAATGACCTGTGAAACAGAAACTCTAAGGAGAAGAAAAGAAGACAGAGTAGGATACAAAGAGAAGATTCGACAGCTGGATGGTTCTGAAATTTGAATGTTTTGGTCAATCTTAAATGGTGCGGGGGGAGGGAGCAAGGTTATCAGACCAGTATTGTAGGAGAGAATGTAAAAGATAGGTCAGAGAAAGAAGTTGCAAATAGATGATAGTTAACTATTCTCTCGTAGATTTTTTTTAAAGTTGTTAATTTTTACTTTAAATAGTGACCTTTAGGATGGTTCTTGGCCTTCCTAATTTTTAGATTACAGCACGGGTTAAATCTTTACTGTGCTGCAAGTTTAAATTAGCGCGGGGGTTGGGGGGATTGTGGGGGGCGGAGGAGTTTACCCCGTGTGGTAACAATTAACTCTGATTTCTCTGCACACATGCCAACTGAGCATTGCCAGCACATGTCTGTCTTAGTTTCTGGCTTACGAAATGTGCAGTTCTGTTGACTTTCTTTTGTGTATCATTGACAGCCACAGTTGAGGTGCTGGAGGACAGGAAGCCAGCAAATGTGGTTGCATTATGTGTAACAAAGCTGCAAGGAAAACCCAGGGAACTACACACCAGTGAGTTTGATGTCAAGGGTGGGTAAGTGTTTGTAGGAGATTCTAAAAGGTAGGATTTACATGTATTTGGAAAGGCAAGAACTGATTAGGGATATTTGTATCTGGGAATCCATGTCTCACAAACGAGATTTCAGTTTTTGAAGAGGTGATTGTGAAGATAGATAAAGGTAAAGCAGCAAACGTTGTCTACGTGGACATTAGTGAGGCCCAACAAGGTTCCTCATGGTAGCCTGGTTAATAAGGTAACATCACAGGGGATCAGGGAGCGCTAGATAATTAGTTATAAAATTGGCTTGACACTAGGTAGTAGGTGGTGCTGGGAGAGATGTATTGTTCAAATTGGAGGACTGTGACCAGTGGTGTGCCACAAGGCCCAGCCTGCTGCTGTTCATTGTTTTTGTAAATGGTTTGGATGAGAATATAGAAACCATGGATAGTAAGTTCGTAGACAAAACCCCCAAAATCGGTGTTAATAGTGGACAGTGAAGAAGGTTATCTTAGCGAACAATGAGATCGTGATCAACTGGGAAAGTGTGATGAGGATTGGCAGGCAGAGCTTCATGCAGATAAATGTGAGGTGTTGCATTTTCTTCGACAAATTAGGGCAAGATTTATATAGTTAGCGGTAGGATATTCTGAAGTGTATTCGGACAGAGAGACCCAGGATACAGGTACACAGTTCCTTGAAAGTGGAGTCTCAGGTAGACAGGGCAGTGAAGAAGGCATTAGGCACACTTATCTTCATCAGTCAGACCATTGACTATAGGACTTGGAACATCATGTTGCGGCTGTACAAGAGAATGTTAAGGCCACATTTGGAGTACTAAGTACAATTCTTGTCACCCTGCTACAGGAAGGATGCTATAACCTGGAAAGGGGACAAAAGTATTTAAAATGACGTGACGGAGACAGGAGGTTTTGAGATATATGGAGAGGCAGGGATTTTGTTCCTTTTTTATAGGAAGCTGAGTGGTGACCTTTATAAAATCATGACTGGCATGAATAGGATAAATAGACAAAGCCTTTTCTCCAGGGTGGTGGTTTCCAAAACCAGAGAAGATAAGTTTAAGGTGAGAGGGAAGATATTTAAAATAGATCTAAGGGCAGCTGTTTCTCACAGTGAGTGGTGTTTATATGTAGCAAGCTGTCAGAGGAAGTGGTATTGGTGAGTGCAATTACAACAATTGAAAGACAATCTGATGTGTATATGAATAGGAAAGGTTTGGAGGGGTATGTGCCAAAAGCAGAAAAATAGAACTAATTCAGTTTAGGAAACCTGGTGAGCATGGATGAGTTGGGCTGAAGTGTGCGTTTGCATATTGTATAACTCTAAGAGTCCATGACCTGCAAATCCCTCTTTCAGCACTAATTCTTCGTTGCACTCAATTCATTTCCAAGTCAAACCTCCTCTGTAAATACTTCCAATGATGTAACTCTCTGAACTTTCTTAAATACAGAATTCCTGACATTGATGTGGTGCTGTAGAACACAGCAGCAGCAGCAGAACCAGCAGCATATTCAAACACAATCTGTAACTTTTTGACTGGGATAATCTCTCAGTATACCATTTCCCCTAAACTGACAACTCTGACATCTCCCTGGTAATGTGGAAAATTACTCAGCTGTGTCCAGTTCCCAAAGAGAGGAATAGTTACAATATGGATTAGAGTGATGCTGTTCTGTGAACACAGCAGTTGGCCTCCTTCTTCAGAGACTGAAATTTCCCTTCCCTCGTGGTTAAAGATACCCTCCAACGCATCTCGTCAACATCCGCATCTCCACGCTCAGACCCTACCCCTCCAACCGTAACAAGGACACAATCCCCGTGGTGCTCACCTTCCACCCTACCAACCTTAGCATAAACCAATTCAACCGTCGATATTTCAGCCACCTTCAAACAGACCCCACCACCAGGGATATATTTCCCTTCCCACCCTTTTCCGCCTTCCGCAAAGATCGTCGCTCCATGACTACCTGGTCAGGTCCACACCCCGCAACAACCCAACCTCCCGACCTGGCACCTTCTCCTGCCACCGCAGGAATTGCAAAACCTGCGCCCACACCTCCTCCCTCACCTCCATCCAATGCCCTAAAGGAGCCTTCCACATCCATCAAAGTTTCACCTGCACATCCACCAATATCATTTATTGTATCCATTGCTCCCGATGCGGTCTCCTCTACATTGGGGAGACTGGACGCCTCCTAGCAGAGCGCTTTAGGGAACATCTCTGGGACACCCGCACCAGTCAACCACACCGCACTGTGGCCAAACATTTCAACTCTCCCTCCCACTTTGCCGAGGACATGGAGGTCCTGGGCCTCCTTCACCGAGGCCCCGTACAGCTTTAGTAAGACACCCTTACTCCTGGATTCAAATCCCCCTGAGATGAAGGTCAACACAGCATTTATCTTCCTAACTGCTTTCTTTCCTGAGATATTGCTGTCAGTGACTGGTTTACAAGGAGATCCAGATCCTTTTCAATGTTACAGCTACCTGTAAACTGTGGGTCCGTGTACACTGCTCAGCGTGCCAATATCATTCTCAGAATTGGTTTCTGGGTTCGGACCTCACTGCCTTGCATGGACCTCGGAGGTTTGCACAGAGGAAACAAAAACAGAACATAAATCCCTTTAAAGAGCAACATGTTTCAACTAATCCCTTTTCAAATGATAGGTTGCTGTTCTACTATTCCCACCAAAGTACACACCGTCACATCCACTCCCATTGTTCTCCATCTGCCACGTATTTGCTCATTCACTCCACTTGTCTCAATCACATTGGAGCTTTTTACATTCTCCTCAGCCATTCACAATCCGACCTCATTTAGTGCTTGCAGCAGACTTGGGAGTATTGCATTTGATTCCCTCAATTAAGTGTTTGACACGGATTGGGAACAGCAAAGTCCCAAGCACCGATCCTGCGACAAGCCATGATCCTTCCACTTCAAAACATATTGTTAGATTTCTGTTCACTGTTTCCTGTCAGCTCTTTTATTATAAAACCATGTTCATATTTTAGCCCCAACCCTGTAACATTTGGCTTTGCACACTAGGCCACAGTTTGTACCAAGATCTTTCTAAAAATTCAAATGCTTTGCATGCATTGCTTCTCCATATGTATCACCCAGTCAGTTGATCAAATATGATTCCCATTTCATGTTGACCCGTTACAGAAGAACTCGGAGTATTACAAAGGTCATGGCTGATCATTTCATGGCCTCAGCTCCACTTACCCGCCCGCTTACCATAATCCTTTGTTCCTTTACTGAACAAAAAAAATCTATCTGAGCTTCAAAAACATTCAATGACAAAACCTCAACTATTTCACTGGGCAGGGAATTCCACAGATTCACAACCTTCTTAGTCAAGAAGTTCCTTCTCAATTCAGTCCTAAATCTGCTCCACCTAATTTTGTGACTTAGCCATCTTGTCTTAGTTTCACCTGCTACTGGAAACATCCTCCCTATTTCTATTGTATCTATTCCCTTCAGAGTCACATATGTTTCTATGAGATCCCTCTCATTATTTCAAATTCCAATCAGTATATAATTCTAGTCCACTCAGTCTCTCCTCATAAGTCAACTGCCTCAACTCTGGAACCAACCTAGGGAACCTCCTCTGCATCCATTGTAGTGCCAGCTCATCCTTTCTCAAGTAGGGAGACCAAAACTGCTCACAGTATTGCAGGTGTGGACTCACCTGCACCCTGTACAGATGCAACACAACCTCCCTGTTTTTAAACCCAATCACTTTAGCAATGAAGGACACAATTCAATTCGCCTTGATAACTTTTTGTTGCCCCTGCAGGCCAACTTCTGTGATTCATGCACAAGAACACCCAAGTCCCTCTGCACAGACGCATGCTGCATTTTTTACTACGTAAATAATAGTCTTTTTTACTAGTATTCCTACCAAAATGGATGACTTCACATTAATTATAATTGTACTCCATCTGCCAGACCTTTGCCCACTCACTTAAACTATTTATGTCCCGTTGTAATGTTTATCAATCCTCTGCACACTTTGCTCTGCCACTCATTTTCATATCATCAGCAATCATTGAGACACTACAGTGGTCCCCAACTCCAAATCGTCCATGTAAGCTGTGAATAATTGCCGTCCTAGGACTGATCCCAGAGGCACACCACAACCAGAAAAGCACTCATTTATTCCCACTCGTTGTTTCCTGTTAGTTAACCAATCCTCTATGCATGTTAATACATTACCCGTAATGTGACGCACCATTACCTTTTGCAGCAGCTTTTTTTTGGCTGCACTGTGTCGAATTCCTGTTGTAAATCTCGGTATACCACATCTACTGAGTCCCCCTGGTCATAATGTCTTAACACATTTCCAATAAATTAGTTAAGCATGATCTGCCTTTGATGAACTGATGCTGTGTCTGTCGAATGGGACAATTTCTATCTAGGTTCGTGCTATTTGTACCCTACTTACAGATTGAAGCATTTCCCAACTACACATGTTAGGCTAACCAGTGTATAATTGACCACTTTTTCCCTATTTCCCTATTTAAACAGTGGTGTCTGGTTTCCTGTTTTGCGATCTTCTGGAACTGCATCAGAGTCCAGAGTCCAGTGAATTTAGAAAAATTTCCACATATGCATTTGCTATTTCTCCCACCACTTCTGTTAGTACCCTGGTATACATTCCATCAGGGCCAGGAGACTTACCTACCTTTAGATCCATTAACTTACCCAACACTATATTTCTCATGGGAATGGTTGTTTCCAGGTCCTCACCTATCTTCCTCCCTTTGACAACTATTGGCATGCTATTAGTGTCCTTCACTGTGAAGACCGAATAAATATCTGTTCAATTCCTCGGTTATTTCCTCACATGCCATTACTGAATCCCCCTTCTCATCCTCTAAATGACCAATGCTTAGCTTAGCCACTATTTTCATTTCATGTATTTATAGAATCTTTTGCTATCTGCCTTTATATTCTGACGTAGTTTACTCTCATAATCTATCTAATGTTTCTTCATAGCTTTTTTGTTGCTCTCTTTTGACCATTGAAGTTTTCCCAATCTTCTAGTTTCCCACTGTTCTTTGCCATTATTTATGCCATTTATTTTAAGTTTTTTTTTTAAAGATTAGATTACTTACAGTGTGGAAACAGGCCCTTCGGTCCAACAATTCACACCGACCTTCCGAAGAGCAACCCACCCGGACTCAATCCTTCTGACTAATGCACCTAACACTATGGGCAATTCAGCATGGCCAACTCTGACCTTACAGTGTTTGTATAAATAACAGAGATTTCCCGTCTTTCCTTAAATCATTTAATGTACTTTTCAAATTCACGGAAGCCAAATTTATCCTCGTATCTTAATGGCTTGCATGACTCGGGTATGTACCAGGAGAAGGTGAGGTCTGCAGATGCTGGAGATCAGAGCTGGAAATGTGTTTGGGCTTATGCCCGAAACGTCGATTCTCCTGTTCCCTGGATGCTGCCTGACCTGCTGCGCTTTTCCAGCAACACATTTCCAGCTCGGGTATGTACCAGTAATATAAGAAAAAAACTGCTTTGTATTCTGATGTGATTTACATTCAAAATATTAAGATCACTATTCGCAAAAACTCCTTTACAACAAACTCTTCAATTAGCTCTTCTGATCATACACCATCAATTCCAGAACAGTCGTATCTCTAGTTCAGTGCTCGTTATATCGTTAAAGCAACCCATCTCATAGACTCTCATGTAATCCATTTTCCCAGCATTAACATTCACTTGGGTTAACACTCTTTAGATGTAACTTGGAGCTATCCATTATTATGCAGTACCCACAAACGTGTATATTTAATTTCCGGTTTTGTAACATACCCAACAATTGTATCACAATTTTGATATATAACTCTCATCAATGTTTGCATCTTCTTGCTGTTGCTAAGCTCCATCTTACCAAATTCTGTGGAATCTGAGTGACGTGAGCTCTGGCGAGGTTAATGGTAGATTCAGGCAAGCTGCTTGGCGATGTTTCAACATTGATATCATTTCGCCACACCTTCCCTTTTCTTCTCAAGATTATTGTGACATTATTACCAGGTCGCCCATCATGCTGGTGGAATGGAGGAGGACAATGACCTTTCAACAATGCTGTGTATTCCCAGACAGCTGAGACTACCCTAACCTGGGTGGGAACCTTACAGCAGGCTGGTAAAGTGTTGCTGCTGCTGTACAGGGTCTGATTGAGAACACATCTGGAGTAGTGCACACAGATTTAATCTCCTCACTTCGGAAAGGATGTTGGAATGAACTCAAAGATTGTTCCCTCAACTGATTTCTGCAATGAAGGTGTTAATCGTAAAACCCCTTCAGTGTGGAAGCAGGCCATTTGACCCATCGAATCCACATTGATCCTCGGAAGACCATCCCATTCAATTACCGCCACCCATTCCGCCCAATCGTTATAACCTGGCATTTTCCATGACTGATGCTCCTTGCCTCCACATCCCCAGACATTATGGTTAAGTTAGTGTGGCCAATCCAACTAACCTGCACATATTGGGAGTGTGGAAGGAAATTGAAGACTGAAATTGAACTAGGATCTCTGGTGCAGTGAGGCAGCAGTGCTAACCACTGAGCTAACCAGTGTGGGCAACGCAACTTGCCTGCATAGTTCAGCCCTTGAAAAGTGACATTTCAGCAGGAAGATTCCCTAAGTCCCCAAACCTGTCATTGAGCAAATGGAGGTGGACATTGAGATCTTGAGCGGCTTGGTCAGGAACAGGACCAGGACATGCAAGCCATCGAGACTATAACGTAGAAAACCAGGAGAACATTCAGCCCAGCGTGTGTGCAAAGCAGGAATAGAATGAGTCCAATCAGCCACTCATGTCTCTTACAGAGAAATTGGAGCAGATCTTATACAGCCTTGTGCCTGTTGCACAGGAATTGTGAAAGGCAATGTCGAAGTTATAGAAATGGAAGGACTTCGAATAACCAGCTTCACTGGGGAATGACAAGTAGTGAGAAAACTATTGGGATTGAAGACAAATTATTAGAATCCGTTATGAAGGAATTAATAACAGGAGATTTCCAAAGTCAAGCCACAATCTAGAACAGTCAACATAGTTTTATGAAGGATAAATCACGTTTGAATGATTTGACTAGCTTTCCTTAAAAAAATGAACACGCAAGGTAGATAATGGAGATCATATCGATGTATTATATCTGGAATATCAGACGTCAGTTCGTAAAGTGTCTTACAAAAGATTAATATGCAAGAAAAGAACACATGGGGTTAGGAACGATTTACTTGCTAGGGGAGAGGATTAGCTGACCAGTAAAAACCATAATATGGAGCCACTGGTTTTGGACTGTGTTGAACAAGGTCAAAAATCAAATGACACCAAGTTAGAGCCCAATGGGTTTATTTGTAGACACCAGATTTTATTGCGCTGCTCCTTCATCAAGTGTAAGAGAGAGGAAGACCTTAAACACAGGAGTTACAAGGCAAAGATCAAAGGATTGTACAACTTATGCACATGAATTGTCCACACACCTAAGGTGGCTGTTAAATACTTAATCAATTAGAATGAAGATGCAAATTTCATTGATTACTATGCAAATCGCAGAATTTATTTCAAGTCACTGCCTGGAGATACCTTCAAGTATTATCGATGTAAATGAAATAACACTTGCGGTTAGACAATGTATTCTAATCCTGAGACCTTGCTTGGATGCTGTCTGTGTCTTCACCTGGAGTCAGACTGGTTTTATTTACAAAGTAGGAGTTTACAAAATATCACATTGACTGACTGTCTACAATTTGTATCTTTTTGGAACAAAATAAAATGCGTCTGCAAATGGGCAAATGCAAATTCACCCCGCAGATTTATATATGCGTACGTGTGTGTGTGTGTGTGTGATCGGCGTGTCTGTGTGAAGGGGAGAGGGAGAGAGAGAGAGACACGATGTATGTGAGAGAGAGTGTGTGTGAGAAGGCGGGAGGGAGAGAGAGAGACTGAGTGTGCATGCGTGCGTGTGACAGAGTGGAGTGCGCGTGTACGCATGTGAGAGAGGGGGAGTGTGAGTGTGTGTGTGGAAGAGATAGGGAGAGTGTGCTTCAGTGTATGTAACGGGGAGAGTGAGAGTGTGTGCTTGTCCAGGCGAGAACACAGACAGATATAGCAAATCATTTTCCCCACACACACATTCCGTGGTTTCAGAGCTTCCCTTCTCGGTAGCCTTTACTCCAATTGTTGTTCATGTTACAGACCCAAATGCTGTAACTGCAGTCCCCATGATCCATCCAGAGTTGGGTCAGCAAATCCTTAGGATTCCCCTGTATGTCTGACGCAGCTTACAGTTCAACGACCAGCAACTCATCTCTAGCACCTCCACTGACTTTTCAATAACAGGAGTCAGTCAGAAGCCCCTCAACTACAAGTTAGATGCCTGTTCCTTTGCAATTATACTCCAGGATTTCCCTCGTGTTACTGACAGCATGATCAACTGAGAGAGACAAGCAGAGGCGTTCTGTGAGCAGGAGCATACCAAGTTTCTAACAGGTGAGTCAGAACTGCTGGAACACCCCTGTCCATGGAGTACCACATGGGACACATCGGGAAGGGAACAACAACAGATTGACACACACCATTTCAATGGTTCTGAGCTTCACCATGCCAGCAATCGATTTAGGAGGGAGTCAAAAGACAAGACCAGGGAAAGATACAGAAAAACAACACAAATAATTAATTAACTGATAACGTGCTGAAAATGTGGATAAGGAGATGGGGTGATTGGAATAACGAGATAAGTGAGACAATGGTGGGTCCAATTCCAAGAAAGCAAACATTGAATAGAGACATTGCCAGATCCGCTAGAATGGTCCATTGCCTCAAATTCTGAATCTGCTTCACAGAACCAGCCTAGACAACATAAACTGGGGTAAGGTAACGGCTTAGATGGAGAGCTGTGCAGGCCGTGCTAGAGGATTACTCCATAAACTGGACTATCTGCACAGCATGGGGAGCATTGCAAATCTTTGCCAGGATATTGCAAACCTCTACTACCACCCTCTGTCTCTTACCTTTGAGCCAGTTTTGTATACAAATGGCTTTCATATGAACCAACCTTGTTAAACGGATGACCATACACAAAGTTATTCAACTCCTTATTGAAGTCCATATTGTTAGAAACGAAAATCGTTTCTCAATAATCGCTCTAGACAAATTCAGGAGAACAAAGTTTCATTAACAAGTCTGCAGAGTTGGGCACCCTTGAAAAAAGGCGTGCTGAGGCTTACAAAGTCTCCCATTATATACTGTACAAGTCCCTCCCCTCCTTGGCTCTAACAAGCCATGAGGTTCACATTCTTAAAAACATCATTATTCTTCGATTTGCACCCTTATCACAAAGTCTGCAACAAATGTCTCCAGACCCTCCCCTCCCTGGCTCTAACGAGCCATGAGGTTCACATTCTTAAACCGTCATTATTCTCCAATTTGCACCCTTATCACAAAGTCTGCAACAAATGTCTTCAGAGTCTCTAAAGTTGTTGTTTTTCTCACCCTGTAGTCTTATCAGTCAAAGACTTATTCTTCTCTGTCTGTGCTAGCGGTCTTATCAATCTGTAGCAGATGTCTCTGCATCAATCTGTAGCAGATGTCTCTCGAGTCGTTTCCCTATCCTGCAGTCTTATCAGTCAAGGACTCATCCTTCCCTGCCTGTGTTAATGGTTTCATCAATCAAGGGCCTGTTTGTTTTTTACTCTGCTCACAAATTGTCAGCATTCTGCACAATTTAAACTATTCTACTTTTGAGTATATAAAATGTTCTAGAAAAGAAACAAAAGTTTTGTCTTTTATTATAGATCAGTCTGTGGTCCAGGCACATCTTAAAGTTTAAACCGAAATTAACTCTCACAATTCCACCCTTTTCTTTCTTTAAGATGTGCCTGACCAAGATAAGCCCCCCCTCCCTCAAGGGCCCGGGAAATCCTTGGTCTTTCGCAGCAACATCACTTTAAGTTCCCGCGTCCCATGTTGTGGAACCACCACTGCCTGGAGTCGGGAAATATTTTTCTGAATTAAAAACTGAATACAGGGAGTTAGGCAGGGTGTTACGAGAAGAAGAATCATGCCTCCCCCAACCACCAGCAACGCCGTGCGCCACCAGCTACCACCTAGGAGACCACCCCACCATCCGATGCCACGAAGAGGACGCCAAGATTGTACTGGCACATGGGCCAATTTCCGAATTTCATCGGAAATTTTCAAAACCGCTTTACCATTATCGTCAATTTCTAGACAGCAGTTTGTCAGGTTAAATTTCCCGCACACACCCCCCTCCGAGGCCAACAGATAATCCAAGGCAAGTCGGTTTTGATATATAGCAGCCCTCATCTGATCCTGCTGCTTAGCCAACAACTCTAGGGCCAGGGCAGTCCGGTTAGTAATGACCTCTACGACTGCTTGGAGCCTGATAATTCGATTTAACATATATATAGGAGTACGATATCCCCATGATCCGTCCTGTGCCCACGTAGCCGGCCCATAGTATTCAATAATCCGGGCCGGTGGCCACTCACCCCCCCCAATCACCGACTTGGATATCCCTTGGCGACCTACGCAGGGAGTCAAAGAGTTTAACTCCCAAATCATCGCCTTCCTCCCGGGGTAATAGGAAGAACGCAGGTCGTATTAGACCCAGGAAGCATACCCCAGCCCATCCCATGGGCAGTTTGGAGTATGCCTGATTACCGCATATCCAAAATAGGCCATCTGGAGCAGGCCCTCCCTGCCTCACAACGTCATCCCACAGCTCCTTTACCCCGGGGACGCCCTCATAAGGACCAGGACCACTGCAATTCCAGTATTCGGACTCCTGGACCAGAGTCTGGACAGGAGTATCCCAGCATCGATTCCCCCGACAACCACCACTCCAGACTCTCATCATGCCATCGGAAGAATCAGAACCTAATTCATCAGAGGAGGAATCAGTACGTAATGGAACGCAATTTTTATGACCTCGGTTTGCAATGTACCAAGTAATATCCTCAGGCCACCATACTCGCGTGGTTTCATCCAATATATTCTGACAGGGGCTAATCCCTACCTTCACGGTCCCCTTGCCTTCAATACAGAACTGGCCCTCAGGGCTGTTTGTCAGTCTCCACCCCTGGCTTTTTCTGTCGTTGTCATGAGTCCAAGTGGTTTGCAGCAATTCCCCTATGTCTAAGCTTTGACCAGTCCACGGCCATTGTTCCGACATATGCAGCCCCCCACAGACCCAGCAATTGCTAACATTTAAAACAGTGGCTATTCTAGAGGTGAGATCAATAAACAGGTTTTGTGTAACATCAGGGAGTTCAATCTTTCCTTCTACCTCTGCGTATACAGATGGCACTTTAGGGAGCACGACCGTTCCCTGACGGTCTTGCTCTTTCCCCAACCCCCGATCAGGGATCTGTATCTTGGTCTCCTTGACTCTGTCAACCTGCTCCCTGAGCAACACGGAGGATAGGTCCCAGTTTTGCTAATACACACCCAGCGGTCATTTATAGGGCATCCATGGATTTTGCCACCGTATCCTTTATTATATACCTGATAATAGGGTCTCCCATCCTCCCAACATTCATGGCGTGCACTCACATCGTAACACCTATCGTCCACATAGGAATGGGACACAAATGATCCCGAATAGATTTGAATCCCAAGTCTTACTGTAGTTCGACATTTGTCACATCTCCCCTCACCCTCCCCCACATACAGGAGTAAACTGATCAATATCCCCACTAATACAGTCCAAGTAGAGTTCATTATTGCTGTCTTTTCAGTTTTACCGACAACGGCTTGTCCCCTTGCTCGCATGTCCAGGTGCTTTCTTCTTCAGGCGGAACAGGCCCCTTTATCCTTGATGTGTGGACCCACCCTTTTTCTTTCGTCCGAACAGCTGCTTCAGTTGTTAACAGAACCAGGAACGGTCCTTCTCACCGTGGCTGGAGCTTTTCGGCCTTCCAGGTCTTAACAAGTATCCAATCTCCGGGCTCCACCTTATGCAGGAGGAAGTCGAGCGGCGGAGTCTGAGCCAGGAGACCTTTCCTCCGGGGTTCTGCAAAAGAACGGGATAAGGCCAGTAAATAGGTTCGGATAAATACATCCCCCTCTTGTAGAGTGGGACATCCATAACCTTACTCCAATACGGTAATCCGAACAGCATTTCATAGGGGGAAACCCCGACATCTCGGCGAGGTGCCGTACGTATCCTCAATAGGGCAATGGGCAGGCACTTTGGCCAGGGTAACTTAGTTTTTAACATCAGCTTAGTCAATTGGGTCTTGAGCGTGCCATTCATTCTCTCAACTCGACCCGAACTCTGAGGATGCCAGGGTGCGTGGAATTTCCATTGGATACCCAGGGCAGTACAGATCAAATGGTGTAGCTTAGAAATAAAATGCGTCCCGCAGTCGGAGTTGATAGATTCCATTATGCCATATCTCGGGATTATGTTCTCTAACAACAGTCGGGCCACGGTTGGTGCATCGCCTTTGGCAGTTGGGAAAGCCTCTACCCAGTGAATGAAATGGTCTACTATTACTAGCAGATATTTCCATCTCTGTACTGGGGGTAATTCTGGAAAGTCGACTTGGATCCTCTGAAATGGCCTAATCGCGAGGGGCTGACCACCGGCTGGCATAGAACGCATGGCCTTCTGATTAATACGCCGGCAAGTGGGGCATCCGACTACCTCTTGTTGGGCTAATGTGTATATCCCCCTGCATACATAGTCTGTCAGGATTGTATCACACATGGCTTGCACCCCCCCAGTGGGTCTGATGGTGTAATTGGTGCAGAATACCCCGGGTGATCTGTTTGTTCAGTACTTGTCTCCCATCAGGAACCGTCCACTTCCCGTTAGTATCTAGCCGGGCACCCAATTGATCCATTTTATCAATCTCCCTCTGGGTGAAGACGGGTTGTTTAGCGAGCCCTTCCCTCAACGGTATTAACGTTAACAATTGGACGGATTTTTCGACAGCTGCCCGCTTGGCTTCCTCGTCTGCCAGCCGGTTTCCCACCGCTTCCGGTGTCGACCCCTTCTGGTGACCGGGTACATGGACTACTGCAAGTTCCGTAGGTAACGCCAGGGCTTCCAACGTTAGGCTGATCATTTGTTCGTGAGCTAATTCTTTTCCCCGGGAAGTTATCAATCCTCGCTCTTTCCAGATTTTCCCGAAAGTATGAACGACTCCGTATGCATACTTTGAGTCAGTATATATGGTTCCCACTTTCCCTTCCAACAACATCAGGGCCCTCTGGAGGGCGTACAACTCACAGGATTGGGCTGACCACTTCCCGGGCAGTCGTCCGGACTCAATCGTCCATTTCGTTGCACCATCTATGACAGCATAGCCACTGTATCGTACTCCACTGATGCACCGGGAGGACCCGTCGATATACAGTTCCTGTCCCTCACCCAGCGGGGCTTCTTGCAGGTCCTCTCGGCTCTTGGTCTGCAAGTCCACAAATTCCACACAATCATGCTCCTGTTCCCCATCTGCAGGACGTCCGTACAGAAACTGGGCTGGGTTGCAACTGAGATCTTTTGCAAAATTGAGATCGTTCCCGGTCATCAAAATCATCTCATACTTCAGGATGCGAGAGTCTGTTAACCAGCGGTGAGCCTTTTGAGCCAGTATGGCACTAACCGAATGTGGGGAGTATACTGTGATCCTTCCTCCAAAGGTAAGTTTCCGGGCCTCTTCTACTAACATTGCCGTAGCTGCCACTGCCTGTATACAGGTCGGCCATCCACATGACACAGGGTCTAACATTTTTGACAAAAATGCAACCGGCTGACGTTTCCCTGCCCGCAGCTGAGTAAGCACACCCTGGGCAATTCCGCCGGCGCTATTAACATACAACTGGAACGGTTCCTTCAGGGTGGGTAAAGCCAATACCGGAGCTCGAATCAGTTTACTTTTAATAATATTAAATCGCTGCTCCTCCTCATCTGACCAGTCCACCTTTTGTCCTTCTTGTCCCAGTTTGTCGTACAAAAATTTTACTAAACTGGTGTAACTTTCAATCCATATCCGGCAATACCCTACTAGTCCCAGGAATTGTCTGACTTCCTTCTTCGTCCTGGGTATTGGCATACCCGTAATTCCTGATATTCGTTCTGGCGTGATACGGCGGTGCCCCTTACTGACTTGATGGCCCAGATATCTTACTTCTCGCTCCACAAACTGGAGTTTTGTCCTGGAGACGCGTAGACCCTGTTTCCCCAGGAAGTTCAGCAGGGCAACGGTGTCTGCTCATACCTCCTCTTCTCTTGGTCCTGAGAGTAAGAGATCATCGACATATTGGAGCAATTGATTCTCCGCGTTACACCGAAATCCTCCTAAGATCTGCTCCAGTATTTGTCCAAACAAATTGGGTGACTCCGTGAATCCCTGCGGCAAGACTGTCCATCTTAACTGTCGCTTTCGTCCTGTGAAGGAATTCTCCCATTCAAAGGCAAAAAGGTTCCGACTTTCTTCGTCAAGGGGGCAACTCCAGAAAGCATCCTTCAGATCTATTACGCTGAACCATTCATGTTTGGGGGGAATTTTACTCATTAACGTGTAGGGATTAGGTACCACCGGGTATCTAGCCTGGACTACTTCATTCAACCCCCGCAAGTCTTGCACCAACCTATATGTCCCGTCCGGCTTCCTCACAGGGAGTATTGGAGTATTGAAAGGGGACATGCATTCCTCCAGTAGTCCATCTGTGATCAATCTTTCTATCACAGGTTGTAACCCCTCCCGTCCTTCCATAGCAATCGGGTATTGTTTCCTTCTTACCGGGCCTCTTCCTGGTAACATGGTGATTTGGAGAGGTTTGATGTTTAGACCCCCTCTGTTCCCCTCTCGGTACCATACTTCCGGGTCTATTTGTTGATCATCTTCTTCGGTGAGGGCGAACAACCTTACCACCATTTCCCCGTTATTTGGTACCGTTCCGATCCCTAGTTTGACCTGCAAGTCTCTTCCTAACAAATTAAACCCCGCCGATGGCAGTAGAAGGAGGTCTCGTTTAGTAGTTCTGTTTTCATACCCAATTTCCACGTCCTCCACCACTGGGACTTGTAATTTCTGTCCTCCAATTCCAGATACCCCCATAACTTTTCCACCTGCTCGGGTGCCGGGGGGTATTTGGATTATACTTGATCTTTCGGCTCCCGAGTCCACCATAAATGTGATCTCCGATCCTTGGGGCCCTACTTTCAAGTTTACAAGGGGTTCCTGTCGATAGTCCTTTTGCCCCAAGTGTAGGAACCCCCGACCTCCCTAATCTTCCTCCATCAGGGCGTACGACCTCACCTCCCGCTTGTAGCGGGAGCACTCCCGTTTAAAATGTCCCTCTTCATTACAATAGTCACATCTGAGTGTCCTCTTCATTTCCCTGTCGCGGTCTCGCGTTCCTCCACTCTTCCTTTGTTCCGGCCATGGTTCTCTTTTCCTTTGCTCTTGCCACGACTCTCCCCTTTCCTGTTTCTGCCACGGCTCTCCCTTTTCCCTTCTTCCAGCTGTCATTTGTTGCACCGTTTGCATCATTATCTTTGTCGCCTTCTTTTGCTTCTCATCGTCCCTTCTCACAAACACCTTTTGCGCCTCCCGTAGTAATTCACTTAAAGATTTACTATCCCAATCATCCATTTTCTCTAACTTCTTTCGTATGTCCGGCCAGGCTTTTGATACAAACTCTACCCTTATGAGTTGTTGCCCCACGTCCGTCTCAGGGTCCACCCCAGCAAACTTCTGCAAATTCTTCCTAATCCTGTCTAGGAAGTCCGTAGGGGTTTCCTCCGGGTTTTGATGATTACCAAAGGCCTTGGTAAAATTGTGCTCCTTCGGGGCTGCGTGTCTTATTCCTTTTATCCAATATTCCCGCATGTCTCTCATGTTGCGCCGTCCTTCCTCCGTGTTCTTATCCCACTCGGGGTCGGTGAGGGGAAACTTCTGCTCTCCTCCTCCTCCTCTCTCTCTCTCCCAGACCAAGAGCGCAGCTTGTCGTATCATCTGACGCTTCTGGCTAGAGAACAATGTTTTCATGATGGAACACATCTCTTCCCACGTGTAAGTATTCGGACCCAGGAACTGATCCAATTGTTCAACAAGTCCCATGGGGTCCTCTAGTAGACCCTTCATCTCCCCCCTGAAATTCCGTACTTCAGTACTCGTCAAGGGAACGTTCACATATCCCGTTCTTCCTTCCTCGCCCCCCCATGGGCACTTCCCGGAGTGGATTCATTCTTGCAATCGAGACAGGGTTTTGTCTGTGACCCCTTCCAGCTTGAGATCTGGTCTGTACCCCTGAGGTAGTTTGTGATTCCTCCCCATTTTCTTCCCTTTCCCCTGAATCGTCGTCACCCGAAGGAACATTTTGTGGGGCAGACGGGGTCACGTAGGGCGGCGGTAAGTGATCTAAAAGGTCCCATTCTTTCTGCCCTTTCGAGTCTTTATTAGTTACCTGCATTTGGCAAGATATCGTAACCGGTAGCCAACAAAGGGCATAATCACTTTCTTCCAGATTAACATCAGGTTTTGAATTGACATATAAAATGAGGGCTTGCCGGACCCAATCTTCGTCAGTATCGAATCTAGGCCACCATACTAAGTCGCCCTGAATAGGTTTCCTGGACCACTTTGGACAGTATTTTACCATATTCCTTTTAGATTTTCCCTTTCTTCCACCCTGATCCCAATTATTTAGCATTCTCCCTAACGGACTATCGTCAGGTACCCCGGGGTATGTGTCATTGTCCCTGTTTAAGCCTACCTTTCCCTTAATCGCCTTAGATCCCTTATTTCCCATTTCCGAGGACTTCGTATTTTTCCCGTGATAATCTATCACAATGTAGCCAATTCCCGGACCTTCAGTCCCGTGATCGCCCAGGTTCCTTTGCAGGCACCCCCAGTCTTTGGATTCCTGTGTCCTACGTCTCTGTGACACAAATCACAGGCACCCCGTAGGTACACGTTCCTCCTCAAACACGGTCTCTGCAAAATCCCTCACAGGCGAGCCCCGGTCTCTAGATTCCTGAGTCCCACGTCTCTGTAGAAAAAAAAAATCCACAGGCACCCCGTAGGTCCCCAGTCCTCCAGAAACACGGTCCCCGCAAGGTTTTTCTTACCTGGGTTCGGTGCACCAAAATTACTCGATCGTTAACCGTCCCCACTGCCTTGGGTACACCCCTCCTTTGTTTTCCTGAGCCTCCCGGATATCACTCGTCAAGCCGCGTGGGGCGACAAGCAAGGAATCAGGGACTGCCGAACTCGGCAGGGTGCACCTTCTCCGATATCCTTCCTCAACTCCCCTCGCGGCCGGAGTGTTGATCCCAGACGAGCCCCCAAGTTGTTAGAAACGAAAATCGCTTCTCAATAATCGCTCTAGACAAATTCAGGAAAACAAAGTTTTATTAACAAGTCAAGTCTGCAGAGTTGGGCACCCTTGAAGAAAAGGCGCGCTGAGGCTTCCAAAGTCTCCCATTATATACAGTACAAGTCCCTCCTCTCCTTGGCTCTAACACGCCATGAGGTTCACATTCTTAAAAACATCATTATTCTTATCACAAAGTCTGCAACAAATGTCTCCAGAGTCTCTAAAGTTGTTGTTTTTCTCACCCTGTAGTCTTATCAGTCAAAGACTTATTCTTCTCTGTCTGTGCAATCTGGAGCAGATGTCTCTCGAGTCGTTTCCCTATCCTGCAGTCTTATCAGTCAAGGACTCATCCTTCCCTGCCTGTGTTAATGGTTTCATCAATCAAGGGCCTGTTTGTTTTTACTCTGCTCACAAATTGTCAGCATTCTGCACAATTTAAACTATTCTACTTTTGAGTATATAAAATGTTCTAAAAAAGAAACAAAAGTTTTGTCTTTTATTATAGATCAGTCTGTGGTCCAGGCACATCTTAAAGTGTAAACCGAAATTACCTCTCACATCATCATAGCTGCAGAAGTGTTTTTCCCTGACAGGGAATGAAGATTCAGGAGGCAGGCTGAGCTCAGAGTGGAAGATGTTTACTCATGAAGCAATCATTTAATGAAGGGATCGTCCCCCGAGGCCAATCTCGGAAGGGAGATCCATGACACACTGTAACATGCACAGTAAAAAGCTGCATTTTTATGCACATATAATGTGACAGCCCTCTCCTCCTCACCCAGATACCCAAACCAAACATATAATCGCAGATGGGCATCCTAATGGACAGTCCCAGATTCTTATCATCTCATGTTGTTTAACAGGTACTATAATCTCCAGGCCTTGGGATCTTTCCACGCATCTCATTCATTCAGATTCCAAAGTTATTGCTACACTCCCTCGGGCCTCTCAGGATGCCTTCTCTGGTGGGACATTTGGAATTCTATTGTTTATTATATTTTACTTTACCAAAGTCAATTACTCCTCATATTGTTCACTCTCCTAATTACTTATGCACAAAGAAATACAAACGACAGTTAGTTTTAACTTACTTGCTATAAGATTAGTAATATGACTTGTGTTATAAGGTTCGTTATATTGTGTAAAATTATATAGCTACTCTTACTGTCAGGACTTTATAATGAATGGGCAGTGAACATCATATCTTGAAGCTAATTCCTAAAACTCGCTAACTTCACATCTAAGTCTAAATGCTTTTCTCTAATGCTTTTGAATTGAATTGGTTAGATGTATCTAACTTGTGTTGCAAATTACCCCTATGATTCTCAAGAATCTGCAATTAGAACCTTTGTTTAATGTTCTGAGTAACTTTAAAATAATAGCTATTTCTGACAAACAAATCTTCTGTTGTCATGATAGCTGCTTTGTGAGTGAACTGGGCTGCATCCTGCAGCTGCTGTTTATTCATTTACTGGGACAATTATCCCTTAATTTATGAAGATCGGGATTAGTCATTTGTCTGTATGCTGTCTGGAATTCTATAGTTGGAGTAGGTCCACTGGTAGTGTGTTATTTTAGTGAAATGCTGGAACAGACTGTTAGTCTTGTTTATCACCCCTCTGACACCTTGTGTTTTAGTTCTAAGGTACTCTGCCTCTTTCTGATTGTCAGGCGTTTTGTATGAGCAAATATGAACTATTTTCTATTCCAGGTGGGGGCAGGCCACACCCACAACAGAAAATCAACTAAGATTCAAGTATTACAAAAAAAAAATCACCATTCGCTACCATTGGTACCTGTACAGTGCAATACGTTTCCGTCACTGAGCCTTAATTTCACACTGAAAGTTGGATATACTGGATTTGATTAATTATTAAATATTAGATATAAGCAACAATTAATCTTAAAACCATTTCATAGCAAACTTAAAAAATGATTAGAAATCTCATATAGCTGCCTGTGATGTGTCAAAATGAACAGTATTTATTGGAGTGCAAAACAATCAGACGTCTGTTAATATGTAAGACCGAATATTAATCCAATGATTTCTGTGAACATCCAAAGGAGAAAGGAACAGATATTACCTGTGAGTGTTGGATGGGGAATCATGAGTTAGTTTGTGGTTGTGCCGACCTGGAATAAGAGAACTATTATTCTTTGTAATATTGGCACTAAGACATAATGGATTAAACTAAAATGTGAATTTGATGATGTTTGTTACGAAACCTAAGCTGAATTGCTGTGTGATTTTTGGAGAGACAATTCATTATTAATTAATTTTAGAACTTTGACAAGGTGAATGAATCAATATTTGCAAATGGGTTTGCTCTGATGTTGATGAGTAATTTATTAAGATCAGTCAAGTAAGAATTAAAATGCTGGCATGATGGTTTGAAAAGACATTAGACATTCAGTGAACATTGATCAGAATTGGTTTGTCATTCATAATTCTCAGATCTTCAAGAATTCTACACTTGGTGTCTCTGCTTTCCTTCTGGAGAAATATAATATATAATAAGAACAAGTTATGTATTATATTTCATTCATGCAATTTTTCATATAATCAATATTTAGACATCTGAGTCAGAATTACAAAGAAAATAAGTCAATAGGGATTTTTTTTTCACAGAAAAATACAGTCAACAGCATTTGTCAAGGTATTTGTTTCACTATTGTCTCTAAATAAACAGATAGATTCCTTTTATGGGGATCTGGTCACAATGTAATGAATTTCAATTATATTTTATCATAATTATTGGATTGGAAACCAGCAGAAAACTTGCCTGTAGTCAGGACTTGCTTCATCTCAATACATGTTACAATTAGCATCCACAGCCATAAGTAGTAAAGTGTCATCATTGGTCTGGGAAAGTTGTAGTGTTTAAATTATAATAAAGAGTCTCGTCCATATGTTTGGATCTGATGAGAGCATGATGATTGCTGTGATAATTGATCCTGAGAACAATAAGGTACTTATATAGCGGTTTTCACCAAATACTAATTAAGTGGCCTTGAAGACCATTAGAGTACTTTGATTTCAATAATGTTGAGCTGATTTCCATGATTTGGGAAATGTTTCACAACATTTTACCAGAATTCTGGATTCTAAGCATCCAATGGGTTTCGAGTAAACACCCTTCTGTTGTTGTCATTCTCAAGTGAGGTGTATAATGCTCAGGCACTGGCTGGAAGTCAAGGTGCCAGGAAGTCTGCTTCAACCTCTCCAAAAAACAACTCTCAGGCTGGTTGTAACTGGACTCCCGAACCTTTGTGACCTCTTTGACCGGGCCTTCCACTGTTTGCTGGAGCTGATTATTTTGTCTGCTGTTTCCTTTAGTTAGACCTTTTCAGCTCCGATTTCTCCAGCGTTAGGAATATTTAGAATGTTCACTTATGAGCCACAGGTCACTTGACCTTAGTGCATAAATAAATATGGTTCACTTATTGTTGTAATAATGTATTGAGAATGAATCTTTGCATCTTAACAAACAAAATGATTCAATATTTTTCAGCAGTTTCCGGTGAGATTGATTAGATAGTCATTAAGAGAGATCAACTGACAATTATAAGCTATTTGCGGGATTATTGAATTGAAAAAGCATACATATGTGCAGAGATTTTTTAGAAGGCATTGCTTTTTCATTCAAATATATAGGCTGTTCAAGAAGTCGATGTAGCTGTTCATTGATTCTCTTGTCCAGATGCTAATTTATAATTCATATCGCTTTTATTGTGCCCAGAATTTTGAGATTTATATCAGAGTTAAGAAGAAAACGAGGAGCAGTTAATATAAGAACTTGAGTGAATAGAAAGCACAGTAAATTTAAATTACAGAGGAAACAGTCGGTAATTGCTCCACATAAGCAGACAAATATTTTTAATGTCGAGAGTGTGATGCTCGAAAAGCACAGCAGACCAGGCAGCATCCATGGACCCAGAGATTCCCAATGAAGGCCTATGCCCGAAACGTGTTTTCACCTGCTCCTCACATGCTGCCTGACCTATTGTGCTATTCTAGCACCATACTTTTGACTCTGATCTCCAACATCTGATTTCCTCACTTTCTCCAAATATTTTTAATGGACATGAACTGAAAATGTAAAACATCTGCAGTTGAACTAAACCAACGTTTTTTGCAATATTTGGACTGAAAATCTGTTTGTGACCATGCAACACATCAGGACATATGAACATCTCTTCCGTTAGAATCCTTGGCCATTCATAATAAAGAATAACCACAGCTTTGACCAACCAGTATCGTGTGTAATTACTGAACTGAAATACCAGAGGACAACTACTGCATTTATTGGAGGGAATGATAACGGATCCTTACGGTGGCAGTGGGGATTAATCTCAGGAACAATCAGATAGTTACTCTGATTATTCCACTGAACAGTAATTAGCTGGTCACGGGGACCTTTTTGTGATCTCATGTTTAGTGTTTTGTGTGAGCAATGATTTCAAAAATATTCAGATATTTCACAAGATTTAGGAACACATTGATAATCAAGTGTGAAAGATATTAACTAAAGTCAACTTAAAAAAAATGTTAGAATTGCTGAGAGAAACGCAATTAAACTATTGTAGAATCCTTATTAGCACAGTGTGGTAACAGGCCATTTGGTTGAAAAAAATGACCCTCCAAAGAGTAACCCACCCAAACACATGTGGGATATAAATGAATTAATGTTATTTCTGCAAGTATAAATTCTGATACAGAACAGGAATGAGAAAATACATATTCAGCAAAAAGAAAGGATATATTAGCATGAGATGTGAATACAGAACAATGGTGGATATATGGGCAAACAGGAAAGCATCTGTTTCCCCCTTAGATGGGGACACAGGAACAAACCCTAATCAAAGAGGTCAAAGTGGCCTCTGGATGGAAATAGATGCTGATAGAAGAAAAGATATGCCTAATCAATAACCTACGGTAGACTGACGTCAAACACCCTTATGGGAGTCAGAGATAAGAGTTTGTCACGGACAAGACAGGATAAACAGAAGTTGTGGGATAAGTCTTAAGGAAATGAGTGACGTAAGCGAAGCAGGGAACAGACAATGGAATAAGGAAAACATATGGGAAAAAACTGTATAAATTGCAAGGGTTTTTTGGGATATAGTGTGCATTTTGTCATTACCTTACCAGGTAATTAGACAAAGCACCCATCGAAAAGTGTACAAATAAATGGCTGATCAGAAATTAGTCTCGGACTGAAATTATTAAAGTGAGTGAGCTTTTGTTTCTCACAATTGGGGGCTCGTGTCCGGGATTTTCTTCCATCACCGGGGGGAGTGGCTGGCCTTTGACACTGGGAAGATGCGTCCCGTTCCGCATTGAGGAGCGGTCTCATGTCCCGGTTTGGTCTGCTCCCTTGGGTGACTGATGTGAATCCTATAAGAGAGACATCTGAATCAGACAGTGATAGGTGCTCGATAGAAAATACGGTGATAAAAGGGGCCAGGCAACTCTGTGCACAGACCAAGGTAAGAAAATTGACTTTTAAATAATGCCTTGGTGGCCGGGATTGAGTTTTAGTAGTTAATAAGGGACTAACGAAGGAACTCAATATGGATTGCGCTGTGGGTAAGGAAAAAGCCTCCGGGGAAACAAAGTAAGGACACGGCAATGGAAATGGAGGCGGGGTCCCTCACAACATTCCTCCGGAAAGTCCTTTGGGCAGGATGTTGTGGAAATTGGCAAAATAATACTTGTACAAGGGAGAAAGATGATTAAATATTGTTGCTTTGTATGGACTAAGGACTCCATTCTTCGTCCCGCTGTCTTCTGGCCAAAGTACAGATCGGACGAAGACTGGGTTTGTGAATATCTGAATTTATATGTCAATGTGGGAGAGAGAGAGAGAGAGAGAGAGAGAGAATGTAAAGAGCTGTACAGCTGGTAGGAAGTTTAACCCTTTGTGATTTGGTTTGAGTGAACATTTGTTTGTTGGTGATTGAATGTTTGTGTTTTATTCCCTGGAGCTTGTGTTCCAGGACTGTTTTGAATCTGATTTTGTTATGGAAACTTAACATGATTTCTTTTAAGGTTAAGGATTCTATTGTGATTATGAAGAAAAAAAAAGGAATGATAACTCCTGTTCTTTTTACAGATCATGACTGCCTTACTATCAGTTTCTAACTCATCTCTTTTATCTTTACATAACAGCGATTTATGGAGGACAGTTGAAGTTTCAGTTCAACATTAGATTGTAGTAAAAGCAAAATTCTATAGTTAATATCTATGACGTTGGATTCAGCCATTGTTCATGCATTAGAAGTTTTTTTTTAAAAAAAAACTTGAGTAGACAAATTCTTTTAAGGCAAGCTCTGATTATTTTACGACTTATAGTATTGTAATTGAGCAATGATTGGCCAGGACTATTTAAGAAAACTAATTCTGGATCTAAATTAAAGGACTAAAACTGGGTAATTACAGTGAATTGCAAAATTGGGAACTGTATGCATTTTGCATTTTAACTATTAAATACTGAAGAAATGAACGTAAATATATATGAATATATTTATAAGTTAGGAACAGGCTTTGAAGGTTAGTCAAGCATGAATTGATGAATTGGTGTTTGAAGTTATGGGGAGCTAGAAATATTGCAATATTTCTTTAAAAAAAGAAAAAGGGGAAAAACGTAACGACTTATCCCCTTTGGGAGGTACCCATAGGGGACAAAGAGATTGGGTTTGTAAGTGCTCCCCTCACCAGTGGGGAAGTCAGAACATTTAAAAAGGAAATGGAGGTCCTGGTTGAGGATCCGGTGGGGTTGTCTGAACAAATTGATCAATTTTTGGGGCCCAGTCTGTATACCTGGGCTGAATTAATGACTATTTTGAATATATTATTTACTGGGGAGGAAAGGGGACTTATACGAGGAACTGCCATTAAAATATGGGACAGGGAACACCCGATTGGAGATGGGGATGCTGGACAGGGAGAGGTGAAGTTTCCCCTCAGAGACCCCCAGTGGGAAAACCAAAACCTGGAGCATAGAGAAGAAATGAGGGAATTGAAAGACCTGATTCTAAAAGGAATAAGAGAGGCAGTTCCGAAGTCACAGAATTTGATTAAAGCCTTTGAAATTAGACAGGAGAAAGATGAGACTCCCTCAGCTTTCTTGCAAAGATTAAGGGACTCAATGCGGAACTACTCTGGAATGAACCCTGAGGACCCAGTGGCACAGGGTCTTTTGAAAGTACATTTTGTGACAAGAGCATGGCCAGACATACAGAGAAAGATACAGAAGATAGAAGGATGGAGCGAAAAACCATTAGATGAATTGTTGAGAGAGGCACAGAAAGTATTTGTAAAGAGGGAGGATGAGAGACAAAAACAGAAGGTGAAAATGATGGTAGCTACGGTGGATGAGGTAATTAAGGGGAGAATGGAACCAATAGTGGGCAACCGGAGCGGCAGGAGGCAGCATGTAGGACAGAGATAAAAGGGGAGAGGGAGAGGACAAGGGGGAACATTTGATCGAGGGTTTGAGTGACAGGGACAGAGATGGAAGTCGCTGCAGGCAGGATGCTATTATTGTGGAAAGATAGGGCATTTTAAGCAGGAGTGTCCTGATCTACAAAGGGAAGAAAAGGCAATTCCGCTTATGAATTATGATGAAGAATAGGGGTGTCAGGGGTTCCTGCCCTCGGGGACCCATCAGGAACCCTTGATGAACTTGAAGGTGGGACTGTGTAGGGAAGAGGTAGTCTCCCTAGTAGATACGGGGGTAGCACGGTCATCGCTAAATTTTAAACCAAAGAAAGTAGAAATGTTAACACGGTCAATTATTGTTTCTTTGTTTCAGGGGTAAGAGGGGAAGGATTTACTGTTCCACTATTTGAACCTATGATGATAGAAGGTCCTAAAGGTAGGGTTACAGGGGAACTGCTGTATATCCCTGATATAGGAAGTAACTTACAGGGGAGAGACCTAATTATCCTTTTAGGACTGGAGATTGGAATTCAGGAAAAAGAATTAGTTGTACAACTGGCGATGTTGACAGAGGATGCAGAGAGAGATAGACCCTATTGTATGGGCTAGAGAAGGGAATCGTGGAAAACTACAGATCCCTCCCCGTACAATAAATTTAAAACGAAAAGGAGACGTTATCTGTGAACGACAATATCCTATTTCCATAGAAGGTAAACGAGGACTGCAGCCAGTAATTGAGGGACTGATTAGAGATGGTTTGTTGGAGCCACGTATGTCTCCTTATAATACCCCAATTCTACCAGTGCGGAAATCTGATGGAATCGATTGGTGCAGGATTTGAGAACATTAAATCGAATAGTACAGGTCAGGCACCCAGTGGTGCCAAACCCCTACACGTTATTAAGTAAGATCCCTCATGATCACAAATGGTTTAGTGTGATAGATTTAAAGGATGCCTTTTAGGCTTGTCCCTTGGCGGAGGAAAGATTTGGGACTATCCCCCTATGAAATTTTATTTGGATTACCTTATCTGGGAACGCAGGGAGAATTGCCAATTCCCGAAACTAAAGATTTGTTTTTAAAGAAGTATATACTGGGCTTGTCCTCCTCTTTATCTTTCCTCAGAAAACAGGGTCTATTGGCACAGACTCCGCCCCTTGAATTTGCTGTTCATCCCATCCGGCCAGGAGATTGGGTCTTAATAAAATCATGGACAGAGACTAAGCTGCAGCCGGACTGGGAAGGGTTGTACCAGGCTCTTTTGACTACCGAAACGGCAATAAGGACGGCGGAGAAAGGCTGGACTCATTATACTCGGATCAAAGGGCCAGTGGACCCTCCAGTTGAGGAAGAAGTCTGGTCAGCCGAATCAATGCAAGACCCGCTGAAACTCAGACTAAAGAGACTTTGAGTAATTGACTATACAGTGGCGACGCGAGCGCGGGATTATTTCTGTAAGATTGTATATTAAGCCTTTTTGTGTTTTAGCATAATGATCAGAATACTGGGAATGCTTAGAGTTATGATGCTAGCCCTCTTGGTATTGGGATTTTGTCACATATCATTTTCATATGTATTATTAATGGTTCCTGAGTCTGATAATCCACAAGTAATAGACACTGATATATGTAGCTTCGTAAATTGTGGGAATGTAGCTAATCAGAGACAATACCGCAACTCAGAGATACATCTTAAGTCCTATGGGGATGGCCTCGGGGAAGGTACCTGGTATAATGGTCTTGTCACAATACACCAGGCCCCCTTTCGACCAGCACCGATTGTCCCGATAAAAAGTGTAACCCCATATATTTAACAATAAGGAAAACCACATCGCACGAAGCAGTTTTGGGAGGTGGCACTTATGAGGTACAATTAAATGAAACATTTGGGATTGAAATGAAAGCAAATGGGAAGGAGTTTGTGAGCTGTTGTTTTCGAATTAGCATAGGACAGGGAAAATGGGTAGAATTACTGGGTAATGAGATACAACCTTTCACCCCTCCCGATGATCCTAAAGTAGTAAAAATTATAGAGGTAAAGGATTTGAAACAGACCATCGAGATAGAGACTGGGTACGGGGATGCAAATGCCTGGTTTGAATGGGTAAAGTATACTGTAAAGAGTCTGAACAAAAGCAATTGCTCTGCATGTGCCTCCGGTAGGCCAGTAGCCCAGGTGGTTCCCTTTCCACTCGGGTGGAAGCGAGACAGGAAGGGCATGAAATGTATGATAGCCCTGTACCAGGATGAGACTGCATGGAATGATAGGAATTGTACCTCCCTATCTCTGATGTTCCCTCCCTTGGAGGAGAAAGATGCAAAAGTTCCCCCCACATTTTCCGCCGCAGTTGGAAATCACACGTCATGTGTGCACAGGCGAGGTACGAATCGGTCGAGACATTTGGGGGAGCTGAAATTATGTACAGAGATTAAGAATGTTACCGAAGCGGAGAAGGGAGGGAACTACTCAGCATTAAAGGTTCCCCGAGCGGATCTGTGGTGGTACTGTGGAGGAAAAATATTGAGACCCACCCTACCTCTGGATTGGAAAGGGATATGCGCAATTGTACAATTGGCAATTCCATTTACCTTGACATTTGAGAAGGAAAAGATAGTAGGGAAAAAGGGAAGGGGTGAGAGATTACTGTTAGATACTTCTTTTGATGACAGGATTTATCTTGATTCGGTAGGAGTCCCTAGGGGAGTACCTGAATTCAAAGCTCGTAACCAGATTGCAGCAGGCTTTGAGTCAGCCCTCTTTTGGTGGGTAACAATTAATAAAAATGTAGATTGGATAAATTACATTTTTTTATAATCAACAGCGATTTATAAATTATACAAGAGAGGCGGTTAAAGGAATATCAGAACAGCTTGATGCGACAAGTAGGATGGCATGGGAAAGCAGAATAGCCCTTGATATGATTTTAGCAGAGAAAGGGGGTGGTGGTTTTTATCCTTACTTCCCTGATAGTAGTAGTCGGGGTATTGGTGGCCATTGGCTGTTGTATCATACCCTGTATACGAGGGCTCACCCAGAGGCTGATTGAAACAGCCTTGGTGAAACGAATGCCCCTGAGGGGAATCAGACAGAGGAACTTTATCAACTAAATAATAAGGAGATGAGTGAGACTAAGTTGGATGAAATCTCTGAAATGATGCTTGCGAATTTTGGGAACAATGTTAAAAAAAAGGAGACAAAAATGCAGAAGATAACAGATAGTAATGAAAAGAAAAAGGGGAAATTGTGGGATATAAATGAATTAATGTTATTTCTGCAAGTATAAATTCTGATACAGAACAGGAATGAGAAAATACATATTCAGCAAAAAGAAAGGATATATTAGCATGAGACGTGAATACAGAACAATGGTGGATATATGGGCAAACAGGAAAGCATCTGTTTCCCCCTTAGATGGGGACACAGGAACAAACCCTAATCAAAGAGGTCAAAGTGGCCTCTGGATGGAAATAGATGCTGATAGAAGAAAAGATATGCCTAATCAATAACCTACGGTAGACTGACGTCAAACACCCTTATGGGAGTCAGAGATAAGAGTTTGTCACGGACAAGACAGGATAAACACGAATGAAAAATAATTAGAAATTTATTTTGATCAAAGGTCATTCCAATATTTAGATGAATTGCATTTTTTAATAACAAATGTAGGTAATTAGCTGACTAATGAATAATTGGAAGTGACATATGTTTACTTTACAGATGCAGAAAGCGAATTGTTTTCTCTCCTTGTAACATGGCAGAATAACAATGCGAATGTCCGAAATGTTTGAATCAAGCTCTTTCGAACAAAAAACTGATCACTTACGATCACTTAGCCTTTTCACCTTTAAGGCCAAAACATTCTCAAATATTTTCCAGGAATTTAGAACCAGCAGAACTAGTTATTTTTTTTTCTTGGGAACCCGAAGAGAATAAACAGCAGATACAGTGAATAAGTCATTCAATGTGAACATTCAATTGAAGACAACATTCCTTCTTTTTAAAAATGTTCAACTTGCAAAAATTCAAAATTTATTGTCATTGGTGAATGAAACAATAACGATATGCTGATGCTTTTTCATTGGATTTTGTTGCATGAAAAATCCTTAAGTCTTATTGTGATTACCAGCACAAGAAGTGTTAGCATTGAAGTTAAATATATTTACATTAATACAACTATGTTTCAACAGGTAAAATAAAAATTGGTTGTTACAATGATTGAGGAGAAAGTGAGGTCTGCAGATGCTGGAGATCAGAGCTGAAAATGTGTTGCTGGAAAAGCGCAGCAGGTCAGGCAGCATCCAGGGAACAGGAGAATCGACATTTCAGGCAGAAGGGCTTATGCCCAAAACGTCGATTCTCCTGTTCCTGGATGCTGCCTGACCTGCTGCGCTTTTCCAGCAACACATTTTCAGCTCTGTTACAATGATTGAGAGATTGTACACTGCAATGCATATGAAGAATTAACATGATTCAATATTTCAAAAGCACTTTGCTGTGATGTCGATTGGATATTTATTAACATCAGTAAACTAAGGAATAAAACATAGTAGCTAGCTTTACATATTAAAGAAAAAATGAGACATTCAGTGATTATTGAACAAAATTATTTTCCGAACTCAAAAATATATGCAATATAAAACTTGCGAATTTCTTTCCACTGGATTCCTTGTAGAGATGGTACGTTGATTAATATTATTATCAAAGTGTCAGAATTAGGAAGAGAATTAATAGATCATGAAAATGAGCATGAAACTAAACAAACAATGAAGTCACTGCTGGGTGGTATATAACGCTATTGTAATAATTATGTCATTATTGTACACTGATGAATAATGTTGGAATTGAAACAACAAAAAATTCAATACTTCTTTTCTTACAATGTAATGAAAACAATAATCATTTTGCAGCACGCATGATTGGAAAAAGCAGTCTTTTAGTATGACATACAGTGAAGACTAACCTTTTTGCAAATATGTAAGAAGTTCATAAATTCAAAAAGTAGCATTTGTTGAATTGGCAACAAAAATGGTTATAATTTGAATTGTCTCTTGCACACTCACAACAGAAGAGGAGCTTAAAGATTGTTAGAATAGTTAGAAAAGTGTTTCCAGTGTTATTGTATTACAGTCAATATCCATGATAAATTAGAATTATTGTTTTAAACAACATAAATCGTCGTTAACAACTGAACTGAAATATCAGATATCAAATGCACTTACTGCATGGACTAGTAAACAAATGCTTACTGTTGTCATTAGTCTCAGGAACAATAAGATACTCAGGTTATTCCACTGAACAGTAATCAGCTGATGATGAATATCTTTGTGTCGCTTTATGTGCACTGTTTTGTGTGAACATTGACTTCAAGAAAGTTGAGATATTTACATGAATTAGGAATAGATTGATAACTGGGTGTTAAGGATCTTATTTAAGATTAGACTTTTTAAATAGTTGATAGAATTGCTGAGCAAAACACACTTCAAACATCATGCAATAAATGAGATAAGTGATTGTGAGATACGAAGTTCAGTCACTTCAAAAACTTCAGTTCGGAACAAGATTTGAACCAGTAGTATCGTTTATTACGCTATTGCAAGAGGGGTGTGATGTCCACTGTCCACACGACACACAAACACACTGAATTTAATGAGTACACAATATTTATGAAATTCGTTTCTCCTCCCTCCTCCCATTGCTCCTTCACTGTTTACAACTATTTCTAATCTCAACCTGGCTGTTTATCTCTGAACTCATCCAGCCTCGTCCATGACAAAATATTTTACTCTGCCCTCACAAGGCCGTTTGACCACCTCCCTCGGTGGTCTTATTGTTATTTATCCTTCTTCACTGTCATCTGTTTACGTGCTAACCAAAGCAATATTTCCTTTTATTCTTTATTTACACCTAGCCTGATGATCTTTTTTTTTGTTTCTGCTGAAGCGGGAAAGGAAACAGATGCTTGTAACTGTTTGTACAGGCATATCTCGCTTAACCTACACCCCCTCCCCTCACAGCATCTTATCTATTTGACTGTAACATCTACCATTATTTGCAGACACATTTCATTCTTGTATGCACATTTTAGCTAATGCAAAAGCAATTATATATTTCCTTCACATAGTTTTCATTCTTGTTAACTCAGCTCTTGGCTGAAACAATTATACACTGGTGCGAGTTCATTTACCTTGAATAAACAATTATGATTGCAGAAGTAACACTGCTTTACATATATCCCACAGTGATAAATATGCAAAGTCAATTTTCACATGAATGGACTTGGATATTTTCACAGCAGTGCGATCTGACATTGTACATAAATAGGTGAGTGGAAAACTAAAACAAATTTCACATAATTCATAAACAGATCAATAACTAAAATTGATAAATAAAAGGAATTGGCATTTGTTTATTTTACTGAACAAGAAATTTATTTTTTCTCTTCATTGTTATAGCACGGGAGCATCAAGTTCTATGTGTTGTTTGAACTCAGCTCTTCAGAACAAAAGAAAATTAATGAATATCATTACTATGTATATTTCATCTGTATGACTGTAACATTCTCAAATATTTTCCAACGAATAATGATTGAGTGGAATTAGATACATTCTGTTATTAGTGACCTGAACAAAATAAATAACAAATACTGTGATTATTGGAATGAACAACAGATGGAAGCTAATCTAATTTTGAACTGAAAGGCAATTCAATTGATTCTTAGATATTTTCTAATCAACATTCAGAGCTGCTCTGGCACAACTCTGTGCAAGATGGGAATTGAAACTGTACCTCCTGGTCTGGTAACAGAGACACTATCAGAGCTGCACAACATTCCTTCATAATGTTCCCAACCAGGCTGGGCAGGTGTATCATCACATGCTCACTGTGGTTACTCAAGTGAAAATTAATCAGATGTTTATTGTGATAATTGGATTGGAATAAAATGGATGGATCCTGTGTGTAATATACTCAAAATTAAATAGTAATTTACAATAATGATGGGAGTTAACAGATGTCTTAATTAAATATGATTTTTATGATAATTTGCAGAATGACAACTTGACAGAATTGTGTGATTACTGTAAATTGATAAACAAAAATGAATACAATCATTCTATTTGTTCATAACAGTTTCTCATTTTATGAAATGCAAAGTAAAATCTCTTGTTCTACATGTAAATTGGAACAAATGATGAATTGGTCAGTCAGTGTGACTATTCAGCTGAAGACAACTTTCATTTTTTCTGAAAATGTATGATTTCTAAGAAGCCACCATTTCCTGTGATTGTTTAATGAAACAAGAAAGATGTCAATCCCATTTTTGTGTATTTCAAAAAATTCATCGGAATTTAAATAATTTTGCACATGAAATATCTTCAACCATTGTTGTGATGTTAACATTGAAGAGAATTACACTCAAATCATTTCAAAAGTGTTTCCATGTTTAAAATGAAAAGCAATATTCACAATGATTGAGAGATTTTACATTGACATGTCCTTGTAATAGTTATTATATGGAATCATAATTCCACATTTACATCCTTTGCCAAATAGACAATGATTAGATATTAGCAACAAATTGATTTTGAAACTACTATTAATGAATTTAAGAATAATGAGGTATATCATCTTACTATTCCACTGAGTAATGTGCAGAAATGAAGAGAAATATTGCAGTGTAAAGTAACTGGTGTTCTCTGAATATCAATGCCTGAGATGACTGTGATCTTTCAAATGAGCAAAAGTCAGATATTTACAAAGGATGTCGCAAGGGCAGTTATTGGTCTTTTCTGGGTGTATTGGCCCGACCAAACAGGTTTTTATATTGTAGCATTCACAATAAGAAATATGAAAGATATTAAAAACGCATTAACTTAGACTTCGTAAAAGCACAAAGTGCTGTGCAATTATTAGAATTGTTCATTGTTTCTAGAATATTGATAGATAAATTAACTTATTATTTTGAAAGCACTTTGCTCTGACGTCGATTGCGTAATAATTAAGATTTATAAACAGAAAATTAATATATAAAAAGTGGCTTTAATAATTCTAAAAAAAACTCAGCAACAATTGACACAGTTCAACATTGGGGATGTTTGGTGAGTCATATTTATTTACTTAATTTTTATCATGATAAATGTTTAGATATCTATGTCAGATAAGGAAGATAATAATTAGACCGGGAAAGTGAGTACTATTGTGAACAAAAGGTCGAGTTAATGACATTTGGGACAGAAAATTATTTTGCTCAAAATGACTGATAATTACGTGATTATTGTTCATTGACAACTAATGCTGAAAGCAAAAGAAACAGATTCTAACATTTCCAAAGCAGATTTTTTGCTTATAATGAAATTAAAATACAAATCATTTTAGAGGTCACATGATTTGAAAAACTGTCATTTAATGTGATATTTGAGATGAAGATTTGTTCTTTTTGCCCCAGTGTAGTCTTTTCAATAATTTAAAATTTAGTGTTATTGAGCTAAAGAACAGATGGGTGTACCTACATTGTTTTCCTCGCACAAAATAAGTAAAGTCAACAACATTTTTAAGTTTCGTAGAGTTGATTAGCAAAATGCATTGAAGCTATCATGCACGAAGTGAGATAAGTCAGAGAGAGACAAATTAAATGTTCAAATGAGCACGTCGATATTTTGAAAGCATATCAATCTTATGAATTATGAATAGGTGGATGGAAAATAAAAACAAATTCCTGACAATTCATGAATGAATAGTAATAAGAAATTTAATGTTTTCAAAGCACATAACAATATTTAGATGAATTGCAATATTTAGTTACAATTGTAGATGATCAACTGACCAATGAATAATATGAAGTTGCATTTGGTTATTTTGCTGAAGAGGAATTTCGATTGTTTTTTTTTCATCTTTATAATACTGGAGAATAAGGATTTATGTGCTTGAAATGTCTGAACTAGGTTCTTTCAAACAGAAAGAAAAACAGTGAGTATCATTTCTTAGACTCTTCTGACCTTAAGATTTCAACATTCTCAACTACTTTTCCAAGGAATTTCGAACCAGCAGAATTAGATGCATCGTTTTATTAGAGACATGAAGAAATTAAGTAATAGATATGGTGGTGATTGAAATGCACAGCAGATTGAAGTATATTTCATGTTGTTTTGAAAAGCAGTTCAGTCTATGCTCAGGTATTTTCTCAGGAATATTTGGAGCCGCTCTGACACATCTCTGCTGAAGATGGGAATTTAAATCATTCCTCCTGATCTTGTCGCAGAGATACTGTCAGAGCTCCACAAGGACCCTTCATAATTTTCCCACCCCGGAAGGGTAGGACCATAGTCACATGCTTACTGTGGCAACACAAATGAAAATGAATCAGATGTTTATTGTAATAATTTGTATGGGAATTAATTACATATTTCTTGTGTGTAATGAACTGACAAAATGAATTAGTAATTTACAGTAATGATGTAACAAAGCAATAATGACTTTAATTAAATATGAATCTCATTTAGATCCATGATGGGAAAAAATGCCTAATCATTTGATCATTGTACACTGATGAACAAAGATCAATAAAATAGTTCCATATGTTCAAAGCAAGTTTTTACAGAATAAAAAGAAAATTAAAATGCTTTTGCAACATAAATGAATAGGAAAATAAATGAATTAGTCACACAATAGGACTATTCATCTGAAGACAACTTCCCTTCTTTCCAGAAATGTTCACTTCCCAAAGTTCAAAATGTATTGTGACTATTTCATGAAACAATAGAGATGTTAGTTCCGTTTGTTATACTTCAAAACGTCGCAAGAATTTTAAATGATTTTGTTCCATGAAAAATGATTAACTTGTACCACGTTTATAAATACAGTAAATGTTAACATGTAAACAAAACATAATTAAATCAATTCAACTTTTGCTAGGGTTAAAATAAAAATTGATATTTACAACACACACTGCAAATCTTTACATTATTTCATACATGAGCCATATTCCACAGATATGCCCTGAACTATATTGAACAATGATTAGATATTTTTCCAGTCACTGCCATTACATTAATTGCACAATTACTGGATTACATTTATATCAGAACTAGGAAGAAAATGAGAAGCGATTCACATGAGTATTTTCGTGAGTGAAAGTCAAAATAAATTTACAGTGCCAAGTTTCACTATTTTGTCTGAATAAGCAGATAAAGATTTTTAAAGTGCGAGCTCAAAATGTTTTCACCTACAGGTTGTACTAAGCCAAAATACATCATTTTATTTTGCGATAATTCAACTGGATTGGAAATCTATGTATGCTGATGTTAGCGTCCTCGCTCATTGTTATTGGTTTTAGCGAAATATTTCGTGTGCAATTACTGAAGTGAAATGTAAGAAATCAAGTGCATTTTTTGGATGGAACTGCTCACCAAATGTTTACTGTGATTCTTGTTCTCAGAAACAATAAGATATTTACTCAGGTTTTTCTCTTGAGCAGTAATTAGATGACCAGGAAGACATTTGTGTGGTTGTTTGTGCCGTGTTCAGTGAGCATTTCTTTTCAATCACAATTATATTATATTAATATAGGAAGGGATTAATAATCGTGTGTTAAAAATCTTAATTAAAGTCATATTTTCTTTTAAAAATTACGAGAATTCCTTTGTGCAACAATAATTTGGAGATGTCGGTGTTGGACTAGGGTGGGCAAAGTTAAAAATCACATGACACCAGGTTATAGTCCAACAGGTTTATTTGGAAGCACTAGCTTTCAAGGCTATGGCTCTGCATCTGGTTATCTGGTCTCTTAGGAGACACACTACTAGAGCCACAAGTGCCTTTCATGATCTTCCCAACAAGGAAGGGTTGGATTATTATCAATTGGGATTACTCAAATGAAAACTAACCAGTGTTCATTCCGATAATTGGGCTGGGAATTAATTAGACTGTTTCTGTATAATGGACTGAGAATGAACCAGTAATTCACAATAATAACGGTACTAAGCACATATGCTCTAACTTACATATTAATATCAGAATAATTGGAAGAAAGATAAATCGACATATCATGAGCTTGTTGTAAATTCATAAAAAATACAACTGCTGAATACGTTTAAAGCAGTTTTTCTTATAAAGAAAAAGATAATGAGAATGTTTAGCAGTCGGACGGAATTGGAAGAAAAGGTCATTCACTGTGACTATTCAGCTGCAGACATCTTCTCTTCCTTCCACAAATGTATAACTTGCAACAATTCCAAATGTATTCTGATTGATAAAGGAAAGAGCAAACATCTGTAAATTCTATTTTTTTTGTTTACAACAAATGTCACAAATTTAATTTTTTAAGCTTTAAAATATTTAAATCTTACTGTGATCAGAATTACAATAAATCTTTGTGTTGAAGAAAAATATAATCAAATCAATCAAAATTTACATCGATATTCACAATAATTGGGAGAGTGAACACTGCAATATCTTTCCATCAGTTGATGTAATGAGCCATAATTCCACTTTTCTATCCCTTACTGGATTGATCAGTGGTTAGATATTAGCAATAACTAAATTATTAGTATGCTGTCAGTGACCTGCATGTTAATAAGAAACTTCCCAATGCTGTTTGTTCGAAATAAACAGTAATTATTGGTGAAATGTCATTAGATGTCTCTTAATCGATGAGGCTGTGATTACTTTGATTTTGAAATGAGTAGTATTCCAATATTTCCAATGAGCATTGCATGGAAAATCGATGCTTTTTGGTGTAGACCTGATTTTTTTTATTGTAGTATTGGCAGTAATAATCAATGGATAATATTATGATATGCATCACACCTTACTGAATATTTTCAAGTTTTCTAACAGGTTTCTAGTCCAATCTGCAGTTTAAAAGGGGTAATTTTGGCTCAGTACATCAGTAACTGCAAATGGTTTCAACTCATCTCCAAAGTTATTAATCGTATAATTTAAAAAAAAATCAAAAAATGACCTCTGTAAATGTCATTGACTCTAACTTTAGATTATAGTCAAGTTCGTTCTCTACTTATTTTCTTTCTATTTCTGACACCAGTGGCTAAATGTTGATTAGATTAAATGTCATATGAGTGAGACATTAGTTTTCTCTCAAAGATCTGTGCAGCACAGGAATTGGTCCTTTGGCCCATAACGTTATGCTGAACATAATGCAAAAGAAACTCATCCCTTCTGCCGACCCTTGATCCATATCCATCCAAATTATCTACATGAACATTAAATAGCCTTAATGTATCTGCCTCCACCACCAACCCTTGAAGTTCATCCCAGACATCTACCACTCCCTGTGTAAAAAACAATTGCCCCTCACATGCCCCTTGAATTTTTCCCCCTAGCCTTAAATGCATGACTCATAGTTCTCATGTTTCAACTCTGGTGAGAAACTTCCTGACTGACAACTCTACCTATATATCTCATGATTGTATAGACTTCAATCATTTTTTCCCCCAGCAACCGCCACTCCACAAAAAAGCAGCCTGAGTTTTTTCTCGCCTCTCAAATCCAGGCAGCATCCTGGTAAATGCTCTCTGTACCCTCTCCAAATCCTCCATATCCTTCCTGTAATGTGGCGAACAGAAGTGAATACAATACTTCAAGTATGCCTTAACCAAAGTCTTATGATGTTGCAACATGATATCCTGACTTTTGCAACCAGTTCCATGACCAATAAAGGCAAGCATGCCATTTGCCTTCCTTACCACCCTATCTACTTGCATGGACACTTTCAGGGAGCCATGGTCTTGAATGCCAAGATCCCTTTGAACAACAAAGTTGTTCAAGGTCCAGCCATTAACTATCTACTTTTCCTTAACATTTGAGCTCCCAAAGTGAGACACCTCATACTTGTATGGATTAAGCTTTATCTTTAATTTCTCTACCCATAGCTGCAGTTTATCTTTTTCCTGCTGCATTCTTTGGCAACCTTCTACATTATTCACAACTGCACTGAACTTTGTATCATCTGCAAGCTTATTAACTCACCCAATTAGATTTTAATCCATGTCACTTCTATATATTTGTATCGTGAAAAGAAGGGTTCCAGTATAGATCCCTGTGGAAAAAAGACAGAAAATGAGGGAAATGCAGAATTCTTGAATAAATGAGTTTTTTTTCAATGACATAACAATTCTGATGAATAATCTCTGAAGTTGTGATTTTTGTTTTCACATTAACCCAATATTTTAATTCTCAGTTTACTGATCTTAATGAATATCCAGTACAAACTGCTTTGAATATATTGAATCATTTTAAGTGTTGAGTTCTAACATTATGGCACAGTGGTTAGCACTGCTGCCTCACAGCGCCATGAGACCCAGGTTCAATTCCCGCCTCAGGCAACTGACTGTGTGGAGTTTGCACATTCTCTCCATGTCTGCGTGGGTTTCCTCCAGCTGCTCTGGTTTCCTCCCACAGTCCAAAGATGTGCAGGTCAGGGGAATTGGCCATGCTAAAATTGCCCGTAGTGTTAGATAAGGGGTAGATGTAGGAGTATGGGTGGGTTGCGCTTCGGCGGGGCGGTGTGGACTTGTAGGGCCGAAGGGCCTGTTTCCACACTGTAAGTAAAGTAATCTAATCTAATTTAATTGTCCTTTCAATTCTCACGCCATCATGAGATTCTCATTTTAGTTGAATCCATTATTTTTTAATGCCAGTGTCATAATGAAATATTAATATTATTTTCAGGTCAACACACCTGCAATTAACCAACGTTTTCTCACCCAACACTCATAGTAACTATCTCATTCTCTTTCATTTGAATTCTCATATTAATGGATGGATTATTAATCAGCCTTATCAATTAAGAGATGGCTAATTATTTTTCACTTCAATATTTCAGTTTTTTCCGATTTCCTGCACAGTTACATTGCAATGAGGATTTTCTTATCAACCTTAAATTTGGTTTCAGCCATTTTAAAACTAATTATTGCTATTGTCTAACTGGTAATCATTGTTTAAATGCAATATATCCAGCTGTCGATGTGGAACAATGGCTCAAAACATCAACTGACAAACAATATTGCACTCTACAATCTCTTAATCTTAGCAAAATAATTTTCAGTGTGGAAGCCTAGTTGGATTGAATTGGCTGTGAGCAAAAATACATTCTGAGGAAGGGTCACTGGACCCAAAGTATTAACACTGAATGCTCCCCACACATGCTGCCAGACCTGCTGAGTTGGTTTCCAGCAATTACTGATTTTGTTTCTGAGTTCCAGCATCCACAGTTTTTTGCATTCTTGTACTGATTGTATTTCACTTCAATGCTAACATTTCTATAATTCTGATTATTACAAAAGAGATAACCATTTTTCACATTAAACATTATTTAAATTTCATGTGTTTCTTGTGTACACAAACCTGAATTAACAAATGTTTGATCTATTCTTTTACAATAAATCTTGAATTCTTAGAAATCACAATTTTGTGAAACTGAGGGAAGTTGCCTTTCGCTGAGTAGTCACATTGAATGACCAATGCTTTATTTCCAAATCATGTGCTTTACAAAGCAGTTTAATTTTAATTTATGTATGTGAATAACTGCTTCAAACATATTGAATTATTTGATTATCATGAAACTTATATTTATTTAAGATCATTGTCACTTCGTTCCATCATTATTAGAAATTACTAATTCTTTTTATCCATTACACACTGGAACTATCTAATACAATCCTAGTCCAATTATCACAATAAATATCTGAGCAGATTTCCCTGAGAGTAACCACAGTAAGTTTGTGATTATAGTCCTGCCCTTCCTGCATGGGAACATTATGGAGGGCTCTGGTAATGTCTGTACTAATAGACCAGAAGGGCAGGCGTTCAATTCCTATCTTAAACAGAGATGTGTCAAAGCACCTCAGAGTTGATTTGAAAATATCTAAGTGTCAATTGAATTATTTTTCAATCCAACATTTTCTCAACTTGTATCTGTTGTTCATTATAATGATCACAATATCTTGAATTTATTTGCTTCAGGTCACTGATTAAAGTATGAATGTTATTAAGGTGAGGGGGAAAGTTTTAAAAGGGATCTGAGGGGCAACTCTTTTCACAACGCGTGTTTGGCATTTTGAGATGAGCTGTGAGAGGAAAGGCAGCAGCTGGTACGATTACAACATCTAAAAGACATTTGAACAGCTACATGGATAGAAAACATCCAGAGGGATATGGGACAAACACAGGAAAATGGGACTAGTTTAGTTTCAGAAACCTGGCCGGAATGCCAAGTTGGGCTGAATGGCCTGTTTCCGTGCTGTATCAGTCTAACTTTTTACAATTCAAACTTGACTGTGCTGGGTAAAGGAAAGCAAAAACGGGTGTTAATTCTATTTTCTGTCCATGAAAAAGTGACATAAATTTTAAATAATTGTGTCACATGAAATAGTTCACTCTTATTGTGATTAGAAATACAATGAATCCGAGCATTAAAGTGAAATATAATTGAATTAATTCAACTGTGTTTCCATGATTAAAATAAAAATTGATATTCACAATGATGAAGAGTTTGTACACTGCAATATATTCACATCAGTTCACGTACTGAGCTATTATTGCACATTTATACCTCTTACTGAACTGAACAATAATTACATATTAACAATACACAGATTTTTGAAAATGTATCAGTGCACTTCAAAGAAGGAGATATTTAATGTTACTATGTGACTGTGCAATGTGTAGACATGAACAGCAATCATTGCAGTGAAAAGTAATTACAGTTCTCTGAATTTATAAGGCTGAGATTGCTGTGATTATTCAAATGAACAAAAGTCAGTTTTCAAAGCGTGTTGGATGCAAAATCATTGGTTCCACTGTGGGATAGTTGACCTGAAAACAATAGCATTGCTGCAATGGATTAAATGAAACAATGGATTAAATTAAAATATGGATCTGACTATACACGTTAGAAAGACAAACAAATTATTCTGTAATTATTATAAGGATAATGAATTCATAATAAATGTTGTAATCTGAACAAATAAGTTGACTCAATATTTTAAAAGCACTTTGCTCTGATGTTGATTAGACATCATTAAGATCGATAAACTGAAGACTAAAATATAACAGCTAGATTGATGGATTAAGGACAATAAATGAGCCATTCAGTAATTATTGAAAAGAAATGACTTTTGATCAAAATGCAAACAATACAGAAGTAATGTATTTCATTCAATTAGCTTACATGCAGAAACGTATGTTTTTAATTTATTTAATTTTATCCTGATCGATGTTCAAACATTTGTGTCTGAATTAGGAAGAAAATAAGGAGATAATGAAAGTGAATATCAGAGTGACCACAAGATACAATCCATGACATTTGATAGAAAAAGGAATTTGCATAATTTTGTAATTATTGAACGTTGATAAATAATTAACTCCTCAGGTACTGAAGCAGTCCAACCCCAAGAACTACAAAATCTGGACAATATCCAGGTTTGGGCTGACAAGGGGCAAGTAACATACATGCCACACAAATGCAGGCTGTGACCATCACGTATAAGAAATGACCTAACCACCATCACTTGACATTCAATGCTGTTACAATCACTGAACACCCACTATCAACACTATCCTGGGGATAATCATTGATCAAAAACTGAATTGGTCTCACCACATAAACACAGTGGCTACAAGAGTAATTCAACTCCTGGCTCCTGAAAGCCTGCCCAACAGCTACCAGGCACAAGTCAGGAGTGTGATGGAATACTCCCCACTTGCCTGGATGAGTGCAGCTCTAACAACACTCAAGGAACCCATGGCCGCTTCCATCTCGAAGGACAAGGGCAACAGCTATATGGAAATACAACTACCTTCAAGATCCCCTCCAAGGTACTAACCCACCCTGACTTGGGAATATATCGCCATTCCTTCACTGTCGGTGGGTGAATGTCCTGGAAATCCCCACCCCAATGGCATCGTGGGTGATCCCACAGCAGCTAGACTGCAGCGGTTCAAGAACACAGCTCACCACCAATTTCTCAAGGGTAACTAGGGATGGGCAATAAATGCTGGGCCCAGCCAGTGACAACCAAATCACATCAAATAAATATTAAAATAATGTCTCCAAGATCAAAACAGCTCCAACGCTGTCCTCGCTGCAATCTCTGCCTCTTCTTATTGACAAAGATAAAAGGTTACCCTGCCCAACTTTCTCATCAGTACAGTATTCAACCCAGCCTTCTCTTATACCAACCAGCAGCATTTCCATCACCAGCAGCAACTCCACTTAAAATATTTTGTCAGTAACTTTTCATTAACTGGTTACTTCAACTACAATGCAATCTCTACAAACAGACCAAGTACCTTTTAGGCGACAACAAATTTTCTAACAACGTTTCTTGATCTCTCTCTGCCATTCTTTTTGGTTATATGATGTAGGGAAGGATGGGATCACCACAGTGATGTAAGATATATGTAACACAGTGAGACAGGAAAGCTCGTATGGCTCACGTTTACTCTTAGACCCCACAGTGTGGAACAACGCATTCACTGCATAATAAACACAACACAACATTTCAACCCGGCGTGACAGTAATAAAATGTGGATCGGTTGGACAGGCTGGATTTGTTTCAGCTGGAGTTTGTGAGAGTGAGGGATGACATGACTGAAGAATCTAAGATCCTGAATGGTTTGGTAAGGAGGACGTGGAAAGGATGTTTCCTCTTGTGGGTCATACGTTAAAATTAGATTCACCCTTTCAGGACAGAGATGAGGAGGTTTATTTCCTCACAGAGGGCTGTGCAACTTTGGAACTCTCTGCCCCAGAAGGTGGGCTCAATGAATATTTTTTAAGACACAGGTTGATAGATTCTTGCTAAGGGACGTTGGGGGAAGATGGAACATCAATCACTAACAGATCAGGCCTGGCCTTATTGAATGATAGAGTGGACTTGAGGGGCTGAATGGTCACCTCCTGCTTCTTTCTCACATGACCCAGGACGAAGAGCTTTGTTGAAAATTTATTCACTGGATGTAGGTGCCACTGGCTATGGGCAGCATTTATTACCCAGAGGGCAGGTAAGAGTCAACCACATTGCTGTGGGTCAGGAGTCACATGGAGACTAGATCAGGTAAGGATGGCAGCTTCTTTCCCTAAAGGACGTCAGTGACCGAGATGTGTTTTTCCTGACAATCGAGAATAATTTCATCAATAGACTCATAATTCTAGATGATTATTGAATTCAAACTCCTGAAACTGACTGGCCATGTGGCTGTCAGTGAATCCAACACAAGTGAATGGAAACATTGCTCAGAGTCTGGTTCTGGAACATTCAACACAACTAGGAAATGGAAAGTGAATAATTAGCTGAAAACAAGGCCACTGCTCTGTTAGAGACAAAATCATTTAATGTTCAGTTATTGACCATTATTGACTCACAGAATATTCTAACCTGCAGAATCACAGTAAAAGGGAAAAGTAAACAACATTCTTGGCAAAGACATAATGAACCAACTGCTTGTATAAAACAGCTCTGAACAAAGGGGCTGAATCCTCCACAAACTGACAAATCAGATTTGTAGATAGAGATTGGAAATCTTTAGAAAAAAAAACCCTTCCCTGCCTATGGTGTGTGCTAGAACCCATTCTCAGAGTGATCTGCCACTTATTTCCTTTGAAGAGAATCTGTTTCCCCTCACAAAAGGAGGTGTGTTGCTCACCTCAGTTACAGACTGACTTACAGACAAAGGAAACCTGATCAGGGACTCGCAGGTTAATTAAGCTTTTAGTGACAGTCCACTGCACACATCAAGAGCTCAGACCACAACAGATTCTAGTGAAACCAACAATGCAATGAAAAAGGCGACTTGCTCTTTATAATCATGCAGCCTCTCTCAATCAAATAATCCCAGTCAACTTCTAAACATTTAAAAACTATTAATATCAATGAATATATATTTTTTTTCCATTCCTAATTTCCTCCAAAAAAATGCATCTGATTATTCTCTTCAAAATATATTTTAAATGGTGAATTCCAAATCACAATTCATTTCCAATTATTCTTAGAGCAAAACAACTTGCAAACTAAAATAGTTTTCATGTCAATAATGACACTGGAAACTTTGTTATGTAGTTTATCCGTATTTCCAAATATTGTTTTGGTTCATTATTGTAGTGAAGCTAAAATTAAAGTCTATTTATTTTCTCTGATATCCTTCCATTACTTTATTCCCTAATAACTATGCATGACGTAATGGGTGACAAGCATTAAAATAAAATCGAATTTTCAATGCAAGAACTGGTACAAATAATCACATATTATTCAGTTCATTCATTGTCGTTGATTATCAGAGTTATTTTCATTGTATGATCACGTTAAATTCACTTAAATAATCACAGTACAATTTTCACCTCTATAGATAAGTGAAGTGAATGTCAAATTATTAATATTTCAAGTCAAACCAAATTCACATTTTGTTCTGTTTTATTCAAGGAATGATGGAATATATTACATTATTATGAGAAACAGGAACAAGTGAAGGTGGTGGTTCTCAGATGTGAAGCCATAAATCCAAAGGGCCAGGTGGTAGTTACAGTGGGGGAGGTACCTTGTCTCTCTCTCTCCTCAGAAGGCAGTGAGGATGGTGACACTGGCAGGAACGGGTTAGATGACAAAGCGTCTACGTATGGATAGAGGGACGGCAATGGGTGGGATGACCCACCGCCCTGTAAGGCCCAGAAGGCCGTGTCTATAGCATCGCTGTGCATCAAAGCTCAAACTTGGACAGACAGGAGGGGTGGGGGCAACAAAGGGAACTGACAGAAACTAAACCTGAACCGTTCACCCGCTGAACGACAGATGTTGATGAATGAACACCCAGCCTGGTAGAGAAATGGCAATAATGGGCCTTATTGGGACAATATGGATGAATTAGTAGAGGTACACAGTCTCACCGAAGATGATGTATGGACCCTCCCTCGGGCCAAGATGCCCTGAAGTGTACAACAGAAACTGTCCCTGCAATGAGAGGATGGGGTACAAGCCGGTTCCTCCCAGAGTACAGCCGATCAGTGTCTCCAGGCATTAACAGATATTGCAGGGACACACAGGGGACGGGACAAGCTGAATGGGCTAAAATAACCTTGGTGACTCAGGGGCCCAAGGATAATATCGAGGATTATACAGAGAGGAAGCCTGAGGTGTAAGGACCACGGGGGTTTACCAAACTCCAACCTGTGATGATGAAATAGGTTTGATGTATTTAAAAGATGACATGGGATCCTATTTAACTGGAATTATAAACATGGGACTCCCAGTGGGAGATAATTCTAACCACACTCTGAATTGCGTCATGAGAGCTGAGGCAAACTCAGAAACACAGGGGAATAGCTGCAGTACAGGGAGGGTAATCAGACCCACAATGTTACAAGGGAAGCAGGAAAGGGCACATAGACAAGGAACGTAGGCACAGAGAGGGAGATAGGTGTTCATATTGTGTGTGGCCTGTGTTCACCTAAGTATATGCATAGCCCATGAATATTCATTGACGCGCTGTTGAAGGGCCAAAACTGCATGATGCTAACACCGGAGCATCTTTGTCAGTTACCGATAAGCATTTACCCCTCACTCCCTCAATTACTAAAATGAGAGCAGTCGGAGAGGGAACCTAGGAAGCTGGATGAAGCAAAGCTGCCCCGATATAGACTGGGAGTATGACAAAATGTATTCAGATATGGAGGTGTGAAACTCAAGAAGGGACCTTCTGGGAGTTGCTCCTATTTATGCAACTATTGACATCAACATCTGAATTTAAACATGGGGATGCTCCGGCCAGGACTCGGACAGAAAGAAAAGGAGAGGCAACCTCTCCAGAGTAGCTACATTGCAGGGAGACTGGGACAGTCAAAGAATCTGGTGGGTTATTGCTCGGACGAACTCAGCGGTGTGCGTAACTCAAACAAGAAAGTGGGTTGTTATCTATCGACCCTGTAGAGATCGAGGGCCCTCTCACTCCCCACACAAACAGGATCTCATCAAAACTGGGGATGAGGGGGCAATAATTGTGAGAGTGACAGATTGACAGAAGCTGGAAATAGTCTGGGTCCATACCTGTGGACATTGAATGGCAGATGAAAGTGGTGTTTACTGACTGAGGAGAACAGGCGACCAGGATACTATTACCTCAGGGATCCTGCAATATTCCAGTATATCCCACCGATGTGTGTTTGATGGATTTAGTCACACTGATCTTACCAACACCTCATCACCTCAAACAGTGAAGAAAGAACATATCCAGATATTATACAGAGTATTGAATCAGGTTAACCAGGCCAGGCTTAAAATTAACGCACAGCGAGTGCAACTGGGAAGGTAGGGAGAGACGTAACTAGGACATCATATTGGGGAGATCAAATCAGGAAGGGAGAGGGAACAGTCCCAGCGGGAACAAAAACTATGATTATAAAACTAATCACCCACACACCGTAAAGGGATCAGGCAAACTTTAGGATTGTTTAATTATTGTGGGAATTTTATGAGGAATTATCCAGAAACAGAGAACCATCACGAGCCCTGGCAGAAGCGCGGACATTAACCAGGGATGAGGGAGGCAAAATGCACACAGTCAGCATGCCTTTGGTATAGTTCATGACTGGGCTCGGTGAAGGTACATCACCCTGCCTGGGGGCCACATTGAGCATGAAGAACAGGTCAGAGAGTTAGTGGAAGCAGCTAACTTTCCCAGTGAAGCAGCAATAATGAAGATTAGAGCTCACAGGAAAGTAGAAACCCCACACCAACGCGGTAGTTGGTGACATGGGTGAGCATACTTACTGAAACGGTGCAGACATTTGAGGAGGATGCAGTGGCAGTAGCTACAGAAGCGAGAAAGGAAAGTTTAAAGACATTTCCAGAAACAGTCCCACAGCAGGAGAAACAGGAAGGGGAAAAGGGTGGGGCAGTAATAGGACATAGGATGATGCAGCAGAGCCACTGTATAAGACAAACATTATGAAAAACATATCATGGGCTGGCCCATATTGAGCAGGATAAAATGCAATATCGGATGATCAACTACAGGGGTGTTCTGGAACAAGAAGGTTTTGTCAAAGGGGTGTAGTCTGTACACAGCGTGAGCCAGGGAAAACAATCAGGATAAAATGGAGGAAGCCGTAGGGACCCAGGGGCCCACGGGAACAATTACAGATGGATTTTATGTACACCCCCATCCCAATCCCAGGGAAGGAAATCCTGCTGGGTCTTAATAAACAGGTTTACTCAGTGGGCGGAAGCATTCCCCTGCAGATTCTGACCAAGGGACACACGTTCCAGGAAACTAAGTTAAGCAGCTCTGTGGCCTGTTTGGTACTGAGCAGAAATCCCATCTCACATACCACCCCCAGAGCTCAGGGACAGGAGAAGGAATGAAGCAGACACTGAAAGCTAGTCTGACTAAGGCCCTGACAGAGACAGGCAGAGATGGGTTAGTGTACTCCCCACAATCCTAATGAAACTGACTTCAACCCCAGCAAAGGGAACTGAGCAATCCCCCTTTGAATTAGTGACCGGATGGACTATGCAGCTGCCAGAGGGTATGGTAATGGGAGGGCAGGAGATGTACAATGGCAAGGATAGGGTGAAACAATTTGTGAAAGAACTGACAAAGCAACTGCATGAGCTGAGAGGGGAAGTTGCAGACGGACAGAGAATCAGATACTGGGAAAGGGAGCTCATAAACATCCGAGCTGACATCCCGAACCCAGGAGATTGGGTCAGGGGGGAAATATTAGTGGAAAGTATGGAAGAAACACATCAAAATGCTGGACTTGGCTGGGGGAACCACAGAATTCCAGAGAGGGAACTCTTCCACCATGCATTAGTAAGGAGCTCTGAATAAACATTGGTCGTGCTGCTCAGCACAGAACTCAAGGCTCCTCTTTGATACTTCTCCCAGCAACAGATGTGCTGGGGTATGTTACCGGCTGGAGGTCTGTGACCAATGCCTCTGTTCTACAAGGGTCAGAGCTGGGACATCAGTTGTTTGTAATACATATAAATGATTCGCCTGAAAATGTAAACGATTTAATTAGCAAGTTTGTAGATGGCACAAAGTGAAGAAGCTGTGAATCGTGAAGAATGTTGTCAAAGGAAACATCAAGGACGAGATCAGTTGGAAGGTTATGCGGAGAAATTGCAGATAGGTTTTAATTCAGACAAGTGTGACGGCTCATTGTAAGAGGAATGTATACACTAAAAGGAAGTGCCCTGAGCAGCATTGATATACAGAGGTGCAAGTTCACAGCTCCCTGAATGTGGTGAAGGAGGTGGATGGCAGATTTGCCTTCTTCTGTCAGGGGACTGAATATAAAACTGTCATTAGGCCACCTTTGCAGTATTGTGTGCTGTTTTGAGCACCGCATTATAAGGAGGATGTGGAGGCTTTGGAGAGGGTGGAAATGGGTTTACCAGGATGTTGCCTGGATTGGGAGAAGTTGGAAAATCTTGGATTGTTGTCTTTGGAAAGTCAGTGGCTGCGGAGTGATCCGAGAGGCACAGACAAAGTGAATAATCTGAATCCTTTTCCAAGTGGAAATGACCAATTCCACAGGCCATAGATTTAAGGGGAGAGGGGGCAAGTTTAACGGAAATGAAAACTGAAAGAACAGCAGATGCTGTAAACCAGAAAGAAAAACAGAAGTTTCTGAAAAAGCTCAGCAGTTCTGGCAGCATCTGTGAAGAGAAATTAGTTAACATTTCTGAGGAAGGGGGACCGGACCTGAAACATTAACTGATTTTCCTTCACAGATGCTGCATGATCTGCTGAGCATTTTCAACAACATCTGTGCAAGTTAAAAGGGAGTTGTGTCAGACAAGTTTATTATGCAGAAGGTGGTCAGTGACTAGAATGTACTTGCCTGAGAGATGGTAAAAACAGAAACAATCACAATGTTTAAGAGGCATTTGGACAGACAGATAAGCAGGTATGGGTTGGCAGGGATATGGATCATGTACAGGCAGATGGAATCAGTTTGGAATGGCATCATGATCCACACAGACATGGTGGGCCGATTATTCAGGTGCTGTACTGTTCTGTTTTCCAGGGGGTAGAATGATAATATTTTGAGTATAATATGTCTCTTCTTTAGAACACACAGTAAGTTGATGCATTTTGAGAGAAGCAATGTAGAAAGGGGATATATATTTGAATGGCACAGACACAGGGAGCAGGACAGTAGGAATGCGGGACAATGTGTACAAATCCTTAAAGGAGAGAGAACATAAAGTGTTTTGAGTAAACGTATAGGATGCTGGGCTTCATTAATAGAGGGAATGATAACATACTCATGCAAAAGATGCTGACCGTTGACAAAGTTCTAGTTAGGTCACAGTCAATCATTGCATCCAATTGTGGTCAACTGATTCCTGGTCAGGATGAGGAAGTTAAAATACCACAGAGGGGCCTGTTCCATACTTTGCTTCTCTTTCAGGATGCATTGGTGACTCAAGGGTTAAACATTATCCTGCCAAAGGTCTTACTGCCGTATTGTAAGAGTACAAGGCCTGTACTCTTCCAATACAGACTGAACACCTCAGCAGGGGTGAGGCAGACCGTATCTTTGAAATAGAACCTCTTGGAGCCACACATGTGGATTCCACCATAACCCCAGACAGAGCAATTTACCCTTTCCAGACAAGACTGAGAGCCCTGGGCACAACCCTGTTAAACTGCCTCCTGCTCTCATTGTCTCACTTCCCCTCCATATGAGCATAGGTAAGTGAATCCCCCATTTACTGAAAGAAGAACCCTTCTGCCTTAATCTCTTCCCATCAACATATAATCATGGACAATACGATAATCAGTTTCTGTAATCCATCACACATTATCACAGGACATTGGCATTCATCAAGCTTTGTAAATTCATAATTACCAGCTTTAAACTATGTAGTAGCAATCGCCCATGTGACTGATATGTCTTTGTCTAATTGTTATTAAATATACTGTCTCTGTGGGTAAGGCAGAGGTTCGTGAAGATGAGTCTGTACAGGTAGACACTCGGCTACTTTAGAGATGCTTTGAAATTCTTGCCAGCTGTCTGATAATAAAGCTACTGCTGTTGTACAGAAAACTTGTGTCGTCTGGATTTGTGGAACAAAACAGACATTAACAAGGAAGGAGGGCTTTTGCCCGAAATGTCGATTTTGCCTGTCCTCGGATGCTGCCTGAATTGCTGTGTTCTTCCAGCACCACTGATCCAGAATCTGGTTTCCAGCATCTGCAGTCATTGTTTTTACCTCATTAACAAGGAAGGATATGAGTGATCTTCAGGGTGTGGAGTACAGACTTACTGGAGTGGTTCACTGATGAAGAAAATGCAGTCACTGGATTGATTTGAAGAGATTGCTATCTTCTTTGAAATAAACAAGTTAAATACATTTTGATAAAGCCATATAAGATTATAACAGACCTAGATATAGCAGACAAAAATATCTGTATTTGATAGGTGATGGCACAAGAATTAAGACCAGATGTAAGGTTTTGAGACAACGGAAGATGAGCAAATGTTTCTGTTGACTGTATTGGCTGGAAGTATGCAGAACATGTTGCCTATTATGGTGGTGCAAGTAGAGAATATCAATGATTGATAAAAACAATTAGATCAGTCCTGAGTGAAATAAACTTGCAGAGTTTGGGGTACATATGGGGAATGAGAATATGGGATTCTGCAACAGAGAGCCAGCTTGGATTTGATGGCCTCTTTCTGTGCTATAATGATTTTATTTGGAATTGCTTAACTTGCTCTGGTCACCGATTAAGTTGTCATTTAGGTAAATCTGCTCAGTGTTCCTACTCAGACCAACACAGGCTGTCCCTCCACAGCAGGGGATAATGTTTACTGCTTTATACTGGGTTCTTTTGGTGGGGGGGGGGGGGGGGGGGGGTGGTGGTGGTGGGGGGGGGCGAACGGTGTGTGTAACAGTCTGCTAGCATTTATCTGAAATGGCAAAACAACAGTGCAGCCAGACTAGGGATCGACTCTGGAAATGTGGGGAATGCCAGAAGGGAATTCTTTACCCATCCCACCTGGAAACTGGCCAAACCAGTCAGACTGGGGAGCTGTTCACTTGCTCTGTGTGTGTGGGGCGGGGGGGGGGGGGGAAGGGATTCACTCAGGCATCCATCCTGCTGAGACACCATTCAATTTACTGATGGCCACAGTTGAAGGATTTTTTCTCTTTTTCACGCCAAGTAATGAACAATGGTTTTGGCAGCTCACAAAATTGTGCACATAGAGATCTTAGCTTTGGAAATGTTCACAACATTGTTGAACATGCACAGGTTCACACTGGGTACAGATTTTTATTTTCCTTTATTCATTCACAGGATGAGGGTGTCACTGGCCCGGTAGCATTTACTGCCCATCCCTAATTGCCAAGGGGGCAGGTAAGAATAAACCACATTGCTGTGAGTCTGAAGTCACGATGTTGGCCAGACCAGGTAAGGATGGCAGCTTCCTACCTGAAAGGGCATTAGTGAACCAGATGGGTTTTTCTGACAATCGATTAATGGTTATCGTTAGACTCTTAAATTCACAAGTTTTTTTTTATTGAATTCAAATTCCCCCATCTGCTGCAGCAGGCTTTGAACCCAGGTCTCCAGAACACTATCTGGGGTTTTAGATTAACTGTCTCACGACAATACCACTCGGCCAATACTTCCCCACATCGCTGTCCAGCTGCACAGAGTGAACAGTGATTTTCTGGTTCATCAGAACTGGGTAATCACACATACGTTTGCTCAATGATTGCAGGAGTTGGATGTTGACGGGCTATTGACATCCATCTCCGAACCATGTATTCTGGGGTTTGTTTCTGATGATGATTGGAAGCACCGTCAGTCTTGTTATCTTTTGGGGATAAAACCAGTTTCAATTAGCTTTCTGTTAAATGCATGGCAATCAATTCTATCTCACAACTCTCAGGCAGATTAGTTTTTGTAGAAGGACTCTCCATCTCCCCAACCTCCTCCATCCTCACCTCCAACAGTACAATAATCTCATAGAGTCTCTTTATGATTATGAATGAAACAATCTGAACGGCTGCTTCTTTCCCTACTCCTATGTCAAGTTGGATCTTAAACTCCCCTTACTGCAGCTGTGATCCTGCATCATTGTACAGTGTTGCTCGTATTTCATGTTTTGGCCTATCAGTGTTCATGATACTGCATGTAGTATATGGGGCCAACAGTGTAAGAGTTTAGCTCTTTCTTTCCAACAACAGCAGTAGAATTGTACTCCAACAAAACTTATAGAATCACGGCCAAGAATATCCCCCAACTTACCTCTTACCATCAACCCAGAGTATCAATCCTCATTCAACTGAGAGAATTCAGGAGGGCATGTCAGTCACAGCAGCATGAATACCTAAAAATGAGGTGTTAACCTGATGAAGTTCCCAAAGAGGACTACTTGTGTGCCTAACAGCATAAGCAGCAAGTGATAGACAGAGTGAAGCAATCCGGGAAACAACAGAACACACCTAAGATCTGCAGTCCAACAAAATCCAGTTGTGAATGAAATCAGAGCACAGCTGGAATTCTGAGGACAGTTCTCTTCAAGATATTAACCAACAAGAATGTCAGACTGGATTAATTATCATAAAACTCAAGTCCTTTTGATATTCATATATTTACAATCAGTGTTCAATTCACCAAATGTAGCTGAAGGTAAAGATAATCTTCAAGTGATTGTAACAGTGGAGACATCTGAATACTTGATCAGCAAATTAAAGCCTGTTGTGTTTAGATAGTAATAATTTTAAAGATATTTTTTAAAAAGTAAGGTGACTTGAGTATAATGGAAGAAGTTGATTGGTGTGAAGCTGATAATGTTGTTTTAATCTGAAGTTAATTTAGGATTAGTGAACAAATAAACACATGGTAGGGAATCCCAGCCTCATGGAGTGCACATCCAGTTCCATGTGGGAAAACCAGGACATTTCTTGTGTGAGCGACAACCACAAGAACACGGAGGTGACACGGGAAATGTCAGGAACACTTGTTTGACCACAGCTAAAGTACTGCACACACTTCTGATCCCCTTATTCCAGGGTTAATGTGATCACACCAGAGAGGGTACAGAGGAGACTCATCAGAATGTTTCTACAATTGGAAAATTTCTGCTCTGAGGAAAGGTTGGAAAGGCTGGGGATGATTTCCGAGGAGGATGAGCTGAGATTTAATTGAAGTGATAAAATGCTGAGGAATCCAGATCGAGTGAATAGGAAGGAGCTATTCATTGACTGAGAGGTCAGAAACTGGAGGATTTAGATTGAAACTAATTCCCAGAAAGAAGGAGGGGAGAATTCATTTCACTCGGAGATGGTGGGGAGCAGGAACTCATTGATGGGGTGGCAGAGGCAGTAACCAGCATCACATTAGAATAAAAGGACATGGATGTAACTGAGATGCTGGAACATGCAAGGTTGTGGACTAAAGTCTTCAGAATGGGATCATTGTGATTTATTTAACATTTCCCCAGAATATTAAACTCAAGTCCAATTTGAGAATTTATGAACATCATCCGACCTGAATTCCAAATGTCAGAATAAATTTATCAGAAAGTTACAGCACAGATCGAGGCCACTTGGCCTATCCTGCATGTGTTGGCTGTAATGGAATGACCCAGGCTTTACAGCGTTCTGTACTCACCAATGAGAGCAACAATTTCAGATTGCATACTCTGCCATCTATGTTGTTATAACCTGTTTATTCAATGTATTTCTTTGACAGCTGCTCACCTTCTTTCCTGGTTTCTTTCCCAGCCCTAACTCCATTCCCCGTGGCCTTGAGGGGCTCCCATTTCTGCTGTTTAATCTCTCCTGCCTTCTCCCGTGTGACAGACTGTGTTTTTGTCCTTGTCTCACTCCCACCTTGCTCACAACTTGTTACATTTCTGATGGTTCCCACACCCCTTCACTGCGTCCCCCAGGTCAGTGGCACGAGTTTTGAATTCTCTTCCTCATGAGATAATCGGAAATCTTTCTGGCTGCAGTTTCCCCCAGATTTTATTTTGAAAAAAAAAGAGGATTTGCGTCAGAGTCAAGTACTTGTGAGCCTTCATCCACAATCCTGAGCACTTAGACATAATATGTGACCCTCCCACAGATGTGCAAGTTTGATGGATTGGCTGTGCTAACATGGCCTGGAGTGTGTAGGTTCGGCGGGTTGGGTTAGCCATGCTAAACGTGGGCTTATGGAGGTAGGGTGGGACAGCAGGTCATTGCAGACTCGATGGACCGAATAGTCTCTTTGTGCGCCTAAGAGACTCTGTAATTCTAACTACTTGTGATTGTTGTCACATTTTCCTAAGTCCAGGTTCATTCAACTCAGGTACACATGCTGCCTTTTGTGTTTCTGTGGGTGCTCACTCAATCCTTTCCTTCTGATTTACATCAGTTTCACACTGTATGTGAGGGTGGGAATGAATGTGTAAATTTAAATATTCCAACCGAAACCCCTCACAAGTCAGGAACTGTTTCTGCTACTAGCATCACTCACAACAGGAAAATAAAGGTTCAGTCACAAATCTGACAGAAACACAGTAGTTATAATCACCAGGAAAGGCTTAACAGCTTAAAACTCTTTTCTTAAGAAAAGAGGAGGCTGAGAGACAACCTGGTACAAGTAGGAAGCTTTGTGTCTGTGTTTTCAGAGGTTTGAGGTTGAAATCATTGGGTTGAAGCATGTTTCATTGCCCCAGGTCATCGAAGGTGTTATCTAAATGTGCATCTTTCTTTCTGCCTATCTGTCTGAGTCAACAATCAGATGGATAGGTCATTGTCTGAGTGTTTTCCCAAATCCCTGATTGAATCTGCCTCCCCCCACAATCTCAGGTGCCAGCTGCCTCACGTCCACCCACATGGGCATGTTGAAGAGCATGTCAGGAGAATGGATTGAAACCGAGAGTTCAATGCCAGAATGAAATAGGAAGAAGGAAATAGACGGGATTTTTGGATCCCAGGGGATACAGACTCCAGGATTAGTCCTTGTGGGCATTCCTGCAGTAACACGAGACAGAATTCCATGATGAGAGTTAAATCCGGGTGGCAGTAGAGGGAACCACTGAGCATGAGCAGGTTTAGTTCAAACACAGGAGGTTTGTTCAGTCAGTAACAGTGTGTTAGACATGGAGGTGAAGTGAGCATTGAGGGGAAATGTTACCACAAGCTGCAGATGGATAACTTTCATTGGAACAGGAGGAAGCCATTCAGCCCTTCAACTGTGCTTTACCATTCAAGAGATCATAGCTGATTTGTGGCCTAAGTTGCAATGTTCAAAACTCTCCAAACTCATCAATAAACTCTTCTGCAACAGACAAGATCAATATACAAAAACGAAACATCTGCAAATGCTGGGAAATCAGGAACAAAAACAGAAATTGCTGGAAAAGAAAAGTCAGCAGATCTGGCAGCATCTGTGGAGAGTGAACCTTTGGGTCCAGTGACGGGTCAGGTGACCACCTGCAGCTGACCATTCTGCCTTTTCTGTAACACTCTCTGGAACAGGTTCTGGTGCGAGGGGAATGACACTGTCAATAACACCTGAGAGAAACAGGAGGACGTGCTCAATCAGAATAAAACCCATTTTGGTCTTTCACTTTTAATTCAACTGTAAAAATTATTCATTATCATTTCAGAAATAAGATAATAGGCCAGAAATCAACTCTTCATGTCATTGGGTCTGAGAGACTGTGTTAATTCTGACCTGGTCCAGCCTATATGTGAATCCAGACCCTGAATAATGGGGTTGACTCTGAACGATCTCCTGGGCAGTTAGAATGGATGACAAATGCTGCCCCAGCAAGTGATGCCATGATCCCATGAACAAACAAAATAAATCCAATCGCTGTGGTTACTTGTGAACTCGCCGGTGTTATTGGAAATGGACGAATGGGAAGGTTTATGGGGTAAAGGGAGAAGAATGCATTCAGTGAGGAGATCCTTTGGAGAGCTGATAAGTCAATCAGCCTCCTTTCGTACAGTAACAATTCAGTAAATATTTCATTCTGAGCCATCTGAGGAAATATCAGAGCAGGGTTTATAAAGAGGTCAGATTGAATGAGTGTCTCGGTGAACACAAGTGAGACACAGGTACAGAGAGGTTTTGGGATGGATTAAATTATATTTTATACATTTGCATAGTCATCAACATTACAGCAGTTAAAATTGGGGGTTATTTATGCATCGAAAGGGAATGCTGGGTAAAGATACCATAGTTAGTGCTTATTTTACTCCAGGCACACCAGCCAGGGAGCACATCCTTCCTGTATCTATCCTCTCGAGCTCTTGAAGATTTTTCTTCCTTTGAAGGGTTTCATGTTTAGATACTCCAGAGAAGACAGCTTCAAGCTCCTCAATCTCTCCTGCCAGTGCAATGCTGCTGTTAGAATTCAACTCACTGGTGCATGTTACTGGCTGCTTCGTGGACTGGAACTGGCAATTGAGACTGAAAGGTTACTGTATAAAATATCTTCAATGGTATTGCCAGACGAGAGTGGTTTTAGGGAAATGACCTTGACTTACGGGCATTGAGTGTCAGAGCACTTCCTGTTGTGGGGCATCCTGGTTAGATTCAATCTATTGCTAACTATTAGAACTGACTTGCACTGGCTCCGTCAAAGTGGTCAGAGCATTATGGCTGTCATCGAAGCTGGTAACAAACTTCCCATGGGTTAAAAATCGTAAATGATAGAGTATATACGAGGTCTGATGGCACTGCTGGAGTATTGATGTTGTTGTTAATCACATTAACTGGGCTGGAGTTGACTGAATTTATATTGTCTCTTTCTGAATCTCAGGATGTCTCTCTGGGCAGTATGTCTCCACAAACAGCAATGCGACAATGAGAAGGGATCATCTGTTTTGATTTAAATTGTGACTGTAGCACTGCTGCTTCACAGGACCAGGTACAAGGTTGGAGTCCAGCCTTGGTCAACGGCCTGTGTGGAGTTTGCACATTCCCCTATGATTGTGTGGGCCCCCTCCAGGTGCTCTGGTTTCCTCCCACAGTTCAAAGATTTGTGGGTTAGGTGGATCAGTTGTGCGAAATTGTCCACAGTGTCCAGGTATGTGCAGACTCGGTGGATCAGCCATGGGAAATGCAGTGTTACAGGGGTGGAGTGCTCCAGGTGGGATGCTCTTTGGATGGTTGGTGAGGTTTGATGGGCCAATGCTCTCCTGCCACACTGTTGGGATTCTATTCTATGATTGAGGATAAAGCAGGGTGTCCTTAGAGAAGGAGCATGTGGTATGTTTCAATGCTCTCGATGCCTTTAGATAGAGGTTGGCATCGCAGGGGATACCGTGCTTTATCTCCACTGCTGCCCCCTCACCCCTAACTCTACTTTGATTTAGTCCCTTCCCATTCTGTCATTTGAAATGGTTTGCTTTGCCCGTAATGGGCTTTGTTTGTAAATATTCAATTGGTTACACGGGTGGTTTACTGCAGGTGATTACATATTAACAAAACCCAAAATGGCGTAATGATGAACGTCGGAAGGTTGCTCAGCTGTGTATGATAACACTTCTGGGTAGGAGAAATGGGGGGGAAAAGTACACTTCACAGCTCACAGAAGGAGAACTGAAAAGCAGTGAAATCAAACCAAAGGTTCAGACAGGGAGGGAATATTTCCCTGGAGTTTGAGTAACTGGAAAGAGATGGTGTCCGGGAATAGACAGGATTTTGTTTTTACAAGGCATTTGAAATTTTTAAAAACTGTTATATTCAGATAGTTTCATTTCTTTTCTTTTAGTTTTATTTATTGTGGAATAAATAGCTACAATATTTTAAAACCAACTTCACAAATGTTAAATAAAATCCATCAAACCATCCCTCACTGAAAACTGATGTGGAGGTGCAATCTCCTGGAGAATCCCTGCCCACTTCTTCCTACCCGGGCTCCAAGGCTATATACATACCTGGGAGATAGCAGCAGGAGGCCATTCGGCCTTTCAATCCTGCTCCACCATTCAAGGGAAAACAGCTAACCATGCAGCTCAATCTCCTGTTCCTGCAGTGTTCCAATCCCCTTTCATGACTTTACCTTGAAAAACTATATCTAAGTCCTCCTTTGGCTTCACCAGCTTTTGTTTCAGTGGCGTTGAGGTGTTACTGCGTGGGTATAGGCAGGGGTATTGTGATGGTGCTGCCTTCTGGAGGATGCACTCAGCGTCCCTCATCATCCTGCAGTAACATCAACTGGGTTTTAGCAACTAGAGATAGAAACCGTTTCCAGGATATGGGCATGACTTGCTCAGCCAGCATTTATTCCCCTAATCTAGTTACCCTTCAGAAGATGGTAGTGAGCTGCTGTCTCGTACCATTCACAGTCCATTTGGCGCAGATAGACCGACAATGCTGGGAGGGAGAGTGTTGCAGGATTTTGGCCGAGTGATTCTCTATCTTTGGTTCTTCAAATGTTGTTTAACTTAATCACAATCTGCACATGATTTTGAGATTTCAGTCTGCAAATCTTCACCATCTCGCACCCTGTATAAAGGTATATGTACAGATTAGAAATTCAGAGCAGACAATTCTAGTTTCTCTGGAATATCTTTTTCCCCCTTTCTTCCCTCAAAGCTGTTACCCTCCAGCCCATTTACTCTCTCCCACCATTCTGACTCTACTACCGTCTAAGGTACACCCTCCCCATTCTCATGGAGTTGTTGATAAACAGATCCATGCCACCCCTTCCAGCCCCTGGTTAGACGCTGCACCCTTTCTGGGTTCACTTGCTTTCCCTTCAGTTGCTGCAAGTCAATAATGTAACAGCAGAATGAAACGAAAGGAAACAGACAGGGAGGTGGCAGATCCTGGATAGTAGAGGAACCTTCAGTCTGGGAGAATGGGTCAGATCCTTCTCTGTTTCTCATTGGTAGATTCCAGTGTTATGACAAGTTGGGGATGGAACTTGGTCCCATGTGGGTGTGCTGACACGTTGACCCTCCAACAGATCAATACTACAAGCAAATACGTTCCTCCTCCAGCCAATCACAGTGTGAAATCCTTTCCACTAGTTACCCCAAAGCACATGCTCCAAAACTTATCCACATTCTGTACTTGTGCACTGCCAGGTTTCCCCACAGATGTGTGGTCCCTGCCTCGGAATTTGGGAGTTGCAGTCCTCATGCAGCCACTGGATCCCTGTCTCTGGAACGTGAATGAAAAGTGTGGGGTGGAAGATGTTGTGTATTGGATCCCCATTCAGACACACGGGACCTGTGGGCTGTCACTGGGATTTACTGAGACATCCGCTTAGACAACCTGATTTCTGATGTAAGGAACATAGATTCAGCCAATTGGGGGTTAGCGAGGTTAATAAGGGGCAGCAGGTTTTAAGCAGAGGTGGTTCAGTGGCTAGCACTGATGTCTCACAGCATCAGAGACCTTCGGCGACTGTGGGGAGCTTACACATTCTCCCCATGTTTGCATGGTTTTGTGCAGTTCTCCAGTTTCCTCACACAGTCCAAAGATGTGCAGGTTAGGTGGATTGCCCATGCTAAATTGCTGACAGTGTCCATGCATATGCCGGTCAGACAATTAGCCATGGGAAATGCAATGTTACAGGGAATGAGTGGGTCTGAACGGGATGCACATCATAGGGTTGGTGTGGACTCGATGGATGAATACCCTGTTTCTGCACTATAGGGACTCTATTCTATTCTCATGGGGAGGAATGTACTTATCTCGATGTGTTGTGAATCTGTGGAATTCCCTACTCAAAATGCGGTGGATGCCAGGACAATGAGCCAATGTAATGAAGAGATACAGATGTTGAATTTGCAATGGGTTGAAGGGTGAGAAAGAGCTGGCAGGAAAATCCAGCTGAGACCGATGTGAGCTCAATCATCACCGTATTAAATGGTGGGGCTGGTTCTCCTGTGCCCAGTGCGTCTCTTCTTACGGTAATAACTGGAAAGCTGAATCCAAAACTCACCACCTTCACCAAAGGAGATTTTTGGAAAATGACATAGTCAGGTGGATTAGCATTCCAAGCTGAGATAGTGAGGAAATGTGTAGGAGATAATGATTTTGCAATTTTAAACTGAGGGGAGACAGTGATTTATGGTTTTAGATTGTGTCGTACCTTCGCAGCGTCCAGTGTACGCTGTTGTGAATATCTATCCTGTACTTTATTACAAAGCCAAGGTCACTGACAATGAAAACCAAAACACCCAGGTAACATCGTCTCACCTCGTAATCTGATAAAAGACTTGTGATAAGTCTGGTTGAACTTAGAACACAGATGGAAAACTGGAAGATTAGATCCACTCCAAGATCCAGTGCTTTTTAAACAAAAGGAGACTACAATAGGATGAGGCAGAAGTTGGCTAATGTAGACTGGAAACAAAGACTTTACGGTGGGAAAGTTGACAGACTGCGGGAATATCAAAGCAATTTTTTGATGTGCTCAGCAAAAGTATATATCAGTGAAAAGGAAGGACTTTAGGAAAAGGAATAATCTGCCATGGATGGCTCAGGAAATAAGAGAGTCTATCAAACTGAAATAGAATGCATACAAATTGCCAAAGACCAAGGAGATTAAAAAAACTTTAAAGATCATCAGAAAGCGAGATGGGATTGGGGGAGAAAAGTGGTGAGTAGCTATCCCCAGGGCCAGAATAGCAGTTTACACTGCTAGAGGGGAACCTATTGTGTGGGGAACATATGGCGTCTAATTGTTGAAGCACTGAACTGTTACCATAGAGATAATCCTGATCAAGTTAAAAATCACAGCACACTCCAAAAGCTTGTACTTCCAAATAAACCTGTTGCACTATAACCTGGTGATGTGTGGTTTTTAAACTTTGTCCACCCCACCACCGTCTCCTCCACATCAGAATCGTGATAGAAAGCCCCACTGAAACTGAAGTGCCTGTCAGATACTTGAGGGAGCCACAGGGGCGTGGGGGAGGGGTGTGTGGTTTAACCACAAAGTGCTGAACTGAACTAGACTTTCTAACTGACCGTTGCCATGGAGATAATACTGAGAGACAGTCTCTATTCAAAGTCCCAAACCACAAAGGTATAAGAATGGGAGCGGCACATCGGACAGGCGGGGAGTTACCTGATGCTGCCTGGAGGTGTTTTGCATGTACACTATCCAGGGAACTGCCATGTCTCATCAATAAAGACTCAAAGAAGACCTCTCAGAGTTCTGTGCCTAGTTATACCTATCCAGCAGGGTTCAGGAATATGAGGACACAGCAGTCAGTCTTCACAGTGGAGGATACGAAGACCATGCCAGTAATTGATAAGGAGACTGAGGAAGGTGAGGACCTAGATAACCATTATCATGAAAGAGTTAGAGCTGGGCAAGGTATTGGAGCTAAAGGTAGACAAGTCTCATTGCCCTGTTGGAATACATCCCAGGATACCAACAGAGTTAGTGGGAGAAATAGCAAATGCACTTAGAGTTATAGAATCCGACAGCAGAGACAGGACCTTTGGCCCAAACAGGCCCACACTGACCAGAATGTCCATCCATGATAACCCCATTTCCCTGCACTTGGCCCATCTGCTTCTGACCCTTTCCTATCCATGTATTTGTCCAAATGTCTTTTACCTGTTGGGAGTGTTCCTGCCTGAATCACTTCCACTGGCAGCTAATTTCATATACATACCACCCTCTGTGTAAAACAGTTGCCCCCCCCAGCTTCCCTTTTATTCTTTCTCCTCTCACCTGAAACTGATCCAATCAAGCCGTCCAATCCTTGAGTTCCTGGGAAAAAAGACTGAGTGCATTCACCTTATCCAGGCCTCTCATGGTGTTATACACTTCGAGAAAAGAACCCCCTCTGTTTCCTCTGCTCTAAACATAAAATCCTCACTTGTCCAACTCTCCCTATAACTCAGATCCCTGAGCCCTGGCAACATCCTTGTAAATTGTTCTGCACTTTTTACAGTTTAATAACTGAAACCTACATTACATTCATCATATTTCCAGTATTTGCCCACAGCGCTGGAACCGACGTGACAAGTCAATGGATTAGAATCCATGATCGAGAATGAACTCCTTTACAATAATCCGGTTTTCATAGTGTTTCCCATGGTGCAGGTATCCTTGTGTCTTTCTGGTTGCATTATTAATTAAAGACTTGTCCTTCTACAAAGCAAAGTTGTGACTTAATTGTTCCTGGGAAATGTGCCATGATTTTCCAGACTTTCAAAAGCAAATGGAATCTCTCTCCCCAGTCACCGTGCTGACATGGACTTGGCTGTGTCTCAGTACTTTTGCAGTCACACTGAGATTTGGAATATTCGCCCATGGACAGAATGCACACCTTTCCTTCCAGATGAAAAGGCCAATGATATTCAGATCGGCACGGATCAAGTAACTATCACATCTGAACATGAAGTTCAATTTGAATTTCTCATCCGCAAATCCACCCTTTCAATACCTTACAACAGAGCACACAAGTTACCACTGTTAATACAGGATGGAAATTCATAAGACAATTGTAGTATTAAACTGTAGCTTCCTTGTTCCTCCAAAGCTTTAAGCCTCAGTCTCACAATTTCTCTCTTCTGTGAACTGAAATCCAAACCCACCTCCACACCCAGTTCTCTCACACATTCTCTTCGAATTCAGTTTCCGAGCTCCTGATGAGAACTATCCTGCATACACTGCTTCCTGCAACTCTGGCCAAGACCCATCTTCCTAAAATGAGCCAAATTAGAATTCTAATTGCAGGCCCATCCTTGTCCCTTTCCATAACAACTCTGAATCTTCACAAAAGAGTTCTGATCATTTTCTGCAAAACGCTGCACCACTGATAGTCTGATCACATGTCAGGGTAGTAAGAAAGGTGCCATTTTCCTGGGTCCTGCTCCCAGAGGGATGAAGCTGCTAATGATAGATTAATTCCTCACACCCACAGCCTCCTTCCCAGACACTGACCTAGGCTGCACATACTCCCAACGGTTGCCAGCACTGCGACCGTGCACTGGTCTCCCTCCTACAGCACGTGCTCCCGATCATACAGGAGTCCGGGTGATTGACAGCAGCTGCTGCCCAATATATCAGAATCCCTACAGTATGGAAACAGGCCCTTCGGCCAGACAAGTCCATACTGACCCTGCAAACAGTAACTTGCACAGACCCATGCCCACTAACTAATGTAACTAATACTATGGGCAATTTAGAATGGCCAATTCACCTGCCCTGCACATCTTTGGATTGTGGGAGGAAACCCGCTCAGACACGGGGAGCACACGCAAACTCGACACAGACAGTCGCTCGTGGACGGAATCTAACCCGGGTACATGATGCTGTGAGGCAGCAGTGCTAACCACTGAGCCGTCTCTATCGAGTGGAGGGGGCGTGGCTGGAGGACTGGGTCAATGGGATTGTAAACAGTGAATGAATGTGGAGGACACTGGGGGATGGACAGGTCAGTGAGCGACAGGATCAGTGCAGCAGCAAGAGGGGATCCGAGACAAACTGAGCAATGGGAAAGTCTGACAGGAGAGAAACTACAGGAAGGTTCTGTTTAGAGGCTCAGGCAGGGACAGCTGGGAGACAGCATGGCCTGGTGGCTTGGGCAGGTTTACTAATCAGCCTCTTCAAAGATGCTTTTACACAACTCTGAGCCTGATCCTCCTCGTCCAGAGGTAAGGACACTTACACTATTTCCTGGTGGGCAAGGGATACAGGAACTGCCTTTCAAAAGGAACTCACCTGTGTTGGTGACATTAACAGGACTCAATACAGACTCACTGACAAAATGCTGGTGTACTTGAACTTCATCCAGAATATTAACACCTATAACTGGGCAACGCAGACCCCAATGTACAGAGTTAAATCCTGGATACTAATAACAGCTTTGTGCATGGGAAATCATATCTCATGAATTTGACTCAGTTTTTTTGAAGAAGTAACAAAGAGGATTGCTGAGGTCAGAGCATGGACATGATCTACATGGTCTTCAGTAACGTGTTTGACAAGGTTCCTCATGGGAGACTGGTCAGCAAGGTTAGATCGCATGGAGTACAGAACTGGCCCGAAAGTAAAAGGCAGAGGGTGCTTTTCAGGCTGAAGGCCTGTGACCAGTGGAGTGTCACAAGGATCGGTGCTGGATCCACTACTTTTCGCCATTTATATCCATGATTTGGATGTGAACATAAGAGGTATTGTTAGTAAGTTTGCAGATGACACCAAAATGGGAGGTGTAGCAGACAGTGAAAAAGATTACCTCAGAGTACAAGGGGATCTGGATCAGAAGGGTGAATGGGCTGAGGAGTTCAGTTCAGAAAAATGCAAGCTGCTGCATTTTGGAAAAGCAAACTTTAGCAGGACTTATACAGTTTATAGTAAGTTCCAGGGGAGTGCTGCTTAACAAAGAGTCCTTGGAGTGCAGGTTCATAGTTCCTTGACAGTAGAGTAGCAAGTAGATAGGATAGTGAAGGCGGCAGTTGGTCTGCTTGCCTTTATTGGTCAGAGAATTGAGTGTAGCGGTTGGACGGTCATATTGTGGCTGTACAGGACATTGATTCGGCAACTTTTGTAATATTCCATGCAATTCTGGTCTCCTTCCTATCAGATGGATGTTCTCAAACTTGAAAGGGGTCAGAAAAGAATTACAAGGATGTTGCCAGGGTTGGATAGGCTGTTTTCGCTGGAGCGTCAGAGGCTGAACGGTGACCTGAAAGAGATTTTTAAAATCAGGCCGGGCATGGATAGGGTAAATAGACAAGATATTTTCCCTGCAGAGGGGGGAGTGCAGAACTAGGGGGCTGAGAGGGGAGGGTAGGCAGAGAGGGGGTGGGCGGAGGGTAGGAGAGGGTGGATGGATCGAGAGGGTTGGGACAGAAATGGGCGGGGACAGAAAGCGGGATTAGAGAGGAGGGGAACAGACAGGGGGATCAGAGGGGGCGACCGACCGACGGTTGGGGGGGCGACCGACAAAGAGGGGGAACAGACTGAGGGGGGGCAACCGATGGAGCGGGGAAAGAGACGGGTGTGCGACCGACAGGGGGGCAACTGACAGAGGGGGGACAGACCAAGGGGGCAAAAGATGGGGGGACAGACCGACAGGGGAGGGACGACCGACGAGGTGGGGGAGCCGACAAAGGACTAACCGACAGAGGGGGGGAACCAGACAGAGTGGGGGGAGACGGGGGGGGGGGGGACAGAGAGGGGGAAGATGGAGAGTTATTTTATAGATCTACAACTCAACCCTGTTCGTGTTTTCTCCTCCTCACCTTAATTTCCTCTGAAGGGCTCTGAACAACTGCATAGTTCCTGGAAAGTGGAGTTTCAGGGAGATCAGGTGCTGAATGTGGCATTTGGGACACTGATCTTTAATGGAATGTGCTGGTCAATAAACGGACTCTGGTTTGATTCCACTGTCTGTGTGGTATTTGCACATTCTCCCCGTGTGTCTGCGTGGGCTTCCTCTGGGTGCTCTTAATTTCCTCCCACAATTCCAAAGTCATGCAGTTTAGATGGATTAGCTTTGGGTAATGGTAGGTTACAGAGTTAGGGTGGAATACTGTTCCGATGGTTGGTATGGTCTCATGGGCCGAAAGGCCTGCTTCCACACTGTGGGGATTCTGTCACTGAGATAGGGGTTAGGAGGTCACGTTGTGGCTGATTAGGGCATTGGTGAGGCCAGTTTTAAAATACTGCATTCAATTGTGGTCTCCATGATTTCAGAAAGATGTTATCAGAATAGGACTCAACCTCTTAATGGCAAGATCTTGGGAAGTGTTGACAAACAAACAGACCATGCAGTGTAGGTTGATAGTTCCTTGAAAGTGTGGTTGAAGGTAGACAGTTCGGTGAAGGTGGTGTGCTGTATACTAGCTGTTATTGGGCAGTGCATTGAGTAGAGAAGTTGGGAGATCATGTTTCGGTTGTACAGTTTATTGGCTCGGCCACTTTTGGAATCCCCAGACTGCTTTCAATTCCAGTCTCCCTGTTACAGGAAAGATGTTGGGAAACTTGCAAGAGTTCAGAAAAGCTTTACCTTGTGGTGCCAGTATTGGAACATTTGAACCATAGGAAGAGGCTGAATAGGCTGAGGCTATTTCCCTGCAGCACTGGACATTTTAAGTGGCTTTATTGAACTTTATAAAATTATGAGGAGCAATGATAGGGTGACCAGTCATGGTTTCTTTTTTCCCAGGGTAGGGGAGACCAAACAAATGCTCCTATTAACAAGCAACAATTTAAAATTCTCACCCTTGATGTAATTCCTGGCTGTGAACATCCCTGTCTCCCTGCACCACACAACCTGTGAGACCCCGACAACTCATTTTCTTTCAGACTCCCAACGATGTGTTTATTGATTGCTTCAACTGTCTGGCTGGTTCTACTGTTGCCAAGGCAACACGGTCTGGAATTCCCACCCTAACCCCCTCAGACCTGCTTTCTTCCTTTAAGGTATTCCTGAAAACCTGCTTATTTGGCAACTCTTTTGATCACCTGACCTAATATCCCCATCTGTGGCCTTATGTCAGAAGTTCTCAATAGTATTTCTGTGGATTTATAAACATGATAAAAAAAAAACAAACTGTTGTTGATTTGCACATACATTGTCAACTCTTCACTGTCGCTGAGTGAATAATCTATAACAGCTCTTACCCAACCACATTGTGGGAGCACCTTCACCACACGAATTGCAGCTGTACAACGAAGTCAAACATCACCTTCTCCACAGGCAATGGGGCTTTGGCACTGATCAATGGTATCTGTGGAGGGAGAAACACACAGTTGATATTTCAGGGAGTGCAAAATGCATTATAGGGAGGGAAAATGGTGCAGAATTTGGATTTTGAAATTTGTGTTTTACAATGTGCACTAAGTTCTATAAAACCTCTCATCCCATACCATGAAAATTTCCTCCTCTTCCTGGTCAATATGTCTTTCCTTTCCCCTACCCTTCACCTTCACACATTTCCAATGCCTTGGTCACAACAACACTGTGCTGTCAGTGAAGTTTATCATGTGGTTGAGTATTGTCCCGCCCCTCATTCACTCCGATTGGTTGAAGGACCAACTAGCACCTCTAGCCCCCGTTCCCCCACTCTTATTGGTCCTGCGCTGACATCAATAATCCGAGGCCCATTGTGTGCTGGAGCATGCTCAGTGCTTCCTGCTTTTGCTGCTATTCATTCGGTATGAGAGAGAGGGCTCATCCCTGTTTCTCCTGATGTCAGACAATAACAACAACTACCTGCATTGTATGGAGCCTTTCACATTGACAAATCTCCTAAAATGCTTCACGAATGATAAAAACGTTGATTAAAGAGAACGATTTTTAGATACATCTTTAAGGCAGACAGACAGGGTTCGGGAGGATATTCCAAAGGTTTGTGTCCTCGGCAGCTCCAATCGTGGAGTGATATAGGTGGGCAACAGCTTACAATGAAGACAGTTAGTGGCTAACCATAGGTTAACAACCTCATGTCGTAGCCCCCTACCCCACACACCAGTACTTGTTCTCACAGCCTGCCATTACACACTACCTATGGTTAGCCATTAACAGTCTCCATTAACAGCTAGTCAACCTCCCCCGGCCAGATCGTTATCCTTTATCCAACTGTTCTTCTCACTCTATCCCTATCTATCCTTTACTCCTTTTATCCTCCCCTCACACTATCTTCTGCACATAAACTGACTTTTTTTTCCTCAGTAACATCTGTTCTGTGGAAGGGACACCGGATCTTAAACTTTAACTCTGATTTCTCTTCACAGATGCTGCCAGACCTGCTGAGCTTTTCCAGAACCTCCTGGTTGTTGTTTCTGATTTACAACATCCGCAGTTCTTTTGGCTTTAATTTACTGGGAGTTTGTAATTCAGGTCCAACAGCCTCTGTCCCAGTCTCTGCTGTCTCTCCCAACCCCAAACAGTGACACTGCACCTGCACAGCTCATGGACATGTGTTGTCTTGCTGGCCACACCCCTCATTCAATCTCATTGGCTGCAGGACCACACAGACTCTCCTCCCATTGGTCTAGAGCTGCCATCAATCAGCTGGGCCCCATTGTGATGAGAGTGGAGGGCTAATCGCTCTCTCTGCCCTGGGATGAGCTTCATAATTCACAGTGAATGGGGCAGTATCACAGAGCACAGGGGCTGGGGGCTATTCAGCCCATTGGGGCTGCACTCTCTCCCTCTGGAGATGCTGCAAGTCTGTCCAAAGTCCCCTCCCATGTGCCCATAGCCCCCCAAATCTTTCCTTAAAAAGTAAATTCCAAGTCTGCTTCAGAATACCTGCTGAATCTGTGTCGTTCAGACTATTCCAGGTGCTCAGAACTTACTGAGTAAAATAGTGTTCACATTTTCACCTTGTATTATTTGCCAATTACTTGAAAGTAGTTACTAAAAATTGTGACAGTGTTAACAATTCCTCTCTCTCTCTGCAAATTCAAGACCTTGGAACCAAATCTGCACCAGATCGAAATCACTGCTTCACCTTCTCAGCTCCAAGGATAATTATCTGTGCTTCAGCTAGCTCTCCACAAAATAGAGGAATGCATCTTAATTTATTAAGATCAAAGAAACAGACCTTCGGTCCAATTCGTCCGTGCCAACAAGGAATCCTAAACTAATGGATTCCCATTTACCATCTATTGGCCTGTATCAATCAAAACCCTTCCTATTCATGTACCCAATTGGAAGCCTTTTAAATGTTGTGATTTTATCAGCCTCCACTACTTCATATGGTAGCTCCTCCCATACACACACCACACTCAGCTTGAAAACATTGCCACTTAGATCCCTTTTAAATCTTTGCCCTCTCAACTTAAACCCATGTGCTCTAGTTTTGGACCCACCTAACCTGAGGAAAAAGGACGCCAGCTGCTCACCTTATCAACGCCCATCGTGATTTTATAAATCTCCATGAAGTCACCTCTCAGTCTTTGATTCTCTAGAGAAAATAGCCCCAGCCTATTCAGCCTCTCCCTGTAGCCCAAATCCTCCAATCCTGGCAATGTTTTTGTCCAAACTTTTTCAAGTTTCACAACATCCTTCCCAGAACAGGGAAATTCAAACTGAAAACAGAATTCCAGAAGTGGCTTAATCAACGTCCTGTCCAGCCACAATATGACGTCCCAGCTTCTGTATTCAATGCATTGACCAATAACGGAGAGCGCTAGTGGAGTCCCATTTGCCATCGGTTCACCCGTTTCCCTCTAAAACCTTCCTCTTCATGTACCCAATCAAATGCCTTTTAAATGCTGCAATTGTACTAGCGTCCACCACTTCCTCTGGCAGTTCATTCCATACTTGCAATGCCCTCAACATGAATAAGATGCCCCTTAGATCCCTTTTAAAACTTTTCCCTCTCAACTTAAGCCTGTACCCTCTAGTTCTGGACCCACCGAACTTGGGAAAAAGTCCCTGACTGCTCACCTTATCCATGCCCTTCATGATTTTATAAGATCACCTCTCAGCCTCCATCTCTCCAGGGAAAATAGTCCCAGCCTATTCAGCCTTTCCCACGAGCTCAAACCGTCCAACCCTGGCAAAATCCTTGCAAATGTTTTCTGAACCCTTTCAAGTTTCTCAACATTATTCCAAGAACAGGGAGATTGGAACTGAAAACAGGATTCCAGAAGGACCTTAATCAGTGCCTGTCTAGCCACAATATAACGTCACAACAATTGCATTCAATGCATTGAGCAATAACGGGGAGCGTACCAAATGCTGCATTCACTCCCCCGCCTACCTGTGACTCTACTTTCAAGGAACTATGAACCTGCACTCCAAGGTCTCTTTGTTCAGCAATGTTCCCCAGGACTTTACCATTAAGTGTATAAGTCCTGCCCTGATTTGCCTTTCCAAAATACAACAGCTCACATTTATCTGCCATTCCTTGCTCCAATGTCCTATCTGATCAAGATCCTGTTGTATTCTGAACTAATCTTCTTCACTGTCCACTACTCCTCCAATTTTGGTGTCTTCTGTAAACCTACTGACCATACCTCATATATTCACATCCAAGTCATTTATTTAAGGGCCCAACATCCATCCTTGCAGCACATTGCTGCTCACAGACCTCCAGTCCGCAAAGCAACCCTCCATCATCCTCTGCCTCCTACCTTCAAGGTAGTTTTGTAATGGCTTGCTCTCCCTGCATTCCATGTTATCTAACCCTGCTAACCAGTCTGCTTTGTGGAACCTTGTTGAATGTCCATATAAACAACATTCACCGCCTGGCTTCATCAATTTTATTTGTCACTTCAAACACTCACTCAAGTTAGTGAAACACAATTATGCATGTACAAAGCCACAGTGACTCTCCCTGATCATTCCTTACCTTTCCAAATAGATGGATATCCTGTCCCTCAGAATCCCTTCCAACAACTTGCCTGCCACTGACTTCAGGCTCACTGTTCTCTTGTTCCATGGCCTCTCCTTACCACCTTTTAAAAATAATGGCACCTCACCTGTCGCTATCAACGATACAAATACCTCAGGAGAGGCCCAACAATCACTTCCCTAGATTTCCAGAAAGTTTCAGGATACACCTGATCAGGTTCCAGGGCTTTATCCACCTTGATGCGATTTAAGACATCTAGTACCACCTCCTCTGTAACAAGGACACTTTTCAAGTTATCACTGTTTATTTCTCCAAACTCTCAAGCTTCCCTATACTTCTCCAGTAAAAATGACGTGAAATATTTGCAGATCATTCGCACCCCCTGTGGTTCCATAGACAGCATTGTTGACCTTTAAGGGGTCCTATTCTCTGGTCCAGTTAATCTTTTGTCTGTGATATATTTGTTTAAACTCTTTGGATTCGACTCCAGGACATCCCAGAAAGGCCTACTTCACGGACCGTAATTTTCCTCTGACTTGATCAACAATGCCCTCCAACACATACCCTCCACTTCCCGCACCTCCGCCTTTACCCACAATAATGAATATAACCCTGCGGTCTTCACCTTCCACCCCATTAATCTCCAGATACAGCACATTAACCTCTGCTATTTCTGCTACCTAAAGTCAGACCCCACCACCAGAGACATATTTCCCTCCCCACCTCTATCTGCATTCCGCAGAGACCATTCCCACTGTGCCTTCCTTATTCGGTCCACACCCTCCCACCAACCCACGCTCCACACCCTTGACCCTACCTTGCCGCCATGGGAAATGTAAAACGTGCAGCCACACCTCCCTCTGTCCAAGACCCCAAAAGGATCTTTTCACATCAGGCAAAGATTTGCCTGCACATCCCAAAACCTCATCTAGACACTATGGGAAATTTAACATGGTTCATCCAACTAATCTACACATCTTTGGACTGTGGGAACAAACTGGAACACCCGAAAGAAACCCTCACAGATACTGGAGAGAATGTGCCAACTTGAACACAGGTAGTCGCCCGAGGCTGGAATCAAACCCAGGTCCCTGGAGCTGAGGAAGCAGCCCTAACCACTGAGCCACAATACTTTGGGATCTTTGTTGCTGATGTCCCGCCCCACTGATACCTCGGTCATTCACCCTGCTTCATTTCCTAAGAGGCAGCGATGATGGAGTGAAATTATCGCTAGACAGATAATCCAGAGACACAGAAAACGTTCTGGGGACCCGGGTTTGAATCCCATCACGGTAGATTTTGGATCGTGAATTCAATAAATATCTGGAAAAAATAATCTAGTGACGACAAGGAATCCATTGTTAATTGTTGAAAAAACCAATGTGGTTCACTCACGACCTTTAGGGAAGGAAAATGCCATCCTTACCTGGTCTGGTCTGTATGGGACTCCAGACCTATAGCAACTTGGTTGACTCTTAACTGCCCTCTGGGTAAACGCTGCAATAAATGCTGGCCGAGCCAGTGACAGCCTCATCCTATGAATGAATAAAGAAAACAGGAAGGTTTTGTTCCTTCTCTAGTAGGTACATCCTACCAAATGAATCTGAAATGTTCTCGTACACACTGAACAAATAACTTTCCATCCAAGCCCTTATCACTACATCACTCCGAGGCCATGTTGGTAAAGTTAAAACCACTTATCATTGCATCCATATTATTCTTACATATAACTGAGGTCTCCTTGTAAAATTGTGTCTCAATTCCCCGCTGACTATTGGGACAGAGGCTATAATACAATCCCAATAAGATGGTCATCCCTTTCTTATTTCTCAGTACCAACCAAATAACTTGCCTGGATGTACTCCCAGGAATGTTCTCCCGAAGCCCAGCCATAATGTTATCCCGAATCAAAAACACCTCTCTCCCTGCTCTGTTGTCCCCTTTCTATCCTTGCTATAGCATCTATACCCTGGAACATTAAGCTGTTAGTCCTATCCATCCCTGAGTGATGCCTCTGTAATTGCTATGGGAACCTAGACTGTAGCTTCAGGGTGCAGGACCTGGAGTGTAGGGAGGTTAGGAACATGGCATCAATCTCAAAGGAGGGTGCCTGTAAACAGGAAAGTGGCTTGAAGTGTGTATACTTCAATGCAAGAAGTATACGAAATAAGGTAGGTGAACTTGCAGCGTGGGTTGGTACCTGGGATTTCGATGTTGTGGCTATTATGGAGACATGGGTAGAACAGGGACAGGATTGGCTGTTACAGGTTCCAGGGTTTAAATGTTTTAGTAGGGTCAGAGGTGGGGGTAAAAGAAGGGGAGGTGTGGCATTGCTTGTCAAAGATAGCATTACAGCGGTGGAAAGGACGATGAATGAAGACTCGCCATCTGAGATAGTTTGGACTGAGGTGAGGAATAGGAAGGTGAGCTCACCCTGTTAGGAATTTTCTACAGGCCTCCTAATAGTCCTAGAGATGTAGAAGAAAGGATTGCGAGGATGATTCAGGAGAAGAGTGAAAGTAATAGGGTGGTTGTGTGGGGAACTTTAATTTTCCAGATATTGACTGTGAAAGCTATAGCTCGAGTTCGTTAGATGGGTCGGTGTTTGTTCAATGTGTGCAGGAGGGTTTCCTGACACAATATGTAGACAGGCTAACAAGAGGTGAGGCCATACTGGATTTGGTTCTGGGTAACGAACCAGGCCAGGTGTTAGAATGGGAGGTAGGTGGGACAGTGACCACAATTCAGTGACTTTTACTCTAGTGATGGAGAGGGATAAGTGTGCACTGCAGGGCAAGAGGGCAGGGAAATTATGATGCGGTGAGGCACGACTTAGGATGCGTGGCTTGGAAAAGTAGGCTTCAAGGCAAGGGTGTAATTGATATGTGGAGCTTGTTCAAAGAGCAACTATTGAGTGTCCTTGATAAGTATGTACCTGTCAGGCAGGGAGGAAAGGGTCGTGTGAGGGAGCTGTGGTTTAATAAGGAATTGGAATCCCTTGTTAAAGGGAAGACGGCGGCCTTTGAAAAGATGAGGCGTGAAGGTTCAATTGGGGCGATTGAGAGTTATAAGGTAGCCAGGAAGGATCTGAAGAGAGAGCTAAGAGCAGCAAGGAGGGGACATGAAAAGTCCTTAGTTGGTCGGATTAGGGAAAACCCTAAGGCTTTCTCTAGGTATGTCAGGAATAAAAGAATAAAAGGAATAGGTCCAGTCAAGGATAGTAGTGGGAAGTTGCGTGTGGAGGCTGAAGAGATTGAGGTGTTGGAAATTCTGGAAAGGGCGAAAATAGATAAGTCCCCTGGGCCTGATGGCATTTATCCTAGGATTCTCTGGGAAGCAAGGGAGGAGTTTGCAGAGCCTTTGGCCTTGATTTTTAAGTTCTCGTTGTCTACAGAAATAGTGCCAGAAGACTGGAAAATAGCAAATGTGGTTCCCTTGTTCAAGAAGGGGAGTAGGGATAACCCTAGTAACTATAGGCCGGTGAGTCTCACTTCTGTTGTGGGCAAAGTCTTAGAGAGAATTGTAAGGGATAGCATTTATGAACATCTGGATAGGAATAACGTGATCAAGGATAGTCAGCATGGTTTTGTGAAGGGCAGGTCGTGCCTCACAAACCTTATTGTTTTCTTTGAGAAGGTGACTAAGGAGGTGGACGAGGATAAAGCGGTAGATGTGGTGTATATGGGTTTAAGTGAGGCGTTTGATAAGGTTCCCCATGATAGGCTACTGCACAAAATACAGAGGTATGGCATTGAGGGTGAGTCGGAGGTTTGGATTAGGAATTGGCTGGCTGGAAGAAGACAGAGGGTAGTAGTAGATGGTAAAGGTTCATCTTGGAATGCCGTCACTAGCGGTGTTCCGCAAGGATCTGTTTTGGGACCATTGGTGTTTGTCATTTTTTATAAATGACCTGGAGGAAGGGCCAGAAGGTTGGATGAGTATGTTTGCGGATGATACAAAAGTCGGTGGAGTTGTTGACAGTGAGGAAGGATGTGGCAGGTTACAGCGGGATATAGATAAGCTGCAGAACTGGGCAGAAAGGTGGCAAATGGAGTTCAATGTAGGTCAGTGTGAAGTGATTGACTTTGGTAAGAGTAACAAGAAGATGGGGTACTGGGCTAATGGTAGGATACTTGGTAGTGTGGATGAGCAGAGGGATCTTGGTGTCCATGTAAACAGATCTCTGAAAGTTGCCACCCAGGTAAATAGTGCGGTGAAGAAGGCATATGGCGTCCTGGCTTTTATTGGTAGAGTAATTGAGTTCCGGAGTCCTGAGGTCATGTTGCAGTTGTATGGGACTTTGGTGTGGCCGCATCTGGAGTATTGTGTGCAGTTTTGGTCACCATACTATAGGAAGGATGTGGAGGCACTAGAACGGGTGCAGAGGAGCTTTACCAGGATGTTGCCTGGTATGGTAGGAAGATTGTATGAGGAAAGGCTGAGGCACTTGGGGCTGTTTTCATTGGAGAAAAGAAGGTTTAGGGGTGACTTGTTAGAGGTGTATAAGATGATTAGGGGTTTAGATAGGGTTGACCATGAGAACCTGTTTCCACGTATGGAGTCAGCTATTATGAGGGGGCATAGCTTTAAATTAAGGGGTGGTAGGTATAGAACAGATGTTAGGAGTAGTTTCTTATAGGACAGATGTTAAGAGTAGATTCCATGAGTCGTGAGTTCATGGAATGCCCTGCCACTAGCAGTGGTGCATTCTCCCTCTTTATGGGCAGTTAAACGGGCATTGGATAGGCATATGGAGGATAGTGGGCTAGTGTAGGTTAGGTGGGCTTGGATCGGCGCAACATCGAGGGCCAAAGGGGCTGGCTGCGGCTGTATTTTTCTATGTTCTGTTTTTTTCTATCCCAGTCACATTTTCAAAACCATACCCAGAGCCCACCTGCCTGACCTGTAAGGCCTCTTGCACAGAAATAAATGCAGTGCAACTGGTCCGTCGCACCTCATTCTGTGACTTGCTCTTGACTACCTTGACAGTCTGACTGGTGAACAGTACCAGCCTCAGACTCACCTCTTTTCTCAGTATCTCTTTAGGATTACCCTGACTCCCTCACAGGTTTAATGCCTCCCGAGTGGCACTAGCAAATCTCCCTGCTCGTCAGGACCCCATGCCTTCCCCTTCCTATGCCATTGGTACCAATGTACAATGTCCTCCCACTGGTTATTTTCCCTTTTGAGAATCTTCTGCTCCCTCAGAGACATCCTTGACACTGGCACCAGGGCGGCACCACCCCATTCTGATCCCTCATTGTCAGCTGCACAAACAGCAGATTGTGCTCCTGACTAGAGAGTCCCCTATCACCATCGATTGTGTGGAACTGGATATACCTCACATTATGTTAGAAGCCAGTCTCAGTACCAGTAACTTGACTGTCAGTTACATCCCCCTGAAAGTCTAATACCACCTACATTTTCCAAAACAGTATACTTGTCTGAGATGGGGATAGCCACAGGAGACTCCTGCAGTACCTGCCTACCCCTCCTAGCTTTCCTGGCAGTAACCCATCTACCTGACTGTATCTGCAGTATCCTGCATTCCTGACACTGCCACCTATCACACCCCCCAGCTCCTGTCAATTCCTCACTGCCTTTAATCACTCCTCCACTAATCCATGCGATCCAACAGGATTTGCAATCACACTTCCTGCAGACAACCATCAGGATCATTGAAACTCTCCCTAATCTCCCACATCCGACAGGAACAGCATGCCCCTCTACAACAGGCCATCTCTCCGCCTTAACAATCTACAGACCAAGACAAAGGCACAGTCTTACTGCTCGAAAAATACTGCCAGAGAATAACTTAATGCTTAAGTTTTATATTTTAAACATTTAATCAGGAGACTGTAAGACATTAAAAAGAAACCCTCACCTTACTCACGATTGTACATTTAATAAAATAAAACCGACTAAGATTGATATTTGAAGAGACTGAAACTCACTAAGCTGATCCCCGGCTCGGAGTATTTCCAAGGGTGAAGTCTCTCTGAGGGCAGCTGTGAAATGTCACTGTTTCTCTTCTCTGCCCACTCCATTTCCAGAGAGGTTTTTAACTTCACATCAAGTCAGCTCAGAGAGGTCACTGCTTGGTTTTATTCACTGGGGGTTGCCTTTGCTGCCCAGACCAGTATTTTTTGGCCACCTTTACTTGTCTTGGAGAAAGTGGTGGTTAATCGCCTCCCTGAAATGCTGCAGTCCATGTACACCACAGTGATGTTTGGACAACAATCCCCCTCTGGCCCCACAACCCTCCCTGTCTCTGTAATCCCCCTCCGGCTTCAGAAATTACATGTCCATGGCATAAGATTTTTATTTAGATTCATTTTTGTTTAATAAACTGGCCCAAAAAAGTGAAATAGTTCACCCCCAAACAAATTTCTGTTGATTGAAATTTTGGAGAGGCTGACACATTGACGTTGCAGTATTTTATCTCAAATTGTACACCTAGAATGATGGAACTTTCTTTTAAATGTTGCTAAAAAGGGAGGCAATGGCTTAATGGTATTCCTGCCAGATGAGTGATATGTACAGTGTTCCGAGGATTAGGGTTAGAATCCCAACATGGCTGATGGTGGCATCGGAATTCAATACAATCTAGAATGAAAAGGCGAATGATGACCATGAAACTATTGTCGATTGTTAGAAAACCAATTTGGTTCACTAATGTCCTGGAGGGAAGGAAACTGTCATCCTCACCTGGTCTGGCCTACATGCGACTACAGGCCCACAGCAATGTGGTTAACTCTCAACTGCCCTCAGGAAAAGTACTTTAAAAACTGTTAACAAATACTCCACAGGTATCACTTAAAAACTGGTTGTTCCCATTGGGACTGTGAATTTCTGAACGGCCAGAACTAAAACGGAGTTTCATCTTCAACTTCTCCCTGTCTCTCCTCACTCTGTTCACACCCAAGTCCAAAACACTCTCATTGAGCCAAGCAGCCCTCACAGTGCAGCCCTGTCATTTTCCTTGTCTGCTCACACCTACACTGCCCTCAGCCTCCTGTACTGTTCCAATGCATCTCAATGGGAGCTCAGGGACAGCACCTCATCTTTCAATTCAGCCCTTTGTAACCCTAGAGTCAATATGGACCTCAGCATGGACCTCTGAATGAACAGACAGTTGTCAGAAGCTGGAACATTCCACCTGAAAAGGTACTGGAATTTGAGTCCAAAAGGATTTTTAATGGGAAGTTTGCAGGTAATTGAAAATATGAAGTTTACATGTTAGCATCATGAAGTGGGTGGTTGGGTCTAAATCTGAGAGTTCTCACAAAGAGACAAGGTGCAATCTGGATAAATCCCTCTCAGGCCAATCCCTCTCAGGCCAATATCTCCTTCCTCTCCTGCAGGGCCCAGAACAGAGCACACACCCAAAGGGTGACCCAACCATAAATTTGTACATCTTTCTGCTTAACAAAAATATTGGAGATATTTTCCCACAAACAGATCAGACAAACCTTTCTCCTTCCACAGTTAAATGCCAATGATATTCAGATCCGGATGAATCCATTTTCTGTAAAAACTTGCTTTTGAGATCCCAGCCTCAATTATTCTGATTTAATATCCTATGAAATGAATTCACAAAACAAAACTCACAGTCAGTGCTAGAAGAATATAAAGACATACTTTTCTCTTGTTATGTGCTTGATGTGTAAATGCCTCTCTTCAAATCGCACCCCCCTGTCCTAGGAAAGGGACATGTACATGCGCCTCACCTGTACCTTGCCCACAATAAAGATGGTGGCCATATCACCGCCTGAGGGCCGCAGCCATTTTCCCATCTGCTGCAAACGCGGGACTAAGAGATTCTAATTCAGACTTACGAACCGCACAGAGTGTAATTAAAACTTCCCAGTGTAAAGTGACTCATTATCTCCCTGTCTCTGAGGCCACTCTCCCCTTCCCTGTTTGTGTCTCCCACATTCACCAACGCCCGAGTCACGTGGCACTGCATCGGCTGAGTTATTGGTGACGTGTCATCCCACTGGCCACGCCCCTCATTCACTCCCATTGTTTGGATGACCAGCTGGTTACACTTCGTCCACCAGTCCCACCACCTTTTCCTATTGGTCCGAAGCTTCCACCAATCAGCTGGACCGCATTGTGAGGTCAGTGGTGGGATCCTCCCCCTGTCTGAATCACACCCAGAAGGTGTCAATCAGGAACAACAGCAGAAGGTGCAGGAAAAGCTCAGCAGGTCTGGCAGCATCTGGGAACAGAAATCTGTCCAGTGGCCCTTCCTCAGAACCGATGGGAGCTGGGAAAATTAGAATCCTGACAGTTTGGAAATAGGCCACTCGGCCCAAAAAGTCCACAGCATCCCTCCAAAGGGTATCCCACCCAGACCCATTCCCCTACCCTATTACTATATATTTCTCCTGACTAATGCCCCTAACCTACACATCCCTGAGCACTATGGGAAATTTAGCTTGGCTAATTCAACTAACCTGCAGATCTTTGTACTGCAGGAGATAGGGGTTAAAGAGTAAATAATAGGGAGGGACAGAATCCAAAGAGAGACCGGACCATTTGGAAAGACAAAGGAGTGGATTACGTTCTGGCTGGGAGGGTGCATAGATGTTAATGGTGGGGACAGGAACCTGTGTCTGGCAGCATCTCAGTGGAGGTGGCCGAAATGACAACTGATGATCTACATTCTGCTGCAAAAACAGACCCCGAGCTTCCGGCTGCCTGCCACTTTAAACACACGAGCCTGTTCCCTGGCCAACATCTCTATCTCATGCTTACTGCTGTGTCCCAGTGAAGCCAGAACATACCAAATGGCCCCGTATTTCGAGGAATGCAATTTCCCCTCCCATGTGGTCAATACCATCCAATGTGTCTCCTCCACTTCCTGCACCTCTGCCTTTGAAACCCACACCTCCAACTGCAACAAGGATAGAACCCCCACGTACCCCCACCAAGTCCTTACCTTCCACCCTGATACAACACATCATTCTCTGCTATTTCCACCACCAACAATCAGACCGCACCACCAGATTAAGGGGTTTGACAGAATAAATACTGATGTGTCTGAGGGTAAATACTGAGAGGGGAGTCTGAAACCAGATTCTGAGCCAGTCACAGAATCAAAGGTTCTGCTTTGGGTTCGTCAAGTTTAAGGCAACACAGACACGGACAAGGGGTTTCAGTCGCAATGGAGCTGGGGTGAGGAGGAGATAAGCAACGGTTTAGAGATTGGAATTCCTGATGTTTGGGATTGTGTAGATGTCTAATCAGAAGGTCAGCTTCACGTCAGTTATAACAGCAGTATTGTGAAGAGTCTAGTTCTGCTGCATAGTTCCCAGTGAGAGGGAGAGGCTCAGCAGTTAGGGAAAGGAATTTGTAAGCCAACGGGTTTAACCATTACAATGTTTTATTGGAGGGAACTGCACCTAATCGAGTAGTGGGAGCGTGGTAAGCAGTTTGATAACTGAGTAACAGTGGAGTAATGGAGAGGGATGATGGGGAGGGAGAGCTGGGCATCGTCAGTGGACATGTCAAACCCAACATGGTACTTTTGCACAATGTCACCTCCTGGCAGTATGTAGGTGAGATACAGGAGGGGCCAAGGATAGATCCACGGGGGACACCAAATGCAAGGAATTCAGAAAGGAAAGGGAGAGTGGAGATGTAGCAGCATTTTCCAACAACCGTGAGGTCAAATGTCAGTTTTTCACAGAATGGGAGAGAAGGACATAACCAGAAAAGACAGAACAAGGAACAATGTCAGTGAATCGGTGAGGGGGACTGATGACGAGGAGGAGAAAAGAGAGTTGGAAAGTCAATGGTTTAGTGAGATTAGTGTAAAGGGTCAAGATGAGCTCTGATAAGGCTTGACATGAGATGAGATTGGAGATAGATGTAGGTTTGGACAAAAACCAGGAACACCACATGAAGCAGTTTGACTCAGTGGGCTAGTGGGAGGGAGGGAAGCAGCAGATCGGATTCTCTGTCTTAGTGACAGAGAAACTCCATGTGCTCCAAACTCTTGTTGTTGGAGAGAAGGATAGAGGAGACAGGAGGATGGACAGTGCTTACAAAGAAACAAAACCTGGGTAAGTGATATATAAAGTGAGTGAACAAACCTAATGTATATAAATTTTATCCAAAATATTAAAACAAATGACTGAAGTCCTGGTTCGAATCCCATCTTGGCAGATGGTGGAATCGGAATTCAAGAAAAAAATAACTGGAATTAGAAATCTCCTGATCTCCATGGAATAATTGTCAATGGCGAAAAAAGTCCTGCCAACCTGACAGTGACCCAGCCAGCTACTCACTGTATTAATCACTGCAAAGTCTCAACACAGGAATGAAACTGGATGGACCACTCGGCATCTAAGAAGGCTCCATTTAATACAACCACAGAATCAGCCCTCTCGATGGTGCAATGTCTTTCAGACTAACATCTGGATTTTGGTACCAAAATGTGAAGAGCTGTCTCACAGACCAATCAAGGAACAGCCTGACATAGTCACTCATGAAATCAACCCTTACAGACAATGACCAGACACCACCATCACCATCCCAAGATAATGAAATTGTGGTGATGGAAAAGCGCAACAGGTCAGGCAGCATCCGAGGAGAAGGAGAATCGATGTTTCGAGCCTAAGCCCTTCATCAGCCTGACCTGCTGTGCTTTTCCAGCACCAGACTCTTGACTCTGATCTCCAGCATCTGCAGTCTTCACTTGCTCCTGAAATCTCTGGATATGTCCTGCCCCACAGGCCAGGCAGAGGTCGTGGCACAGACAGGGAGGATTTGCCCTGGGAGTACTCAACATTCACTCCGGACACCAGGAAGTCTCACGGCTCCTGCTAATTACCACATCCCCTCCTCCCTTGGCTGATGGATCAGTTCTCCTTCGTGTTGAACAACATTTGAAGGAAGCACTGAGGCAATAAAATGGTGTCAAACGTACTCTGGGTACAGGATTTCAATGTTCACAATCGAAACTAACTCTGCAACATAATTACTGACTGAGCTGGCCAGGTCCTGAAGGACATAGCTGCTCAACTGAGTCTGCAGCGGGTGGTGAGGGAACCAACAAGAGGGAAAAACATACTTGATCTCATTGTTATGAATTGACCAGCTGCAGATACATCTGGCCATGACAGTATCAGTACGAGCGACCATCACACATTTCCTTTGGAGACAAAGTCTTGCCTTAAAGTTGAGAAAAACCTCCATTGTGTTGAGTGACACTATCACCGTTCTAAATGGGACAGACTTCGAAGAGATGTAGGGTCTCAAACTGGGTATCTATGAGGCACTGTGGGACATCAACAGCAGCAGAACTGTACTCCAGCACAATCTGTAATCTCATGGGTTTGTAAATCCTGCTCTCAACGATCACAATGGACAGGAAAGGAGGGCATGCCAAGAGCAGCACCAGGCAGACCTAAAAATGAAGTGCCAACCTGGTGAAGCTATCAAACAGAACTACCTGCATCAAACAGCATCAGCAGCAATCTGCAGCCAGAAGTGCAAAGTGGGATGATCCATCTCAGCCTTCTCCAGTGGTTTCTAACATCACAGATGTGAGTTTTAAGCCAGTTCGGTTGAGTTTGAATAACATCAAGAAATGGTTAAGTAGTGCAAAGGCTACGGGCCCTGCCAACATTCTGGCAATAATACAGATGGCTTGTGCTCCAGAACTTGCCACCCACCAAGTCACGTACCACTCCAGCACTGGCATCTACCGACAATGTAGAACATTGCCCAGGGATGTTCAACACAAAAACACAGGGCAATCCAACCCAGGCAATTTCTCTCTATCAGTCCACACTCGATCAGCAGTAAAGTGATGGAAAGTGTCATCAACAGGGCTACCAAGCAGCAGCTGCTCCGCAACAGCCAGCTGAGCGACACTCATTTTAGGCTCCACCATGGCAACTCGGGTCCCGATTGTGTTACCGTCCTGATTCACAACCTGACAACCAGCTGAATCCCAGAGGTGAGGTGAGTCTGACGGCTGAGTCCCACTCCAAGACCACAAATTCTAGCTGATTCCACCCTTGTCTCAGCTCATACACTTTCATCTATCTTGTGTTATCTCCAGACTTCAATATCCAAACATACTCCTGGCCAGCTTCCCACATTCAACCTCCCTGTAATCTAAAGAAAAACTAAATCTCTGCTGCCCAAGTACTCCCTCGTACCAAAACTTGTTGATCCATCAAAAGGCTCCTATTCATAATCAACAACATAGAGCCACAGAGATGGACAGCATGGAAACAGACCCTTCAATCCAACCCATCCATTCCGACTAGATTGAGTTGGGATATCTGGTCTCACCTGCCAGCATCCAGCCGACATTCTTCAATTTAAAACTCTCACCCTTGATTTAATTCCTGATTGTGATCATCCCGAGCTCGCTGCATCTCACACCCTTTGAGACCTCAACAACCCATTCTGTTCGAGACTCCCAATGATCTGTTAGTGACTCCCAATGATCTGTTAATTCATTACTTCACCGGTGTGGCTGCTTTTACAGTTGCCAAAGCAGCAAGGTTTGAAATTCGCAGCTAAAACCTCTCAGGTCTGCTTTCCTCCTTTAAGACATTCCTCAAAACCTGCTTTTTGGCAATGCTTTTGGTCACCTGACCTAATATCTCCATCTCTGGCCTTATGTTTAAAATTCTCAATAATATTTTTTGTGCAATTATAAGCATGATAATAAAAATACAAACTGTTGTTGATTTGGACATTATCTTCAGATCTTTATTGTTACTGAATGAATACTCTGTAATGTCTCTTACCCAACCACACTGTGGGAGCACCTTCACCACACAAACTGCAGCTGTACAAGAAAGTCAAACATCACCCTGTCCCCAGGCAACAGGGTTTTGGCATTAATCACTGGTATCTGTGGAAGGAGAAACACAGTTGATGTTTCAAGGAGTGCAAAATGGATTACAGGGAATGAAAATGGTGCAGAATGAGATAGTCAGAAATGGAAGGAAGATACACTTGCTTATTGGAAAAAGAAATTCTTGACTGTTAAAGATTTTCCAGAAAATATTGATAAGCAGCAGGTGGTCAGGGGCTGGGCGGCAGTGAAAAATTAACTTCCAAAAATGTCTGTAAAAATAATAGTAAAATACCAAACAGACCAGAAATACACCCATTGTTCGATACTGACGAAGCTAGATATTGACAAAGTGGTCGCATGAGGGAGCCCAGAGATGAAGCAGAGCTGTATAAGCTGTTATGATCCCACAGTCATAGAGATGTATAGCACCGACACAGACCGTTCGGTCTAACTCATCCTTGCCAAACAGATATCGAACCGAGTCTAGTCCCATTTGCCAGCACTTGGCCCATTGTAAACGCTTCCTAATCATATCATGTGTCTCTTTAGATGCCTTTAACATGTTTTAATTGTACTAGCCTCCACCACTTCCTCTGGCAGCTCATTCCACCCACTCCATGAAAGAGTTGTCCTTTAGGTCCCTTTGAAATTTTATCCGTTCACCCTAAATGCCCTCTACTTCTAGACACTCCTACTCCAGGGAAAACACCTTGTTCATTTACTCTATTCATGCCCCTCATGATTGTATAAACCTCCATAACACCACCACTCAGCCTATGGCACTCCAGGGAAAACAGTCCCAGCCTTTTATGCCTCACCCTACAGCTCAAATCCTCCAACCCGAACAACATCCTTGTAATTCTTTTTTGAAACCTTTCAAGTTTCACAGAACCCTTCTGATAGGAGACAGGCCAGAACTGCACACAATATTCCAAAAGTGGCCTAACAAATGTCCTGTACAGAAACATGACCTCCCACATCCTATACTCAATGCTCGAACCAATAAAGGAAAATATACTGAACACCTTCTTCATCATCTGCAAATGACTTGCAAGGACTATGAACCTGCAGTCAAGGTCTCTTTGTTCTGCAAACATCTCCAGGGCCTTGCCATTCAGTGTATAAGTCCTGCCCTGATTTGCTTTTCCAAACTGCAGCACCTAACATTTATCTAAATTAACCCCCATCTGATCAATATCTTATTGTAATCTGAGGTAACCTTCTTCATTATCCACAATACCTCAAATTTTGTATGACCTGCAAACTCACTTACAATACCAAATCATTTAAATGAATGACGAAACAAATCCAGAAATAAACATCCATTTCTCTGAGTTTGAATGTGCTCTGTGTAGATCCTGCCCAATGACTCTGTACCAGAGAAAGGCTGCACCTGCGCCTGGCTGCACCTTGCCCCCTACAAAGCTGGCGGCTCCGCACGGGTCCAGTGAATTCTTGCCCCGAATAAAGATCGTGGCGGTCACTCCTGCCTGTAGCCACACTGAGGCAATTCCCCGTTTACTGAAAACGCGAGACTGGGACGTTCAACTTTGTGTTTTCCGACGTGCACATTTTGTTTGTAAAACCTCTCCACTCATACAGAATCTCTCTCACCTCCTGCGGTTCCACAGACAGCCTTGATGATTTTTGCGGGTACCTATTCTCTGCCTGGTTACTCGTTTGTCCTTAGTGTATTTGTACAATCACTTTGGATTCTCCTTAAACCTATTTCCTAAAGCTATCTCATGTCCCCTTTTTGCCCTCCTGGTTTACCTCGAGTACACTCCTACTGTCCCTTTACTCCTCTAGGGATTCACACAAAACAGCTCTCTGTACCTGCCATATCCCTCCTTCATTTTCTCGACCAGGCCCTCAATTTCTTTCGTCAGGCAGCACTCTTTACACCTACCAGCCTTGGCCTTAACAGGAACATACTGTCTATATACTCTCATTGTCGCAGGTCTATGGAAGCAATGGCAGATGAGGATACAGAAGCAATCATTCTCAGTAAAGAGGTAGTGTTGGAAAGATAACAGCCTAAAGGTAGATGGGTCTCCTGGCTCTGATGGAATGCATCCCAGGGACTAAAAGAGATGTTGGGGGGGGGGGGAGAATAACAAATAGACCTCGTGATAATTCACTAAAATTTGTTGGATGTCTGGTTTTGACAGACTGGAAGCTGCAAATGTGGTGCCACTATTTTTCAAAAAGGATCCGTTAGCTTAACTTCTGTAGTGGAGAAAATGCTTGAACCTCTCAAGGAAGTAGTGGTGAGATATCTGGGTAGAAATTGTCTCATTGAGCAGACACAGCATGGATTCATGAACGGCAGGTCACGTTTAACGCGTTTACTAGAATTACTTGAGGATACGATGAGTGCGTTGGACAAGGGGGACTCGGTGGATGTGGTGTACCTGGATTTCCAGAAGGCATTCGATAAGTTGCCACATAAAAGGCTGCTGAATAAGGTAAAGATGCATGGAATTATGGGTAATTATCATTGATACAGGATCGGTTAACCAACAAAAAGTAAAGAATGGGGATAAATGGGTGTTTGGATTAGTGTTGGCACTACAACTGTTTGCAATTTACACAAATGTTTTGGAGTTGAGGACCAAGTGTACGGTGTCAGAGTTCACATTTGATACAAAGATGAGGTAGAGCAATGTGTGCAGAGACCACTGTCAGTATGCACAGGGATACAGATCAGTTATGTGGGTGGGTAAGGATCTGGCAGATGGAGTTCAATGTTGGGATATGTGAGGTCATCCATTTTGGTTGGACTAACAGCAAACTGGATGATGAAATGGTGAAAACATGCAGCAGGCTGCTGTACAGAGGGAGCTGGGTGTCCTTGTGCATGAATCACAGGAAGCTGGTTTGCAGGTGCAGCAGGTAATTAAGGCAGTGAAGGGAATATTGTCCTTCCTTGCTAGAGGGATGGTGATGCTGCAGCTGTACAGGGGGCTGGGGAGGCCACACCTGGAGTACTGTGTACAGGTTTGGTCTCCTGACTTCAGCAAGGATGTACTGGCACTGGAGGGAGTACAGAGGAGGTTCACTAGTTTGGGTTAGGAGTTGAGGATTGGTGCATGTGGAGAGATTGAGAAAACTGGTTCTATAGTCATTGTAATTTAGAAGAATGGGAGATTGGATAGGAAACAATAAAATTATGAAGGGAGTAGATAAGACAGAAGCAGGGAGGCTATTTCCACTGGGGGTGGGTCAAACTACAGAGCATTACCTCAAAATAAGGGGGAGCAGATTTAGAACTGAGCTCAGGAGGAGTTTCTTCAGCTAAAGGGTTGTGAATCTGTGGAATTCCCTGCCGAGTGCAGCATTTGACGTTATCAACTTGAATGCCTTTAAGACAAAATGTAGATTTGTGAACAGGAAAGGAAGTAAAGGTTATGGTGAGAGATCAGGAAAGTGGAGCAGAGGCCATGAGAAGCTCAGCCCTGATCTTAGTGAATGGTAGAGTAGGCTTGAGGGGCCAGATGAAAGTTCTTGCCTTGTGCCATCAAAATTGGCCTTTGTCCAATTCAGAACCTTAACTTTTAGATCTGGTATATTATTTTCTGTAACTATTTGTAAATCTTGTCTGAACTCTTTCAAGATTCAAAACATCCTTTCCAGAACAGGGAATTTCGAACTTAAAACATAATTCCTGAAATGGGCTTAATCAATGTCCTGTCCAACCACAATTTGACGTCCCAGCTTCTGTACTCAATGCATTGACCAATAAATATAAGCATACCAAACACCACCTTCACTAGTCTGCCTACCTGCGACTCTACTTTCAAGGAACAATGAACCTGCACTCCATGGTCTCTATGTTCAGCAACATTCCCAAGGACTTTACCAATAAGTGTACAAGTCCTGCTCTGATTTGCCTTTCCAAAATCCAACAGCTTACATTTGTCTAAATTGAACCCAGTCTGCCATTCCTCGCTCCAATGGCCCATCTGGTCAAGATACTGTTGCATTCTGAACTTGTCCACTTCTTCATTGTCCACGACACCTCCAATTTTGGTGTCTTCTGTAAACCCACTGACCATATCTCATATTCACATCCAAGTCATTTATTTAAGGACCCAATATCCATTCCTGCAGGACAATGCTGCTCACAGGCCTCCAGTCTGCAAAGCAACCCTCCATCACCACCCTCTGCCTCCTACCTTCAAGCCAGTTTTGTATCCAAATGGCTAGTTCTCCCGCCATTTCATGTTGTTATCTAACCTTGCTAACCAGTCTGCTTTGTGGAACATCGTTCAGTGTCCATATAGACAACGTCCACAGTCTGCCTTCATCAATCATCTTTGTCACATCTTCAAAAAAACTCAATCAAGTTAGAGAGAGAGAATTTCCCACACATAAAGCCATGTTAGCTATCCCTAATCAATCCTCGTCTTTCCAAATACATGTAAATCCTGTCCCTCCGAATCCCTTCCAACAACTTACCGACCACTGACGTTAGGTTGACTGTTCTCTTGTTCCCTAGCCTTTCCTTAGCACCTTTTTTAAATAATGGCACCCATCTTCCAGCACCTCACCTGTCACAAACAATGATATAAATACCTCAGGGAGGGGCACTGCCATCACCTTCCTAGCTTCCCACAAATTTCTGGGATACATCTGATCAGGTCCCAGGGATTTATCAACCTTGCTACTGTTTAAGACATCCACTACTTCCTCCTCTGTAATCTAGACACTTTTCAAGTGATCACTATTTATTTCTCCAAACTCTCTAGAATAGAATAGCATAGTATTTCTCCCACCTCCTGTTGTTCCATAGATGGCCTTGTTGATCTTTAAGAATTCCTATTCTCCGTCTGGTTATTATTTTATCCTTAATGTATTTGTAGAATCTCTTTGGATTCTCCTTAAAAACTATTTCCTAGAGATATTTCAAGTCCCCTTTTTGCTCTCCTGATTACCCTCGAGTATATTCCTGTAAAAACGTGATCCTGTACTCCCAATTCCTCTGCCTCTGTCATATCTGCTCCAGGCAGAAGCAATTCCACTCCAGGACATCCCAGAAAGGTTTCCTCTTTCAAGGACCGGATTTCCCTCCCACTTGATCAACGATACACTCCAACGCATATCCTCCACTTCCTGTACCTCCGCCTTCCCCCCACCCCTCCAACCACAATAAGAATATAATCCCCCGGTCCTCACCTGCCACCCACTAATCTCCATGAACCTCTGCTATGTCCGCTACCTACAGTCAGACCCCACTACCAGGGATATATCTCCCTCCCCAGCCCTTTCTATCTTCCGCAGAGACCATGGGATCTTTGGTGCTGATGTGCTGCCCCACGGATACCTCAGTCACTCATCCTGCCAAATGGCCTCGTGAGATTATCACTAGATGGATAATCCAGACACCCAGATAACATTCTGGGGCCCAGGGTTTGGATACCATCACGGCAGAGAGTGGATATGAATTCAATAAAAATTTGGAAGTAAGAATCTATTAAAGACCATGAATCCATTGTTGATTATTGCGAAAAAAAATCTCATCAGATTCGCTAATATCCTTCAGGGAAGGAATCTGCCATCCTTACCTGGTCTGGCCTACATGTGACTCCAGACCCACAGCAATGTGGCTGACTCTTTACTGCCCTTTGGGCCCAGCCAGTGACACCCTCATCCTGTGAATGAATAACAAAGAAGGTCAAGTCTTGTACACAACCATACTATTCTTACAGAGAAGTCATCTCTTAGTAAATTTGCTTCTCAACTCCCTGCTGACTATTGGGGAAGTGGGGGGTCAATAGTACCATCCCAATAAGGAGATCATCCCTTTCTTATTTCTCAGTTCCACCTGTATCACCTGCCTGGATGTACTCCCAGTAATACCCTCTTGAAGCCCAGCTGTAATGTTATCCCTAATCAAAAATATCTCTCCCTTTGCTCTGTTGCCCCCTTTCGATCTTTGCTGTAGCATCTATACACTGGAACATTAAGCTGCTGGTCCTATCCATCCCTGAGTCATGCCTCTGTAATTGCTATAATATCCCAGTGCGATGTTCAAAACCATATCCTGAGCTCCTCTACCCGACCTATCGGGCCTCCCGCATTGAAATAAATGCAGTGTAACTGCTCATTCTGTGCTTTGCCCTTGTCTGCCTTGACTGTTTGACGTCTGAACTGTACCAGCGTCAGACTTAGCTCTTCCTCACTCTCTCTCTGGTTTTACCCACATTCCTTCACTGGTTTAATGCCTCCTGAATAACACTAGCAACTGTTCCCTTCCAGTGCAGGTACAATCCATCCTTCTGATGGAGGTCAATTCCACCCCACAAGAGATTCCAATGATCCAATAATGTGAACTCTTCTATTCCTATGTCATTGGTACCAATAAACAACAGCCTCCCCTCAAAATGGTTATTCTCCCCTTTAAGAATATTCAGCTCCCTCTCTGAGACATCCTTGTACAAAAATTACACATTCGAATAATAAACCTTACACTCATCACGTCATCATAAAAGGATTACATGACACATTGAAGGTTTGGGGAGACCTTTTGCGAGAATGCGATGATTCAAAGGAGAATTTTTAAGCAGCAAATGGGATTTATCTGGAACACAATGCGAATATCCAGATCCTGATATACTGAGTAATTCAATCAGAGTTTGGCAGAATATTTACTGAGATTACCATCTGAATGTCCACCTGTAATATCCTGCAATACAAGTTTATAAAATCTGTCACTACCAGTTCAAGTTAGAAACCCACACCATTCCCTCCTTGTGGCCCAGGATGACTGTACATATTACCCTTGAGGACATCAGCAGTCAACTAAGGGGGAAATCTGTGGGTTTCTAGGAGATTCCAACTTGAGATCTCATGTGACTGAACACAGCAGTTCTTTGACAGGTTGGAGAAAATGATCCAAGCGTCAGTGAGATATGGGGAACAAGAATGACTTTCTTTTCTTTCATTCCGTGCTGCCGCTCTGCCTCATCAATAAGACATGGGTGTGAAAGGCTAATGCCTAACGATGGGCAAGTTGTCTCCATCCTGACCAATGGGTAGGAAGATCCTCTCAATCACTCCAAAGCGTATCCCTAAAAAGATAGCAACTCTGTCTGCTTCCCACTGCCCAGTGCTCCCAGTAAATGTTTGGAAGAATGGGAAGGGGGGATATCTCCTAGAAAAGGCATAACTGTAAAAATGTCTAGGAGGATTATGAAAAGAGAGAGATGCACAGGAGAAGGGGGCAACAAGTTGCCAGACAGGGCGTAACTTGGAAAAGTGGGAAGTTGCTCAGTTTGGAGGAGATAATAAAAGAACAAAGTACTATTTAAATGGTGGAAACTGTAGAAAGCTGCACCACAAAGGGACCAGGGTTAATTGTTCAGGAAACACAGAAAGCTACCACACAGTTACAACAGGGAATCAGGAAGGGGAATGGAATGTTTTGTTTCAAAGGTTCTCAGTACTAGAGTTTGGAATATATACCTGAGAGTAACGTGTGGAAGTGCTGGTGAGACCACCATATCTGCAGTAACGAGAGCAGTTTTGGTCCCTTTAGATAAGGAAATATGTCACTTTATTGGATGCATTTCAGGGAAGATTCAATGAGATGATCCCTGGTTTGGAGGCATTATCTTTTAAATAAAGGCTGAAAAGGTTGGGACTCTACTCACTGGATTTTGGAGAAAGAGAGGTGATCTCATTGAGACAGTTGGGATTCTTAAGGGGTTTGACAGGATAAATACAGAGAGGATGTGTCTGAGGGTAAATACTGAGAGGGGAGTCTGAAACCAGATTCTGAGTCACGGAATCAAGGGTTCTGTTTTGGATTCAAGGTTAAGGCGACAAAAACACGGGTAATGGGTTTCAGTGGCAATGGAGCTGGGGTGAGGTGGAGAAAAGCAACGTTTAAGAGACTGGAATTCCTGGTGTTGTGATTGTGTGGATGTCTGATCAGAAGGTCATCTTGGGGTCAGATATAACAGCAATATTGTGAAGAATGTAGTTCTGTCTCAGAGAGTTCCCAGTGAGAGGGAGGAGCTCAGCAGAAAGGTAAAGGGAAGGCAATGGGTTTAACCGTGACAATGTTTCATTGGAGGAAATTGCAGCTAATCGAGTAGTGGGAATGTGATAAGCAGTTTAATAACTGAGTAACAGTGGAGTAATGGAGAGGGATGATGGGGAGGGAGAGCTGGGCATCGTCAGTGTACATGTCAAACCTAACAGTGTTTTTGATGATATCACCTCCTGGCACTATGTACGTGAGATACAGGAGAGACCAAGGATAGATCGTTGAGGGAAACCAAATGCAAGGAATTCAGAAAGGAAATGGAGAGTGGAGATGGAGCAGGATTTTCCAACAACGGTGAGGTCAAATATTAGTTTTTCACAGAATGGGAGAGAAGGACATAACCAGAAAAGACCAACAGACAGAACAAGGAACAATATCTATGAATTGGCGAGGGGGGGTGATGAGGCGGCAGCGGAGGAAAGAGTGTTGGAAAGTGAGTTTAGTGAGATTAGGGTAAAGGGTCAAGGTGAGCTCTGATAAGGCTTGACAAGAGATGGAGAAAGATGTAGGTTTAGGACAAAAACCAGCAACATCACCTGAGGCAGTTTGGCTCAGTGGGCTAGTGGGAGGGAGAGAAACAGCAGATCGGATTATCTCAGTCTCAGTGACAGAGAAACTCCATGTGCTCCTCACTCATTGTTGGAGGGGAGGATGGAGGAGACAGGATGATGGACAGTGTTTCACAAAGAAACAAAACCAGGGTTAGTGATATTTAAAATGAGTGAACAAACCTGATGTATTCAGCTTTTATCCAGAATATTAAAACAAATGACTGAAGTCCTGGTTCGAATCCCATCTTGGCAGATGGTGGAATCTGAATTCAAGAGAAAAAACAACGTATTAGGAATCTCCTGATCTCCATGAAACCATTGTCAATGGCGAAAAAAATCCTGCCAACCTGTCAGCGGCCCAGCCAGCTACTCACTGTACTAATCACTGCAAAGTCTCAACACAGGAATGAAACTGGATGGACCATGTGGCATCTAAGAAGGCACCAGAAATTACAACCACAGAATTAGCCCTCTCGATGGTGCAACATCCTCCTCACTAACATATGGTTTTTGGTGCCAAAATGTGGAGAGCTGTCTCACAGACTAGTCAAGGAACCGCCTGACATAGTCATACTCACGGAATCATCCCTTACAAACAATGACCGGACACCACCATCACCATATCTAGATATCGAGAATGTGGTGCTGGAAAAGCACAACAGTCAGGCAGCATCCGAAGAGCAGGAGAATCGACGTTTGGAGCCTAAGCCCTTCATCAGCCTGACCTGCTGTGCTTTTCCAGCACCAGACTCTTGACTCTGATCTCCAGCATCTGCAGTGTTCCCTTTCTCCTGAAATCTCTGGATATGTCCTGTCCCGCCGGCAGGACAGACCAGGCAGAGGTGGTGGCACAGTGGTGTACAGACAGGGAGGATTTGCCCTAGGAGTACACAGCATTGACTCCGGAGACCAGGATGTCTCATGGCTCCTGCTGATTACCATATACTGTACTGGCTGATGAATCAGTTCTCCTTCATGTTGAACAACATTTGGAGGAAGCACTGAGGCAATAAAATGGTGTCAAACGTACTCTTGGGTACAGGATTTCAAGGTCCACAATCGAGACTAGTTCTGCAACAGAATTACTGACTGAGCTGGCCAGGTCCTAAAGGACATAGCTGCTCAACTGAGTCTGCAGCGGGTGGTGAGGGAACCAACAAGAGGGAAAAACATACTTGATCTCATTGTTATGAATTGACCAGCTGCAGATACATCTGGCCATGACAGTATCAGTAAGAGCGACCATCACACATTTCCTTTGGAGACAAAGTCTTGCCTTAAAGTTGAGAAAAACCTCCATTGTGTTGAGTGACACTATCACCGTTCTAATGGGGACAGACTTTGAACAGATGTAGGATCTCAAACTGGATATCTCTGAGGCACTGTGGGACATCAACAGCAGTAGAACTGTACTCCAGCACAATCTGTAATCTCATGGGTTTGTAAATCCCGATCTCACCCATCACAATGGACAGGAAAGGAGGGCATGCCATGAGCAGCACCAGGCAGACTTAAAACTGAAGTGCCAACCTGGTGAAGCTATCAAACGGAACTACCTGCATATCAAACAGCATCAGCAGCAATCAACAGAGCTAAGTGATCCAACATCCAATGGATCAGATCGGAACTCTGCAGTTCTGCCACACCCAGTTGTGAACGGTGATGGACAATTAAACAACTCACTGGAGGAAGGATCACAGATACCCCCACCTTTACTGATGGAGGGGCCTCACACATCCATGCACCAGATAAGATGACAGCATTTGCAGCAATCTGCAGCCAGAAGTGCAAAGTGGGATGATCCATCTCAGCCTTCTCCAGTGGTTTCTAACATCACAGATGTGAGTTTTAAGCCAGTTCGATTCAGTTTGAATAACATCAAGAAATGGTAAAGTAGTGCAAAGGCTACGGGCCCTGCTAACATTCTGGCAATAACACTGATGGCTTGTGCTCCAGAACTTGCCACCCACCAAGCCACGTACCGCTCCAGCACTGGCATCTACCGACAATGTGGAACATTGCCCAGGGATGTTCAACACAAAAACACAGGGCAATCCAACCCAGGCAATTTCCCTCTGTCAGTCCACACTCGATCAGCAGTAAAGTGATGGAAAATGTCATCTACAGGGCTACCAAGCAGCAGCTGCTCAGCAACAGCCAGCTGAGCGACACTCATTTTAGGCTCCACCATGGCAACTCGGGTCCCGATTGTGGTACCGCCCTGATTCACAATCTGGCAACCAGCTGAATCCCAGAGGTGAGGTGAGAGTGACAGCTCAGTCCCACTCCAAGACCACTAATTCGAGCTGATTCCACCCTCCTCTCAGCTCATATACTGAAACTCTCATCCATCGTGTGTTATCTCCAGACTTCGTTTTCCAAACACACTCAGGGCCAGCTTCCCACATTCAACCTCCCTGTAATCTCAAGAAAGTCTTAATCGCTGCTTGTTGATTCATCAAAAGGCTCCTAATTAGAATCAACAGCATACAGCCATAGAGATGTACAGCAAGTAAACAGACCCTTCGGTTCAACCCATCCATGCTGACCAGATACCCCAACCCAATCTAGTCTCACCTGCCAGCACCTGGCCAATATCCCTCAATTTAAAATTCTCACACTTGATTTAATTCCTGGCTGTGATAATCCCTAAGGTATTATCCCTACTGCGAATCCTCTACAAGGATGCCTGCCTTGAAGAAGTTTTCCTCCTCTCTCTACAAGAATCTTAGGGAGTCTCTCTCCCACTGCAACTCCCAGGTCATTTCCTCTGCCCTGAAGCTCATCAACCAGGTCCTGAAACAAACCCGCTACTGCAGCCACATTTGCTTACTTGTCCGACCTGCCCAGCTCCTTTTCCACCTATCCACTCCACCCTCTCCTCCCTGACCTATCACCTTAATCTCGTCCCCCACTGACCTATTGTACTCTATCCCCACCCCCACCCTCCTCTAGCTTATCTCTCCACGCTTCAGGCTCTCTGCCTTTATTCCTGATGAAGGACTTTTGCCCGAAACGTCGATTTCGAAGCTCCTCGGATGCTGCCTGAATTGCTGTGCTTTTCCAGCACCACTGATCCAGAATGTGATAATCCCTAGCTCCCTGCACCACACACACTTTGAGACCTTGACAACCCATTTTCTTCGAGACTCCCAACCATTTGTTAATTCATTACTTCACCTGTGTGGCTATTTCTACATTTGCTGAAGCAGCATGATCTGAAATTCGCAGCCAAAACCTCACAGGTCTGCTTTCCATCTTTAAGACATCCCTCAAAACCTGCTTTTTGGCAATGCTTTTGGTCACCTGACCTAATATCTCCATCTCTGGCCTTATGTCTAAAGTTCTCAATAGTATTTTTGTGAAATTATAAGCATGATAATAAAAATACGAACTGTTGTTGATTTGGACATTATTCATTCAGCAACAGTGATGATTTGAAAATAACCTATAATGCCACTTACCCAACCACACTGTGAGAGCACCTTCACCACACAAACTGCAGCTGTGCAAGAAAGTCAAACATCATCCTCTCCACAGGCATCAGGGCTTTGGCATTAATCACTGGTATCTGTGGAAGGAGAAACACAGTTGATGTTTCAGGGAATGCAAAATGCATTACAGGGAATGAAAATGGTGCAGAATTTGATAGTCAGAAATGGAAGGAAAATACACTTGCTTATTGGAAAAAAGAATTCTTGACTGTCAAAAATATTTTAGAAAATAATCTGATAATAGAGCAGCACATGGTCAGGGGCTGGGCCGCAGTGAAAAACTAATTTACAATGGGTCTATAAAAGTAACAATACAGTCGTAAACAGACCAAAATACACCCATGATTCGAGACTGAGGAAGCTAGATATTGACAAAGTGGTGATGAGGGAGCCCAGAGGTGAATCAGAGCAGTATGGGCTGCTATGATCCCAATAACTCTAAACTGGAGAAAGTCTGCACATGCGCCTGGCTGCACCTTGCCCCCTACAAAGATGGCGGTTCCGCACGTGTCCAGTGAATCCTTGTCCCGAATAAAGATGGCGGCGCTCACTCAGGCCTGCAGCCGCGCTGAGGCCATTCCTCATTTACTGCAAACACGGGACTGGGACGTTCAAATTTGTGTTTTCCGACGTGCACAATTTATTTGTAAAACCTCTCCGCTCATAGCAACACAGTTTTTCTCCAGTTCCCCGTTTATTTCTTTCCTTACCGTATCCTTTCTCTCCATAACTTCCCATTCATTTCAGCTACTCTGCGCCGCGCGCGAGGATGATCACATGGTTTAGTTTAGCTCCGCCCTTCATTCACTTTGATTGGTTGGAGGACCAACCGCCCGTTAGGTCCTCCAACACCGCCCACCGTCCTTTCATTGGTCCGGTGCTGACATCAATCACCTGGGGTTCCCTTGTTGGCTAGAGCATGCGCAGTGTGTCCTGCTTTAGCTGATATGTTGGGTAATGTGATGGGAGAGTTTGCTGAGGGTAAGAATTACCTTTGTGTGAGCTCTGCAGTAGATTTCCTTTATTCATGGAGGGAATTGCCTTCCTACTCATGGTTGTATAGCTATGATTGATGAATCAATGCCACCTGAACCAGTACATAAACACCACTTTTTCACAACATCTGAGATCTTCAGCACATTGTATCACGCTCTTCTTTGGAAACAAAAAAAACATGAAATGGAGCCTCAAGGAATCGGAGCAGGAGTAGGGCATTCATTCCCTTCAGCTTGTTCCCCCATTCTATCAGATCATGGCTTGGCCAACCCAGACCTCAACACCTCTTTTATGCTTGATCTGCATAGCCCTCAACTGCTCAATATTTCAAAAATCTATCTGCCCTCTTTTAAAATAATTTGTGATTGAATCATAGATTCCCTACTGTGTGGAAACAAACAGGCCCTTCAGCCCAACAAGCCAGAACAACCCTCCAAAGAGGAACCCAACCATTCCCCTCCCACATTTAATTTTCACAAAAGTTTGGGCGAGAAAATTCTAGCCATTCACTGAGAGAAAAAATTCTGTACTTTTTCTAAAATGAATGTTCCCTTATGTAATGTCCCCTGGTTTGAGACTTCACTGGTGCTAGAAGATCTAGTCAACATCCACCCTGTCAAACTCATCAGAATCTTGTTTCCATAAGATCACCCCTGCATATCTATTCTTGATAGGTGAACCCTTTTGTCCTCAAAGCAGCGAAGTGAATCTTATTTTGAATGGTCTCTGATGTTGGTTTATCCTTTATTAAATATGGGAACTAACATTGTATACAGTACTTCAAGTGAGGACTCAACAACAGCCAGTGTGGTTAACCAATCCTCAGTCCATGCTAATACATTACCCTGATACCATGAGCTCCTAAATTGTGCAATTAACTTTTATGTAGCACCTTATCATTTGCATTTTTAAAATCCAAATACAGAACATCATTGGATTGCCCTTTATCAGCTCTGCTTGTTATCTCCTCAATGAACTGTCGCAAATTTGTCAAATATAGTTTCTCTTTCACAAAACCCAGTCTACCATGTTTAATGATAAGCTTTTCTAAATGTCCTGCAATTTCTTACTTTAATATTCTGTAGATTCTTTCAGTAGATTTGCTAAGTACTTAAATCCAGGCGGACTCTGTCCAATCCTGTCACTGTTCAGTAAGAAACTTGACTGTACTCCAATATAGTTAGTAAATGTATCTGTATTTATTTTTAAAAATTGATTACTTATAAATGCTGGACCCATGCAATATCAATGAATTAGTGACTCTGAATTGGGGTTAGAATTTTTTTTTGTTAATTCCTTTTTGTACTGTGTTATGCAGACAGCACCAAGTGATCACTCTTAATTGTGAGTAACGTTAAAAATAATGTTAAAAATGACATCCGAAATTGTGCAATGACAATTTTGCATTCAATAGTTTGCAGATAAAATTGAACAGATTTTTGCTGCAATTTGGCCAGACTGCAGGTTACACCAAAGTGGCAACCCTGTTGTCAAATTCTTACTTGAAACTGCCCAAGGCGATACTGATGGGACTTCACTTTGCCATTCTTGTTCACCAGCTTTATTTCCAGGTTTAATTCTATAATCATTCCAGAGCTTGTAATTTTAGACAACTTCTCCTTTAGGTACATATGTAAATATCATACTGAAATGTTGCACTGAATGGTACCAATTCTGAAATTAGTCTCTAATCTGATAGTAACATACTCTGACCCTTCTACATATGTATTGGCATAAGTCTATGCCAGTTATTTTTCTGTAGCCTGTGATTCCTGATGAAGGGCTTATGCCTGAAACATCAAGTCTCCTGCTTCTCGGATGTTGCCTGACCTGCTGTGCTTTTCCAGCATGACAGTTTTCGTCTCTGATGTCCAGCTTCTTTGAGTAGATTAAACCAAGAATAAGTTTTGTTGATCACAGTGCAATAGGAACCAATTCATGAAATTCAGATATCTCACATTTACCTTAACTGTGTGAAGGCTAAGACATTACTAAATTATTGTCAGTAATTGAAATTGTGCTGACAAACTTGTGCAGTATCAGTGCCTCACCTTTAGAGTGTTCTCAGATAACACTCAGCTGCAGTATTTTGTTTTGTGCTCAGCTATATGTTGTTCTCACTTGTTTCTTTGTGAAAGATTACAAAATTAACTTGGATGAATGAACTTATGATTTCTTAAACCAATATTGGGGGAAAAAAAATGTCAGTATTTCAAGTGCTGATAAAGTAAAATAAACTGATAATCAGTAGAAAGGGTTTAAGATGGATATGGAACAAATGCTGGCAAATGGGATTAGATTAATTTTGGATATCTGGTCAGCATGGGCAAGTTGGACTGAAGGGTCTGATTTTGTGTTGTACAACTGTGACTTCATTCTCTCAGTTATTCAAGAAGTTGAATACTTCGAGGAGGAAAAGGAGAATTTATGCAGAGAATGCACTTGAAGTGATCATTGAGGTATATCAAACTCTCATTATTTCATGACCTTTTCCTCTGGGTTCTTCAATGAACAAACTTGTTTTATTATCTGAATAACTATGTATCATGTGATTTGTTTCACACAAAATATTTCGTCAGGATCTGGTGAACTATTAAGAAGTGTTCATGTTTAAAATTTAGGCAGCGTGATTGTTAAGCAAGAAAAGGTTAGCGTTTTACTCCCACTGAATCATTGCTCTATATAAGGTAACAAGCTTTTTATCTGTTCTGGGCACTGAATATATGGAAGTCAATTCTGAAGGAAAAAAATCCTCGTCAGTAATGTTCCCACATTTGTGGAGTAATTGCTTCTGGTCACTCTTCAGGCGATAGAGGCTCGGAAAAAAATGAATTGGCCAAAGTTAGCCACATCATTTCGATGGACTATGCTCATTGGGGAAACTTGCAGGATCTGTAGAAGGAACATGTGTTTCATAGTGTATGCAATAAACCTGAACATTGTTATTTTTTCACAGAGCTTGAGACCCGACTGGAGCAGCAATGAAGCCCGTGTTGTTTTTTAAATTTCCGAGTTTGCCAAATTATTGTTGGTAAATGCAGGTGACTTTATCAAAGCACATTTCACATGCCCCAGCCAGGAATTTGGTCCCAATTCTGTCAGTCCATCCATTCATATGGATAACAGGTATTTTAAATGTGAACACTCCATTTAACTATTTGAATTGAATAATTCAGTGGTTACGTCCTCTTGGATTCTTAATTACTCAATGTGATTTTTTTGTCCCCCCTGAATTTGCCAAGCACTAGGCAGTTCTGGAATATTCCAAATATTTACAATAAATGCATTCACACTATTGAAGGCAACCTGGCAGATTTGAATACCATTCAGGTAGTCAACAACAATACATAAGTAACTTTATGAATTGCTTACTGTACACCAACAACGCAAGCCAAGTATTAGTGAAACCATAGATTGTTTCCCATGGATTCCCAAATCGAAACAGTGCATTCCAGATATGCTCACTATCACCATCTGGGAACAGTCTCCCAAAGTGCTCCCAGAATTTAGAATGCGCATACACTGCCCTCCAAAGCTAAATCTGCTGTCACAGGCTTCACTCTTATTGTATACAATGACATTTATTGTCCAGTTCTTTAATGTGACATGATTTTACAAACAATTTATAAAATACTTTAAATCCTGAAGAAATGTGATGTCAGCCCTTTGTAGAAGTGAATGGAAAGTGTGATGTTTGTTTGACCTTTGGCTCTATGTATCAGACTGAACTGAACCTTTACCAAGATGTGGGATGTTTCCCACACTCTTTGTTTAAAAAAAGCAAAGATTATGCTCTGAGATTTAAATGTTCAATCAGGTTTAATAAAAATCTTTCCAAAAATTGAGTTTGACTTCAGCTCCTTTAAAGAGACATGCTCTTGGCCTTCAATTTCGTGACATGTGATCATTCTTTGGTAAAAGTGGCTGTGTGCAACACTGCAGGATGTTGTGCTGAAGTGCCTCATTGGGTGGATGAGCTTTATTACTGGTGTAACTCGGCTAATTTTGAGATGGAATGTTACTTTGAGTTAAATCTTGTTTTTAAACTGAGGCGTACTTGTGTAACTCAAGTGTGGAAACTATGCTCATGTTTGCAATGAACCTTTCACTTTTGGAGATTAGTATTTTTCCGATCTGCTTTGTAAATAAAGTTCACTATAGAAAGCACAGTGCTGGAGAACCGCAGGTCCAGCAGCATCTCTGAGGGGGAAAACATTGTCAGCTCCAAGTCTCATGACCATTTGTCCGTCCAGACGAAGAGTCACTGAAATTGAAATGTAACATGTTTTTCTCTTCACCGATGCCCTCAGAACTGCTGAGTTTCTCCAGCACTTTGTTTCTGGGGTTCAGATCTCCAGCACCTGCAGTTTATTGTTTTGTTATCGATCCTATGATTTGACTTGGGGAGCGAGAGGCAGCAACTGTGATCAACGCGGATAAAACTCCCCAACCATGAAAAAAAACCGCATAGTTCTTTATACTTTGCAAAACACGACTGTAAATAAGAAATGCAATTAAGCTAAGTGCAAGAAGGCAAACCACCTGCCTTGTCTCAAACTTGCTACTCACCTTTGAGGACTAATCTGGCAGAATTGTGTTTGCTCGCTTCCTTTGAGATCACAGTCCACAAATGTCCCAGTTCCAGTTCCTGGGCTGGGCCCAGTTTCCACATTGCAGTGGGTTGGGGAGCTTTGTGTCAGCCTGAAGTTTTTGTTAATAACAACATTGCAGGTTGAAGTTGACGGTTTTGACGAATATTGTGTCATCAAACTTGGAGGAAATCCTTCCGAATGTATTGATTAACTGGACTGAGCCTGTTTACATGCAGTCCTGTTAGTAGTGCTGTAATATTCTAAGTTAGGAATCACACAACACCAGGTTATAGTCCGACAGGTTTAATTGGAAGCACACTAGCTATCGGAGCGACGCTCCTTCATCAGGTGATTGTGGAGGGCACAATTCTAAGGCACAGAATTTATAGCAAAAGTTTAGTGTGATGTAACTGAAATTATCCATTGAAAAATACCTTGATTGTCTGTTGAATCTTTCATCTGTTCGAATACCACGATAGTTTCACTTCTTTCATGTGTAAATCACAAAACATTTTTTTAAAAGTTGCATTCCTGACAGTGGCCCATCAAATCACTCATTGTATTAATCACTGCACAGTCTCAACAAAGGAATGAAACTGGATGGACCACATTACATCTACCAATGCACTGGAAAATACAACAATCAGCCCTCTTTACCCTGCATCTTCTGTCTCACTGTGGGCCAAAACAGCAGCAGAACTGTACTCCAGCCCAATCTGAAATCTCATGGCCTGGTATATTCCCCATTCAACCATTAACATCAAGCCAAGGGATCAAACTTAGTTCAATGGAGAGTTCCGCAGGGCATGCCAAGAGCAATACCAGGCATACCTAAAAATATGGTGCCAACCTGGTGAAGCTACCCAACCTACATGCCAAACAGCACAAGCAACACCAAATAGAACTATGTGATCCAACAACCAATCGATCAGATCTGAGCTCTGCAGTTCTGCCACACCTAGTCAGGAATGGTGATCGACAATTAAACAACTCACTGCAGGAAGCATCACAGATATCCCCACCCTTACTGATGGAGGGGCCTCACACATCCATGCAACAGACAAGATAAAAGCATTTGCAGCAATCTTCAGCCAGCAGTGCCAAGTGGATGAGCCTTCTACATTGGTCCCTGACATCACAGACGTGAATCAACTTGGTTGAAAACTTATTTCAAATCAGATCAAGAAATGGAGAAGTAGTGTAAAGGCGGTCGGCCCTACCGACATTGTGGCAATAATACTGATGGCTGTGCTCCAGAAATTGCTGCCTACCAAGACAAGTCCAGCACTGGCACCTACTGACATTGTGGAATATTTCCCAGGGATGTTCAACACAAAAACGCAGGACAGAGCCAACCCAGCCAATTTCCCTCCATCAGTCGACACTCGCTCAGCAGTGAAGTGATGGAAGGTGTCATCAACAGTACTGTCACGCAGCTGCTCAGCAATAACCTTCTGTGACGCCCAGTTTGGGTTCTGTCAGGGCCACTCAGTTCCTGATCTTGTTGCAGACTTGATTCACAAACTGACAAACAGCTGAATTCCACAGGTGAGGTGAGGGTGATAGCCCAGTCCCACTCCAAGACCACTATTTCGACTTCAGTGATATTACCTGACCTCACCACAGTCTCAGCTCATTTACTGAAACTCTCATTCATTCATTTTGTTAACTCTAGATTTCATTATCTAAACCCACTCCTGGCCAGCATCCCACAATCACCCTCCCTATAATCTCCAGAATATTTAAAACTCTACCGCCGAAGTGCTCACTTGTACCAGAACTTGCTGATCCATCAAAAGGCTCCCATTTATAAGCAACAACAATTTACTTTCACATCCTTGACTTAATTCCTGGCTGTAATCATTCCTATATTCCTGCAACACACACCCTTTCATATCTCAATAACTCATTTTAGTTTAGACTCCCAATGATGTGTTTATTTTTGAGTTCAGCTGTGTGACTGTTTCTATAGATTCCAAGGCAACACGGTCTGGAATTCCCACCCTCTAAGATCTGCTTTCTTCCTTTAAGGCATTCCTGAAAAATTGCATATTTGGCAATGGTTTTGGTCACTGGACATAATATTCTCCAGCTGTGGCCTTATGTCAAAAGTTCTCAATGTTTTTGTGAAATTAAAAACATGTTGATTTGTACAGATATTTTCTACTTTTCACTATCGCTGAGTGAATAATCTGTAATGTCTCTTACCCAACCACGTTGTGGGAGCGCCTTCACTATTCAAACTGCAGCTGTACAAGGAAGTCAAACATCACCCTCTCCACAAGCAACACGACTTTGGCAATGATCACTGGTATCTGTGGAAGGAGAAATACACATCATGTTTCTGGGAGTGCAATATGAATTATAGGGAATGAAAACGGTGCAGAATTTGACTCTCAGAAATGGAAGAAAAATCCACTCACTATTGGAAAAAATTCTTGACAGTCAAAGATATTGTGGAAAAAATAACCTGATAATGGAGCAGCATACGGTCAGGAGTTGGGCAGCAGTGGACAATCCATTTACAAAAAGATCTGTGAACGTAGGAGTAAAATACTAAACATGGCAAAAATACACATGTCAGACTGAGGAAGCTAGATAATGAACAAGTGGACATCAAGGAGCCCAGAGGTGAATCAGAGCAGTGTTCACTTTTATGATCCCACAGTCAGAGATGTCTAGCACAAAAACAGACTCTTCAGTCCAACCCATCTATGCAAACCAGATATTCTAACCTAAACTATTCCCATTTGTCAGCACTTGAGCGACATCCCTCTGAATCCTTCCTATTAAATGCCTTTTAAATGTTACAATTTTGGTTGCCCTTTAGGCTCCTTTTGAATTTTCCCCTCTCACCCTAAACCTATATTCTCTATTTCTGGGTTCCACCACCCCAGGGTAAACACCTTGTCTATTTACGCTATCCATGCCCCTCACGATTTTATAAACCTCTTCAACATCACACCTCAGCCTATGACACTCCAGGGAAAATGGCCCCAGCCTATTATGCCTCTCCCTGCAACTCAAATCCTCCAACCCTGGCAACATCCTTAAAAAATCAATTCTCAAACCTTTCACGTTTCAGTGCCTCTTTCTGATAAGAGGGAGACCAGAATTGCACACAATATCCCAAAAGTGGCCTAACCAATGTCCTGTACAGCTCCTTTATTCAATGCTCTGACCAACAAAGGGAAGAATCCCAAACAATTTCTTCACTATCCTATCTACCTGTGACTCTACTTTCAAGGAACTGTGAACATGCATTCCAAGGTCTCTTTGTTCAGCAATACACTCCAAGACCTTACAATTCAGTGTGAGTTCTGCTCTGATTTGCTTTTCTAAAATGCAGCACCTCACATTTATCTAAATTAAACCTGATCTGCCACTCCGCAGCCCATTGGCCCATCTGATCAATATCCCATTGTATTCTGAGACAACCTTTATCACTGTCAACAACACCTCCAATTTTGGTGTCATCTGCAAACTTACGAACCGTACCGGCTCTATTCACATCCAAATCATTTAAATGGATGAAGAAACAAATCCAGAAAAAAAAACATCAATTTCTCTGGGTTTGAATGTGCTCTGTGTAAATTCTGCCTATGACTCTCTACCAGGGAGGGCTGCACATACACAACGCTCAACTTTGCCCCCGACAAAGCTGGCGGCCGCACACGTGTCCAGTGAATCTTTGCCCCGAATAAAGATGGCGGCGATCACACGATGAGGTTATTTTCCAGTTTACTGCAAAAACGGGACTGGAAGTTTCAAATTTGTATTTTCCGACGTGCACCAAATGTTTGTAAAACCTCTCAGCCCATACCAACACCATTTCCCTCCCACTTCCTGCTGTTTATTTCTTTCCTGACCAACAGCTCTCCATCCACACGTCCCGCACACCCGCACCCACCGTGAGGATGATCACGTGGTATAGTCTAGTCCCGTCCCTCATTTACTCTGATTGGTCGGAGGACCAAATGCCCCGCCAGGTCCTCCAGCCCTGCCCCTGCCTTTCCATTGGTCTTCCGCTGACATCAACCACCAGGGGCCCATTGTTGCCTGGAGCATGCGCACTGCTTCATGGCTATTGTTGCTGTTTACCAGTTACAAGAGTGAGACACAAAGTTAAAAATCACACAACCACCTGATGAAGAAGCTGCAAAGCGGGTGTTTCCAAATAAACCTGTTGGACTATAACCTGGTGTTCTGTGAATTTTAATTTTGTCCATCCTAATCCAACACCAGCACCTGAAAGTCAAGAGTGCGGGAGGAATGTAAAATATAACAACAAAAGAACTAGGAACAGGAGAAGGCCGTCCTGCCCTTTGAGCTTGCTCTGCCATTCATTAAGATCATGGCTGATCATTTCGTGGACGCATAACCATTTACCAACGTTCTCACCATAATCTCTTAATTAATTAATTAATTCTTTTAAATACCTTAGCTTTAAAAACGTTTACTGAACTAGCATCAACTACTTCCCTGGGCAATGAATTCCATAGAGATCAAGAAGTTCCTTCTCAATTCAGTCCTAAATTTGCTGCCTCTAATCTTAAGGTGATGCCTTTTTGTCCTGGCTTCATCTGCCAGTGGAAACATTCTCTCTACTTCTGTTTTATCCATTTCATTCATTATTTTATATGTTTCCCATTCTTCTGATTTCCAATGAATATAATCCCAATCCAAACAGTCTCAGTTAAGCCAACCCCTCAACTCCAGAATCAACCTCGTTAACCTCCTCTGCACCCCCTCTAGTGCCGGTACATCCTTGAGCAAGTGAGGAGACAGAAACTGCATGCAGTACTCCAGGTGTGGCCTCACCAGCACCTAATACAGCTGGAATATAGCCTCTGCTTTTAAACACAATCCTTCAGCAATGAAGGCCAAAATTCCATTTGCTTTCTGAATTGATTGTTGTACCTGGTGACCAACCTTCATGCAGAAGGTTACTCAGGAGCCCCTGCAACTTTTTAAAATTCAAGTAATAATCTCTTTTTTAATGTTACTCCAACCAAACAGTAGGACTTTACATTTATGAACATTCTATTCCAAATGCCAGACCATTGCCCACTCACTCAATGTGTTTTTGTTCCTCTGCAAAGTTTCACAGTCCTCCGCACACTGTTTTCTGCAACTCATCTTAGTGTCATATGCAAACTTTGACACCCTACATGTGGTCGCCAACTCCAAATCATCTGTATCAATTCTAAATAATCGCAGTCCCAACACTGATCCCTGAGGCACACTATTAGTCACTGATTGCCAGCCAGAGTAGTACTCATTTATCCCCACACTTTGCTTCCTATTAGTCAACCAATCTTTTATCCATGCTAATACTCTACTCCTAACGCCATGCACATTTATATTATGCAACAGCCTCTTGCACATCACCTTGTTGAAGGCCTTTTGGAAATCCGGGTACACCGCATCCACTGGGTCCCCGTTGTCCACCTTGCTCGAAATGTCTTCATAGAATTCCAAACGATTTGTGAAGCATGACCTGCCCTACATGAACCCATGCTCTGTCTGTCCAATAGGACAATTTCTATTAAGATTCCCTGCTATTTCTTCCTTGATAATAGACCCAAGCATCTTTCCCACTACAGGGAATAAGCTAACTGGTGTATAATTCCCCACCTTTTGTCCACCTCCTTTTTAAAAATGTGGCATCACTTTTGCTGCTTTCCAATCTGCTGGGACTGCCACAGAGTCCAGTGAATTTTGGAAAATTACTGCCAGTGCATTTGCTATTTCTCCTGGCATCTCCTTTAGTAACATGGGATGCATTCTATAAGGGTCAGAAGACTTTTCTGTCATTATCTCAAATACCTCCAACAGTCCAACACTAGCTGTTCCGTAATAATGATCGTTTCCAAATCCTCACCTATCTTTGTCTCTTTGCTAATTATTGGCAAGGTATTAGGGTCCTCCACTGTGATATCACATAATTAAATGTTCCTTCTCATTTTCCAAAGGACCAACATTTACTTTGGCCACTCTTTTCTCATTCAATATAAAATTTTGCTATCTGTCTTTATAATCTGTGCTAGTTTATTTTTCTCATGATTCGGAGATGCCGGTGTTGGACTGGGGTGTACAAAGTTAAAAATCACACAACACCAGGTTATAGTCCAACAGGTTTAATTGGAAGCGCACTAGCTTTCGGAGCGACGCTGATCAATCACCTGATGAAGGAGGCCTCCGCAGAGTTCCAGGGAGGTGGAAGAGAGGATTAGCAAAATTATTCTGGATAGGAGTGAAAGTAATAGGATGGTCATTATGGGGGACTTTAACTTCCCCAAAATTGACTGGAAATGCTATAACTCTAATACGTTGGATGAAACACCTCCAACACACTGCATCCACCTGGACACCCTGTGCTGGCCTATTACCTGCCCTCGACCTCTTCATTTCCAACTGCCAACGGGACATTAACCGCCTCAACCTGTCGACCCCCCTCCCACCTCTCACCGTCACAACACGCAGCCCTCCAATCCCTCTGCTCTAATCCCAACCTCACCATTTCACCAGCAGATAAAGGAGGTGCAGTGGTAATCTGGCGCACTGACCTCTACCCCGCTGAAGCCAAACGCCAACTGAAAGACACCTCTTCCTACTGCTCCCTTGACCATGACCCCACCCCCCCATCACCAAACCATCATCTCATAGACCATACAGAACCTCATCACCTCAGAAGATCTCCCACCCACAGCTTCCAACCTCACAGTCCGGGAACCCCACACTGCCCTGTTCTACCCCCTTCCCAAGATCCACAAGCCTAAGCACTCTGGCCGACCCATTGTCTCAGCATGCCCCTGCCCCACTGAACTCATCTCTACCTACCACGACACTGTCCTATCCCCCCAGTCCAGGAGCTCCCCAAATACGTTCGAGACACCACCCATGCCCTCCACCTCCTCCAAGACTTCCATTTCTCCGGCCCCCAATGCCTCATCTTCACCATGGATATCCAATCCCTCTACACCTCCATCCGCCATGACCAGGGCCTCCATGCCCTCCGTTTTTTCCTCTCCCGACGTCCCCAACAGTACCCTTCCACCGACACTCTCATTCATTTGGCCGAACTGGTCCTCACCCTTAACAATTTCTCCTTTGAATCCTCGCACATCCTCCAGACCAAAGGGGTAGTCATGGGCACACGTATGGGCCCCAGCTATGCCTGTCTCTTTGTTGGCTATGTAAGACAGTCGATCTTCCATAATTACACCGGCACCACTCCCGACCTCTTCCTCCGCTACATTGATGACTGCATTGGCGCCACCGCGTGCTCCCGCGAGGAGGTTGAGCAATTCATCAACTTCACCAAAACATTCCACCCTGACCTTAAATTTACCTGGACCATCTCTGACACCACCCTCCCCTTTCTTGACCTCTCCATCTCCATTAATGACGACCGACTTGACACTGACATTTTTTACAAACCCACCGACTCCCACAGCTACCTGGATTACACCTCTTCCCACCCTATCTCTTGCAAAAATGCCATCCTGTATTCCCAATTCCTCCGCCTCCGCCGTATCTGCTCCCAGGAGGACCAGTTCCACCACAGAACACACCAGGTGGCCTCCTTCATTAGAGACCGCAATTTCTCTTCCCACGTGGTTAAAGATGCCCTCGAATGCATCTCGTCCACATCCCGCACCTCCGCACTCAGACCCCACCCCTCCAAGCGTAACAAGGACAGAACGCCCCTGGTGCTCACCTTCCACCCTACCAACCTTCGCATAAACCAAGTCATCCGCCGACATTTCCGCCACCTCCAAACAGACCCCACCACCAGGGATATATTTCCCTCCACACCCCTCTCCGCCTTCCGCAAAGACCGTTCCCTCCGTGACTACCTGGTCAGGTCTACGCCCCCCCACAACCCACCCTCCCATCCTGGCACCTTCCCCTGCCACCGCAGGAATTGCAAAACCTGCACCCACACCTCCTCCCTCACCTCTATCCAAAGCATGAAAGGAGCCTTCCACATCCATCAAAATTTTACCTGCACATCCACTAATATCATTTATTGTATCAGTTGCTCCCGATGCGGTCTCCTCTACATTGGGGAGACTGAACACCTCCGAGCAGAGCGCTTTAGGGAACATCTCCGGGACACCCACACAAATCAACCACACCGCCCTGTGGCCCAACATTTCAACTCTCCCTCCCACTCTGCTGAGGACATGGAGGTCCTGGGCCTCCTTCACCGCTGCTCCCTCACCACCAGATGCCTGGAGGAAGAATGCCTCATCTTCTGCCTCGCAACACTTCAACCCCAGGGCATCAATGTGGACTTCAACAGTTTCCTCATTTCCCCTTCCCCCACCTCATCCCAGTTCCAAGCTTCCAGCTCAGCACTGTCCCCGTGATTTGTCCTGACTTGTCCTACCTGCCTATCTTCTTTTCCACCTATCCACTCCATCTCCGACCTATCACCTTCATCCCCTCCCCCACTCACCCTATTGTACTCTATGCTACTTTCTCCCCACCTCCACCTTCCTCTAGCTTATCTCTCCACGCTTCAGGCTCTCTGCCTTTATTTCTGATGAAGGGCTTTTGCTCGAAACGTCGATTTTACTGCTCCTCGGATGCTGCCTGAACTGCTGTGCTCTTCTAGAACCACTAATCCAGAATCTGTACCCCACCACATCACTTTGCCCCACAATCGTGGTATCTGGCTGTGCACAAGGAGGAGTGGCTACAGTCTGTACTGGGATGCCCTGGGGCCCTGAAACACATGGTAAAGACTAAAATGACCAGAGCATTGAGAGCCCCACCACATTGTTTGCATATTCTATTGTTTTTACTCTGTTCCTGCCTTCCCTTGTTTTTTCTTAATAAAGCTGTGAAATGAACTCAGGCATCTCGATCCAAGATTCGGGATATTTTCACCACATCACAAGGCATCGACTCTAACTTCCCTTGTCCCTTAGCCTGCTGAGTCGCGACTGAATCAACTCCTCAATTGGGAGGAAGGGGCGGAACCGGAGGACTGAGCAGCGGCCGGTCCGCCAACCAGAGTGAGTGAGGAGCGGGGCCAACGCATTCTCGGGGAGTGAACGCTTCAGGATTGGCCAGAAAGCCAACTATTTTGCAGGATTGATCATTCACACTACATAGTGGAGCATTAAACCTCTCCCATGAATCAATGTGAGATTTTTAAGAAATAGTTGAGATGTAAATCTGATAACGTACATTAGGGAGATTTAAACAATCCTTCGATAAACACATGGGTGATTTTGCAATAGTGTAGGGGACGAGCTGAGAATAATTCACAGGTCGGCGTGAATAATTCACAGGTCGGTTTACACAACTCGAGTAAGAAACTTATTTTCAAACTCCCAGAACGATTGGTAATTTACTTACCTGGCTAATATGGTTAAGTTGGACCGAATAATCTATTTGCATAGTAATCATCTCAATGACTGTAACTCGACAGAGCAATTGTTAATGACTTATATTTCACCCATGATTCTGTGCAGATATGAATATTCTCTATAAACTCACTGATAATCTCAGACGCACGCGCAGTTTAGTTTCCATGTGGAGCATGCGCAGTGTCACATTGATCAGGGCACAGAGAGAGAGCGACATGGAGCTGCTTTCTCCGGCAGCGGCTGCGATCGGCTTCAGAGAGCGGCGCTCCGAGCCGGTGTGTGGGAGCCTCGCTGGGAGAAAGGATTTGAGAGATTTCACAAGTCCTGGATAGAGGTATAAAAACCCGATAAAGACCCTCCAGGCCCGGGTAAGGAGGCGGCGGTCTCTGATCAGGGAAGCGGCCCAGGGTCACGGCCGCCATTTGTTTGAGGGAAGAGGAAGCGCTCAGGGCCGCCATCTTGAGAAGGTCAAGGTGCAGGAGGGCGGGGCTCTCGGGGTCTGTAGAACAATCAGAGGAAAGGGAAGACCCATTGTTACTGATTAATCCCACGGACACAGCGTCACTGGGCGGTCCCACAGGAATATCCTCTCTCAGTCCTGCTGGGATGGTTCACCCAGTCAGAACCAACAGCTCTCCTCCTCTCTCAGCTCCCCTTCTGTCCTTCCTGCAGCATCTGTCCCCTGGGACATTGAGCTGTCTGTCCTGTCCCTCCCTCAGCTGTTGTTCTGTAATACCTGTGATATCCCAGTCCCACCTTAGATTACTTCACTAAAGACAGGAATGCACCCGATGGATTTTTCTTAACATCAACAATTGTTTAATACTCACTTGCAGGTTTTTAATTACATCGTTTTTGAAGCATTTACTTCACATTCAATCATTTGCAATGGTGGGATTTGGACCTGTGTCCAGAGAACACTTGCTGAGTTTCTGGATAAATTGTCACACAATACTGCCACTAGGCCATCACTTCGCCTGCTCACAGTTTGTGTATCCCAGTGTAACATGAATCAAAACCCTTTCTTCCTGCACAATTGTTTGACCCGGCACTCTGTTGATGTGACTCAGTACCTCTCCATGTGGTATCCCTCACTGTGTGGGTCTAATTGCTGCCTCTGTCACCGTCTCTCACTTTTGAAGCTACTCCAGATCATGAGCCAACAGAATTCTCCACTCCAGAGAGATGAGGCAGCACAGGTCAGGAATGGAGACTGGGATTTTCCAGATCTCTGTGGGCTCAGTGCCATTCTATTTGTGTAACCCTCAAAGCATTAGTCTAATTTCCCATTCTGCCTATTTCTGTGTCTTCTACAGGTACTCATGGAGTTCCTGACTCAATAGGCTTGCCAACTGCTGGTTGGGACGATGGTTGGTCAGCCAGAAAGACAAAGTCAGGGAGGTTGGGAGTCTTCAATAAATCCTGGTCCCAGGTAAGATCATTCCAGTGCACAGAGCAGAAAGTAATAAGGGGGATCCAACCATCAGCTAACAAGACATGACATAGAGAATGTGCTGGAGGGGGAGCACAGTACAGACACGCCCCAGGCTCAATCACCAAGCCTGCTGCAAGTTTTGTTGTAATGAGACAGCATCGGCAGTTCCCAGTTATCAGTCCATGCCTGTGCTTTCTTAGGGACGTCAGAACAACTGAGGGGAAAGCAGGCTTCCCACGAGAGGGTGGTAATGCTGCCTGGGATCTTTCTGTTCCCTATTCCCTCTCCAACACTGTATCTATGGCTTGTATTGAGGACCAGTGTCTTCAATCATTCTAACTCCTATAACAGTTCCTATCTCTGTCATCTCCTCCCCTCTCACCAATTATTTTACATATTTGAAACCTCCAATCCAGATGGCCTTCCGTATCGCTGTAACTTGCTTCAGTCTCTACAACATGCCTTGTCTCGATAGTCTCCTCCTCCAATAACTGGAGACATCGGGTCTGTTTCTGTGCAGCATGACTCTTCGGCCGAGGTTTCCTAAATGGAATGAGTCGCGTTTGCCTGTGTTTGGCTCATATCCCTTCAAACCTTCTCCTCTCCATGTACCTGCCAGAGTGTCTTTTCCATGTTGTAATTGTACTTGTTTTTACCATTTCCTCTGGTAGTCCATTCCGTCTATGCACCATCCTCTGTGGATAATGTTGCCCCTCAGCTCCCTCTTTAAATCCTTGCTCTCTCGCCTCACGTTTATGCCTCTAGCTTTGGACTCACCTACCATTTGCAATTCACCTTACTTAGACCCTACATGGTTTCATAAACTTTTATAAGGTCACCCCGTGGCCTCCTCTGCCCAGGAGAAATATTGACGACAGTGTTACCAATATCTCCAACTCATGTTCTCAATGCTCTGACCAATGAAGACAAGTGTGCCAATTGCCGCTTTCAACACCCTGTCGCCCTGTGATGCCAGTCCAAGGAACAATGTAACTGCACCTCTTGGTGTCTCTCTTTTCTACAACATTGTCCAGGGCCCAACCATTACCTGAGTTAGTCCTCCCTGGTTTGTCTTGACTAAATCCAACATCTGAATTAAACTCCATTTTTCATTCCTTGGCCCACTGGCCCAGTTGATTAACATCCCCTTCGATAACTATATTCCCTGCCCACTCTTTCACTAATCTTGGTATCCACAAACATACTAACAGGGACTCCTATATTTTCACTCAGATTGTTTATGTAAATGGTGCACAACAGTGGTCCCAGCACCAATCCTTACAGCACACTGCTGGTCAGTGGCCTCCAGTCTGAACAACAACCCTCTCCCACCACCCTCTGTCTCCCACTGTCATCCCATTTTGTATCCAGTTGGCAAGCTCTCCCTGATCCTTTGTTATCTACCGTTACTAACCAATGTATCATGCTACAACCTGAACAAGGGTTTGTGGAAGCCAGAAACAACGTCTGTTGCTCTGTCTTTGTCTATCTTTTTGGTCACATCTTGAGCGAACTCCAGTCAAGTTTGTGGGACATGTTTTCCCATGCACAAAGCCATGCTGGCTGTCCGTAATCAGGCCTTATCTTTACAAATGTATGTAAGGCCTACTTCTCAGAATGACCTCCAACAACTGACCCACCATGATGTCTCGCTCATCAGTCTGTAGTTCCCTGGCTTTCTCTTGCAGCCTTTCTTAATTGATGACACCACATTATTATCATAGTCAGAGTCATACCGCACTGTTCGGTTAACGCTAACCATACTCTAAAACGGATCTCATCCCACCTGCCTGTTCCTGGATCATGTCCCTTCAAACCTTTCCTATTCCTGTACTAATCCAAATGTCTTTTGAACATTGTAATTGTCCCCATGTTCACTCCTTCCTTGGGAAGCTCATTTCACACACAACCCACCCTCTGTGTAACAATGTGCCTCTCATGTCTTTTTTTTATATGTCTCTCCTCTAAACTTAAAAACGTAGTGCCTTGTCTTGAGACTCCCCTGTCCATGGGAAAAGACAACTCCCATTAACTCTATCTATCCTCGTCATGATTTTATAAACTTCTAATAGGTCATCTTTCAACATTCAGGTTTCAGTGAAAAATACCAACCTATTCAGCCTTTCTTTATACTGAAGCCTTTCATACCCAGCTACATCCCAGCAAATCTCCTCCCAACCCTTTCCAGCTTAATAATATCCTTCCTATAACTGGGCGACCAGAACTGGACACAGTATTCCAGAAGAGGACTCACCAATGGCCTGTATAATCTCAATATGACTTCACAACTCCGATATCCATAGGACTGAGCAATGGAAGCAAGTGAGGCAAGCACCTTTTTTTAAACTATCCTGTCTCTCCATGTTGCAAACTTCAAAGAATTATGTAGCTGAACCCTGAGGTCCCTCTGTTCTACAACACCACTGTAGGTCTTGCCATTAATTGTATAAGCCCTGCCCGTGTTTGTTGTACCAAATGCATTACCTTGCATTTATTCAGATTGAACTCCATCTACAGTTTCTCAGCCATTCACACATTTCATCAGGATCCCTTTGTAATCTCAGAAAACCTTCTTCACTGTCCACAATGCCACCCTCCAGTCTAACAGCCTATCACACATAGCTCTCTATGGTACAAATATCTCTGCTAGGGGCCCTACAATTCCTTCACCAGCTTCTCACAATGTCTTGAGATACATTTGATCAGGTCCTGGGGATTTATCTACTTTTGTGTTTTAAAACCTCCAGCAGCTCCTTTTCTATAATGTGGACTCATTTCAAGACATTGAGTCATAGAGATGTACAGCACGGAAACAGGCCCTTCGGACTAACTCCTGCATGGCGTTTCTAGTCACATTTGCCACAATTTTGCCAATATCCCTCTAAACCTTTGCTATTCATACATCCATCCCCATGCCTTTTAAATGTATTTCTATCAGCCTCCACTATTTGCTCTGGCAGCTTATTCCATCCACTCTGCGAGAGCCAGTTGTCCTTTAGATCCCTTTGAAAAGTTTCCCTCGCCTGGGGAAATGACCTTGTCTATTGACCCTGTCGATGACCATCATGATTTTAAACACCTTTTATCGGTTAACTCCTCAGCCTCCCATGTTCAACTGAAAACAGCCCCAGCCTATTCAGGCGTTTCCCTGAAGCGCAAACCCTCCGACCCTGGCAACATCTTTGGTCATTTCTTCTGAACCCTTTCATGTTCCACGACATCCTTCCGATGACATTGAGACCAGAATTGCACACAGTATTCCAATAGCAGTCAGGCCAAACACTGTTTAGTTCCCTGAGCGCCCCAGTCTTTATCCTCAGTAAGTTCCAAAGTGAAATATTTGTTTTGGATCTTGAAGTTTCACACATTGTTGGCTTCATTGATCATTAAGGATACCAGGTTTGTCCCGAGCTCTTCTTTTGCTCTTCATACACTTGTAGAGTCTCTTTGGATTCTCCTTAACTTTCTCTTCCAAAGCTATCTCATGTCCTCTTTTTACATTCCTGATTTCCATCCTAAGTGTATTTCTACAGCCCCGATGCTCCTGAAGGGATTCCCTTGAGTCAGCCAGTTATATCTGACATGTGACCCCTTTTTTCTTGACCACAGCCTCGAAACTCAGCCAATGTTTCCTAATTCAGTCAGCATTGAGCTGCACACTAACAGGAACACGCTGGCGCTAAACACTCCTTTTATCTCAGTTTTAAAATATTCCGACTTGCCAGACTTCCCTTTATCTGCAAATAGCCTCCCCAGATCTACTTTAAATATTCATGTCTAATTCTATCTTGCTCCATTGAATAACTTGAACTTGTGGACCAGGCCTGTCCTTTTCCATCGCTATTTTCAAACTCATACAATTGTGGTAACTTTCCCAAGTACTCCCCCACTAACATCTCAGTCCCGGTCCTGACCTTGTTTCCCAAGGGGAGGTCAGGTTTAGCCCCATTCTCCAGTTGGGCCACTTACATAATGACTGGGAGTTTTTGGAACACACTTAACAAATTCCTTCCATCCAAATGCTTAGCTTAGTAAAAAGCCCAGTCCAGGTTTGGAACGGTTAAGATCCCCTATCATTACAACCCTATTATTCTAAGAGATATTTGAAACCTCTTGACATATTTGCTCCTTCATCTCCCATTGCCTATTGCTGTAGTCCGACCGTAGAAAACTAATGGCCAATTTTTATTTCTCGGTTCCACTAATATCGCTTAACTGGGCGATCCTGCATGAATACTCCCTCTAGGTACTGCTGGGATGTTTCCCCCAATCAAAACCACCAGCTCTCCTCCTGTTTTGCCTCCTGTTCTATCCTTCCTGTAGCATCTGTCTCCGGAACATTGAGCTGCTGGTCCTGTTGCTCCCTCAGCTATGTTTCTGTAATATCTATGGTATCCCAGTCCCATGATCCCATCCATGCTCTGGGTTCATCTTCCTTATCTGTCTGGCCCTTTGCATTGAAATAACTGCAGGTTAATCCACCAGTTTTCCCTCATTGTCTGCTATGTTCTTGCCTGCCTTGTCTACTTCTATTGCTCTCTTGAACATTTGTACCAGCCTCAACTTTCTTTCTGACCTTACGACTCTTTGGGGTCACACAGCCCTGCCAGACGAGTTTAAATCCTCTCGAGCAGCTCCAGCAACGTTCCCCACCAGGATGTGGGTCGCTCTCCTGCTCCCAGTTCAGGTGTATTCCCCACCCTGTCTATCTGTGCTGACACCTCCAGACATCCAGGGACTTGCCCACCAAGGTCCCTGTGTTCCTCAGTATTCCAGGAGGACCTACCATTCGTGATGTATATCATTCGTTTATTAGATTTGCCACAGTGCATTACCTCACAGTGATCAGAAGTAAACTCTGTCTGCCATTACTCTGCTCAGTTTATCATCTGATCGATATCAAACTGCAGCCTGAGACCATCCCCCTCACTGTGGACAACACCCTCACCTTTCATGTCATCTGCAAACCTACTAATGATTCCTTCTGCTTTGATATCCAAGTTATTAATGTACGTAACAGCCAGCAATGATTCCAGCACAGATCCCTGTGGTACAACCGCTGGACAATGGCTTTCAATCACAAACCCAACCCTCCATCAATTGAGGACCCAATTTGCCAACTTGCCTTGGATCCCATGGGATCTTCCCTTTTGGACCAGCCTTCCGTGTGGGACCTTGTCAAAGACTTTAATGAACTCCATATAAACCACATCATCTGCACGGCCCTCATCAATATCAGAGGACAGTCGTCTAGCAAAGCCATACAGACAATCCCTCATGAAATTGCGGGGGTATCCGTTTTTGGCGAATACATTGTACAGGTGTTCTTCTTCCACTTTTTGCAGTTCTGGTGTACTGCAGTGTGTTGTGGCCCTTTTGAACAGTGTCTTGATGCAACTTCTTTTGTGTGTGTTGGGGTGGTTGCTTTCGTAGTTTAGGACTCGGTCTGTGTGTGTGGCTTTCCTGTTTATCTTAGTGGTGAATTCTCCGTTCGGTGTTCTCTGTACCATCACGTCTAAGAATGGGAGTTGGTTGCCCCTTTCTTCCTCTCTAGTGAATCGGATTCCTGTGAGTGTGGCGTTGATGATCCGGTGTGTTTTCTCTATTTCTGTGTTTTTAATGATTACAAAGGTGTCATCCACATATCTGACCCAGAGTTTGGGTTGAATTTGCGGTAAGACTGTTTGTTCTAATCTTTGTATTACCGCTTCTGCTATGAGTCCAGAAATAGGTGAGCCCATGGGTGTGCCGTTGATTTGTTCATATATTTGGTTGTTGAATGTGAAGTGTGTTGTGAGGCACAGGTCCAGTAGTTTGACTATGCCGTCTTTGTTGATAGGTTCAATGTCCTGTTGTCTGTTCTGTAGGTCCAGCAGGTTGGCTATTGTTTCTCTGGCTAGGGTTTTGTTGATAGAGGTGAACAGTGCCGTTGCATCGAATGAGACCATAGTTTCTTCCTTGTCTATGTGTATATTTCTGATGATGTCCAAGAATTCCTGTGTTGACTGTACAGAGTGGCTGGATCCGCTGATCAGGTGTTTCAGTTTCTGCTGTAGTTCTTTAGCCAGTTTGTGTGATGGTGTCCCAGGTAGTGATACTATGGGTCTGAGTGGGATGTCTGGTTTGTGCACTTTAGGTAGGCCATAGAATCTGGCGGTGTTGTTGCTTTCAGTTTTCATTCTCTGTAGGTCAAACCTGGTTATCTGTCTGTTTTTTTTGTAGGTTTCTCAGTGTGTTGTTTATCCTATTGGTGAGCTGTGGGGTGGGGTCAAACTCCACACAATTTCATCCACAGATGCCTCAGGGAAAGACAACGGAATGAAGACATGCCACAACCCAAAGGACTAGCCACACTATCATACATCAAGAACATTTCCAAACTGACAGCCAGACTACTGCGACCATTAGGACTCATAACAGCACACAAACCAACAGCCACCCTCAGACAACTCACCAGGACGAAGGACCTGACACCCAGCATGAGCAAAACCAATGTAGTGTACAAAATCCCATCCAAGGACTGCTCAAAACACTAAATAGGACAAACAGGAAGACAGCTAACAATCCGCATCCATGAACACCAACTAGCCACGAAACGACACGACCAGCTATCCTTAAAAGCCACACACGCAGATGACAAGCAACGTGAGTTCGCCTGGGACAACACCACTATTATAGGACAAGCCAAACAGAGAACAGCCAAGGAATTCCTGGAGGCATGGCACTCATCCACAGTTTCAATCAATAAACACATCAACCTGGACCCAATATACCGGCCACTGCAGCAGACAGCTGGAACTGACAACCGGAAGCGGCAGATGCAAATCACTATAAATGCCGGAGGAAAGATCACAGAAGCGCTTCACAGGAGGCTCCCTGAGGATGTCACCTAGACAGGGGACGAAACGTCTGCAACACAAATTCCCAACTCGGCGAACAGAACCACAACAATGAGCACCCGAGCTACATATCTTCTCACAAACTTTGAAGCCCTTTAGACTCTACAAAGCTCGGTCATGAACAAGCCACCATCTGTCAATTTCCTTTGCCTTCTTCAGTGTCTGCAACTCTCGCTCCAGTAACGTTCTTTAGTTACTGCAGGTCTGCCTAGCTCCCCAGACAACCTGTTTCATCCCCTACATCTCCCTCAATCACTGTAACACCCTCTGCTCTGTCTAATCCTCCTCTTTCCCACTGTCTTCCAGGCACAACGGCGATCCTGTAAGAGAGCAGTGCGGAATGGGATGTTATAAATCGCAGCTGAGGTTTGATGCCAACCATTACCTGGGAGCACAAGGGGAGAGACCCTGAGAGCGAACAGCACAGAGCGGGAGAATATAAATCAGCAGCGAGGGTCAAGGCCGGCTGGGACTTGGATTTGGATAAAAAGCAGAGCAGGAGGTTCGAAATCCGCACCGAGTCACAGAGGGAGTGACCGTGTGAGGGAGCAACTTGGAGCAGGAGCTTGAGGCTGACTCACACCTGGGAGAATATAAATCCGCACTGAGGATCGAGGCCTAGTTGTACCTGGGAGTCACAGACGGTGACCCTGTGAGGGAGCAGACTGGAGTGAGAGCTGGACGATTACACGTCCGAGGAGACACATCACTGTGTGTGCACGTGTTCTGTGTTTGTGTGTGTGTGTGTGTGTAATTGTGTGTGTGTCCCCTTCCCTCACTGTGTGTTTGTCCCTCCCTCACTGTGTGTGTGTGTCACCTCGCTGTGTGTGTGTGTTTGTGTGTGAGTGTCCCCTCTCGCTTTCTGAGCACATGTCCCACCCTCGCTGTGTGTGTGTGCCCCTCTTGCTGTGAGTGTGTGTGCCCCTCTTGCAGTGTGTGGGCATATCCTCCCCTCGCTCTGTAAGTGTGTGTATGCATATCACTCACTTACTGTGTGTCTGTGTGTTCCTCCCTCGCGTGTGAATATGTGTGTATGTATGTTCCCCTCTCACTGTGTGCGCATCGCTCTTGCTGTGTGTCCCTCATGCTGTGTGTGTGTGTGTGTGTGTGTATGTCCCTCCCTCACTGTGTGCGCGTGTCCCTCCCTCGCTGTGTGCGCGTGTCCCTCCCTCGCTGTGTGCGCGTGTCCCTCCCTCGCTGTGTGTGTGCGTGTCCCTCCCTCGCTGTGTGTGTGCGTGTCCCTCCCTCGCTGTGTGTGTGCGTGTCCCTCCCTCGCTGTGTGTGTGCGTGTCCCTCCCTCGCTGTGTGTGTGCATGTCCCTCCCTCGCTGTGTGTGTGCGTGTACCTCCCTCGCTGTGTGTGTGCGTGTCCCTCCCTCGCTGTGTGTGTGCGTGTCCCTCCCTCGCTGTGTGTGTGCGTGTCCCTCCCTCGCTGTGTGTGTGCGTGTCCCTCCCTCGCTGTGTGTGTGCGTGTCCCTCCCTCGCTGTGTGTGTGCGTGTCCCTCCCTCGCTGTGTGTGTGCGTGTCCCTCCCTCGCTGTGAGTGTGCGTGTCCCTCCCTCGCTGTGAGTGTGCGTGTCCCTCCCTCGCTGTGAGTGTGCGTGTCCCTCCCTCGCTGTGAGTGTGCGTGTCCCTCCCTCGCTGTGAGAGTTCGTGTCCCATCCTCGCTGTGAATGTGTGTGTCCCTCCCTCGCTGTGTGTGTCCCTCCCTCGCTGTGTGTGTGTGTGTCCCTCCCTCGCTGTGTGTGTGTGTGTGTGTGTGTCCCTCCCTCGCTGTGTGTGTGTCCCTCCCTCGCTGTGTGTGTGTGTGTGTGTGTCCCTCCCTCGGGGTGTGTGTGTGTGTGTGTGTGTGTGTGTGTCCCTCCCTCGCTGTGTGTGTGTGTGTGTGTGCGTGTGTGTGTGCATGTCTCTCCCTCGCTGTGTGTGTGTCTGCGTGTCCCTCTCTCGCTGTGTGTGCGTGTCCCTCTCTCGCTGTGTGTGCATGTGTCCCCCCTCATTGGGTGTGCGCATGTCCCTCTCTTGCTCTGTGTGTATGTTTGTGTTTGTGTGTGTCCCTCCCTCACTGTGTGTGCATGTCCCTTCCTGGCTGTGTGTTTGTGTCCCTCTCTCGCTGTGTGTGTGTGTGTGTGTGTCCTCCCTCGCTGTGTGTGTGTGTGTGTCCCTCCCTCTGTGTGTGTGTGTGTGTGTGTGTCCCTCCCTCAGTGTGTGTGTGTGTGTCCCTCCCTCAGTGTGTGTGTGTGTGTCCCTCCCTCGCTGTGTGTGTGTGTGTCCCTCCCTCACTGTGTGTGTGTGTGTGTCCCTCCCTCACTGTGTGTGTGTGTGTCCCTCCCTCACTGTGTGTGTGTGTCCCTCCCTCACTGTGTGTGTGTGTGTGTCCCTACCTCACTGTGTGTGTGTGTGTCCCTCCCTCGCTGTGTGTGTGTGTGTGTGTATGTGTGTGTGGCCCTCCCTCGCTTTGTGAGTGTGTGTGTCCCTCCCTCGCTTTGTGTGTGTGTGTGTCCCTCCCTCCCTTTGTGTGTGTGTGTGTCCCTCCCTCGCTGTGTGTGTGTGTGTGTCCCTCCCTCGCTGTGCGTGTGTGTGTGCATGTCTTTCCCTCGCTGTGTGTGTGTCTGCGTGTCCCTCTCTCGCTGTGTGTGCGTGTCCCTCTCTCGCTGTGTGTGCGTGTCCCTCTCTCGCTGTGTGTGCGTGTCCCTCTCTCGCTGTGTGTGCATGTGTCCCCCCTCATTGGGTGTGCGCATGTCCCTCTCTTGCTCTGTGTGTATGTTTGTGTTTGTGTGTGTCCCTCCCTCACTGTGTGTGCATGTCCCTTCCTGGCTGTGTGTTTGTGTCTCTCTCTCGCTGTGTGTGTGTGTGTGTGTGTGTGTGTGTGTCCTCCCTCGCTCTGTGTGTGTGTGTGTGTGTCCCTCCCTCAGTGTGTGTGTGTGTGTGTGTGTGTCCCTCCCTCAGTGTGTGTGTGTGTGTGTGTGTGTGTGTCCCTCCCTCAGTGTGTGTGTGTGTGTGTGTGTGTCCCTCCCTCGCTGTGTGTGTGTGTGTCCCTCCCTCGCTGTGTGTGTGTGTGTCCCTCCCTCGCTGTGTGTGTGTGTGTCCCTCCCTCACTGTGTGTGTGTGTGTGTCCCTCCCTCGCTGTGTGTGTGTGTGTCCCTCCCTCGCTGTGTGTGTGTGTGTCCCTCCCTCGCTGTGTGTGTGTGTGTCCCTCCCTCACTGTGTGTGTGTGTGTGTCCCTCCCTCACTGTGTGTGTGTGTGTGTGTCCCTCCCTCACTGTGTGTGTGTGTGTGTCCCTCCCTCACTGTGTGTGTGTGTGTGTCCCTCCCTCGCTGTGTGTGTGTGTGTGTGTCCCTCCCTCGCTGTGTGTGTGTGTGTGTCCCTCCCTCACTGTGTGTGTGTGTGTGTGTGTGTGTGTCCCTCCCTCACTGTGTGTGTGTGTGTGTGTGTGTCCCTCCCTCACTTTGTGTGTGTGTGTGTGTGTCCCTCCCTCGCTTTGTGTGTGTGTGTGTCCCTCCCTCGCTGTGTGTGAGCGTGTCCCTCCCTCGCTGTGTGAGCGTGTCCCTCCCTCGCTGTGTGTGAGCGTGTCCCTCCCTCGCTGTGTGAGCGTGTCCCTCCCTCGCTGTGTGTGTGTGTTTGTCCCTCCCTCGCTGTGTGAGCGTGTCCCTCCCTCGCTGTGTGTGTGCGTGTCCCTCCCTCGCTGTGTGTGTGTGTTTGTCCCTCCCTCGCTGTGTGAGCGTGTCCCTCCCTCGCTGTGTGTGTGTGTCCCTCCCTCGCTGTGTGTGTGTGTGTGCCCCTCCCTCGCTGTGTGTGTGTGCACGTCCTTCTCTCCCTTGCTCTGTGTGTTTGTGCGTGCATGTCCCTCCCTCGCTGTGTGCGCGAGTTCCCCTCTTGCTCTGAGTATGTGTCCCTCTTGATGTGTATATGAGTGTCCCTCCCTCGCTGTGTGTGCGCATGTGTCGCCCCCTCGCTATGTGTATGTGTGTGTGTCTCTCCCTCGCTCGCTCTGCATGTGTGGTCCCATCCTTGCTGTCTGTGTGTGTGCATGTCCCTCCCTTGCCGTGCATTTGTGTGTCTCTCTCTCGCTGTGTGCCTGTGTTTGTGTGCTTGCGCATGTGCGTGTCCCTCCCTCACTGTGTGTGCATGTCCCCACTTGCTCTGAGTATGTGTTTCCGTTTTACAAAGTATGTGAGTGTCCTTCCCTCGCTGCGTGTGTGTGTGTGTATGCGTGTCACTCCCACACTGTGTTTGTGTGTCCCTCCCTTGCTGTGTGTAGTGTCTATGTGTGCGTGTCCCTCCCTTGCTTTGTGCGTGTGTGTGCGCCTCTTGCTGTGTGTGCACGTGTCACTCCCTCGCTGTGTGAGTGTGTGTCCGTTCCTTGTGTGTGTGTCCCTCCCTTGCTCTTTGTGCATATCCCCACCATTGTGTTGCCCCTTGCTGTCCGCGTTGCCCCTTGCTGTGTGAGTGCCTGTCCCCCCTTGCTGTGTGTGCGTGTGTCCTTCCCTCGCTGTGTCTGTGCATGTCCTCTCTCAGTGTGTGCGTGCACCCTCTCCATTTCTGTGCACATGCCCTCCCCCTCACCGTGTGTCTGCTTGTCCATCCTTCCCTGTGTGTGTGTCGCTCCTTTGCTGTTTATATGCATGTCCCTCTCTCGCTCTGTGTGTTTGTGTATATCCCTCCCTCGCTGTGTGTGTGCATGTCCTTCCCTCCGTGTGTGTGTGTGTCCCTCCCTCGCTGTGTGTGCATGTCCCTCCCTGGCTGTGTGTGTGCGTGTCCCGCTCTCACTGTGTGTGTCTGTGTTTGTGTGCTTGCGCATGCGCGTGTCCTTCCCTCACTGTGTGTGTGTGTGTGTGTGTGTGTCACTTCCTCACTGTACCTGTGTGTCCCTCCCACGCTGTGTGAGTGTATGTGCGTCCCTCCCTCGCTGTGTGTCTGCGTGTATCTCCCTCACTGTGTGTGTTTGTGTGTGTGTGCCCTTCCCTCGCTGTGTGTCTGCGTGTATTCCCCTCACTGTGTGTGTGTGTGCCCTTCCCTCGCTGTGTGTCTGCGTGTATTCCCCTCACTGTGTGTGTGTGTGCCCTTCCCTCGCTGTGTGTCTGCGTGTATCTCCCTCACTGTGTGTGTGTGTGTGCCCTTCCCTCGCTGTGTGTCTGCGTGTATCCCCCTCACTGTGTGTGTGTGTGCCCTTCCCTCGCTGTGTGTCTGTGTGTATCCCCCTCACAGTGTGTGTGCATGTCCTTCCCTCGCTGTGTGTCTGCGTGTATTCCCCTCACTGTGTGTGTGTGTGCGCGCGCGCGCCCTTCCCTCGCTGTGTGTCTGCAGGTATCTCCCTCACTGTATGTGTTTGCGTGTCGCTCCTTTGCTGTGTGTGTGTGTCCAATATTTGCACCATCAGTGGATTGGCCATCATAAATTGACTGTAGTATTCAGAAATGTGTGGTTTAAATAAGTTCACCACGAGAAATGCAGGGTTTAATGTACAGGTAGAGGGGTGGGTCTGGGTAGGATGCTCTTCAGAGGAATGGACTGGTTGGGCCGAATGGCCTGGTTGCACCCGATGGCGATTCTAATCAGGTTATTGTCCAGCCCTGTCAACCATCCCCGTCTCTTACACCTTGCCTGATCCCCAATATTCTCCTGAACAATGTAATCTCCTCCAGACTCTAAAACACTCCTTGGCGATGTAAGCTTCTCCAGTCCTTACAAAGATCGATATGTCTGTCACCTCTTCCTGCTTTTAGAACCCTCCCTATAACTATTACCATTTGGTACAGCACTCCCAATCATTGTTCCCTCTTGAAACTCCCATAAACATTTGTATCTCTGAAAACTCATCTGGACCGACTCAACTTCCCTTTGACAGTTACGTGCTGAGACCTGCTCTATATCAGTGATGTAATTAACTCTTGGCAACACTCACTGTTATAACCTCCCTCCAGTCTTACAGCACTGAGGATCTGTAGAAGCTCTTTTCAACCCGACAGCCATCTCTGTGTCTGTAATCTCCTCCACTCCCCATAATACATTCTCTCTGAGCTCCTCTGTAGTTCACTAAACACTCCCTAACACTGTCTGTATCAGTGTAACCTTCTCCAAAAACACAACCTTCCCTATCTGTGTAAATCCCTACACCAGTCCCTATCCCTCTCAGCTCCGTCTAACAATACAACCCTCCATGTCTGTGTATTCACCTTCAGTCCCTACTCACCTCCCTATCTGTGTAACCTTCTCCATGCCTTTTGCTTCAGTCTGTTCAACTGTCCCTGTCAGTGTAACCTCTTCCAGACGCGAATAATCTCCTCTTTTTGACTTACTCAGACCACACAACCCTCACTATCTATAACCTACTCCTGTCTGAGAAACCTACCTCTGCAAATTGCTCCAACTCTTCCACTCTCCATAAGCTCTTACATCCCTCCCTATCTACCAAGTCTCTTCCAGTCCCTAAACACCAACAGTTTGTGGAGACCCGACCACCATTCCTATCAGTGTAATCCTCTCAGGTCTCTGCAGTATTCCTGATCTGTCGAACTCACTCCATGCCTGTGCCTCTCCCAATCCAGTCCCGACAAAACCCACTATCTATTTAACACCCTCCTGTCACTATCACCCCCTTGTCAATGTAAGCTCCTCCTGTGTCTTCACTATCTACCCATCTTCATAACCTTGTCCAGTTCTTACACCACTATCTGTTTAAACGTCAACCTCCCTGCAACTTCCTCCTGTTTGTGCTATGCTCCCTTATCTGTGAAACTGTTTCTGACCAAAATTGTTATCCCAGTCTCTGAAAAGTAATCCAGAATCCACAGCCTCCATAACCCCCAGAACCTAAGCCTTCCTATGTCTATAAACATCTTCAGTCACGACTACCCTGCATATCTCTGTTTGTTCTTCCAGTCGATACAAACAACTTTATCTCTGTAATCTGCTCAGCTCCCTAAAATAGTCCCTGTCTGTGATCCAGCCCTGGCCTACAAACATCGTGATCCCTGTAAACTTCTCCATCCCTGCCAACATTCCCATCTCCATGAGCCCGTCAACCCTACAGCTCTCTACATTTCTGTAACCTCCTGTGGGTCTATGGTCCTCCCTTCCTGTGAAACCACCTCCAGTCCCCACATCCCTCCCAATCTGGGTCCTCTGCTCCAGATCAGACCATTGCTGTCTCTGTAAACACCTCCACTCCTGACAACTCTTCCCATTTGTGTAACCTCGTTCAGATCCCATACTCTCCAGCTTCCTGAATTCTCTTTCTGCATTGCAACCAAAACTACATGTTTTTGTAATATCCACCAGTGCTTTACACCCTCCCCAACTCAGTAACCACTTGCAGCCCTAACAAAACACCTAAACTGTGAAACCCCTCATTTCCCTACAATCCTCCCTCCCTCCCTCCTCAAATGCCTTCATCACCATGAAACCTCACAACTACTGAAGCCTCCTTTTGGCACTGCAACCCTCCTCCTAATGTCTGCAAAATCCTCCTGTCCTGATATCCCTCTCTATCTCTGTAAGCCTCAGCACCCTCCAGTGCCGTTCTGGGGAACATGGCAGAGGAGGGAAGATTTGTAAAGTCCGAGCCATGTTACGGAGATAGAATTCTTGGAATTACAGATTTGGTCGAATGTCTGTGGTGTGCAGATTATTTGCGAGGACTCTAAAGACAGGATTTATGACTACTTGGAAAACCATAGTTACATTAGAGACAGTCAGTATGGGTTTGTGTGGGGTTAGGTCATGCCTCACAAACCTTATTGAATTCTTTGAGGATATAGCAGAATATGTTCATGGCTCATTCAGAAAAGAAGGAAAATTGGGATACAGGGAAATCTGTCTGTCTGGATACAGGATTGGATGGCCTAGCGAAGACAGAGGGTGGCACCAGATGGACAGTATTGAGCCTGGAGCTCAGTGACCAGTGGTGTTCTGTAACAATCGGCTCTGGGACTCTGCTCTTTGTGATTTTTGTAAATGACTTGGATGTAGATGTTGGAGAGTGGGTTAGTACGTTTGCCAATCACATGAAGGTTGGTGACGTGGTGGGGAATGTGGAGGGCTGTTGTAGGTTGCAATGGGATATTGACAGGACGCAGAGCTGGGCTGGAAGTGGCAGATGGAGTCCAATCTGGAAAAGTGTGAAGTGATTCATTCTGGAAGGTCGAATTTGAATACAGAATACAGGGTGAAAGGCAGAATACTTGGCAGTGTGGAGGAACAGCGATCATGGGGTCCGTGTCCATAGATCCCTCAAAATCGCCACGCACGTTGGTCGGGTTGTTAAAAAGGCATATGTTGCATTGGCTCCCCTTAGAAGGGGATTGACTGTAAGAGCCGTGAGGTTTTACTGCATCTTTATAGCGTCCTGGTGAGACCACACTTGGAATATTGTGTTCAGTTCTGGTCCCCTGTTTACAGGAAGGATGTGCAAGTTTTAGAGAACGTACCCAGGAGATTTACCAAGATGCTGCCTGGAATAGAGGGCAGTTCTTACGAAGAAAGGTGAAGGGAGCTAAGGCTTTTTTCATTGGAGTGAAGAAGGGGGTGGGGTGACTTTGTGGAGGTGAACAAGGTGATGCGAGGCACAGAGTGAGTGAATAGTCAGAGACGTTTCCTCCTATGGCATAAATGGCTATTACAAGGGGGTGTAATTTTAAGGTGATTGGAGGATGGATAAGAGGATAGAGAATGGTAGGTGGTTGGATGGACTGCCAATGGTGGTAGTAACATTAGACACATCTAGGACATTTAATAGACTCTTGGACAGACACATGGATAATAGTACAACGAAGGGTATGTAGGTTAGTTTGATCTTACAGTCGGGTAAAAGGTTGGCATGAAATCATTGCTGAAGGTTCTTGGGCGGAACTGTTCTGTGTTCTATGCTCGGTCTGGTAAACTGGGTAATAAATCGAGATCATTGCATAAAGGATATGGCATTCAGGAGAAGCTAGTGAACAGGACACAACATTTGCTTGATGGTTGTAGACAGAGTGGTGGGAGACATGTTGTTTTTCCGACTGGAGGCATGTGACCAGCGGTGTCGTGGGTCCACTGGTGTTTGTCATTTGGATAAATGGTTTGGATGGGAATATTGGTTTCCTGGTAAGTAATTGTTTTGGGTGACACTGAAATTGGTGGTAAAGTGGACAGTGAAGAAGGTTATATATGATACAACAGGATGAACAGTACTGCTGGGATAGGGGGCTGAAGAATAGCAGATGGAGTTTAATTAGATAAATGTGAAGTGTTCCATTTTGGTGAAACAAACCAGGGTGGGACTTGTACAGTTAATGTTCGGGCCCTGGGTCGTGTTGTCAGTCAGTGACCCAGGGATGCAGGTAGACAGTTCTTTGAAAGTGGTGTCACAGGTAGACAGGCTGGTGAAGCAGGTCTTTGGGATGGTTACCTTCATTCGGGAGAGCGTTAAGAGTAAGAGTTGGGATGTCATGTTGTGGCTGGAAAAGACATTGGTGAGGCCACCATTAAAACATTGTTGATTAGTAGGAAGAACTCATCTAGTTCACTAACCTCCTTTAGGGAAGGACATTAAATATTCTAACCTGGTCTGGCCGACATTTGACTACACACCCATAGCAATATGGCTGACTCTGAGCTGCCCTCTGGGTAATTAGCAGTGGGGTCAAAGAACGTTGTTCCAGGCAGTGACACCCACATCCCATGAATGAATAAATAAAAATACCTATGTCCCTCCCTACCTCTGCAAACCCCTCCAGCTGTAGCAATCCGTCCTGGCTTTGTAACACCCTGACCACTCTCTGTAACACTCTCACCACCTCCAGCACCTTCACATCTCCCTGTTCCTATTGTGTCAATGAACCCTGACCGTGGCTCCCCTTCCCACAACCCTCCTCCTGCGAGCAGACCCATTGCAATCCATTAACATTTACTCCTAAAACATTCTCTCACTTCAGGATTTTAAGTACTTTTTGGTGATCTTCTCAGCCTCATGACCTAGTATGATTCCTTTTGTCCTGAGTGAGGGACCAGTGGGAATTTCTTGCTGAGGTTTTTATTGTTTCAATTGATTGTCCTTTTGTTGAGTATGTTGCATTGTCCCTTCAAATGTTTTCCACTGTCCATTTTTCAGTCTGTTTCGCCTGTTTCCCTTGGTCAGTTCTCATCTCAAACTCATGTCATTGGCTATTTTTGTTTCTAGTTGTAGCTTGTCCTTTCTGTGATTCACTTTAATACTTTAAATTTATTTAAACTGCACTTTATCACAATTTCCCGAAGGATCTCTGCAGGTGACATTACTCATTCACTAAGTTTCATTACACGGTCGCTCTGCGATAGTTATGTCCCTTAACAGTTGCACAATGTGTTTTTCAAAGAAACACTGAGAAAAAAATTAACCAAGATCCTCTTCCAATATTAATATTGACCGTGTGATTGTCCCAGATTATACAAATATTGAAGTTTTCCAAACTTATCACAATGCCTTTGTTAAAAAAATCCAATGAGTTACTGTGTAATGCAGTGATGAGCAATGAAATGCTGTTCAGTGGCTAAAACTGTTCTGCTGCTTGTTTCCTTGGCAAGTAGTAGCAAGTATTCACATTCAGACTGACGCTACTTCATGATCTGAGGCCAAATGCTTTCTCTGTAATGCCTTTGTTAACCATTATTGTTAGTGTTACCCATTTTGCCTGAGTTTGCACAAGACTGAACCACTGAATATTTTTGTTCACCCTGTATCCATGTCTCCCTGGTGTCTAAATCTCTTTTATCTCTGTGTCACAAATCCATTGACCTTTTTGCAGCAACGTTGTCCATTCAAAAAAAAATTACATACTCTCTACCACAATTTTCTGTCACAAATCTATTCGCTGATGTACAATTTTAGTTAAACTCTATCCCTTCCTGTTCCTTTCTGCTTGTCTTCAGCCACATTCCCATGCTGTTCCATTGCTTCACCTTTTCTATTTGGATTTGGAAAGCTCCTTTCACCTGCATCCTCTCTGTCAGTTTAATGCCCTGTCCATAAACCTACCGACATGATTGGCCAGGACCCTGGTCCCAGCACAGTTCCAGGGGGACCATCCTAATAGATTTTTAAATCAGGTATGGGATGTGTGAGTCTCTGGCTGACCAGCCTTTCTTCCCCTGTCCTAGAAGCCCTTGAACTGAGTAACGTGCTCGGCCATTTCAGAGGGTAATCGAGAGGCAAACACTTTGCTGTGGGGATGTTGTGCAGACCACGTGACGATGGGCAGATGTCCTTCTCGAAAGGACAAGTGTTTGGATTTGTTGTATATCAGCAATGGTTTCATACTTATTTGTGGATTGTTAATTATTATTTTTAAAATTATTGATTTCAAATGTCTCCTTTTCAGATGGCGGGATTCAATCCTGCCTCCCCTGAACATGAGCTGAGGTTTTGGATACATTCTCTCGCAATAATACCACTCGGCCATCACTTCGCCTGCTCACTGGGTGCTCATCCCTGAGCACTGATACCAGGGCATCATGAAGCTAAACCCATTTTTCCGACACAATTGTGTGATCCTGACACCTTCCAGCAATCTGGGACTATTACTTAATATCGCTCCATTTTCCAGACCTCTGTGGAACTCAGTGCCATCCTCCATGTGTAACCCTCACTGCATCTGTTTTATTTCCCATTCTGTCTATTTCTCTGTCTCCTGTAGTTACTCAGGAAAGTCCTGACTCAATAGCCTTCCCAGCTGCTGGGTGGATCGTCCATCACCACATGGAACGCAGTTGGTCTGCCAGAGAGAGACAAAGGGAAAGGAGATCTGGATCCTTCAATAAATCCTGTAGTGAAGTAAGGTCACCCACAGTGCACAGAGCAAAGAACAATGAGAGGGCTCCAAACATCTGTTAACACAACATGACATAGATACAGTGCTGGAGGGGGAGCACAGTACACACACACACAGACTCCAGGCTCAATCACCACCCCAATGTAAGTTCTGTCATATTAAAACTCACTACTCTGCAACAGTGTATCTATGGCATGTCTTGTGGTCCAGTGTCTTCAATAATATTTAATTCCTATAACAGATCCTATCGCTGTAACCTCCTCCCTTCCCGATACTCCCTCCACATACTTGAAATGTACTGCATTCCAGACTACCAGCCCTATCGCTGTAACTTGCTTCAGTGTCTACAACATGCCTTACCTCAGTAGTCTGCTCCTCCAATAAGGTAAAAACAAGGACTACAGATGCTGGAAACCAGAGTCTAGATTAGAGTGGTGCTGGAAAAGCTCAGCAGGTCAGGCAGCATCCCAGGAACAGGAAAATTGATGTTTCCTTTATCAGGAACAGATGCCGGGAGCCAGCAGAGTGGGGAGATAAATGAGAGGGGAGTGGGGATGGGGAGAAAGTAGCATAGAGCACAATAGGTGAATGGGGTGGGGAAGAAGGTGATAGGTCAGAGTGGAGGATGGAGGAAGGTAGCAAAGAGTACAATGGGTGAATGGGGGTGGGGATGGGGGTGCGAGGGTGGAATGGATAGGTGGAAAGGGAGATAGGTCATGAGTGTGGTGCTGAGCTGGAAGGCTGGAGGGGGGTGAGATGGGGGAAGGGGAAATGAGGAAACTGGTGAAGACCACATTGATGCCCTGGGGTTGAAGTGTTCCGAGCCGGAAGGTGAGGCGTTCTTCCTCCAGGCGTTGGGCGGTAAGGAAGTGGTGGTGGAGGAAGCACAGGAGCTGCATGTCCTCGGCAGAGTGGGAGGGGGAGTTGAAATGTTGGGCCATAGGGCGGTGGGGTTGATTGGTGCGGGTGTACCAGAGATGTTCCCTAAAGTGCTCCGCTAGGAGGTGTCCAGTCTCCCCAATGTAGAGGAGGCGATGGAGCCTGTAACTGGAGTGGGTGTGGTGTTAGGGGGAATGGGGATGGAGTCATGAGCAGGGGCGGTGTTCCCCTCAGGGTTCTGGGGGCGGGGATGGTGACGGGACCTGGGGGGGGTGTCAGCAGAATGCAGGTGAGTAGCGTTGATGTGGGCGGAAGTGGTGGCAAACACGGCAGTGGGGGAGCGTGGAAATCACTGCGTGTGTGACATCAGCGATGATGTGAGGGGTGGAAGTGATGTCAGAGATGGAAATGTGTTGCTGGAAAAGCGCAGCAGGTCAGGCAGCATCTAGGGAACAGGAGAATCGACGTTTCGGGCATTAGCCCTTCTTCAGGAAGTGATGTCACTTGTGGTGTATGAGGAATTGTGAGGGGCAGAAAAGGCATTTACTTTATTTTAACCAATAATTTCCTGTCACCAATCTGTTTGACAATGTCATATTTCAATTAAACTCAGTCCCTTACTGTTTCTTTCTTTTGGTCTTCATTCACATCTCCATGGTGTTCCAATATTTCAACCTTTCTCTTTGGACTTGGGAATTTCCATTCACCTCAGACCTGTCCCCCTCCTCATCTGTGTCCATTTATAACACACTGCATAATCTGGTACCAGAGGAGCCTATCCCAATAAAATAGCTCAGTCCTCCCTGAGTACTGGTAGCAGTGCTCACTGGTCAGAACCACTTCTGATAATACCCGTTGTGTGATCCTGATACATTCCTGCATTCTGCTGATATCACTGTCTCTCTCCATGTGGTATCCCTCACTGTGTGGGTCTAATTGCTGTCTCTGTCAGTGTCTCTCGCTCTTCCAGCTATTCCAGATCCTGAGCCAACAGCATTCTCCACTCCAGAGGGAAGCAACTGCACAGGCCATGGATGGAGACTGGGAATTTCCAGATCTCTGTGGGACTCAGTGCCATTCTCCATGTGTAACCTTCATTGCATCAATGTAATTTTTCATTCTGTCTACTTCTCTGACTCCTGTAGGTATTCCTGATGTCCCTGACTCAACAGAATTCCCAATTCCTGTCTCGTCCATCACCACATTGAAGACAGTTGGTCAGCCAGAGAGAGATGGAGAGTGAGATCTGGAGCCTTCAGTAAATCCTGCAGCCGGTAAGATCACTCACAGTAAACAGCACAGGGAGGAGTTAGTGGACTTTAATTCAGACCCTGAGGGCATGATGTAGGAACAATGCTGGGCAAGGAACATGAGAAAATTCTCAGGCTTCATTATCACCATCTTGTCTGTAAATTCATCTGTTCCACAGAACCCTCCCTATGTCTGTCAGTATCTCTGCTGTCTGTTTCATCGATACCACTTCCCCTATCTCTATCAGCCCCTACAATCCTGCTTATCCCTGTAAGCTCCTCATATCAGTAAAACTCTCCAAGTTTCTGCCTTTGCCTTTAATCCCGGGTTCTGTCACATCTCTCCTTAACTGTGAAAAACAACTTGTCAGTTCCTTAAGCCATCCCTGTCAGTGTAGCCCTTTCCAGACCTGAAAAACTTCCCTGTCTTTGTGACTTTTTTGAACTCCTATTACCTTCATGATCTCTGTAACCTTCCAGTCACGACAACAAAAAAGTTCTGTATCTTCGTAACTCCACCAGCTGTTAGACTCCTCCTTGTCTCTGGACACAAAGCAGAGTGACTCTGCTTCTCTCATAAATTGGTTTCTACATTTCTAATGATGACTATGAACTCTTCCTGTCTCTAAAACGCACTCAGTCTCTGTAAACTCTGCTGGTCCCGCTTCATGTAATTTCCTTCAGAAACTGCAAACCTCTATGCCTTTAATCTCCTCCCAGATGCAACCACGCAGTTTATTTCTATAACCCCCATGAGTCATAGAGTCATAGAGATGTACAATATGGAAACAACCCATCCACGCCGACCAGATATCCCAACCCAATCTAGTCCCACCTGCCAACACCCGGCCCATATCCCTCCAAACCCTTCCTATTCATATACCCATCCAAATGCCTCTTAAATGTTGCAATTGTACCAGCCTCCACCACATCCTCTGGCAGCTCACTCCATACACGTACCATTCTCTGTGTGAAAAAGTTGCCCCTTAGGTCTCTTTTATATCTTTCTCCTCTCACCCTAAATCTATGCCCTCTAGTTCTGCACTCCCCAACCCCAGGGAAAAGAGTTTGTCTATTTATCCTATCATCCATTTATCCATACCCCTCATAATTTTGTAAACCACTGTAAGGTCACCCCTCAGCCTCCGACACTCCAGGGAAAACAGCTCCAACCTGTTCAGCCTCTCCCACTGGCTCAAACACTCCAACCCAGGCAAAATCCTTGTAAATCTTTTCTGATCCCTTTCAAGTTTCACAACATCTTTCCAATAGCAAGGAGACCAGAATTGCACAAAATACTCCAACAGTGGCCTAACCAATGTCCTGTGCAGCCGCAACATGACCTCCCAACTCCTGTACTCAATACTCTGACCAATAAAGGAAAGCATACAAAATCCCTTCTTCACTATCCTATCTACCTGTGACTCCACTGCCAAAGAGCTATGAACCTGCACTCCAAGGTCTGTTTGTTCAGCAACACTCCCGTGCATCTTACCATTACGTCTAAGTCCTGCTAAGATTTGCTTTCCCAAAATGCAACACCTTGTATTTATCTGAATTAAACTCCATCTGCCACTTAGCCCATTGGCCCACCTGTTCCAGATCTGAGGAAACCGTCTTCGCTGTCCACTGCACCTCCAATTTTGGTGTCATCTGCAAACTTACTAACTGTACCTCTTATGCTCGCATCCAAATCATTTATGTAATTGACAAAATGTAGAGGACCCAGCACCAATCCTTGTGGCACTCCACTGGTTTCAGGTCTCCAATCTGAAAAACAACCCTCCACCACCACTCTTTTACCTTTGAGCCAGTTCTGTATCCAAATGGCTAGTTTTCCCTGTAATCCATGAGATCTAACCTTGCTAATCAGTCTCCCATGGGGAAACCTTGTTGAATGCCTTACTGAAATCCATACAGATCACATCTATCACTCTGCCCTCATCAATCGTCTTTGTTACTTTGTTACTTCTTGATTTCCCACGCACAAAGCAATGTTGACTATCCCTAATCAGTCCTTGCCTTTCCAAATACATGTACATCCTGTCCCTCAGGATTCCCTCCAACAACGTGCCCACCGCCGAGGTCAGGCTCACCGGTCTATAGTTCCCTGATTTGTCTTTACCGCCCGTCTTAAACAGTGGCACCACTTTTGCCAACCTCCAGTCTTCCGGCATGTCACCTGTGACTATCGATGATACAACTATCTCAGCAAGAGGCCCAGCAATCACTTCTCTAGCTTCTCACAGAGTTCTCGAGTACACCTGACCAAGTCCTGGGGATTTATCCACCTTTAAGCATTTCAAGATATCCGGCACTTCCTCCTCTGTATATCTGGACTTTTTGAAAGATGTCATCATCGATTTCCCTACAGTTTATATCTTCGATATCCTTTTCCACAGTAAATACTGATGCAAATATTCATTTAGTAGCTCCCCCATTTTCTGTGGCTCCACACAAAGGCCGCCTTGCTGATCTTTGTGGGGCCCTATTCTCTCCCCAGTTACCCTTTTGTCCTTAGTATATTTGTAAAAACCCTTTGCATTCTCCTTAATTCTATTTGCCAAAGCTATGTCATGTCCCCTTTTTGTCCTCACTGGGCGGTCCCGCAGGAATATCCTCTGTCAGTCCTGCTGGGATGTTTCACCCAATCAGAACCAGCAGCTCTCCTCCTCTCTCAGCTCCCCTTCTGTCCTTCCTGCAGCATCTGTCCCCTGCCGGTCCCCTCCCTCCCTCTGCTGTTGTTCTGTAATACCTGTGAATTTTCAGTCCCATGTTCCCATCCATGCCATGCGCTCATCTGCCTTAACTGTCAGGCCTTTTACATCAAAGTCAGTGCAGTTTTATTGATCGGTTTTCCCTCATTGCCTGCTCTGCTCTTGCCTGCCTTATCGCTTGAAATGACTCTTTGAAATTCAGTCCCAACTTCAAACTTCAGTCTCTAGCCTGAGACAATCCCCCTCACTGTGGACAACACCCTCACCCTTCATGTCATCTGTAAACCTTCTGCTATCACATCCAACTCATTAATGTACATAATAAACAGCGATGGTTCCTGCACAGATCCCTGTGGTACATCCGCTGGTGAAAGGCTCCTCATCACCGAAACAACCTTCCACCAGTGTTGGATCCAATTTGCCAACTTGCCTTGGATCCTAGTGGCTCTTCCCTTTTGGACCAGCCTTCCATGTGGGACCTTGTCAAAGGCAGTACTGAACCCAATGGAACCCACATCATCTGCACTGCCCTCATCAAGATTTTTCAATCATAATTTCAAAGAAAACTCAGCTGAATTCATCAGACAGGATCTTCCTTTGCCAAATCCATGCTGAATATCCCTAATTGCTTCCTGCCTTTCCAGTTATTGATTCAAACTGTCCCTCAGAATTGTTCCCAATAATTTCCCTCCCCCTGTTGTCAGACTGTCTGCTCTGTAATTACCTGGCCTATCCTTTGGGTCCAGTGACCACAACTGTCTTCGTTTTAACATTGTTATGGAAAAAGATCAGGCAGATTGACAGATTAAGGTGTGAAACTGGAGCAGGGCCAGATTTGGGGACATGAGGCAGGATTGAGCAGAGGTGAATTGGGTGAATTAAAAATCACACAACACCAAGTTATAGTCCAACAGGTTTATTTCAAAGCACTAGCTTTCAAAGCGCAGGTGATCAGCCTAAAAGATGAAAGGCTTAGACAACATGTGTTTGATATTACATTCCATGACACTGCTATCATGTTGCTATAAATTCTGAGCCTTAAGATTGTGCTCCACAACCACCTGATGAAGTAGCGCTCCGAAACCTAGTGCCTCCGAATAAACCTGCTGGACTGGAAGCTGGGGTTGTGTGATTTTTAACTTTGCCCATCCCAGCCACCACCGGCTCCTCCACATTATGACTATCATCGATTGGGCAAGACTGTTTGAAGAAAAATGAATGACTGGAAAACGGGATGCTTCTAAAAGTGTGATCTCAAGAATCCAGGGCCAGTATGTCCCTGTTAGAGTGAAGGGAAAATCTGGCAGGTTCAGGGATCCCTGGCTGATGAGGGATATTGTGGCTCTGTTCAGGAAAAAGCAAACAGCATACATAGAGTTTCAGCTATTCATATCTTCTTCCAGTCCTAAGGACATGATCAATCTCAGGTCCCTGCAGCACTCCTGATCTTTATAACTCACTGCAATGCCTGTGACTATCTGATCCAGTTCCGAAAAGACTCACTATCTGTGTAACATCCTCCCTTGCCTTTCACCCATCCTGTCAATGTCAGGTCTTCCATTCTGTCCCTCATCTACTCATCTCCATAACCTTCTCCATCTCTTACACCCCTATCTGTGTAAATGTCACCTTCCCCTACAAACTTTCCCACTTTGACCAAACTGCAGGAGTTACTAATGCTCCCTTATCTGTGAAACTGCCTCCCACCAAAATGGATGTCCTTATCTCCTGCTAAAATTGTAAGACACCACACCCTCTATACCTAAATAACTTGCAGAACCTAAGCCTTTCAATAACTATAAACATCTTCAGTCACGACTGCCCTCCACATGTCTGTTTGTTCTTCTAATCTATAAAACCGTCTAGATTTCTGTAATCTGCTCCATTCACATAAAACACCCCTGTCTGTGCAAACCACCCCATCCTATCAACATCCTTATGCCTGTAACTGCTGCATCCCTCCCCACCTCCTCATCTCCATGAACTCCTGTAGACCCTACAGCTCTCCACATTTCTGTAACACCCTGTGACTCTCTGGTCCTCCCTCCCTGTGAAACCACCTCCAGTCCCCACACCCCTCCCAGTCTGGGTCGTTTGCTCCAGGTCAGACCATTGCTGTGTCTGTTACCTCCTGACAATCCTAGCAACCATTCCTATTTGTGTCTCTTAATTCCGATCCCATCTCTCCAGCTTTCTGAAACCTCTTTGTGCCATTGTGAGCCTCCTTATTTAGAATATAGAGCGGTACAGCACAGAGCAGGCCCTTCGGCCCTCGATGTTGCACTGACCCTTTATCCTACTCTCAGATTAAACTAAACTAAAGGCCCCACATTTTACTATCATCCAAGTGCCTATCTAAGTGTTGCTTATGTAACTAATGTATTGGTCTCCACTACAAATATTGGCGGTCCATTCCATGCATCTGCCACTCTGTGTGTAAAAAAAAAAACCCTATCACATCTCCCGTTAAACATTCTCCAATCACCTTCCATTTATGTTCCCTCGTTATAGCCATTTTTGCAATGGGAGAAGTATCTGGTTATCCTCTCTATCGAGGCCTCAAATCATCTCGTTCACTTCTATCAAGTCACTCCTCATCCTTTTTCATTCCAATGAGAAAAGCCCAAATGCTCTCAACCTACCTTCATTAGACCTCCACTCCTGATAAATCTACTCTGCACCCTCTCTAAAGCTTCCACATCTTTCTGATAATGAGGCAGCCAGAACTGAACACAATATACCAAATGTTCTCTAACCAGATAGAGCTGCAGCATAACTTCATGGAACTTAAACTCAATCCCGCTGCTAATGAAAGCCAACACAACAAACACCTTCTGAACAAGGCAATCAACTTGAGTGATAACATTGAGGGATCTATGGACGTGGACTTCAAGATTCTTCTGTTCCTCTACACTGTCAAGAATCCTGCCTTTCACCCTGTAAAGGTTGTCTGTGGAATCCTGCAATCTTAAACCCTCCCTATCTTGGTAACTTCCTGTGATCCCTACAACTCTCGCAAACAGTGAAACCTCTTCATATCCCGACAATCCTCCTTCGCTCTGTAACCTCCTTTATTAGCATCTGCCCTCAAAAGTCCTGAAGCCTCCTTTTTTTACCACAGCAGTATTCCTAATATCTGCAATACCGTCTCATCCTGATCTCATTCACTGTCTCTGCAACCCCATCACCCTCTAGTCCCCTCTGGGGAATATTGCAGAGTAAAGGAAGGGTTGTAGAGTCCGGGTCATGTTACAGAAGTAAGAAGGGCTGCAGAACCTGGAGGGTGGTACAAATGTATGAAGGGACGTGGATCCTGAGGAGGCTAGAGGGAGCAGGATTCATAGAACCTACAGGATGGGACCGAGAATGGTTTGTGGAACCTGAAGGATATTACAATTTAAATGACTGACTCTTTTTGATTGGACTATTTATGCAGATATTTATCATGATGGCTGTGCACAGCTTCAGATTGCCAGGCTGGGAGATGTGAGCTCAGATGTGAATCTATTTGCCCATTCTGACTGTGTGCCTGACACTGACCTGGTGCTGCTCAGGTAGAAAGCACTCTCCGTGTATATTTACGTGACTGACCAGAGCTCACCTCATCCAAGCCTTTGTTTGGAATGTTCTTTATTTTTTTCATTATTTTCAAGTGACAATTCCGCAAGATGCCGTAATTGGGGAGTTTCCATTTTGAGAGAATGAAACCTTTACCATTGGAAATTGGGAAGCCTTCCAAAATGAGATAACGGCAGTCCAGAGACAGTATCCAGCATTCCTGTTAGGGTGAAAGGAAAGGCTGGTAAGGTGTAGGGAATGCTGGATGATTAGAAAATTTGAGGTTTTATTTCAGAAAAAGAAGTAAGCATATGTCAGATACAGGATTAGTGGTGCTGGAAGAGCACAGCACTTCAGGCAGCATCCGAGGACAGGCAAAATCCGAGGACAGGCAAAATCGCCTGTACTCGGATTTTGCCTGTCCTCGGATGCTGCCTGAACTGCTGTGCTCTTCCAGCACCACTAATCCAGAATCTGGTTTCCAGCATCTGCAGTCATTGTTTTTACCTATATGTCAGATACAGACAGGAGGTCTCCCAACATATTTGTTCCTCAGTCTGCCACAGGTTATTCAGGGTCTGTACACTCGTATCAAATTGATGACCCATTCTTATTTCACAGTTCCACTAACACAGTGGCCAATCCCATAAGAATGTCCTCTCTAAGTATTGCTGTGATGGTTCATGCACTCAAAACCCACCACCACGTGGCCTTCCTCTCTTGCCAACCCTTCCATGCTTCCTGTGGTCTCTCTACCTTGAAACAATGATTTGTTGGTCCTATCCCTCCCTCAGCAGTGTTTCTGTAATGATTTGATTAGATTAGTTTACTTACAGTGTGGAAACAGGCCCTTTGGTCCAAAAAGTCTACACTGACTCTCCGAAGAGCAACCCACCAAGACCCATTCCCCTACATTTACATCTTCACCAAACATGACGGGCAACTTAGCATAGCCAATTCACCTAAACTGCACATCTTTGTGACTGTGGGAGGAAACCAGAGCACCCGGAGGAAACCCACGCAGACACGGGGAGAATGTGCATATTCCACACAGATAGTAGCACAATGATAACTATAATCTCCAAGTCCCATATACCCATCCATCCCCGTGTTCATCTTCCTTAGCTGTCAGGCCCCTTGCATTGAAATAAATGCAGGTTAATCATCAGTTTTTCCCTATTCCCTGCTATGTTCTTGCCTGCCTTGTCTGTTGGAATTGCTCTCTTTAACTTGTGTAACAGTCTCAATCTTCTTTCTGTCTTTATGACAGTTTAAGGTCCACTAGTTTATACACTCTCAAGCCGCGTCTCTAATTTGCCCCACCAGAATGTTGGTCCACATCCCACCCCCAGGTCAGCACGGTGGCACAGTGGTTAGCACCGCTGCCTCACAGCGCCAGAGACCCGGGTTCAATTCCCGCCTCAGGCGACTGACTGTGTGGAGTTTGCACATTCTCCCCGTGTCTGCGTGGGTTTTCTCCGGGTGCTCCGGTTTCCTCCCACAGTCCAAAGATGTGCAGGGTCAGGTGAATTGGCCATGCTAAATTGCCCATAGTGTTAGGTAAGGGGTAAATGTAGGGGTATGGGTGGGTTGCGCTTCGGCGGGGCGGTGTGGACTTGTTGGGCCGAAGGGCCTGTTTCCACACTGTAAGTAATCTAAAAGTAATCTAAAAATCTAAAAAAAGTAATCTAAAAAAGGTCAGGTCCATTCCCCACCCTGTCTCCCTGTGCTAACCCCTTCAGGGATCTATGGACTTGTCCACCAAGGTCCCTGTATTCCTCAGCACTCCACAAGGACCTAACATTCATTATGTCTGTCTGTCGCTTATCATTCCTCCCACAGGGTATTATCTCACTTCGATCACTCTAAACCCTGCTCAAATTATCATCTGAAAGACATTGAACTGTAGACTGAGATCAACCGTCGCACTGTGGACAGAACCTCACCTTTCATGTCATTTGCGAGCCTACTAATGGTTCATTCTGCTTTCACATCCGAGTTGTTAATGCCCATTATAAACAGCAATGGTTCCTGCACAGATCCCTGTGGTACACCCACTGGTGAAGGAATTTCAAACACGAAGCAGTCTGTCCACCAATTGTGGATCCAATTTACCAACTTGCCTTGGAACCCAATGGCTTTTTACTTTTGGATCAGCCTTCCGTGTGTGAACTTGTCAAAGGCCTTATTCAATTCCATGTAACATCTGCATTGCCCTCATCAATACGTTTAGACACCATTTCAAAACACTCCACTGACTTTCTCAGACAGTATCCTCCTCTCCCAAATCCGTGAGGATTGAGCCGAGATGATCTTTACCTTTTTAAGTGTTGATTTGTCCTCAGAATTGTTTCCAATAATGTCCCTCCCCCTGCTGTCAGACTATCTGCTCTGTAATTACCTGGCCTATCCCTCCTGAACAAAGGAACCACATTAGTGATCCTCCAGTCATTCGGCACTTCATCTGTGACCAGAAAACTATTAAATATATCCACCAGGGCCCCAGCAACCTCCTCCCTTACCTCCCATAGCAGCCTGGGATACATTTTATTGGGCACTGGGGATTTCTCCAGCTTTATGCCTATGAAAACATTTAATACCTCCTCCGTATTGATCTTAACATGTTCTCGAGCCTCACCATCCCAACTAAAATCCCTGGCTCCTGTGTGAATACAGATGAGAATTATTCATTGAAGACCTCACCTACATGCACAGATTGTCTCTTTTATTTCTAACAGGCCTCATTACTTCCTCAGTAATCCTCTTATTCTAAACATATTGATAAGATACCTTGTGACTTTTCCTTAATAGTATCTGACAAGGATATTTTATGGTCATTGTGTGTCCCTCATTTCTAAGGATATCCTTGCAGTCCCTACACTTTTGAATGGCTTCACCTGGTTTTATTGCACTGTGTTTTCTTTTTAAAACTCACGATGTCGCTTGATCAGTATTTACTGGATTTGCTGCCTTTACTATTCCCTCGTCAGGAACACACTGTCCCTGAATTCTCACTGTATCACTTTAACATACTCCCACTTTCCAAATATGGACAAACTGCAGATAGTCTTCCCAGTATATGTTTGCCAGAACCTCTCGAAGAAAGAGATACTGATAGGAGACTCAGTTGTGAGGGGGACAGACAGGAAACTGTGTGCCCGCAGAAGAGACCCCAGGTGGTGTGCTGCCTCCTGGTAACCAAGGTCAAGGATGTCTCTGAGCGGTTACTGAACATTCTGAAGGGGAGGATGAACATCCAGAGGTCATTGTGCACATCGGTCCACATGACAGAGGTAGACGATGGGATGGGGTCCTGTGAAATGAGTATCAGGAGTTAGGTACGAAGTTAAAAAGCAGGACCTCAAGGGAAGTGATCTCCAGATTGCTCTCAGTGCCACCTGCCCCAGTGAGGATAGAAATAGAAAGATAGGCCAGATACATGTGTGGCTGAGGAGCTGGTGGGGGTGGGGTTAAGGTTTGGATCACTGAGATCTCTTTTGGGGTAGAGGTGACCTATACAAGATGATGGGTTTGACTTGAACCAGAGGGACGCCAGTATCCCAGCGGGGAGATTTGTTAGTGTTATTCGGGGAGGGTTTAAAAAGGTTTGGCAGGGACTCTCAATAAGGGAGGGCCTATCGACCAGTCAGCGGAAAAATGCATCAGCCATCGAGAACAAGTTTGCTATTCAGGATATCCAAGGGCACAGCCAAGGTAGGGAAAAGACTTTTGGTTTAACATGCATTTATTTCAATGCACGAGGCCTGACTGGTAAGGAAGACGAGCTCAGAGCGTGGATTTGCTCTGGGGACTGGGATATTATAACCATAACAGAAACATGGCTGAGAGAAGGGCAGGACTGGCAGCTCAGTGTTCCAGGATACAGATGCTTCAGGCGTGACAGAAGGACAATTAAGTGAGGAGGGGGAGCTGCCCTTTTGATAAGGGATGGCAGAACAACAGCGCATCGAGAGGATACTCTTTAAGAGTCATCAAATGAGGCCATATGTTTAGACGTTAGAAACAAAAAGGGGGTGTGCACTCTGTTCTGACAGTCTTCAAGATTCCCAAATAGCCAGCGGATGTGAGAGGAACAGATGTGTAGAGAGATTGCAGGTACCTAATGAAATAATAATGTAGTATTGGTTGGAGATGTTAACTTCCCCTGGATGGACTGGGCCACCCACAGACTAAAAGGCCCATACGGAATTCAATTTGTCAAATGTGTCCAAGAAGTTTTCTGAAATCAAGATGTAACTCGAACAAGGCCTAACTCTACTCAGGTGGGTGCAACACCGGACCTCCCCTCAGACAGCGTGGTCAGGCAAGTCACTGAATAATCAATCAGAGAACACTTTGGGTCCAGTGACCACAACTGTCTTAGTTTTAACATAGTTATGGAAAAAGATCAAACAGGTCCACAGAATAAGGTGTGAAACTGGAGTAGGGCCAATTTTGGGGCTATTTGGCAGATTCAAGCAGAGGTTGATCGGGTGAATTAAAAAATCGCACAACACCAGGTTATAGTCCAACAGGTTTATTTCGAAGCACAGGTGGTCATCCTAAAAGTGAAAGGCAGAAATTAAATGTGTTTGATATTACGTTCCATGACATTGCCATCCTGTTGCTATAAATTCTGTGCCGTACGACTGTGCTCCACAACCACCTGATGAAGAAGCAGTGCTCTGAAGCCTAGTGCCTCCAAATAAACCTGCTGGACTGGAACCTGGTGTTGTGTGATTTTTAACATTGTCCACCCCAGTCCAACAACGTCTCCTCTACATTATGATTACCATCGATTGGGTGAGTCTGTGTGAAGGAAAAGGAATGACTGACAAATGGGAGGCTTTTAAAAGGGTGATCTCAAGAATCCTGGGCCAGTGTGTTCCAGTGAAGGGAGAATCTGGCAGGTTCAGAGATCCCTGGCTGCTGAGGGATATTGAGGCTCTGTTCAGGAAAAAGAAAACAGTATACATAGAGTTTAAGCTATTCGTATCTTCTTCCAGTCCTAAAGATATCATCAATCTGTGGAGACCTTGCAATCCTCTCAGGTCCCTGCAGCACTCCTGATCTGTAGATCTCACTGCAATGACTGTGACTATCTGATCCAGTTCCAAAAAGACTCACTATCTGTGTAACATCCTCCCTTGCCTATCACCCATCCTGTCAATGTCAGGTCTTCCAGTCTGTTCATCATCCACCCATACATTGACTTTAAGTTATTTGTATCTTTTTCCAGACCGAAAGATACAATCAATTTTTTAGACCGTACAATCCTCTCGGGTCCGTGCAGCATCCCTGATCTGTAGAACTCACTCCAATGCCTGTGACTATCTGATCCACTTCCAAAAAGACTCACTATATGTGTAACATCCTCCCGTGGCTATCTCCCACCCTGTCAATGCAAGCTGTTCCAGTCTCTCCATCCATCTACTCATCTCCAGAACCATCTCCAGCTCTAACACCCCTATCTGTGGAAACGTCACCCTCCCCTACAACCCTTCCCACTTTGACCAAACTGGAGGAGGTTACTAATGCTCCCTCATCCGTGAAACTGTCTCTAACCAAAATTGCTGTGCTTTCCTCCTGGTAAAATTGTCTAACTCCACATCCTCTATATCTAAATAACCTGCAGAAACTTAGCCTTTCTATAACTATAAACATCTTCAGTCGCGACTGCTATCCACATAGCTGTGTGTTCTTCTAATCTATAAAACCGTCTTGATTTCCACAATCTGCTCCATTCACCTCAAACACTCCTGTCTGTGTGAAACATCCCATCCTACCAACATCCTTTTCTGTGTAAACTGCTCCATCTCTCCCAACCTCCCCATCTCCATGAACTCCTGCAGGCCCTATAGCTCTGTAACCTCTTGTGGCTCTATGGTCCTCCCTCCCTGTGAAGTTACCTCCAGTCCCCACAGCACCCCCAGTCTGGGTTGTCTGCTCCAGACCATTGCTGTCTGTGTTACCTCTGACAATCCGAGCACACCTTCCTATTTGTGTCTCTTCATTCAGATCCCATCCTCTGCAGCTTTCTGAAACCTCTTTGTGCCATTGTAACCCTCCCTATTTAGATCGAAGAACAGTACAGCACAGCGAAAGGCCCTTTGGCCCTCAATGTTGTGTCGATCATTTATCCTACTGACCCTACATTTTATTATCAGCCATTTGCTTGTCTAAGAGTTCACTAAATGTCCCTAATGTATCGGACTCTACTACCACTGTTGGCAGTGCATTGTACGCACCTGCTACACTGTGTGCAAAGAACACCCCTGATATCTCCTGTAAAATCTTCCTCTGATCACCTTCACTTTATGTCCCCTTCTTATTTCCATTTTTGCAATGGGAAAAGTATGTGGCTATCCTCTCTATCTAAGCCTCAAATCATCTCGTTCACCTCCAGTAAGTCATCTCTTGTCCCTTTTCATTCCAAAAAGAAAAGCCCTAACTCCCTCAACCTTTCTCTATAAGATCTCCCCTCCAGTCCAGGCAGCATCTGGTAAATCTCCTCTACACCCTCTCTATAGCTTCTACATCTTTCTGATGATGAGGCAACCAGAACTGAACGCAATATACCAAGTGTTGTCTAACCACACTTGTCTTGATAGAGCTGCAGCATAACCTCATCGCTCTTAAACTCAATCTCTCTGCTAATGAAAGCCAACACACCACATGCATTCTGAATAAGGCTAACCACTTGAGTAGCAGCTTTGAGGGATCAATGGATGTGGGCCCCAAGATTCTTCTGTTCCTCCACACTGTCAAAAATACTGCCTTTCTCCCTGTAAAGGTTGTCCGCGGAATTCCTCAATCTTAAACCCACCCTATCTTGGTAACTTCCTCCAATCCCTCCAACATCATAAACTGGGAAACCTCTTAAAGTCCCGATAATCCCCCTTACCTCTGTAACCTCCTTTATTAGCATAAACCTTCAAAATTACTGAAACCTCTTTTTGCCACAGCAACATTCCAGATATCTGCATAACTCTGTAGAATGGCTATGCACCCTTCAGGTTCCCAGGCCGGGAGATGGGAGTTCAGATGTGAATCTATTTGCCCATTCTGTCTGTATGCCTGATACTGACCTGGTGCTGCTCTGGTAGAAAGCACTCTCCGTGCATTTGGTAACCTCCAGATCTATGTAACTGATCAGAGCTCGCCTTATCGAAGCCTTTCTTTGGAAAGTTCTTTGTTTTGTCATTATTTTCCAGCAAACATTTCATGAGATGCAGGAACTGGGAAGTTTCCATTTTGAGAGAATGACACCTTTATCACTGGAAATTGGAATGCCTTCTAAAATGAGAACAGCAGTTTGGAGGCAGGAGACATATTCCTGTGAGGGTGAAAGGCTAGGCCAGTAGGTGTTTGGAATGCTGGATGAGGAGAGAAATTGAGGTTTAAGTTAAGAGAGAAGTAAACATATCTCAGGAGAGAGTGTGAATCCTTAGGAGAATATAAAGGCAGCAGGCGTATACTAAAGCTGAAGATCAGGAGGGCGAAAGGGGGACATGAGATAGCTTTGGCAAATAGGATTAAGGAGAATCCAAAGGGTTTTTATAAAAATATAAAGGACAAAATGGTAACTAGGGAGAGAATAGGGCCCCTTGAAGATCAGCAAGGCAGCCTGCACGTGGATCTGCAGGAGATTGGGAGATATTAAACAAGTGTTTTACATCAGTATTTACTGTGGGGAGGACATGGAAGATATAGAATGTAGGGAAATAGATGGTGTCAACTTGCAAAATGTCCATATTACAGAGGAGGAGGTGCTGGATGTCTTGAAATGCATAAAGATGGATAAACTCTCAGGACCTTATCAGGTCATAGAGATGTACAATATGAAAAAAGATCCTTCAGTCCAACCCATCCACGCCGACCAGATATCCCAACCCAATCTAGTACCACCTGAGTCTCCACCACTTCCTCTGGCAGCTCATTCCATACACGTACTACCCTCTGTGTGAAAAAGTTGCCCCTCAGTCTCTTTCATATCTTTCCCCCGCACCCTAAATCTATGCCCTCTAGTTCTGTACTCCCCGACACCAGGGAAAAGACTTTGTATATTTATCCCATACGGGCCCCTCATAATTTTGTAAACCTCCATAAGGTCTCCCCTCAGCCTCCGATGCTCCAGGTAAAACAGCCCCAGCCTGTTCAGCCTCTCCCTAGAGCTCAAATCCTCCAACCCTGGCAACATCCTTGTAAAGCTTTTCCGAGCCCTTTCAAATTTCACAACATCTTTCGGTTAGGAAGGAGACCAGAATTGCAAGCAATATTCCAACAGTGGCCTAACCAATGTCCTGTACAATCGCAACATGACCTCCCAACTCCTGTACTCAATACGCTGACCAATAAAGGAAAGCATACCAAACGCTTCCTCACTATCCTATCTACCTGCAACTCCACTTTCGAGGAGCTATGAACCTGCACTCCAAGGACTCTTTGTTCTGCAACACTCCTTCGGACCTTACCAGGGCCTGATCAGGTGTACCCTCGAACTCTGTGGGAAGCTAGTGAAGTGATTGCTGGGCCCCGTGCTGAAATATTTGTATCATCGATTGTCCCAGGTGAGGTGCCAGAAGACTGGAGGTTGGCTAACGTGGTGCCACTATTTAAGCAAGGTGGTAAGAAGAAGCCAGGGAACTACAGACCGGTTCGCCTGACGTCAGTGGTGGGCACGTTAAAGGAGGGAATCATGAGGGACAGGATTTGCATGTGTTTAGAAAGTCAGTGTCTAATTATGGATAGTCAGCATTGCTTTATGCATGGGAAATCATGTCTCAAGAAATTGAATTGAGGTTTTTGAAAAAATAACAAAAAGGATTGATGAGGGCAGAGCAGTCAATGTGAGCGGTATGGAATTCAATAAGGTGTTCGCAAAGTTTCTACATGTGAAATTGGTGAGCAATGTTAAATCTCATGGAATACAAGGAAAACCAGCCATTTGGATACAGAACTCGCCCGAAGGTAGAAGACAGAGGGTGGTGATGGAAAGTTGTTTTTCAGACTGGAGACCTGTGACCAGTGGAGCGCTACAAGGATCGGTGCTGGATCCACTATTTTTGTTATTTATATAAATGTTTTGGATGTGAACATACGAGGTGTAATTAGTAAGTTTATAGATGACACCAAAATTGGAGGTGTTGTGGATAGCAAAGAATGTTACCTCAGATTACAACGGGATCTGTATCCGATGGGCCAATGGGCTGAGGTGTGGCAGATGGAGTTTAATTTAGATAAATGTGAGGTGCTGCATTTTGGGAAAGAAAATCTCAGCAGGACTTACTCACTTAATGGTATGTTCCTAGAGAGTGTTGCTGAACAAAGAAACTTTGGAATGCAGATTCATAGCTCCTTGAAAATAGAGTCGCAGGTAGATAGGATAGTGAAGAAGGTGTTTGGTATGTTTGCTTTTACTGATCAGAGCATTGACTAGAGGAGTTGGGAGGTCATGTTCTGGCTGTACAGGACATTGGATAAGTGACTTTTGGAATATTGTGTGCAATACTTGTCTCCTTCCTATCGGAAGGATTTTTTGTAAATTTAATGGTTTCAGAAAAGATTTGCAAGGATGTTGCTAGGATTGGAAGATTTGTGCTTTAGGGAGAGGTTAAATGGGCTGGGGTATTTGAGGCTGATGGGTGACCATACAGAGATTTATAAACTCATTACATTATTTTTTTTTACATTACATTACAGTGTGGAAACAGGCCCTTCGGCCCACCAAGTCCACACCGACCCGCCGAAGCGCAACCCACCCATACCCCTACATTTACCCCTTACCTAACACTACGGGCAATTCAGCATGGCCAATTCACCTGACCTGCACATCTTTGGACTGTGGCAGGAAACCGGAGCACCCGGAGGAAACCCACGGAGACGCGGGGAGAAGTGCAAACTCCACACAGTCAGTCGCCTGAGGCGGGAATTGAACCCGGGTCTCAGGCGCTGTGAGGCAGCAGTGCTAACCACTGTGCCACCGTGCCTCCCACTGTGCCACCGTGCCGCCCACCGTGCCACCGTGCCGCCCACAAGAGAAGCATGGATAGGTTTAACAGACAAGGTCTTTTCTCTGAGGTAGTGGAGCCCAGAACCGGACAGCCTAGCTTCAGGGTGAGAGGGGAAAGATATAAAAGGAACCTAAGGGACAATGTTTTCAGGCAGAGGGTGATGTGTGTATGGAATGAACTGCTAGAGGAAGTGGTGGAGACTGGTACAATGACTGCATTTAAAAGGCATCTGGATGGGTATACGAACAGGAAGGGTTGAGAGGGATTAGGGCCAAGTGTTGGCAAATAAGACGAGATTATTTTAGGATATATGGGTGGCATGAACGAGTTGGACACCGAAGGCCCTGATTCTGTGCTGTACACCTCCATGACTGAATGTTTTCCACTGTCCATTTCCAGCCATACACTTCACTATTTCCCCTGTTTACCTTGGTCAGTTTTCCTCTCAAATACATGTAAATGGCTTTGGTTGTGATTGCAGGGTGTGCTTTATGGTCACTTTAAAAATCCATCAGCCCTTTGAATTCCACTACACGACAATTTCCCCGCGGATATCTCAGTGTGACATTACTCCTTCACTCAGCTTCATCACCCAATGGTCGATCTGAGATAATCATATCCCTGGCCATTTACTCAATGTGTTATTTAAAGAAACACTGACAAAAACATTCGGAGAGGAGTTCGGAGAATATCATTTTTGACAAACATTGAAGTCTCCCAAAATTATCACAGTGCCTTTGCATTACACAGGAATTCATTGGAATGTGTAACAGTGTTGAGCAATGAAATATTGTCAGGCCGCCTCAAAACTGTTCTCCTCCTTGTGTTTTTGACACATGTTACCCAGATTCTGCATTCAGGCTGATTCAGCTGCATCATCTGATGTCAAAGTCTTTCTCTGTAATGCCTTTGTTACCCATTACTGTCAGGGTTACCCATCCTGCACTCCCTGAGACCCCTCAAGGATGTGTACAATTCAATATGTATGTTCCACCTTTTGTTTCTCCTATAACCACACCTTTCTGGTGACCGAATATTATTTATCTCGGTGTCACAAGTCTATTACCTTATGGCAGGTACTTTGTCCATTCCAAAGAAAGAACATTGTAATTGACTTTTTCCCACAATTTCCTGTCACAGCCTAATTCCCTGATGTACAGTTATAGTTAAACTCTGTCCCTTCCTGTTCATTTCTGCTTGTCTTCAGTCACAACCCCGTGCTGTTCCGATGCTTCAACATTTCTATTTGGATTTGGAAAGTTCCTTTCACCTGAACCTTGTCCCTGCATCCTCTCTGTCAGTTTAAAGTCCTGTCCATAAACCTACTGACACGATTGGCCAGGACACTGCTCCCAGCACGGTTGTTTTTAATTCCATCGTGGGATGTTGCTGTCTCTTTCTGGCCAGCATTTCATGCCCACCCCATGAGCTGCCCTAGAGCTGAGTTGCTTGCCAGGTAACTTCAGGGGACAGTTGAGAGTAAATCTCGTTACTTTGCGTCTGGAGTCACATGTAGGCCAGACCTGCTGTCGATAACCGATTTCCTTCCTTAAAGGATATTAATCAGTTAGATTGGTGTAGTTGACATCGGCATTAAATTCTGGATGAACAGTCGGGTGAGAATAACCTGAGGTTATCACCTGTCCCACTCGTAGTTCACCCATCACTGAGTACTGATCCCCGTGCACCATGAATCGAAACCCTTTCACCATGACTGTTGTTTGATCCTGACACCTTCATGCACTTTGGTGATATCACTCATTATCTCTCCATGTGGTGTCCCTCACTGTGTGGTTCTAATTGCTGCCTCTGTCAGCTCCTCTCACTCTTGCAGCTGGTCTGAGATCCTGATCCAAAATAATCCTCTGATCAGCAATAGCACAGACCAGGGACAGAGACTGGGATTTTCGTGATCTCTGCCGGACTCAGTGCTACTCTAGATGAGTTATCCTCACTGCATCAGTCTAATTTTCCATTCTGTCTATTTCTGTCTCATGCAGGTAATCAGGATGTTGCTAACTCCTCTCTCATCCATCACCTCATTGAAGATGCTTAGTCAGCCAGAGAGAGATGGAGAGGGAGGTCTGGAGCCTTCAGTAAATCCTGCAGCCGGTAAGATCACTCACAGTAAACAGCACAGGGAGGAGTTTGTGGCCTTTGTATTCAGACCCGGAAGACAGGATATAGACACAGAACTGGGCAAGGAACAGCAACATTCTAGGCTTCATTCACATCATCTTGTCAGGGTCCTGCATTCACCTTTGCTGTACTGGTCCTCACAGAGACAGCACAGAAGCCCCAAGCATCAATCCTGGCCCATGTTGGACTAGTGATCTCTGTAATATCCTCCAGTCCCGATAATCCTTCCTCTGTTTGGAAGCTCTTCTAGTCCACATAATGCTCTCTGTTTCTGTCAGGTTCTCCAATCCCTAACACCCTAATCCAGAAACTTCTCCAGTGGATACTAAATTCCTTCATCCCTGTAAACCTCACAGTCCTGTCTGTCCCTGTAAGCCCCTCATAACAAAACCACTCTCTATGTCTATGTATTTGCCTTTAACCTCTCCATCCGTCCCTATCTGGGTAAACTTCTCCAGTTCCTACAACCCATCCTTTTCTGTGAAAAAAATCGTAACTTCCTTATCGTTCTCCAAACCTTCAATCTTAATCTACATAAACTTCACCCTGTCTCCACCAACCCGCCTGACCACAGGAACCTCTTCCAATTTGTGCAACCCTCCCCATCTGTGTTACTGTCTCCAACCCCGTAACCTGGCATTCTCCATTGCCTTCCGATCTATGGAGCCTTCCTGAACCTAGAAGCCTTCTTATATCTGTGAACGTGTTCAGTCGCTATAACCTTCCATATCTCTGTTATACACACAAAACTCTTCTCTCTGAAACACCACCTGTATGTGCCTCACAGTCTGTCTGCCTCTCCCTATATCCATCCCTATCCCTATCTCCAGAAGCTAATCCAGCTCCATCTATCATCTGTATAAATTCCTCCAATCCCCAAACCCCTTTGTCCCACTGACATTCTTGACCAGATGTAACTTTGTTTAACTCTAACATCCTCCAGCCCCTGTAAGCCTCACTATCTCTGTAACCTGTACCATCTGTTCAACCTCACACTACTGAGGAATGACTCCCTGCATTCGACATAAGGCAGATGGAATGACAGAGAGCAGATATGATGGAACTGTCATTCTGGCGATGTAAAAACAGAATGATAATTGCTGGGAAGGAAATATTGAAGGTTTGTTGGGATCGAGGCAGGCTTGGCAAAAAGCCACCAAGGAGTGAAGAAAGGATGAGCTTAATGCTTTAATGAAATTGCGACGTGGAACTGAAATCCAAAATTTGGAGGCTATTGGATGGAGCTGGGAATAAACAAGCAGCAACAATCATTGGCCGGAATTCTTTTATAGGGACCAACCAGTGGTGGGAATGCAAATGTGGTTACAGTCAGAACACTGAATATACTTACAGCAAGGGTAGTACAGCAACTGTGTGTGACAGTGGTCTCCATCCACACTAGATAACTAATAAGTGTCAGTGCTGTATTAGATAGCATCCTGGATTGTGTACTAGATTGTTTACAATAACATCATTGAACAGGCAGAGAATAGAGGGATATGGACCATGTCGGGGCAGGTGGCATGTGTTGAGAATATCATCATGGTCGGCACAGCCATGGTGGGCCGAAGGGCCTATTGCTGTGCTGTACTTTCTAATTTCCTACTTCCCAGCATGTACTTGATCAAAGCTCTTCCGAATCTTGAATCTTGCATTCAATTTTTCTGTCATGTTTTCTAAACATCAGTTGGGTGCAAACTCAATCTAATCCACCTCTTATTGGAAAATTCATCCATTTCCAGGATCAGCCAAGCGACCCTTCTCTGACCTGCCTCCAATAGAAGAATATCATTCCTTCGGGCACTCACACTGTTCATAGTATTCTGGGTGTGGTCTGACTTGTACCTTGCATAGTTTTAGCAAGACCTTCCTATTTTTAGACTCCATTCCCTTTCTAATAAGTGGCAGCATTTGATTTGCCTTCTCTATGACCTGCTGACCCTGTAAGTTACCTTTTTCAGATTGATAAACAAGAACTCGTACAACCCTTTCTGCTGTCAGTCTGAAACCAAACAATGTTTGCCTGACAGTAAGTGAGGAGCATGCTGAAATGAGTGAGAAAGGACCTATCAATAAAAAATAACTGGACCCTTAGAAACACATTTTATAAAGAAGAATGTGTTTTTGAGCCTGTTGGATTTTAAATGTTGGTGTGAATGTGAATGGCAGAATAGATAAGGGTGTGGTGGGTGACGGTATGGGGGAAATGTGCTATTTGAATTTACAGAAGCCTTTATGCAAGTTTCCGTAAGGGCTTAAGAATAACTAGGAAGAGAATAGGGCCCCTTCAATATCAATAAGGTCGCCTATGTGTTGAACCAGAAGAGATGAGTGAGATCTTAAACAAAAAAAAATCTTGTCTGAATTTACTATGTAGAAAGACATGGAAGATCAGGAGCTTGGGGAAATAAATAGTGATGTCTTGGAAAGAATCCTCAACAGAGAAGGGAAAGTACTGGAATCTTAAAACAAATAAAGATAGATCAATCCTCAGTAGCTCATTCGGTTTATCCTCGAATATTATGGGAAGCTGGGGAAGAGATTGCCGTGTCTCTAACAGAGATATGTATATTATCAACAGACACAGTGAGTTACAGGAAGACTGGAGGGTGGCTAATGCTGTTCCATCACTTAAGGGCTGCAGGGAAAAGCCAGGAGTGAGCCCAGTCATGGGGACGTTGTTGGTGGAGATTCTGAGAGAAAGGAGCTACGCATATTTGGAAAGGTAAGGGCTGATTACAGATGGTCAGCATGGATTTGTGAGTGGGAAACCGTATTTCACAAACTGGATTGACTCTTCGAGGAGGTGGCCAAGAGATAGATGAAGGCAGAAAGTCAACGTTGTCCACATGGACTTCAGCAAAGCATTTGACAAGGTTCCAACGTGTAGAACATCTAGTCAAGAGGAAGAAGGAAGCTTACATAAGGTTAAGGACGCAAGGATCATTAGACTTCTATAGGGTTATATGGGAGCGGCACAATGCCTGAGTAGTTAGCACGGCTGCCTTATAGCACCCGGGACCCGATTTCAATTCCAGCCCCGGGCGACTGTCCGTGTGGAGTTTGTACATTCTCCCCATGTCTGCGTGGGGTTCCCCCAGGGGCTCCAGTTTCCACCCACAGCCCAAATCAGCCATACTAAATTATCCATAGTGTTCAGGGATGTGTAGTATTGACACGTTAGTTAAGGTACATGGAGAGAAATAGGGTCGGGGAATGGTTTTGTGTGGGATGTTCATCAGAGGGTCGGTATAGCGTTGTTGGGCCAAATGGCCTGTTTCCACACTCTGGGGACTCTGAAGGTAGCCAGGAAGGAACTGAAGAATGGACTTAGGACTGCCCGAAGGGGGCATGAAAAAGCTTTGTTGGGAAGGATTAAGGAAAACCGTAAGGCATTCTCCACTTATGTGAGAAACAAGAGGATGGCCAGAGTGGGGGTAGGGCCGGTCAGGGATAGTGGAGGGAACTTGTGCCTGGAGTCACAGGAGGTAGGGGAGTTCCTTAATGTATACTGTGCTTCAGGATTCATACTGAGAGGGGCCTTGTCATTTGTGAGGACAGCATGAAAAGGACTGATATATGTGAACAGGTTGATGTTAAGAAGGAGGATGTGCTGTATGTTTTCTAAACATAAGGATAGGTATATACCAGACGGGATGTACCCAAAGTTACTGCAGTAATCAAGGGAAGGGATTGCTGCGCCTTTGGCGATGACCTTTGCACCCTCACTGTCCACCGGAGTCATACCAGATGATTGGAGGGTGTCAAATGTTACTCCCTTGTTCAAGAAAGGGAGTAAGGATAATCCTGGGAATTACAGACATCATGTTCTTATGTCTGTGGTGTGCAGATTATTGGAGAGGACTATGAGAGACAGGATTTATGACTCCTTGGAAAACCATAGTTTGGTTACAGATAGTCAGCATGGCTTTGGTAGGGCCAGATCGTGCCTCACAAATCTTATTGAATCCTTTGAGAATGTGATAAAACACATTTATGGCTCATTCAGAAATTACAGAGGCATGGGATACAGGAAAGCTGTCTGTCTGGATACAGAATTCCTGGCTCATAGAAGACAGAGAGGAATGATAGATGGGAAGCATTCAGCCTGGAGCTCGGTGACCAGTGGTATTCTGCAGGGACCGGTTCCAGGACCTCTGCTTTTTGTGATTTTTTTTTTTAAATGACTTGGATGTGGGTGTGGAAGAGTGGGTTAGTAATTTTGCCAATGACATGGAGGTTGGTGGAGTGGTGGATAGTGTGGAGGTCTGTTGTTGGTTGCAGCCGGATTTTGACAGGATGCAGAGCTGGACTGAGAAGTGGTAGATGGAGTTTAATCTGGAAAATTGTGAAATGATTCATTGGGGGAAGATCAAAGTTGAATGGGTTAAATGCAGAATATTTGGTTGTGTTGTGGAACAGAGGGATCTTGGGTTCCACGTCTATCGATCCCTCAAAGTTGCCACCCAAGCTTACAGGGTTGTTAAGAAGGAATATGTTGTGTTGGCTTTCATTAGCTGGGGGTTTGAGTTTTAAAGCTGTGAGGTTATGCTGCAGATCGATAGAGCCCTGGTTAGACCCCACTTGGAATATTGTGTTCAGTTCTGGTCCCCTCATTACAGGAAGGCAGTGGAAGCTTTAGGGAGGGTAAATTAGAGATTTACCAGGATGCTGCCTGCGCTGGAGGGCATGTCTTATGAAGAAAGTTTGAGGGAGGTAAGGCTTTTCTCATTGGAGTGAAGAAGGGTGAGGGGCGACTTGGTAGAGGTGAACAACATATGATGTGAGGCACAGAGAGAGTGGATAGTGAGACACTTCTTTATACCATAGCATAAATGGCTATTATGAGCAGGCATAATTTTAAGGTGATTGGTGGATGGTTAAGGAGAGATAGGTTCTTTACACAAAGGCTGTTAGATGGGTGGAATGCACTGCCAGCAGTGGTAGGAGAGTCAGATACATTCGGGACATTTAATACACTCTTGGATAGACACATGGATGACAGTAAAATGAAGGGTATGTAGGTTAGTTTGATCTTACCGTCGGATAAAGTTTGGCATGGCATCATGGCTTAGGGGTCTTGTGCTGTACTGTTCTGTGTTCTACGTCCCGTATGGTAAACTGAGTAATAAGCTCAGGTCAATCTAAAAGGATATGGCATTCAGGAGGAGCTAGTCAACTAGATACAAAATTGGCTTGATGGTTGGAGGCAGAAGGCGGTGGCAGACATGTTTTTCTGACTGGAGATATAGGACCAGCGGTGCAGTGGCTGCAGAGTTGTTGTAATGTGGATAAATGGTTTGGATGGGAGTACTGGTTTCCTGGTAAGTTTTTTTTGGGTGGTACTGAAATTGGTGGTAAAGTGGACAGTGAAGGAGATTATCTGATTCAACAGGATGAACAGTACTGCTGGGATAGTGGGTGAAGAATAGCAGATGGAGTTTAATTAGATAAATGTGAAGTGTTCCATTTTGGTGAAACAAACCAGGGTGGGACTTGTACAGTTAATGTTCGGGCCCTGGGTAGTGTTGTCAGTCAGAGACCCAGGGATGCAGGTAGACAGTTCTTTGAAAGTGGTGTCACAGGTAGACAGGCTGGTGAAGCAGGCCTTTGGTATGGTTACCTTGACTGGGCAGAGCATTGAGAGTAGGAGTTGGGATGTCATGTTGTGGCTGTACAAGACATTAGTGATAATATAAAAGACTATAAAAGCATTGTTGATCAGTCTGAAGAACTCCTCTCATTCACTTACCTCCTTCAGGGAAGGACATCTGAAATTCTAACCTGGTCTGGCTGACATGTGCATCCAATCCACAGCAATATGGCTGCCTCTTAACTGCCCTCTGGACAATTAACTGTGGGGCAAAGTATGCTGGTCTAATCAATGACAACTTCATCCCATGAATAAATAAATAAGTATGTATATGCTCCTCACTACCTCTGCAAACACCTCCAGCTGCAGCAATCCATACTGGCTTTGTAACACCGTTCAGGCCCTGACCACTCTCTGTAACACTCTCACCACCTTCAGCAACTTCATTTCTCCCTGTTCCTGTAGTGTCATTAGCTCCTGACAATGATTCCCCTTCCCACTGCTCTCCTCATGTTAGCAGCCCCTTTGCAATACCTTTAACACTTACTGGTTAAACTCTCTCTGATTTCGGGATTTTAAATACTTTGTAGTGATCTTGTAAGCCTCATAATCTAATATGATCCATTTTGTCCTCAGTGAGGGATTGGTGGGAATTTCTTGCTGAGGATTTTCTGTTTCAATAGGATGTCCTTTTGTTGAGTGTTTTTTACACTGTTCCTTCAAATGTTTTCCACTGTTCATTTACAGACACATGTTTCAGTCTGTTTAGCCTGTTTACCTTGGTCAGTTCTCGTCTCACACTCATGTAATTGGCTGTTTTTGTTTCTAGTTGTATCTTGTCGTATTTGTAATTCACTTTAAAACTTTATATTTCTTTAAACTGCACTTACTCACAATTTCTTAGAGGATCTCTCCAGGTGACATTACTCATTCACTAAGTTTCATCACACAACGGTCGCTCTGAGATAGTTACGTCCCTAGCCAGTTGCACAATGTGTTATTCAAAGAAACACTGAAAAAACTCTACAATCTCCTCTTCGAATATCACTCTTGTCAGTGGGATTGTCAAGATTATATGAATATTGAAGTTGCACTGAATTATCACAATGCTCTTATTAAAAATTCCAATGAGTTCCTGCTTAATGCAGTGATAAGCAATGCAATGCTGTTCAGTGGCTAAAACTGTTCTGCTGCTTGTGTTCTTGGCAAGTAGCAGCCAGAATTACATTCAGACTGACTCTACTTCATGATCTGAGACCAAATGCTTTCTCTGTAATACATTTGTTATCCTTATTGTTCGTGTTGCCCATTTTGACTGAGTTTCCGCAAGCTTGTGATCCATTGAATATTTATGTTACAACTTTTGTTCGCCCTATAACCACGTGTCCCTGGTGTCTAAATCTCTGCGTCACAAATCAGTCTATCTTATCGCAGACAATTTGTCCATTCCAATAAAAAACATAATTTACTCTTTCCCACAATTTCCTGTCGCAAATCGATTCACTGATGTACAGATTTAGTTAAACTTTGACTCATCCTGTTCCTTTCTGCTTGTCTTCAGCCACATTCCCTTGCTGTTCCAAAGCGTCACCTTTTCTCTTTGGATTTGGAAAGCTCCTTTCACCTGAACCCTGTCCCTGCATAATCTCTGTCAGTTTAAAGCCCTGTCCATAAACATACTGACATGATTGGCCAGGACACTGCTCCCTGCATGGTTCCAGTGGGGCCATCCGAATGGATTTTTTTTTAAAATCTGGTATGCGATGTGGGTGTCTCTGGCTGACCAGCCTTTCTTGCTCAGACCTAGCTGCACTAAAGCTGATTAACTTGCTCGGTCATTTCAGAGGGTCATTAAGAGGCAAACACTTTGCTGTGGGGACGTCGTGCAGACTACGTGAGGATGGGCAGGTGTCCATCTCGAAAGGAGAAGTGTTTGAATTTATTGTACCGCAGTAATGGTATGTATTGATTGTCAATTACGATTTTAAAAATAATTTATTTCAAATTCCACCATTTCAGCTGGTGAGATTCAAACCTGCCTCCCCTGAACATTAGCTGAGGGTTTGGATATATGCTCTAGCAATAATACCACTAGGCCATCACTTCACCTGCTCACAAGCTATTCATCCCTGAACACTGATACCAGTGCATCATGGAGCCACACCTGTTTTTGCTTCATGATTGTTTGATCCTGATACCTTCCTGCACTCTGGTGATATCACTCAGTATCTCTCCATGTGGTATTCCTCATTGTGTGGGTCCAATTTCTGCCTCTGTCAGTGTCGCTCACTCTTACAGCTACTTCAGATCCTGAGCCAACAGAATTCTCCACTCCAGGGTGACACAACAGCACAGGCCAGGAATGGAGACTGTGATTTTCCAGATCTCTGTGGGACTCAGTGCCATTCTCCATGTGTAATCCTCACTACATCAGTCTAATTTCCCATCCTGCCTATTTCTCTGTCTCCTGCAGGTAATCGGGAAAAATAGACTTCCCAACTCCTGGGTATCTCGTCCATCGCCACATTGAAGATTGTTGGCCAGCCAGAGAGAGAAAGGGCAGGGAGATCTGGAGCCTTCAGTAAATCCTGCAGTGAGGTAAGATCATTCACAGTGAGCAGAGCAGAGATCAATGAGAGGGCTCCAAACATCAGCTAACAAGACACGACTTTGATACAGTGCTGGAGGGGGAGCACAGTACTGACACACCCTAAGACAATCACCACCCTTACTGTAAATTTTGTTGTACTGATACAGCATCGGAGTGTCACAGTTATCCATCCAGGCTTGTGAGGTCTTAGTGAACATCAGTATAACAGAGGTGAAAGCAGACTTCCCATGAGTGTGTGGGAATGCTGCCTGGGATCTTTCTGTTCTGTGTTCCCCCTCCAACACTGTACATATACAATGTCTCCTGGACCAGTGTCTTCAATACTTTTTAACTCCTATAACAGTTTCTGTCCCTGTAACCTCCTCCATTCCTGATAGTCCCTCCACATGTTTGAAATATACTGCATTCCAGAGTACCATCTGTATCGCTGTAACTTGCTTCAGTGCCTATAGCATGCCTTATCTCAGTAGTCTCCTCCTCCAATAACTGGAGAAAGAGCCACGCAGAACAGAAACGGTTCCTTCGATCCAACTAGTCCATGCTGACCACGGTTCCTGAACGAGTCGCATTTGCCTGCGTTTGGTCCCTATTCCGTCAAACCTTCTCCTCTGCATGTACCTGCCCAAATGTCTTTTCCATGATGTAATTGTACATTTCTCTACCACTTCAGCGGCAGCTCATTCAAAATGTGCACCATTCTCTGTGTGGAAATGTGCTCCTTTGGTCGCTTTTAAGTATTTCCTCTCCCACCTCATATTTTTGCCCTCTAGTTATGGATTCCCTTACCCTGGGGTAGAGACCTTCACTATTCACCCTACGTATACCCCTCATGTTTTTTATAAACCTTTATAAGGTCACCCCTCAGCCACCTACACCCAATGGAAATACGAAGGATATTGATACAAATATCTCTGCCACGGTCCCCACTGCGACTTTGCTGCAATGTTCTGAGATACACTTGTTCAGGATCTAGGGCTTTCTCCGCATTTGTGTTCAAAGACTTCCAGCACCAACTCTTCTGTAATGGGGACTCTTTTCAATACATCACTGTTTCTTTCTTTTGTTTCATAATCTTTGTCCATAGTACTTTCTGACATGAAATATTCATTTTGGGTCGCGACCATATCCTGTTGTTCCAGGCATGGATGCCTCATTGATCTTTGACGGGCTCTATTGTCTCTCTAGTTGCTTTTTTGTACTTGTATGCTGAAGAATATTTTTGAATTATCCCTAACCTTATTTGCCAAATCTATCTCATTCCACCCATGTTGCTTTCCAGTTTATCCAGCCTCCCTGTTTCTGTCAAATCCTCCAGTATCAGTAACATCTTCATCAATCTTTGCTCCATTTTCAGTTTCAGAATATGCTTCCTAAAGCAGGAGGATCAGAATTCTACACAGTACTCCAACTGGAGACCCAGCAATGTCTGATACAGCCGTATCATGATGGACCAACTCAGGTACTGAATGCTCTGACCCATGAGGGCTAGTGTGCCTAACCGCTTTCCCTGCCCTGTCCACCTGTGACGCCACTTTCAAGGAACAATGTAATTGCACCCCTTGGTCTCTCTCTGTTCAACGACACTGTCCAGAGCTCTGCCATTAATTGTATTAGTCGTCTCTGGTTTGTCTTAAAAAAATCCAACACCTGAATTCAGCTCCATCTTTCATTTCTTGACCCACTGGCTCAGTTGGTTCAGATCACCTTTGATAACTGTAATCACTGCCCACTATAACACTTATTTTACTATCGACAAACTTACTAACAATAATTCATATATTCTAGTTTATGTCAATAATGCACATGCGTGGCCCCAACACCAATGCTTATGGCACACCGCTGGTCAGAGGCCCCCAGTCTGCACAACAACCCTCTCCCAGCATCCTCTGTCTCCTACTGTCAAGCCAATTTTGTGTCCGTTTGTCTCGCTCTCCCTGATCCCATGTGATCTAACCTTACCAACCAGTGCACCACGCTAACCCCTGTCTAAGGTCTTCTGAAGTCAGGATAGGGACGTCTACTGCTCTGCCTTCATCCATCTTCTTGGTCACCTCTTCAACAAACTCTATCATGTTTGAGAGGCACGACTTTGTATGCACAAAGCTATGCTGACTATCCCTAATCAATCGTTGCCTTTCCAAATGCATGTAAGTCCTGTCCCGTGGAATCGCTTCCAACAACATTGGCACCACTGACACCAAGCTAATTGGTGTTTATGTCCCTAGCTTTTCGTCGCAGCCTTTCCTAAATATTGGCACAACATTAGGCAAGCTCCAGGCTCCGAGCTCATCACCCGTGGCTGTCAGTGATAGAAATATCATTGTAAGTTTCTTCCTGAACTTACCCCAATGTCCTAGGATATACTTGATTAGTTCCCAGGGAGTTGTCTAATTTTAATGTGTTTGAAAACCTTCAGCACCTCCTGTCCTCCAATGTGGACTCTTTTGAAAACATCACTGTTTATTTCCCTGCTTCTCCAGTGTGTCTTCCACAGTAAGTTCTGACGTGAAGTTTTGTCTTGGATCTCACCCATTTCCTATGGGTTCACACATGGATGGCTTCATTAATCTTTAAGGAGTCACATTCTGTTCAGAGTTAATGATAATCTTATGTTGCTAATATACTTGTAGAATCTCTCTGGGTTTTCCTGAACCTTCTCTGCCAAAGCTGTCAGTTCCCCTTTAGGCCCTCATGGTTTTCCTCTTAAGAGCATTACGACACCCACAATTTTCTTCAAAGTATTGACTTAATCCAGCTGGCTATATAGGATATGTACCCCCTTTTGCCTTGACCAGAGCCTCAACATCCCAAGTCATCCAGTATTTCCCACTGGTGTCAGCATTGTCCTTCACACTAACAGCAATATGCTGCCCCTGAAATCTTAATTTATCTCTCTTTTGAAAGAATCCTACTTGACCAACGTCCCTTTATCTGCAATTTTTAGACAGTCTTGTCTAATACCTTCTAGATTGCAGCAAGGCCAGTTTTGACGTTTCACTTGCGGACCAGGCGTGTCCTTTTCCATCGCTATTTTCAAACTAATAGAATTGTGGTGACTTTGCAAAAGTGCTCCCCCACAAACTCTTCAGCCCCTTTCACAACCTTATTTCCCAAGGGGAGGTCAGGTTTTATCCCTTTCTCCAGTCGGGCCAGTCACATACTGATTGAGACAGTTTTCTTGAACGCACTGAACAAATCCCTCCCATCCAACCTATGGAACACTCTGGCAGTCCCAGTCTAGGTTTGGAAAGTTAAAATCCCCCACCATTACAACCCATCCTTCTTACAGATATCTGAGATCTCTGACATATTTGCTGTTCAATTTCCTGCTGACTACTGCAGGCCTGTAGTACAGTCATATCAAACTGATTATTCATTCTTATTTCTCAGTTCCATTACATAGTTTCAGTGGGCGATCCCCAGGAATATCCTGTCTCAGTGCTGCAGTGATGTTTTCACTGATCAAAAACTCCACTCCCCCTCCTCCCTTGCCTCCCCATCTATCCATCCTGTTGAATCTGTCCTCTGGAACAATGATCTGCGAGTCCTGTCCCTCCCTCAGCTGTGTATCTGTAATTCCTGTCATTTCCCAGTCCCATCTTCGCATCCATGCCGTGCGTTCATCTGCCTTACCTGTCAGGCATTTTACATCAAAGTAAATGTAATTTAATTGATGAGTATTCCCTCATTGCCTGCTGTGCTCTTGCCTGGTTATCAATTGAAATTACTTTGTTGAAATTCTGTCCCAGCCTCAACCTTCAGACTGCAGCCAGAGACCGTCCCCCTCTCTGTAGACAACACCCTCATCTTTCCTGTCTTTTGAAATCCTGATAATGATACCTTCTGCTTTCACTTCCGAGTGATTAATGTCCATTAGGAACAGCAATGGGTCCTGCACAGATCCCTGTGGTACACCTGCTGGACAAAGGCTTTCAATTACAAAACCAACCCTCCACTAATTGTGGTGCCAATTTGCCAACATGCCTTCGATCCCATAGGATCTTCCCTTTTGGACCAGCCTTCCTTGTGGGACCTTGTCGAAGCCCTTAATGAACTCCATGGTATCCACATCATCTGCACTGCCCTCATTAATATTTTCAGACACCATTTCATCAGACAAGATATTCCTGTATCAAATCCGTGCTGACTATCCCTAATCAATCCTTACCTTTCCAGTTATTAATTCAAACTGTCCCTCAGAATTGGGACATTGGGATCACTTCTTGGGTAGAGGTGACCTGTACCAGAGGATGAAAGGCACTGGATGCAGAGGGGCACCAGCATCCCAGGGAGGAGATTTGCTTGTATTACCTTGCAGAATTTAAACTATTTTGGCAGGAAGTTGAGACTCTGAATAAGACAGGGGCCATCAACTCGTCAGGGGAAAATACATCAGCCATCGAGAGCATGTTTCCTATCCAGGATATCCGGGGCACAGAATAGGAAGGGAAAAGAATTATGGTTTTCAATACATTAATTTCAATGCACGAGGCCTGACTGGTAAGGCAGACAAGTTCAGACCATGAATTAGCTCTGCGGACTGGGATATTATAGCCACAACAGAAACATAGCTGAGAGAAGGGCAGGACTGGCAGAGCAGGGTTCCAGGATACAGAAGCTACAGGCGTGACAGAAGGACAAGTAAGTGAGGAGGGGAAGTTCTCCCTCTGACTAGGGAGGACAGAACAACAGTGCTGAGAGACAGTATTGTTGAGCAGTCATTAAATGAGGCCATATTTTCAAAAGTTAGAAACAAAAAGGGGATGGTCAGTCTGCTGGGTTGGTGTTCTAGATGCCCAAATAGCCAGCAGATACGAGAGGAGAAAATGCGTATAAAAATAATAGAGTAGTATTGGTTGGAGATTTTAACTTACGATGGATTGACTGGGTCACCCACATTGTAAAAGGACCATACGAGGTGGAATTTGTCAAATACGTCTAAGAAAGTTTCCTAAACCAAGATATAGAGGGTTCCACGCTACTCAGACGGATGCAACACTGGACCTCCCGTCAGAAACCGAGGTTGGGCAAGTGACTGAAGTGTCAGTCAGAGAGCACTTTGTGTCCAGTGACCACAACTGTCTTTGTTTTAACATAGTTATGGAAAAAGATCAGACAGGTCCACAGATTCAGGTCTTAAACTGGAACAGGGTCAATATTGGGGCCATTCAGAAGGATCAAGCAAGGGTTGATTGGGTGAAGGGAAAAATCACACAACACCAGGTTAACATCCAGCTGTTTACACAGGAACCTTGATTATCTGAACGAGATGGGCGGGCAATAGTACATTCAGATAATTGGTTATTCGAATAATCGATTGCATGTCGTTCGTTGAGGGCTCAGAGTTTTCGGTAATGCCTAGTCCCCGTTGAGGTGACTAGGCAGCAGCAAACCATGCGTGAGGCCTCACGCCCCATCAGCCCCCCAAAACTTCCCACTGCTCGCCCCCAAACTCTTCCAGCACCGCCCCCCCACCCCTCAACATCGCTCCCCCGCCCGCTCGCAAACCCATCCAACACCACCCTCCGCCCACCTCCAACAGATCACCCTGCCCACCCCAAACACATTCAACATCACCCTCCGCCCACCTCCAACAGAGCACACCGCCCGCCCCCAAATCCATCCAACATCACCCTCCGCCCACCTCCAACAGAGCACCCCGCCCGCCCCAAACGCATCCAACATCACCCTCCGCTCGCCTCCAACAGAGCACCCCGCCCGCCCCAAACGCATCCAACATCACCCTCCGCTCGCTTCCAACAGAGCACCCCGCCCGCCCCCAAACACATCCAACATCACCCTCCGCCCACCTCCAACAGATCATCCCGCCCGCCCCCAAACCCATCCAACATCACCCTCCACCCACCTCCAACAGATCATCCCGCCCGCCCCCAAACCCATCCAACATCACCCTCCGCCCACCTCCAACAGATCATCCCGCCCGCCCCCAAACCCATCCAACATCACCCTCCGCCCACCTCCAACAGATCATCCCGCCCGCCCCCAAACCCATCCAACATCACCCTCCGCCCACCTCCAACAGATCATCCCGCCCACCTCCAAACCCATCCAACATCACCCTCCGCCCGCCTCCAACAGATCATCCCGCCCGCCTCCAAACCCATCCAACATCACCCTCCGCTCGCCTCCAACAGAGCACCCCGACCGCCCCAAACGCATCCAACATCACCCTCCGCTCGCCTCCACCATCACCCTCCGCTCGCCTCCAACATCACCCTCCGCCCGCCCCAACTGAGCACCCTGCCCGCCCCCAAACCCATCCAACATCACCCTCTGCCCGCCCCAACTGAGCACCCTGCCTGCCCCCAAACCCATCCAACATCACCCTCCGCCCACCTCCAACAGAGCACCCCACCCGGCCCAAACCCATGCAACACCACACTCCGCCCGCCTCCAACAGATCACCCTATCCATCCCATACCCATCCAACATCACCCTCTGCCCGCCTCCAACAGAGACCCTGTCTGTCCCCAAACCCATCCATCATCACCCTCCGCCCGCCTCCAACAGATCATCCCGCCCGCCCCCAAGTCCATCCAACATCACCCTCCGCCAACCTCCAACAGAGCACACCGCCCGCCCCCAAATCCATCCAAAATCACCCTCCGCCCACCTCCAACAGATCATCCCGCCCACCTCCAAATCCATTCAACATCACCCTCCACCCACCTCCAACAGATCATCCCGCCCACCTCCAAACCCATCCAACATCACCCTCCGCCCACCTCCAACAGATCATCCCGCCCGCCCCCAAACCCATCCAACATCACCCTCCGCCCACCTCCAACAGATCATCCCGCCCGCCCCCAAACCCATCCAACATCAACCTCCGCCCACCTCCAACAGATCATCCCGCCCGCCCCCAAATCCATCCAACATCACCCTCCGCTCGCCTCCAACAGAGCACCCCGACCGCCCCAAACACATCCAACATCACCCTCCGCCCACCTCCAACAGATCATCCCGCCCGCCCCCAAACCCATCCAACATCACCCTCCACCCACCTCCAACAGATCATCCCGCCCGCCCCAAAACCCATCCAACATTACCCTCCGCCCACCTCCAACAGATCATCCCGCCCGCCCCCAAACCCATCCAACATCACCCTCCGCCCACCTCCAACAGATCATCCCGCCCGCCCCCAAACCCATCCAACATCACCCTCCGCCCACCTCCAACAGATCATCCCGCCCGCCCCCAAACCCATCACCCTCCGCCCACCTCCAACAGATCATCCCGCCCGCCTCCAAACCCATCCAACATCACCCTCCGCCCACCTCCAACAGATCATCCCGCCCGCCTCCAAACCCATCCAACATCACCCTCCGCTCGCCTCCAACAGAGCACCCCGACCGCCCCAAACGCATCCAACATCACCCTCCGCTCGCCTCCAACATCACCCTCCGCTCGCCTCCAACATCACCCTCCGCTCGCCTCCAACATCACCCTCTGCCCGCCCCAACTGAGCACCCTGCCCGCCTCCAAACCCATCCAACATCACCCTCCGCCCGCCCCAACTGAGCACCCTGCCTGCCCCCAAACCCATCCAACATCACCCTCCGCCCACCTCCAACAGAGCACCCCACCCGGCCCAAACCCATGCAACACCACACTCCGCCCGCCTCCAACAGATCACCCTATCCATCCCAAACCCATCCAACATCACCCTCTGCCCACCTCCAACAGAGACCCTGTCTGCCCCCAAACCCATCCAACATCACCCTCCGCTCGCCTACAACAGAGCACCCCAACCGCCCCAAACGCATCCAACATCACCCTCCGCTCGCCTCCAACATCACCCTCCGCTCGCCTCCAACATCACCCTCCGCCCGCCCCAACTGAGCACCCTGCCCGCCCCCAAACCCATCCAACATCACCCTCCGCCCGCCCCAACTGAGCACCCTGCCTGCCCCCAAACCCATCCAACTTCACCCTCTGCCCACCTCCAACAGAGCACCCCACCCGCCCCAAACCCATGCAACACCACACTCCGCCCGCCTCCAACAGATCACCCTATCCATCCCATACCCATCCAACATCACCCTCTGCCCGCCTCCAACAGAGACCCTGTCTGCCCCCAAACCCATCCATCATCACCCTCCGCCCACCTCCAACAGAGCACCCCACCTGCCCCCAAACCCATCCAACATCCCCCTCCGCCTGTCTCCAACAGATCACCCCGCTTGCCTCCAAACCCATCCAACCTCCCCCTCAGCTCCCACAAACCTGTCAAATACTGCCCCGCCCGCCTCTAAAAGCGCCCCCCCACCCGGCCCCAAACCCATCCAACATTACACCCCCCGCCCGCCCCACCTACCATGTGTTCCCATACCCCCAGCTGCCCCGCCCCCCCGTGCGCCCCTGCCCTATCATCTCCTCCCCCTCCTGGGCAGCCAGAACGGACACCAACAGTAAGACAGGTGGGTAAGTCTCCAAATAGCGCACGCGCACATGCACACATACACGCGCGCGCACATGCACACATACACGCGCGCGCACATGCACACATACACGCGCGCGCACATGCACACATACACGCACGTGCACATGCACACATACACGCACGTGCACATGCACACATACACGCACGTGCACATGCACACATACACGCGCGCGCACATGCACACATACACGCACGTGCACATGCACACATACACGCACGTGCACATGCACACATACACGCGCGCGCACATGCACACATACACGCGCGCGCACATGCACACATACACGCGCGCGCACATGCACACATACACGCGCGCGCACATGCACACATACACGCGCGCGCACATGCACACATACACGCGCGTGCACATGCACACATACACGCGCGCGCACATGCACACATACACGCACGTGCACATGCACACATACACGCACGTGCACATGCACACATACACGCACGTGCACATGCACACATAGCTACACACAACTTTTCCTTCAACATTTTGAAAAGTTACACGTCTGCCCTGTGCAGGACAATGTTCGAGAGAATATCTGGGGAAGGGGGATTTAGGATTTAGCCCTATGCAGAACTCCAGTCTACATCTGGAGAGCCAGAGAGGATGGGAGGTCAGTCATTTGGAGATGTAACCTGGGCTCAATATCTCAGCAGTATTTCAGTAGCTGAGATCTGTTTTAATCAGTGTGAACAAAAAAACACACAGTCAGGGTTCAAGCAGCTCTTTGATGTAATGTTTCTATCGGGACCTCGAGATCTCCTTTGGATAATCCGATATTCAGACAATTGATATTTGGATAATCGATGACCCACTGTGTTTGGAAGCATTAGATTTAGAAGCACTGGTGATCATTCAAAAGATGAAAGACTTAATCAAAACTTGTTTAATATTTCATTCCATGACACTACCATCCAGTTACTATAAATTCTGTGTCTTATGACTGTGCTCCACAACCACCTGATGAAGAAGCAGTGCTTCGAAAGCCAGTGCTTCTAAATAGACCTAGTGCACCTGTAAGCTGGTGTTGTGTGATTTTTAACTTTGCCGATCCCAGTCCAACACCGACACGTCCAAATCATGGGTGAGTCTGTTTGATGGAAAAGGAATAACTGGCAAATGGGAGGCTTTTAAAAGTGTGATCTCAAGAATCCAGTATGTCCCTGTTAGTGTGAAGGGAAAATACCCTACAACCCTTCCCACTTTGACCATTCTGGAGATGGTTACTAATGCTCCCTTATCTGTCTTCAACCAAAATTACTGCCCTTCTGGTAAATCTGTCAGACACCATACCCTTCATATCTGGCTCACCTGCAGAGCCTAAACCTTCCTGTATCTATAAACATCTTCAGCCATGACTACCCTCCATATCTCTATTTGTTCCTCCAGTCTATACAACCCACTTTATCACTGTAATCTGCTCGATTCGCCTGAAACATTCCTGCCTGTATAAACCGCTCCATCCAATCAACGTCCTTATCCCTGTCACCTGGCCCATCCCTCCCAACCTCTCCATCTCCCTGAAATCCTGCAGGCCCTACAGCTCTCCGCATTTCTGTTCTCTCCTATGGCTCTATGGTCCTCCTTCCCTGTGAAACCACCTCCAATCCCCACACCCAGCCCAGTCTGGGTCATCTGCTTCAGATCAGGCCACTGGTGTTTCTGTTACCTCTGGCACTCCGAGAAAACCTTCCTAATTGTGTCTATTCATTCACATCTGATCCCGTTCAGCCTCGTGAAACCTCTTCCTGCCATTGTAACCCACCCTGTTTGGAACACAGAACAGTACAGCACAGTTTCTCCTGTCACCACATCTTTCTGGTGACCAAACCTTGCTGATACTTTGACAATTCCAAAAAAAAACTGAAATTGACTTTTTCCTAGAATTTCCTGTCAGAGCCTAATTCACTGTCCGTTCCTGTTCCTTTCTGCTTGTCTTCAGTCACATCGCCATGCTGTCCTGATGCGTCACCTTCTCACTTTGGATTTGGAAAGCTCCTTTCACCTGAACTCTGTCCCTGCATCCTCTCTGTCAGTTGAAAGCCCTGTCCAGAAACCCACTGAAATGTTTGGCCAGGACACTGCTCCCAGTAGTGTTGTTTTTAATTCACTCATGGGATGTTGCTGTCTCTGGCTGGCCAGCATTTCATGACCACACCCAAGCTGCCGTTTAGCGAGTGACTTCCCGATCATTTCAGGGGGCAGTTGAGAGTCAACATCCTTGCTCTGGGTCTGGATTCATATGTAGGCCAGACCGGCAGTCCATAACAGATTTCCTTACTTAAAGGGTATTAAGTAAGTTAGATGGGTATCCCTGCTACTGGCGTTAAATTCTGGATGAGGAATCGATTGAGGGTAACACGAGGCCATTGCCTAGCCCACTGATTGCTCACTTATCCCTGAGTACTGCTCCCAGTGCACCTTCGTCCTGACCGTGATTTGATCCTGATACCTTTCAGCACTCTCGTGCTATCACTCAGTATCTCTCCATGTGGTATCTGTCACTGTGAGGGTATAATTGCTGCCCGTGGCTGCACCTTTTGCTGTTATTCCAGATCCTGACCCAACAGTATTCTCCACTCCAGGGAGACGCAGCAGCACAGGCCAGGGATGGAGACTGGATTTTCCAGGTCTCTGTGGGACTCAGTGCCATTCTCCATGTGTAACCCTCACTGTATCAGTCTAATGTCCCATTCTGTTCATTTCTCTGACTCCTGTAAGTATTCAGGATGCTCCTGACTCAGCAGAATTCCCAATTCCTGTTTCATTCATCACCACATTGAAGACAATCGGTCAGCCAGAGAGATGAAGAGAGACATATGGAGCCTTCAAAAAACCCTGCAGATCTGTAAGATCACTCACAGTGAACAGAGCAGAGTGTATTTAAGGGATCGAACTTTGGTCTAGAAGACATGACATAGATACAGTGTTGAAGAAGGAACACAGTGCATGATGGTCCCAGGCTCAAACACCCCCCTCTTGTTAATTTTTAACTCTGCTGTACTGAGCCTTCCTGTGTCAATCCAGGCCTGTGCTGTCTTAGTAAGGATCTATACAATAGAGGGGAAAGCAGGCCTTCCTCAAGGTGATGGTATTGAATCCTGGGATCTTTCCGTTCTATATTCCCTCCTCACGCTGTCTCTTGTCATGTGATAGAGTCATACAGCAAGGAAACATGCCTTTCGGTCCGACTTGTTTGTGCCAATGTCTTGAATGCTTGTAATTCCCAGAATTTTTCCTATTTCTGTAACCTCCACCACTATCATATTCCCGCTGTATATTTGAAACCTACTCCGATGCTGACAACACTCCCTATGTGTAAATTGCTCCCATGTCGATAACATGCCAATCTCAATAATCTCATCCTGCACCCAGTACAATAATTCCTATTTCTGTAGTTTTGCACAATACTTACAGTGCCCCCATCTCTGTAAAATCATCCAACCGGGACCAAAATACCCACGTGTGTACTTTCCTCAAGCCCCAAGAGAACATGATGTCACTGTAACCTTCTGCAGTTCCGATCACACTCCTGAATCTTGGCCTTTAGCACCACACGATTTCAGTAACCTTCTCCCATCCCTACCACCTTCCTTATCTGTATAAACACCTCCAGACCTTTTTCAAGCCACAACAGCAGGCCACATCTCTGTTTGTTCGTCCACTCCCTACAGTCCTCCCAGCACCTCAAACACTCTCTGTTTGCGTAATTCTGCAATTTGGGGCAGCACGGTGGCTCAGTGGGGTACAATAGTGCTTCACAGCACCAGAGACCCAGGTTCGACCCCAGCCTCGGGTGACTGTCGGTGTGGAGTCTGCGCATTCTCCCCGTGTCTGCGTGGGTTTCCTCCGGGTGCTTCGGTTTCCTCCCACGGTCCAAAGATGTGCAGCTCAGGGGAATTGGCCATGCTAAATTGCCCATAGTGTTAGGTAAATTGTCGGAGAGAAGCGGGTCTGTGTGGGTTACTCTTTGGAGAGTTGGTGTGGACTTGTTGGGCCAAAGTACCTGTTCTCATGCTGTAGGGAATCTAATCTAAACTCTCCCTCTGCGTTCCATATTACTGTCCTAAATATATCCCTCTATCCATAAACAGTCCCAAACCCTTCACACCTCAAGACTCTGTGAACTCCCACAGCTCCAACATCCCTCCTTCACTGTGTAACCTTTTCCATTTCTGAAACACTCTGAAAATGTGGACATCCTACAAACCTCCCTATCTGCGTAAACCTCTCAGGTCCCTGTAAAACCCCCGATCTGTGGAAACAACTCCAATGCTTGTGACTTTCCCGATCAGTTTCTACAAGACTGGCTATCTATGTAACATCCTCCTGTCGCTATCACCAGCCCTGTCAATGTAAGCTTCTCCAGTCTCCCCACCAATCTAATCATCTCCATAACCTTTTTCAGCTCTTAGACCCCTATCTGTGTAAACGTTACATTCCCCTACAACTATCCCTAAAGCAGAAACCACCTCCAGTGTCTGTAATACTCCCTATCTGTGTTTGTGTCTCCAGGCTCTATTGCTGTTCCTGTCTCTGTAAGCTCTGACAGATTGTACAGCTTTCCGGTCCATATAATTTCCAGAACCTCAGCATCTGACATCAACAAATGTCTTCATTAACTATAGCCTTCCGTATCTCTGTTTGTTCCTCAATTCTATACAACTTCATAGTCTCTGTTAATAGCACCATTCCATAAAATACTCCCTGTCTGCGTAAACTGCCCCAATCCTCCACTGAGAAGCCTCCCTGTCCTTTTGATCACCTGTAATCCCTTCAGATCTCCCTGTATCTTCCCTGATTCCATTGAATACGGTTCATCTCATATTGTAACTCCTCTAACTCATGTGTTACTCCATATCTCTGTGGTATTCTTCAGTTCCTGCAATTCTCATTCTTTATCTCCAGAGTTTCTAATCCCCCTGATCGATGTAAGGTTATTGATCCCTTACAGCATGTTTAACACCTGTAGCAGTCGTCAACTCCTCAACGCATCCTGTCCCTGTAACCTCCTCAAGTACTACAGCTCACTGTCTTTGTAATATCTTCCAGTATCTGCAACCCTGTTGGTTTTTGTAACCCCCTCCAGAACAGCACTCCACATCTCTGTGTAACTGATGGGAATGCTGCAAACCTGCCTTCACAGTCCTCAATAACTCTCTGAACTCCTGCATCCCTACAACCCTCAGTATCTCTGGTTCCTCCAATCCCTACACTTCTCCCTGGCTGTGTGAACTGATCCAACCTCTTCAACCCTCCCTATCTCACTCACTCCTGCAGCTCCATCTATTGTCCATGTCAGTGTAATTCCCGACACCAACAATCCTCCCGGTCTCAATAAACTCCTGCAGCTCCAACTACCACGACAATCTATGTAGTCTCCAGTCCGTCCAATCCTCCCTTTCTCTATAAACTCCTGTAGCTCCAAATACCACCCCATCTGTCTACTCTCCAGTGCCTATAACCCTCCCTTTCTCTATAATATCCTGTCTCTCCAACTACTACTGTGTAATCTCTAGCCCCTATATTCCTCCTGATCTCTGTAACTCCTTCAGAACTGATAACCCTGTAACTCTCCTTGACATCTTTCAGCCCGACAACCAAATGATCTCTAACCACCAATAGTGATCTCAAACCACCCAAACTCTGTAATATCCTCCAGTCTCTACAACCCAGCTTTTCTTTGTTCGCTTCTCTGGTGTCTGTATTCCCCTTTATCTCCGGTTACAGATCCTTGCTCAGGGAAGCAATGTCTCAGTACCTAATCCGTAAGCAAACAGGAATCTTTGGTGTATCAATAAATGTGCTTCATTTTCTAAATTTTAACGACTGCAAGTTCAACCTTCTCCACCTCTTCTCATCAATATCCCTCCATTTTGAGGAACAGTCTGGTTAACCTTCTCTGGGCTGCCCCCAATACAAGGACATTTTCCCTCCAGATAGGGGACCAACCTGTTCACAGTATTCTCAGTGTGGGCTGACTGGAGTCCTCTATATTTATGGAGAAAGTGAGGTCTGCAGATGCTGGAGATCAGAGCTGGAAATGTGTTGCTGGAAAAGCGCAGCAGGTCAGGCAGCATCCAGGGAACAGGAGAATCGACGTTTCGGGCATAAGCCCTTCTTCAGGAATGAGGAAGGTTTGTCCAGCAGGCTAAGATAAAAGGTAGGGAGGAGGGACTTGGGGGAGGGGCGTCGGAAATGTGATAGGTGGAAAGAGGTCAAGGTGAGGGTGAAAGGTCAGACTGGGGTGGGGGCGGAGAGGTCAGCAAGAAGATTGCAGGTTAGGAAGGCGGTGCTGAATTCGATGGATTTGACTGAGACAAGGTGGGGGAAGGGGAAATAAGGAAACTGGTGAAATCCGAGTTCATCCCTTGTGGTTGGAGGGTTCCTAGGCGGAAGATGAGGCGTTCTTCCTCCAACCGTCGTTTTGTTGTGGTCTGACGATGGAGGAGTCCAAAGACCTGCATATCCTTGGTGGAGTGGGAAGGGGAATTGAAATGTTGAGCTACAGGGTGGTTGGGTTGGTTGGTCCGGGTGTCCCAGAGGTGTTCTCTGAAACGCTCCGCAAGTAGCTGGCCTGTCTCCCCAATATAGAGGAGGCCACATCGGGTGCAGAGGATGCAATAGATGATGTGTGTGGGGGTGCAGGTGAATCTGTGGCGGATATGGAAGTTTCCTTTGGGGCCTTGGAGGGAGGTGAGGGGAGAGGTGTGGGCGCAAGTCTTGCACCTCCTGCGGTTGCAGGGGAAGGTGCCGGGAGTGGAGGTTGGGTTGGTGGGGGGGGTGGATCTGACGAGGGAGTCACGGAGGGAGTGGTCTTTACGGAATGCTGATAGGGGAGGGGAGGGAAATATATCCTTGGTGGTGGGGTCCGTTTGGAGGTGGCGGAAATGATGGCGGATGATGCGCTGTACATGGAGATTGGTGGGGTGGTAGGTGAGGACCAGTGGGGTTCTGTCCTGGTGGCGGTTGGAGGGGCGGGGCTCAAGGGCCATCATGTAGAGGGATAGAATTAGGCCATTCGGTCCATCAGGTCTATTCTACGATTCGGTTATGGACGCATTGTTTCTCAACCCCATTCTCTCACTCCCTGTAACCATTGATCTCCTTATTCATTCAGAACCTGCTTATCTCTGAGTTAGATACACTGAATCACTTAGCATCCACAGCCCCATAAGGGAGTGAGTTCCACAGATCCATCGCCCTCTGGCTGAATAAATTTCTCCACTTCTCCATTCTGAAGGGTCATTCCTTCGTTCTGAAGCTGTGCCCTTGGCCCCTAGTTTGTCCTACTACTGGAAACATCCTCCCTACGTCCACTCCATCCAGGCCCCTCAGTATTCTGTAAGTTTGAATGAGATTCTACCGCCGTCTCTGAAACTTCATCCAGTGCAGACCCAGACACTTCACCTGCTCCTCATATGACACGAATTTCATTTCTGCGATCGTTCTTGGAAACCCATTTCTCGTACCCCTTCACATCCTTTGTCCAGACTCTGAATGAATATCGTGTAGAGTGTAGTCCCTAAACTGACCCCTGCAGAGCTCCCCTCATCACCAGTTCCCATCGTGATAAAATCCCCTTTCTTCTCACACTCTGCCTTGTGCCAAACAGACAAATCCACTATCCGTGTTAAGCATGTTGGTCTGAAATGAAAATTTCATTTCACACACACTGCTGAATTTATGTTTCGATCTGGCTGTAAACAGCAGAGTTTCACCATTACCTTCCCATCCGTAATTCCCTGGAGAAGGTGGTAGTGAGCTGGCTTCCTCACCCACTGCAGTCCTTTGGGTGTAGGGACAGACACAGTGCTGGGAGGATGGAGAGTGGCTTGGCGGGCACCTTGGAAATGCTGGTGTTCCCGTGCACCCGGAGCTCCTGTCCTTCCAGGATATAGTTGTTCCAGGTTTGTGAAGGGCTGTTGAAAGAGACTTCTTTAGTGATCTCAGTGCTACTTGTAGATATTTTATTCATTTATTCATGAAGATAAGCTTTGTTGGCTGAGCTCGCATGTGTTGTTGATTTGGAGTTGTCCCTGAGAAGGTGGCGGTGAGCCACTGCATTAGCTGTTGGAACTGTTATTATCTGTGTCCCCTCCAGCAGGCGCTACAACACTCCTCACGTCTATAACTGCACACAGACAATGCAGCTCTACCTTTTATATCTGGCATCCTCCCCGACTTATAACTCTTGTAGTTCCTCACAATATCTCACCTCCTCCATTCCCATCTGTGCCTGAGATCTCTAAAATTTCTTTATTCTTGTTTAAACTTCTGATCACCTAAACTCGATCCCTTTTTAAATTTGTAAACCCTTAAGCTTCTGTAACTCTCCACATAACTGTATTCAATGACAGCACAGGTTCCCTTCCTAAATCTCTATAATTACGATGGTTGTGTGTGCTAAATTGGCACTGTTCATCCTCCTTATCCTTCTAAGAACTTCCAGCCCCTATAATCCCATATTTGGAATGCTCCCATTCTCTGCATCTCCTCAATTCCTGACGGTCCTTGAACACCACAAGTGCTCCAAAAGTTTATATTCCGCCCAGTTACTGTAAGTTTTCTAACTCTGTAACATTCAACAGTCTCCAGTACCTTACACCACTTGCTGTCAATTTGTATTTGTTGAAGTCTACACATTTCTGTCAGCAGCTCAGAAAAAGCCTTTTAGGTTCTCCAAAGCTCCGTCATGGACAAGCCACCATCTCTGTATTTCCTTTGCCTTCTTCAATGTCTGAAACTCTCACTGTATCTTCCAGGAAACGTCTTTAGTTGCTGCAGGTCCCCAGACAATCTGTTCCATCCCATACAGCTCGCTCAATCACTGTAACCCCCTCTGTTCTGTCTAATCCTCCTCTTTTCCACTGTCTTCCAGGCACAACAGAGATCCTATAAGAGAGCAATGCGGAATGGGATGTTATAAACCTCAGCTGAGGCTTGAGGCCTACCAATACCTGGGAATCACAAAGGAAGGAACCTGAGAGAGAGCACCACAGAGCAGGAGAATATTCATCAGCAGCGAGGATCGAGGCTGACTGGGACTTGGAGTTGGAGAAACAGCAGAGTAGGAAGGGTGAAGTGGTCTGAGAGTCGGAATTTAGGGAGCTAGATGGATGCTTAGCAAGTGGTACCTCAAATGTAGCAATCCCTGGAATACTCCCCGTGCCATGTACAAGTGAGACCAGAACTCAGAGTTTTAGGTAGATGAGAGTGTGACTAGAACGATGGTGCAGTAGGAAGGGCTTCAGCTTCTTGGGACATTGGGACTGGTTCTGTGGAAGGCAGCAACTGGACAAGCCGGGAGGGCTAACGTGACAGAGCTGGGACTGAATTCATTGTGGGCTGTGTGGGAGGGATTGAAAATAACTTGATGTGTGCTTAGGATCCAAAAAGGAATAGTAGAGGAGACTACCAGGATTCTCAAAATAATGGGAGATGCAGTTGGTACTAATTTACAACAACAAGTTAATTAGTGGAAGATGGAGTGAGAAAGGAAGCCTTAATCTGAGGTACTCTGCATGAACATAAATACTCGGAATATAGGGAGTTCCAGATGTAGATTAGTGTGTGGAAATCTGATGTACTGATCACCGAGAGCTGGCTCAAGGAATGGCAGGACTGTGTGTTAAATATTGCTGAGTATAAAGGATTCCAAAACGATAGAAGGGAAGGGAAAGAATGAAGGTAGAAGTATTGGTTTAGATTAGCATTAGTTTAGGCGTCCAAGAGAAAGAGGATCCGTCCAAGGACAGAATTTGGCTGGAACTACAGAACAAAAAGTGTACAATTACACTGTGAGGTACAGTCTGTCTGCCAGGAACCAAAGAAATGATGGAGACAATAAATACGCAGGGTCATTTGAGACCGATGACCAATACTACAGATCAGTTATACTGAGAAAATTAATGTTTCCAGATATTGACAGGGATACTGGTGGTGAAGGTTTACGAGGGTCAAGTGTTCCTGGATTACATGGAGGAGAGCTCACTGGAGGAGTATGTATCCAACCCAAGAGAGCATGTACTATTGGATCTGGTCCTTGGGAAAGAGGTGGGGCAAGTGGATCCAGTTTCAGTAGGGGATGGTTTTGGGGTGCAGCGATCATTTTATTATAAAGTTCAGGATAATGGTAGAGAATGAAATGCAATAATTGAGAGGGAGAAACATTAGTTGACTGACAGCAGCCTTCAATGGGGCAAGTATGAAGCTGGGAACATTTCAACAAGGCCAGTGAAATGGTAGCTTTAAATAGTGTGAACCAGGTCAGATGGAGCTGTCATTATGGAGATGGGGCTGTAGTGTGACCACGACAGACCAGGATAATCAAATCTTTTATCCATTTCTACAGGAAGGATAAATAGGCCAACACACTGAAGGAGCATTGTGTATAAAGGATGTGATCAGTATTATTGTGATGCTCATCAATTTACACACTGCTCCTCCCTGCCCTCACCCCTCATCCCTGCGTATTAATCCTATCAGATATTGGTCACCTTTGCAAACTTCAGAAAATAGCACAGTTTGGAGGAGATAACTCTGTCCACTGTCTGCGTTGGACAAGATGTAACGTTGTTTTTTAAAGCCCTAGTTCTGTCTCCCCAGACAGTGTAGGACTTCAGGTGTAGATCCCGACACCTTTTTAAAATGGTTTGAGAGTTTCTGCATCTACTCCACTTCCCTGTGTGACTCCCAGATCCCGACCATACTCTGGGTGAAATAACAACCTTCCTCATCACGCCTCGACTATTTAACCACATACATTAAGTATTCGCCATAGGTAACTGAGGTCTCCAACAGGAACAATGTATTCTCTCCCTTTCTATCCAGGCTCCTGACAATATGTGCACCCCAATCAAATCTCCTCTCAGTATCCTCCATTCCAATCTTTTCCCATAACTGCACTTCAACTGTCACAGGGTAACGGATCGACTCTGTTCCCTCTCCAATCCAATTCTTTCCTCCCATATGATGGGGTGACCAGAAATGCACACAGTCCCCAAGCTGTGACTCATTATTTATACAATTCCTGTATAAGCTTCCTGCTCTGAAATTCTGCACTTTGGCTGAGAGAGGAAATGATGCCATTTGCTCCATTAATGAGATTATTGATCTGTCCAGCCTACTTCATTTACCTGCCCACACTGACCATGCTCTCATTTATTGTTTATTCCTCTCTATTGTTGATGTCCCCAAATGCCTTGCCTTGCACTTCTCTGGGTTGTTTACTTCATTCACCTGGCCCCCATATTTTCTGTTTTTTAACAGTCTGCCATGGGATCTCTCGTCAAATCCAAGAAATTCACATGCAGTCACGAGTTACTGACTCAAACCGACCCAGTCAAATTAATTACACATGATCTTCCTTGACCAAGTCCAGACCGACTATCCTGGAGTCCCTGGGACTTCCTCAGTGACCGTTTATCCACTGTCTCTGAATTCCAGCCGTGACCTATTCAGTCAGTCCCTTGCTCTACATTAAACAAAGTTGCGGTATTAGCCATTCTCCAGGCCTCCAGCACAATCCCTGCATCCAGTGAGGATTGGATAATGTAGATAACTATAAGGCCGGGGATTTTCCCCAGCTCCTTTTTACAGTCTGGAACATTGTGTTACCCCTTTTTGAGGATTTGAATCTCCTGTATATTTGTCCGCTCCAAGTTTGTTGCTCCCAAAATGTCATCCCTATTTTGATCCAGACAGACAAAGGCCTAACCCATCTTATGATTGGTCAAGTCTCATTTTAAACAGGTTTTATGGAGGGTTTCTCTCCACAAGGTGAATTGCATGTTCTCATGATACCATCCCCAATCTGCCTCATTAACTACTCTCCCTGCCCGCGTGGTCTTCCTCTCATCTGACACGAACGCGATGATTTTTCCCCTTTGTCACAACAACTGCCCTCTGCCTGGATATCCCAGAATGCACCAGCCTCCCTGTTTCCCGGAGCCATCTTTAAAAAGTCATTTTACTCTTGGATTGTGAATCTGAAACTGGCCAGGACATGGCAGAGGGGTTAAAACTGGGGCCTCACTTTGTGGCCAAGCCCCTGAGTTTCTGGTGGATGGCATGGTGCAGGAGAGGGACATTATCTTCCTAAAGGGCTGGCAGGGGAAGCTATGACACCAGACCCTGCCAGCTTAGTCCGAGGCTGACCCCTAGGTCAGTGAGGTACCAGCCTTCTGGGTGAATACCCAGCAGTATAGGAAGGAGGTCAGTGACCTTCTCCACTCCACCAGGGTAAGTGCCACCATCTGAAATTTGTGACCTCACCCTCACTCTCTCTCTCTATTACTGCACCCACCTCCCACCAAGGCTCATGTTCTCCCACCGTCAGTGCATGCAGCACCTTCTCTCAGTCTCTCTGTAATCTCTTCTCTGCCCCTCTGCCCAACTCTGCCTGTTGACTGTGCTGCCCATTCACTCACTCAGAAGAACTCGACATCTTTCCCCCAGCTGTGCCAGCACTAACAGCTGTACCAACACTTCCATGTCCCTAATCCTACTTGGTAATTCTCACATTCCAGAAGGAATCATCCCATACGAGGGCACAAAGAGCGAAGAGAGATATGGGACAGCCTAACATTCATCTCCTCACCCCATCATAGGGGAAGGATCCTGACCCTAACAACCAAGAGAGGCTGACTGACTGACTGTGTCCAAGGTCCCGGACTGGGATCTGAGACTCCCCCTGGGTCACTGTGCTGGGCACTGTGACTTCCTGTGGACAATGATATCAAGCTTCCTGGGTTTGTGTCTCTGCTAAACACCAACACAACACAGCAGACGGGTGAGCCTGGTAGATGTAGCTGAGGAGAAATGCTGCTAAAGGCAGGGTAAGGCAAGGCAATAATTCTGTGAGCATTCAAATCAGTTCAAAGTGAATGTGTACAAATATGGATTGAGCAGCCCAGAGAGACAGACCATGAGCTGGGTGTGTGTCCCTGAGCACAGTGTCCTTGCAGCAGCATTGCAATGAGAGTTGTCAGTGCACCCTCAGCTGCAGGATTGAAGTACAGAAGCGTACTGTCAGTGGGTCGGAGATGTGCTGGGATGGCATGGTGAGGCTGGCATGTGTCAGATGACAGCATTGGTGGGTGTGGAGGACATGTAGCTTCTGTCAGTGCAGTGTGCCCCGAGACGCTGGTGTCCAAGGAAGAAGGCCACAGGAGCGAGCGGCGTGATGGCGTCACCAGGTACCAGCTCTGACATTCATGTCAAATTCTCAATATTGAGTTTCCCCAAATTGGGAAACGATCTGAAGCTGCAAGATGATGATGGGAGGAGTCCACAATAATGTGGCTGTTGATCATCAGTAATCATTCAGTGAGCATCTCGCCACTCCCGTGCTCAAATCTTGTCTTAAAGAACAGTCCAGCACAGGGACAGGCCCTTCAGCCCAGCAAGCCCGCATTGACACAGGATGACCTTCTAAAGTTAAAACAAAAGTTTTTGTTCCACTACCTTCTATGTCATTCTATTCCCTACTTATTCATACTTGTGCCAAGATCCCTCTGAAACCTTGCTATATTGACTTCTTCCCCTCTATCAGTGCATTTTCACATTCTGTCTGGAAAAGCAGAAATAAACTTACCTATCACATCTCCTGAACTTTCTCCCTTTTACCTAAAACCTACGGTCCTGAGTGATTGATATTTCTCCTCTGGGTGGGGGAAGGGTGTAGGGGTTGGGGGAAGCATCTAGCTGTCCTTCTATCTATGCCTCTGATAATTTTGTAAATATCTATCAGGAAGCCCCATAGCCAATGATGCCCAGGTGCAAATAAACCATGTGTGTTCAATTTCTCCTTCTGGGTAATACCCTCCAAACCAGACAATATGCTGGTAAAACTTTTCCATACCCTCTCCAACACTTCAGCATCGTGTGGCAACCAGTACTGTACACATAATTCTAAATGTACGTTGAACTAAGTTTCTCTACAGCTGCAATGTGACCTGCTAATTTTCATACTGCATGCTCCGATGTATGTCTGCAAGTTTGCCATCAGTCTTCTTGATCACCCTATCCACCCATGTTACCACTTTCATGGAACTGTGGAGCTGTACACCAAAATCCTTCGGATGTTGATGCAATCAATAGTTTTTCCATCCACTTTATACTTCTCTCCTGCATTCGACCTTCCAAAATGTATCACATCACAACTCTCCAGATAAAGTTACATCTGTGTTTTCTCTGTCCAAGTCTGCAGCTGACATATATCCTGCTGTATTATCTGGCAATCATCCTCACAATCTGCAACTCCGCCAAACTATTTACAGATCTCCAGTCACAAAAAACACTGTTCCACCACTATGTATTCTATGACCAAACAGTTCTCTATCCATCTTACTAACTGACCGCTGATCCCATTTCACTTCACCTTCTGCATGAGCCTGCCATAAGGAACCATATCAAAGGACTTGCTAATGTCCAATTGGCCAACATTCAGCCCCATGCTCTCATCAATCAATTTTGTCACTTCCTCAAAACATTCAATTAAGTTTGAGACATGATCCTCCCTGTTGCTAGTAAGTCCATACTAGAGTACTATTGGAGCTGCACTCATTCAGACAAGTGATTATTCCATCATATTCCTGACATGAACCTTGCAGAGTAGATTATATTCCCTACAGTGTGGAAACAGGCCCTTTGGCCTAACCAGTCCACATCAACCCTGTGAAGAGTAACCCACGCACATCCAACTCCCTCTGACTAAAACACTTAAAAAATTAGCATGGCCAATTCACCTGGCCTGCGGGAGGAAACCCATGCAGACACGGGGGGAATGTGAAAACTCCGCACAGACGGTCGCCTGAGGCCGGAATCGAACCCAGGACCTTAGCGCTGTGAGCCACCATGCCACTCTTGATGGTTCCCATAGAGTGGGACTTATGATGGGCCGTGATGGTTACTGTACAGTGGGAGGTATGTTAATCTGATGGTTACTGTACAGTGGGAGGTCTGTCTGGCTGTGAGGTTGAAGAGTGTATGAGCTGTACAGAGTATGATTCTACTCCTGCCAATGGCCCTTGCACCTCATGGCTGCATCATCATTGTTTATTCAATCTGTTTACAGTCTGTCCCACTCAGTATTCAAGGGGCTACATATCATGGCGAGGAGGGCCTGCAAAATGTGAAGGTAGCCCTTGCTGCCCATTGTGGAGTGACCATTCTTACTGATATTTGAAATGGAGAGGTGTATCTGCAGCAGGCAGATTGGTAGCGATGTGGTCAATTATATGTTTCCCTTTTATTGATTCCACCATAATTTGCCACAGAGCAGTCTAGCAGCCACAGGATTCAGCATCAATGCTGAGCACTATCATTAGATTGGATTCCATACAGTATGGGAACTGGCCCTTCGGCCCAGCCAGTCCACACTGACCCTCCGAAGAGCAACACACGCCTTTCTGACTAATGCACTGAACACTATGGGCAGTTTACCATGGCCAATTCACCAGAGCTGCGCATCTTTGGACTGTGGGAGGAAACCCACGCAGACAGAGGGAGCATGTGCAAACTCCACACAGGCAGTTGACCGAGGCTGGAATCAAAGCTGGGACCCTATTGCTATAAAGCAGCAGTGCTAACCACTGAGCCACCATGCCACCGTATATTGACTATATACCAAGGAGCTGTCCCCCTCTGCCTGGCTGTGTCCTGTCAGTGGGACTGAACCTACCAGAGAGGGTGGTGATGTTGCCTGGGACATAGTCCTGTTCACAGAATCCTGCATGACAGACAATATCTGACTGTTGCTTGATTAGTTAATGGGAAATATATAACAGGTCACTTTCACATTTTCTGTAATGAAGAGTTAATATCACTTTATTTCTTACATATTTTAAAATAAACCAAATATCATTGTTTTTCAGTTGAAAACAATTGAAGTGAACAATAATTGAATTACCAGAGCGCACAGCTATTACACAATTCAGTGACTGTAGTAAACAGCTGATTTATGTTCAGATCAGTGAACACACCATCTTGCAGGCAGCAAAGCTGTTGGAAATGACTGAGGAAAAGCCTGAATTCAGACACAGTGTTACTGGGCCTCACCATGACCTCCAAAACACTGACAATCTCCAAGATCAGTCCAGAGAGCTCCTAAACTGGAGCTGGGCAGTTTCTCACACAATCCCTCACAATATACTGGTTAGAGACATACCTGAACAACAGGGAGATGTGAGTGGGGCAGACTGGTCAATGGACTAGCACATGGCGCTGGTCCAGACACAGTTCAATATTTATAACAACGACCTGTAAACAGCCATGTCTTGCAAGTATATCTTTTCTTGTGTGCCACCTAAATTCTGTAATTCTGCACCTTGGACCTGATCCTGAATGAATGTGTTATAAAGGTGATGGACTCCTGCAGCACATGGCATCTTACATTGAATCCATCATAAACCACATCCAGTGTATGTTAGCCCCACAATGTCAGTATCCAAACAGAATTGTGCAGCTCCATTGATGGCCAGCATCATCCCAGCCCAACGAGCTTGAGTTTGACTTGAGCCGGTTATTTCTGTGTAAATGCTTGCAGCATTGTTCTAACCGTTACCAGCCATTAAGTAAAGTCTCTTTACTGAAGGTCCGATATCCTTTCATAATACCAACTTTTCGATTGTCCAATAAGCACAAAATCCAACCATTTATTCAGTACACTGTTATAACAACAATATGATGCAAACTCACAGTGAGGAGCATTGAAATGATGAGTCGCATTGCCACACCCAAGACCAAATTGTTATTAAGTACAAGGACTTTGAAAATATACAATTATTTTCCCTTGAATTAATATTGTTAACTAATAGTCGATTCTCCTGCTCCTCAGATGCTGCCTGAACATCCGAGTTTTTTTTTCAGAACCACACTTTTTGACTCTTATCTCTAGCATCTGCTGTCCTCACTTTCTCCCTGCTAATATTCACTCATAATCATTTTCGTGACAACAGTATTACTGTGTTTAAACATGTTCCAGTCAGATATGAGTACGTTTTCAGTTGCTTCTGTCTATCTCGGAGCTCAGTATTGTGGGATGAGATTGCCAGTGTCTGTGTGATGCTCGGTGTTTAGGCCATGCCTCTGAGAGACTGACAGATTGTTTCAAACAGCATATCCCTTCAGCTGTTTACAACAAGCAAGGTACTGCCTGGACCAACCAGCCTGAGCTCACAAAACCTTAAACTCAGTGTCCAGCATTGAACAGGTCGAGACAATTTTTTTAATGTTAATTTATTCATGCAATGTGATTGGAACGGCATTTATTGATAGATAGGGAACTTGTGGATCCTAGAGGCATGGCATTCATCCACAAACTCCATCAACAAACACATCGACCTGGACCCAATATACCAACCACTACAGCGGACAGCTGAAACTGACAACCGGAAGCGGCAGGGACAGACCACTATAAACACCGAAGGAAGCATCAAAGAAGCGCTTCGCAGGAGGCTCCCAAGCACTGAGGATGTCGCCTAGCCAGGGGACGAAACGTTTGCAACAAAAACTTCCAGCTCGGCGAACAGAACCAATATTCCATAGATTTCTACAATATTGTCTCTATTAAGACATTGCATAATTCCATTTTTAAACTATTTACGTGTATCTCTGTATCTTTCCCTGTCATCCCCTCTAGCCGCTACATCCATCTGTATTTCAGGAAACCTCTGTATCACTACAAACTTTATATCATATTACAGCCTCGTCTATCACTGTAAATTCCGCCAACCCCTACACCCCTCCCTATCTCTCTAAACTCCAGCTGCTTCACCTTTCCCCATATCCTGTGAATGAGTTCAAAAATATCTCACTAACCTATTCTAGCATGTACAGGCCACACTATTTCTGTAATACCTCCAGTCTTACTTTCCTCTCTCTGTAACATCTCACACCTTGCTTTCCTATCTCTGTAACATCTCGCACCTTGCTTTCCTATCTCTATTACATTTCCAGCTTTGGTTTCCAGTCTCAGTAACATTTCCAGCCTTGTTTTCCCTCTCTCTCTGTAACATTTCCATCCTTTCTATAGTCTCTCTGTAACATGTTCAGCCTTTCTTTCCTATCTCTGTTGCATCTCTAGTCTTGCTTTCCTCTCTCTAAAACATCTCCAGCCTTGCCTTCCTATCTCTGTAACATCTAGAACCTTGTTTTCCTCTCTCTGTAACATCTCCAGCCTTTCATTCCCACCTCTGTAACATATCTTGCCTTGCTTTCCTATCTCTTGAAACATCTCCAGCCTTGCTTTCTTCTCTCTCCGTAACATCTCCAGCCTTGCTTTCTTCTCTCTCCGTAACATCTCTAGCCTTGCTTTCCTTTCTCTGCAACATCTCCGGCCTTGCTTTCCTCTCTCTCCGTAACATCTCTTGCCTTGCTTTCCTATCTCTGTCACATCTCCAGCCTTGCTTTTCTATCGCTGTCACATCTCCAGCCTTGCTGTCCTATCTCTGTAACATCTCCAGCCTTGCTGTCCTATCTCTGTAACATCTCCAGCCTTGCTGTCCTATCTCTGTAACATCTCCAGCCTTGCTTTCCTATCTCTCCGTAACATCTCAAGCCTTGCTTTCCTCTCTCCGTAACATCTCCAGCCCAGCTTTCCTCTCTTTCTGCAACATCTCCAGCCTTGCTTTCCTCTCTTTCTGTAACATCTCCAGGCTTGCTTTCCTATTCTCTCTAATATCTCCAGCCTTACTTTCCTCTCTCCCTGTAACATCTCAAACATTGCTTTACTCTCTCCCTATAACATCTCCAGCTTTGCTTTCCTATCGCTGTCACATCTCCAACCTGGTTTCCTTCATACCTCAGTGAATTGGTTATATATTTGCTTCTGCATTTTCATCTTTCTGGGGCTCTATTATATATCCCCAGCAATGTGCCTGTCATCGTTTGGAACCTCACCTCGACCCAAAAGCCTCATTTGAAGACACGTCCAAGATACCATCTCTCCTTACTGCAGTAACTGTTCTTTGATTAATAATGCAACAGCACCTCCTCTTTAACACCCTCTCCTGTCCTGACTATAATTCCAGTACAACAGAATACTGAGTTGTTAGCCCTGACCTCCCTCAAACACGTCTCTATGATGGCAAAACATATTCCACCTCCACATGTCGACTCATGCCATTGTCACAACAGTCTGTCTGATAATACTCCCAGCATTCATGTAAGCTGGAATATAACACCTGGAATACTCTGTGTATCGGAGTTCCTCAATCATTCACTATTTGTTATCAGGCTGCCCAAACCATGAACCAAAATTGTAACTCTGGGACTGAATGAATATTTGTTGAATTGTAATTTTAAAAAAAAAGAAAGTATTCATCAAGTGCAACTTTCCAGAACTGAGCAGTCAGCTCCACATACAATGAGTATCTGATGGTTAATTCTCCCTCCGTGTGCAGAGGGGCCAGCCCTCAGTAATGGATAAAGTGAAGACTGCAGTTGATGGAGATCAGAGTCGAAAAGTGTGGTATTGGAAAAACACAGCATGTCAGGCAGCATCCGAGGAGCAGGAGAGTCGATAGTTCGGCCATGAGCTCTTTATCAGGAAGGCATTGGTGCATTCCTTTTTTTTGATTCTGTGATTTGCAGGCCGTTGAGAACCATACTTGCTCAGCAAGGCAGCACTGTATATAGCACTGAAAACGAAAGCAGTCAATCAATTGGTTGGACAGCGTGTAGACAGGTTGAGGGGAAATACAGAGTGATTGACGTACAAACATAAGGATGGATAAATCCCCTGGGCCAGAGGAGGTATACACAAGGTTACTCCAGGAGGTGATGGAAGAGATTGGTGTGACTTTGGTAATAATATATGCGTCTTCATTGTTCACTGGAGTAGTGCCAGATGTTTGGGGGGTGGCAAATGTTATCCCCTTGTTCAGGTAAGGGAATAGGGATAACCCTGGGAATAATAGAATAGTCAGTCTTACACCAGTGGAGGGCAAAGTATTGGAGATGTTTCTGAGAGACAGGATTTACAATGACTTAAAAAAACCATAGTATGTTCAGCATGGCTTTTTGAAGAGCAGGTCATGCCTCACAAACCTTATTGAATTCTTTGAAGATGTGAAAAAACATGTTGATGAAGATAGACCAGTAGATGTGGTGAACACGAATTTTAGAAGGCGTTTGATAAGGTTCCCCATTGTGGGCTCATTCAGAAGTTAAGGAGGCATGGGACGCAGGGAAATTTGGCTCTCTGGATACGGGCGTGGCTGGCCCATAGAAGACAGAGGGTGGCAGCAGATGGAAAGTATTCAGCCTGGAGCTCAGTGAGCAGTGGCGTTCCACAGGGATCGGTTCTGGGGCCTGTGCTGTTTGTGATTTTTATAAATGACTTTGATGAGGAAGTGGAATGGTGGGTTAGAAAGTTTGCCGATGACATGAAGGTTGATGGAGTTCTGGATAGTGTGGTGGGATGTTGTAGTTTGCAACAGGACATTGACAGGATACAGAGCTGGGCTGATAAGTGGTAGATAGAGTTTAACCATAAAAAGTGTGAATTGATTTAATTAGGAAAGGTTGCATTTGCATCCAGGGTTAAAGGCAGAATTCTTGGCAGTGTGGAGCAACAGGGATCTTGGGGTCCATGTCCGTAGTTTCCTCAGTGTTGCGACCGACATTGATAAGTTTGTTAAGGAGGTGTATGGTGTGTTGGCTTTCATTATGGGGGATTGTGTTTAAGAGCGGCGAGGTTAAAGCTTAGGTCAATAAAGCTGCGTTTCAACCACACTAGGAGTATTGTGTTCGGATCTGGTTGCCTCAGTATAGGAAACTTGTGGAAGCCTCAGTGTCGAGAGGAGATTTACCAGGATGCTGCCAGGACTGGAGAACATGTCTTAGAGAGAAAGTTTGAGGGAGCTGGGGCTTTTCTCCCTGGAGCGAAGAAGGATGAGAGGTGACTTGATAGAGGTGTACAAGATGTTGAGAGACGTAGATAGATTGGACAGCCAAAGTCTTTTCCCATGGCAGAAGTGGCTATCAACAAGGGCCGTAATTTTAAGGTGATTGGAGAAAGGTTTCGGGGGCTGTCAGAGATAGGTTATTTACACAGAAAGTGGTGGGGGCGGAATGCACCGCCAGTGGTGGTAGTAGAGTCAGATACATTAGGGATATTTAAGAAGACTCTTGGATAAGCACATGGACGTTAGTACATTGAAGGTTACGTAGGTTAGTCTGATCTTAGTGTAGGATAAAAGGCTGCCAAAACATTGAGAGCTGAAGCGCCTGCACTGTGCTGTACTGTTCTATGTTCCAAGTTTCACTCAGTTTGTGGATTCTCGTCGGTTGGTGAATGTGGGAGGAAGTGTGGCGGGTGAGGGAGTGAGGTGTGTGAGGTCAGGAATCTGGGGTGGGGCGTTAGACCAAGACTTCCAATTTTGATGTGCTTTGTTAGATTCACTTGAATGTCAGCACAATATGTGAGGTTTCCAAGACCAGAGAAAATCCACCAAGTTTAGTTATTAAAACGATTCTTGGCTTGCCATTTGCTCCTGGTTTCTTCAGATACATTCTGTTGGATGACCTATGAATTAGTATCTGAGCATCCACAGGCATATACAATTTTATTTTGATCCTGGTTAATGTGAAGGTACATTTAGTGGATATAGTTTCAGAGGGTTCACTGTGAGACACAAGATGCTGCAATAGACTGTCAATTGTGAACGTTTTCACCCAGTGTCTGGTCCAGGGGGCAGATGTATGGAATCTGGAGGTCATGCCAGATGCCATCACCATAAGTAACGTGTGTGATGTGATTATGACACTCCATGTCCATACATCTGCTCCCTGGGCCAGGCTCTGACTGATGATGAATTTATAAGGCATGGTTCCTGGTCAGTCAGTGGTGTCTAATTTAGACAGCATTTGTATCTACACTGAGAGCAGTGATAGCCTGTTGGCTAGTTTCCTCCTGCTCAAGGCGGATCCCAAATGAATCTCTGTCAGAGAATGTTTGAATGACTGCCCTGACCCAGGTTGGAAACTGTCTGGTCAGATTCAGGAGCAGGCCAGTATCTCACTCAGTGCCACAGGCAGCTGTGAGGTCCAGTAGTACTTTACCCGAATTCAGGCCTTTTGGAATCCACTTTTAATGATGGTCATGACGCAAAGTCATAGGTTTAATGATCGGAACAATGATCAGGAGTTTGCCATGTTTGTGAATTGGGCAATAATAAGATATGAGCTACAATTATTCAACTGAACAATAACTGCATCATCTCTGAGACAATTAAGTTGATTCTATATTGATGGAATTAAAATATAAACACGAAAAACCTTTTATTATACAAAAGTAAGGAATCACATTTTGTTTTGTATCGAAAACGAACATGTCTGGCTATTTTGGTGATCACAATTACACATTGAATCTCAGTATTCAAATACAAAAATTGTCGCTCTATCATTTACAAAGTGACTGACCTCTAACTGATTACATATTCAGATTGAACAAATGATTGAAAAATCAAATAGACTTACAACTCTTACACATTTAAATATAATCAATCGATTTAATTTCTCACCGGAAATATGTGAGCTTCAGCTATTTGCCAACAATTCTATTAGTTTTAAAATAATGATGGAAAAGGATAGACTAGATGTAAATGTTAATGTTCTAAATTGGAAAAATGCCAATTTTGATGGTATTAGGAAATAACTTTCAAAAGCTGATGGCAGCAGATGTTCGCAGGGAAAGGGATGGCTGGAAAATGGAAAGCCTTCAGAAATGAGATAACGAGAGTCCAGAGACAATATATTCCTGTTAGGATGAAAGGAAAGGCTGGTAGGTATAGAGAATGCTGAATGACTAATGAAATTGAGGGTCTGGTTAAGAAAAAAGAGGAAGCATATGACAGGTACAGGCAGGATAGGTCGAGTGAATCCTTAGAAGACTATAAAGGCAGGAGGAGAATACTAGAGAGGGAAGTCAGGAAATCAAAAAGGGGACATGAGATAGTTTTGGCAAATAGATTTAGGGAGAATCCAAAAGGATTTTACAAATACATTTAGGACAAAAGGGTAAATAGGGAGAGAATAGAGCTCTCAAAGTTCAGCAAGACAGCCTTTGTGTGGAGCTTCAGGAGTTAAGGGAGATACTAAATGAGTATTTTGTATCAGTGTTTACTCAGGAGAAGGACATGGACGATGTAGATAGACACAGAAATAGATAGTGACATCTTAAAAAATGTTCATATTACAGAGGAGGAAGTGCTGATGTCTTGAAATGAATAAAAGTGGATAAATCCCCAGGACCCGATCGATCAGGTGTAGCCTAGAACTCTGTGGGAAGCTGGAGAACTGATTGCTGGGCCTCTTGCTGAGATACTTTTACCATTGATTGCCACAAGTGAGGTGCCAGAAGACTGGAGGTTGGTGAACGTGGTGCCACTGTTTAAGAAAAGTGGTAAGGACAAGCCAGGGAACTATAGACCAGTGAGGCTGACGTCAGTGGAGGGCATGTTGTTGCAGGGAATCCTGAGGGACAGGATGAACATGTATTTGGAAAGGCAAAGACTGATTAGGGATAGTCAACATGGCTTTGTGTGTGGAAAATGATGTCTCATTAACTTGATTGAATTTTTTGCAGAAGTAACAAAGAGGATTGATGAGAGCAGAGCGGTGGACGTGATCTATATGGACTTCAGTAAGGCATTCGATAAGGTTCCCCATGGGAGACTATTTAGTAAGGTTAGATCTCATTGGAGTACAGGGAGAAATAGCCAGTTGGATACAGAACTAGCTAAAGGTAGAAGACAGAGGCTGGTGGTGGATCGTTGTTTTTCAGATTGGAGGCATGTGACCAGTGGAGCGTCACAAGGATCAGTGCTGGGTCCACTACTTTTTGTTATTTATATAAATGATTTGCATGTGAGTATAAGAGGTATAGTTAGCAAATTTGCTGATGACACCAAAATTGGAGGTGTACTGGACAGCGAAGAAGGTTACCTCAGATTACAAGAGGATTTTGATCATATGGGCCAATGGGCTGAGGACTGGCAGATGGAGTTTAATTTAGATAAATGTGAGATGCTGCATTTTGGGAAAGCAAATCTTAGCAGGACTAATACTCTTAATGGTGAGGTCCAATGGAGTGTTGCTGAACAAAGAGACCTTGGAGTGCAGGTTCATTGTTCCTTGAAAGTAGAGGAACAGGTAGGTAGGTTAGTGAAGAATGCATTTGGTATGCTTTCCTTAATTGGTCAGAGCATTAAGTACAGGAGTTGCGAGGTCATGTTGCAGCTGTACAGGACATTGGTTAAGCGACTTTTGGAATATTGCATGCAATTCTGTTCCCCTTCATATCGGTAGGATGTTGTGAATCTTGAAAGTGTTCTAAGAAGATTTACAAGGATGTTGCCAGGGTTGGAGGGTTTGAACTATAGCTGGTGGTTGAATGGGCTACGGCTATTTTCCCTGGAAAGTTGGAGACTGAGGTGTGACCTTAAAGAGGTTTATAAAATCATGAGGGCCATGAATGGGGAGATAGACAAGGTCTTTTCCCTGGCGTGGGGGGAGTCCAGAACATAGAGGGCATAGGTTTAGGTTGGGAAGGAAAAATATAAAAGATATGCAAGGTGCAACCTTATCACACAGAGGGTGGTTTGTGTGTGGAATGAGCTGCCAGAGGAAGTGGTGGAAGTTAGTACAATTGCAACATTTAGATGGTGTCTGGATAGGTATATGAAGATAAAGGATTTAGAGGGATATGGGTTGAGTGCTGGCAGGTGGGACTAGATTGGTTTGTGTTATCTGGTCGGCATGGACGGGTTGGACCGAAGGAACTGTACCATGCTGTACATCTCTTTGACTCTGTGACTGTAATTTAGAAATGACAATAATTTGATATGTACTGTCAAATAAATGGTTTATATCATTAAATTGTAGCATACAATAGTTGAAATCTTGCTATTTTTAGAATGAATGATAAAGAACAAAGAACATTCCAACACAGGAACAGACCCTTCGGCCCTCCCAGCCTGTGCTGATCCAGATCCTCCTATTTTCTAAACGTGCCACCTATTTTCTAAGAGAATGTATCCCTCTGCTGCCTGCCCATTCATGTATCTGTCAGATACATCTTAGATAACGCGTTTGTACCTGCCCTGATCTCCTCTGCTGGTAACACGTTCCAGGCTGCCACCACCATATGTGGAAAGAACTTCCCACATATATCTACCCTAAACCCGTCCCCTCTCACTTTGAACTCATGACGCCTAGTAATTGAGTTCCAAATCTGGGGAAAAAGCTTCTTGCTATCCACCCTGTCTATATCTCTCTTGATTTTGTAGACCTCAATCAGGTCCCCCTCAACCTTTGTCTTTATAATTAAAATAATCCTAATCCACTCAATCTTTCTTCATAACCAGCACCTCCATACCAGGCAACATCCTGGTGAACCCACTCTGCACTCTATTCAAAGCATCCACATCCGTTTGGTAACGTGGTGACCAGAAATATATGCAGTATTTCAAATGCAGTGAAACCAAAGTCCTATGCAACTGTAACATGACCTGCCAACGTTTGGACTCAACAGCTGATCCAATGAAGGAAAGCATGCCTTATTTTGCCTTGACCAGTTTACTGACCTGCCACCTTCAGGAAACAATGGACCCAGGTCTCACTGTATGTCAATTTTCCCCAAGACTTTTCCGTTTACTGTATTGTTGCTCTTGAACTGGATCTTCCAAAATGTATCGCCTCTCATTTGCACAGTCTAAACTCCATCTGCCATTTCTGTGCCCATCTCTCCAATCTATCTATATTCTGCTGCATTCTCTGACATTTCCCTTCACTATCTGCTACTCCAACAATCTTGGTGTCATCTGCAAACTTGCTAATCAGGCAACCGATACCTTCCTCCAAATCATTGACATATATCACAAACAACAGTGGTCCCAGCACAGATCGCTGTTGCATACCACTGGTCATAGGTCTCCAGTTAGAGAAATCCCCTTCCACTACTACTGTCTGTCTCCTGTTGGCCAGCCAGTTCTCTATCCATCTAGATAAAACATCCTGGACCCCATGCGGCATCACCTTCTCCATCAGCCTACCCTGGAGAACCTAATAAAACACCTTTCTCAAGTCCCTCAGTATCTTCTCCAGAAGCTTCCCTACCACTGATCTGAAGCTCGCCGGTCTATAAATAACTAGATAATTCCCGCCATCCTTCTTAAACAAGGAGACAGCATTAGCAATGCTCCAGTCCTCCGGGACCTCACCCATGTATAAGGGTCCTACAAAGATATTTGTTAAAGCCCCAGTTATTTCCTCACTCCCATCCCTCAGTAACCTGTGGTAGATCTCATCCAGACCTGGGAGCTTGTCTACATTTCTACCTTTTAGAATATCCAACACTCCCTCCCTCTTTATGTCGACTTGATCCAGAGTACGCAAAGATCTATCCCTAACCTCAACATCCATCATGTCCCTCTCCTTGGTGAATACAGATGCAAAGTACTCGCTAAGAATCTCACCCATTTTCTCTGACTCCATGCATAACTTTCTTCCTTTGTCCTGTGTAGGCCAAACAGTTCTCGATTACCCTCTTGTTGTTTATATATGAAACGTAGTCTTTGGGATTTTCCTCAACCCTGTTTGCTAAAGATATCTCATGACTACTTTTAGCCCTCTTAATTCCTCAATATTTACTGTGAAATGTCGTTCATGTAAAGAAAATAAACATTTGTTCGTGCGAGTAGGAACTCAGACCTTTTCAAACTGTTTTGTGCCAAAAAATATTTGAAATCCGTCTCAGTGCAAATAAAAAGCAAGAGAAGAAACATCTTGGGAAGTATAATTTTCAGCCACTGTCCCCCCAAAGTACTTCTGAGGTAGAATATAGTGAGGGCTTGTCGCAGGGGCACAATTTTAACTATGGGTGATTTGAACATGCAAATTGACTTAATTAATCAACTTGATAGTGATATCCTCGAATAAAAATTCATGGAGTGTATGAGAGATTATTTCTGAGAGCAGGATGGCGTGGAACCAACCAGAGAATGGGCTAATTTCGATTTGATATTACGTAACAAGGAAGGATTGGTGGATGAGCTTTGACTTGGAAGGAGTAAACACAACTTGCTGGAGTTTCACATTCTTATTGAAAGAATGAAGACTGAGTCATACATGAGAATTTTAGTATTAGGCAATGGTAATTATACTATTATCCTAAGGAAGGATTTGGCCTGGGTGGACTGGGGGCTGGGTGGGGGTGGGAGAAAAGAATAGTCAAAGGCAGGCAGATGAAGAAATTTGGCAAATAATTCAGGAGATATTGAAGACCGAACAGGAGTTGCATAACGTGGAAAAAAATCATCCATATCTTGATAAGGAAGTCAAGGATAACATGAAGGCCAATCCTAGTGCATATCATACTGCACACGTTAGTCACACTATGGAGGATTGGGCAAGTCAGTGGACTCTTGGTGTTATCACTGAATTCTTATGTGATAAGTCCAGATAATGTTCTGGTGACCTGGGTCCAAATCCTGCCACAGCAAGTAGGGGAGCTTGAATTCAAATCTGGAATTAAGAGACTGATAGTGGTTATGAATCGATTGCCAAGAAAAACCCACCTGGTTCACTAATGTCCTTTAGGTAAGGAAACTGCCATCCTTACTATAGATTCACCACTCTCAGGCTGAAGGCCTTTCTGACCGGACGGGCCACCTGAAAGAATAATCTTACGAAGGGCAATAATAAATTTACCATAGAGTTACAAAAATGAACAATTATTAAAGCATGCTGCGAAATGGACCCCAGCTTTGACTAAAGTCTCTGTGCTAATCCACATGCTGCAGAAGCCAGACAGGCTGCAGATACCCACAGACGGTTTGCAAACAAACCTGAAACTACAGATACTGTAATACTCACCTGAAGTTGGACCTGAATAGGACAATGGAATGTTGCCCTTGAGCCAACCCATGATTGAGTCTGATTGATCAGGGTAAATGAACCTGATCATTCCATTGACAGATCCTCCTTACCTTCCCAAAAGGGCGTGAAGACTTGGAAGGATAAGAATCACCACAAAACCCCACACAGTGCAGTAACTGGAGAATAACCAGGGAAAGAGAAGACACCTCCAAGATCATCAGAAGAACAAGAAGACATCACCAAGTCGAGCCCGGTCAACTTCTAGTGGGGTGGTCTGTGACCATCCAAAGTTAAGTTAAAGCATAAGATAATGTGTTACGTTTATCATTGCGTTATAATACGTTTTATTGTTCTATATTAATTGTGATCAATAAACAAATATTGTTTGGAAGAGTTAACTCGGTTCTTTTGCTGAATATAAGATTTCAAACACACTGTGCATCAGAAACAACACCTTCCTAATTGCTGACTCAACCTACAAGTTTGTCTAGAGACAATCCTGAACTGGAACTCGCAACTCTCTTTGTACTTCAGACTTCTGATTTTTCTCTCCACTTACAAAGTAGTGTATGCCTGTATTCTTCCTACTAATGTGCATCACCTCGCACTTTCCCAAGTTGTACTCCATCTGCCACTTTTTTGCACACTCTCGTAATAGTTATTCAGTTTCTCATCTATTGTTTGTTCCACATGACTATCTCTCCAGCGTCATTTTCCAGTGCCCCAATATCCACTTCTGCTTCTCTTTTGCCCTTTATATGTCTAAAGAAACTCTTACAGTTGTCCTTTATATTACTGGATAACTTAACCGTATACTTAATCTTCTCCGTCCTTATTTCTTATTTCGATGCCATCTGTTCATCTTTGAAGCTTCCAAATCTTCTGGTTTCGCACTGCCATTTGCGATGTTATCTACTTTCTATTTTCCTTTTCCGCCAGCCATGACTGTCCCAGTCATCCATTGTTGCCTCCACCTCGCTGTGCAATGCATCTTTTACCTCGGGATAAATCTCTGCTGTGACTCCAAACTTGCTCTGAGAAACTCCCGCCATTATTGTTCCACTGTCTTTCCTGCTCGGCTCCTCTCCCAGTCAATTCTATCCAGCTCCTCCCTTGTGTCTTTGAAGGTGTCTTTAGTTAGCTGTAATATTAACTCCGATTCTACGTTTTCCCTCTAAAATTGAAGAGGAGGTTCAATCATAGTATGATCACTGCCTCCGAAGGTTCCTTCACCTTAAGCTTCCTTATCAAGTCTGCCTCACTGCACAGCTCTAAATCCAGTATTACCCGTTCCCTCGTTGCCTGCACCATAAGCTGCTCCAAAAAGCCATCTTGGAGACATTCCACAAATTCCTTTCCTTGCAAACCACTACCACTGATTTTCCCAGTCCACCTGCATATTGAAATCCCCCCAGTCACTGTATCTCCTCGTCTATCATGCGCCCCAGCTTCTGACTATGATTTGTCGACCTGTACATAACTCCAACTACGGTTTTTCACCTTTACGGTTCTTCAATTATACCCACACACATTCCACACCATCTGACTCTATTTTAAGTAATGGAACTGAGTGATGCAACTGCAAAACACTTTAGCATTGTCTCAAATTTATAGTTTAGACATAAAGTAATAATATTTCATTGTCAATTACTTTGCAAGATCGCCACAGTGTATTTCTTTCGCCAAATATTCTGTCTTTATTAGAGAAGAATACAAACTTCAGCGTGGGTTTCCTCCGGGTGCTTCGGTTTCCTCCCACAGTCCAAAAATGTGCAGGTTAGGTGAATTGGCCATGCTAAATTGCCTGTAGTGTTACGTGAAGGGGTAAATGTCGGAGAACGGGTCTGGGTGAGTTGCGCTTCGGCGGGTCGGTGTGGACTTGTTGGGCCGAAGGGCCTGTCTTCACACTGTAACTAATCTAAAAAAAACTTGAAACTGTTCGAGGAGGAAGATATGAAGAGGACATGAGTCTATAAGGAGATTTAAGGTGGGTCAAGTGAACAGGCAAATATTGGTGTATGGAACATAGTAGGAAAAATGAGTCTGTGCTAAAAGATATTGGCGGGTTGAATGGAAACGCAGTGTATTATTTTAGTGGAGAGATTGGCTTTAGGCACAGAGGAACCGGGCACTTGGATTACAAAATAAAAATTTTACGTGTACATCAAATTTTTAGGGAGGTAAGACAAATGTTGAAACTTTCTGAAACAGAATACATTTAAAAGTTGGGACGATTTTGTACAGATTTACAATGTAGTGGTGTAACCACATCGAGAGAGCGATGGCCACAATGAAAAGAAATACAATCCAGAGAAGATTCACTCAGCTGACTCTTGCGAGGAGCGTTTATTTCAGGAGGAAATCTTGAAATGACTGGCTCTGGATCTGCTGGGGTTTAGGCGAACAACATGTGGTCTTGCTTAATCTCAAAATATTCCAAATAGTCTTTCAAGTTGAATTCTAAAACAATATTTCAGCTTGTGTGAGAGATTACCATGAGTAGATGGAGAGTAAAACAGAACAATGTCTCTGTTAAGAAGATGGTGATTTGGTGTCATCCTCTCAGAGTGTTGTGTCTTTGTACAATTCTCTTCCCAGATAGCGATGGAGGATAAGGCATTGAATATTCCTAAGGCAGAGGCAGGCAGATTCTTGACTAAGAATGATGCACGAACATTGTAAGGGCAAATGAGGAATGTGCGATTGAGGTCACAATCAGATCATCCACTAACTTATCACATGATGGAGTTGTTTTGATTCCTTACTCCTGATGCTCGGTTTTACATTTCTGTTGTCTTTAGATACTGAAAATAAAATAATACAGTTCTCTCAATTTCAAAACAGCGACAAACTCTTCAGATCAACAAAATGCCCTTGTTGTTTAATAATTAGTAGAAAATCGGATTGTCTTTTTAGTTCATTTGGATGTTAATGGAGCCAGACCAGCATTAATTGCCCTTGAGAAGTTCCAGTCCAGTTGATGTTGGTCCATCCAAGTGGCTGTTGGGAGGGAGTGCCAGCAGTGCATCTCATGTGTCGGTTTAACTGGGAGTAAATATTACTGGTGAGGAACAGCTTGCGGGATAACAGACTCTTTGTCAATATAAATATATGGGAATGAATTTATTAGTCTTCAGAGAAATAACAACCTTACATGAGAAGTCTATATAATAATGAAGCGAAGTCTGTTTCTATGTTATTGGTGAACGTAAAATAATGGTGTCAAACAGCTGGAATAATGTTGATGCTGTGTTGGACGATTCTTGCACTGAGCATGTGAATTATCCTGGATGATTTCAGAGATGGCTGGGTTGTCCTAGGTTGAGTAAGTGCTGATACTCCATGGGATGATGCTTGTTTGTAATCTCACCACTTACTGAGCACAGTTCGTTGGAACATACCAAGTCCAATTGGTCGCTGCTTCAGAATATATCAGACTTTTCATGGCTGCCACCACATGGAATCATGTAATAAAGACAAGGCCCGTCGAGTCTGCACCACCCAGTGCTGATACAAGTGTTTTATAATGTTTGTGAGGTTACCTGCCTAAGCCATCCTCCCAGGCAATGCATTTTTGAGACATATCATGCTCTGGGTTCGAAACAGATTTCACAAATCCTCTGTTAGTATATTCTCTTTGACTTCAAACGTATTTCCCATTGTTTTTGACCCTTTGACTAAGGGGAATAGTTGTTGTCTGTTCACTCATCCCATACCTCTCATGCTATAATACACCTCTGTCAGGTTCACCCCTCACCTTTCTCTGCTCCAAAAGCAAATCTAACCTATCTTCATGGTTTGTGTTCTCCCTTGTCTTGTTACATCTTCCAAAGTGCAGCATCTCACATATTTCAGTGTTACCTTTTATCAGTCATTGTTCTGGCCATCTGAAAATCTGTTTGTACCCTCCTGTAACCAACACGTTCCTGCTCACTGTGACCCACCTGGATAATCATTGTGTCATCTACAACATTGTTTATCATCGTCCGACATTGTTTATCATCCTCTAACATCCCCCCCCCCCCCCCCCGACATGTACCACATTCTTATCATCACAATTTATGAATTTCAGAAACAAACCTTGATTTTCTTCCTGTTCTACAGACGTGGTTGCAGAATTGGGAATTCCAGTCTCTTGTTTTTCCTATTTTGGTGAATTTACACCGTGAATCAGTTGTGGTCTTTTGTGAGGGAGCCACAAACAGTATTTTGGACATGGAGCTGAATTCTGCTTTGAAACTCCGCCCCTCTGCATGTATTTTCATAATGCTTGGACATAATTAGTCTTGGACTAGCGTTTGGCACCTTGCCCTGCAGCATTTTCATTTTACGTGGGCCTGCAGCTTATTTTTTATAACATTCGCTGCAATAGTCAGAGCTGAAAGAACTTTTTCATCTGCAGGATGGACACAGGCTCATTCATTATTTTTGTTTCAAAGAGCTAGAGCAATGATGATAAAGATTGAATTAAATTCTGGATTATAAACACACTATAGAAGATCAATTCACATTCTCATGTTTACACTGAATTGGATGCAAATTAAAAGAACAAACATCCACCGTTCAGAATATTGTTTGGAAAGTGATGTCATGTTGAAATAATGCATTAAGGAAGACTATGCATCAACTTTCTTTTGAATATTGCGAGGACATTGTTCAAGCAAACAGTGCTCTTGTCTTTTGCTCCTTATTCTTTCATCTAATCTTCCCGTGTAATTTGAGGTGAGATCAGAGTGACTTCCCTTTCGATCGAAGCAGGACTTGACTGAAGGACCCTGAGCAAAACTGTGATTAATGGGATTCAGAAAAGATTCTGAACTGGGAATGGGAACAAGAGAATAATCAGTCTCTGAAAGGTATCTTCCAAGTTGCATGTCATCCTGACTAGGGACTAATTTGCTGGTCCTTCACAAGTATTTGTTTAAAATCTTGGAATACCCCTACAAACAGCTCTGTCTGGATTTGCATCACTTTGGATTGAAGAGGTAAAACAGGGCAACTCTGTGTCACTTATTCCAGAGCCATTGAGGATGACAAATAAACTCTGCCCTTGCTCGTGCCTTCCAAAACCCTGGATGAATATGTCTTGTTAAAATACAAAGATATTTTATGTTTTCGTAGATATATGGAAACTCTCAGAAAGGTAAGATCTTGGTGGATGAGTACGATGCCAGTGACATCAGGAGCATGATAAGACATTGTTAACAATTGGGATCAGTACTTCAATCAGTTAGTTTCAGAGGATTGATCATGTGATGTCATGACCACCGAGTTCAACATTTTCATAATGCATTATGACAATGGCAATAAACTATCAGTATTTGGAGAGCTGTCAGGCACATAGTTTTTCATTTTTCATTCAAAAACCATAACCAAGTACTTGAGCGTCAACAGAAATGGCAGCTTCGCTGTTCGCTTTCAGATCAGACAAATATCCACTGTCCAGAAGAGTAACTAAGTTGAAAGTGCAGGAAAACATTTGCAGGTTCTGAGCAGAGAGAAACACAATTAACTTATTGATTCAAGTATGAGTTTTTCAGAAGAGGATCATATCAGACTCAATATGCTGCCTCTTTTTCTACCTCCAGATCCTGACTTATCTGTGGCGTTTTGTCACTGTTTACTGTTCAGAAAATAGAGCATAGAACAGTACAGCACAGAACAGGCCCTTCAGCCCACGATGTCGTGCCGACCATTGATCCTCATGTGAGGTAAACCTAATGTACGAACTCTCAAATTTCTGAGACCATATGCATGTCCAGCAGTCACTTAAATATCCCCAATGACCTTGCTTCCACAACTGCTGCTGGCATCGCATTCCATGCTCTCACAACTCTCTGCGTAAAGAACCCACCTCTGACATCTGCTCTATACTTTCCGCCAAACAGCTTAAAACTATGACCCCTCGTGTTAACAATTGCTGCCCTGGGGAAAGGTTTCTGGCTATCAACTCTATCTATACCTCTCATTATCTTGTAACTTCAATTAGGTCCCCTCTCTTCCTTCTTTTTTCCACCAAAAAAAGTCCGAGCTCAGTCAACCTCTCTTCGTAAGATAAGCCCTCCAATCCATGAAGCATCCTGGTAAACCTCCTCTGAACCCTCTCCAAAGCATCCACATCTTTCCTATAGTAGGGCGACCAGAACTGGACACAGTATTCCAAGTGCGGTCAAACCAAAGTTGTATAGAGCTGTATCAAGATCTCACGACTCTTAAACACAATCCTCCTGTTAATGAAAGCCAAAACACCATATGCTTTCTTAACAACCCTGTCCACCTGGGTGGAAATTTTAAGGGATCTATGTACCTGCACACCAAGATCCCTCTGTTCCTCCACACTGTCAAGAATCCTGTACTCAACTTTCAAGTTCGATCTTCCAAGATGCATCACCTCCATTTATCCAGTTTGAATTCCATCTACCACCTCTCAGCCCATCTCTGTATCCTGGCAATGTCATGCTGCAGCCTACAACAGTCCTGTATATTGTCAATGATACCTCCAACCTTTGTGTCCTCTGCAAACTTGCTAACCCATCCTTCAATCTCCTCATCCAAGTTATTAATAAAAATTACAAAGTGTAGAGGCCCAAGAACAGAGCCCTGTGGAACAGCATTCATCACTGACCTCCAGGCAGAATATTTTCCTTCCACTACCACTCGCTGTCTTCTGTCGACCAGCCAATTCTGTATCCAGACAGCTAAATTTCCCTGTATCCCATTCCTCCTGACCTTTTGAACGAGCCTACCATGGGAAACCTTATCAAATGCCTAACTGAAGTCCAGATACACAACATCCACCGCTCGACCCTCATCAACTTGTCTAGTAACATGGTCAAAGAACTCAATAAGATTTGTGAGGCATGACCTGCCCCTCACAAAGCCGCGCTGACTGCCTTTAATCAAGCCATGCTCTTCCAGATGGTCATAAGTCCTATCCCTCAGAATCCTTTCTAACACCTTGCAGATGACAGACGTGAGACTGACTGGTCTGTAATTGCCAGGCATTTCCCTATTTCCTTTCTTGAAGAGAGGAATTACATTTGCCTCCCTCCAGTCCTCTGGTACGAATCCGGTGGAGAGCGAGGATGCAAAGATCTTCGCAAGCAGCGAAGCAATCACATTCCTCGCTTCCCAAAGCAGCCGAGGACAAATCTGGTCTGGCCCTGGCGACTTGTTAATATTAATGTTTGTCACAATTTTCAACACATCAGCTTCCTCAATCTATCTGTTGCAGCATGATTACCTGCTCCTCAATGGTTTCATTCACTACAAGGTCCTTTTCTTTTGGAAAGACAGAAGCAAAAAACTCATTTAGGGCTTCCCCTACCTCCTCAGACTCTATACACAAGTTCCCTATGCTATCCCTGATCGGCCCTACTCTTTCTTTGATCATTCTCTTATTCCTCACATATGTGCAAAATGCCTTTAGATTCTCCCTAATCCTTCCTGCCAGGCCTTTTTCCTGCCCCCTCCTCTCTTTCCTCAGACCATTTCTGAGCTCCTTCCTCACCTGCCTGTAATCCTCTAGAGCTGAGCAAGACCCTTACTTCCTCCACCTTACGTAAGCTGCCTTCTTTCTTTTGACGAGAAGCTCCTCCGCTCTCGACATCCAAGGTTCCTTTATCTTACCCCTTCTTGCCTGTCTCAGAGGGACATATTTGTGCATCACTCGCAACAACTGTTCCTTAAACCGTCTCCACATGTCTATAGTGCCCTTTCCATGGAACAATTGCTCCCAGTCCATGCTTCGCAACGCAGTCTGATAGTATCATAGTTTCCTTTTCCCCAATTAAATATCCTCCCATTGTGCTTGCTTCTCTCCTTCTCCATAGCTATATAGAATGTGAGGCAGTTGTGGTCACTATCACCAAAATGCTCTCCCACCGCAAGATCTGACACCTGCCCCAGCTCATTGCCGAGCACCAAATCCAAAATGTCCTTTCCCTTTGTCGGCCTGTCAGCGTACTGAGTTAGTAAACCCTCCTGAACACACCTTACAAAAACAGCTCCTTCCAAACCATCTGCTGGAAGGAGTTTCCAATCAATATTGGGAAAGCTAGTCACCCATTACAACTACCCTATTCCATTCACACTTTTCCAAAATCTGCCGACCTATGCTTTCTTCAATCTCCCTGCTTCTATTGGGGGGCCAATAGTAAACCCCTAATGAGGTGATTGCTGCCTTACTGATCCTAATTTCCACCCATACTGCCTCAGTAGGCAGACACACCTCGATAATGGTACCTTTTGTAGCTTTGATATCCTCTCTGATTAGCAGTGCTACACCCCCTCCTCTTTTTACCCCTTCCCTATTCTTTTTAAATATTCTAAACCCAGAAACATCCAGCAACCATTCCTGCCCCTGAGAAACCCATGTCTCTGTTATGGCTACAACATCATAGCTCTAAGCTCATCACTTTTAATTACATTTTCCCCAGTATTACCGAGCACAGTGCCTCCGTTTTGGGGGAGGGGGCGGGGACGGGGGAATGGTGTCTCAGTGGTTAGCACGGCTGTCTCACAGTCCCAGGGCTCCGTTTTGGGGGGGGTGGGGGAGAGGGACATGATGTCTCAGTGGTTAGCACGGCTGTCTCACAGTACCTGGGACCCGGTTTGGGGGGGGGGTGTGGGAGGGGGTGCATGGTGTCTCAGTGGTTAGTACGGCTGTCTCATAGTACCAGGGACCCGGTTTTGGGGGAGGGGGAGGGGTGCTGGTGTCTCAGTGGTTAGCACGGCTGTCTCACAGTACCTGGGACCTGGTTTGTGGAGAGGGGGAGTGGGGCTGGTGTCTCACTGCCTTTGACATCTTCCAAAACCTTTCTCCAAACACCTTAAAATTATGCTCACCTCGTGACAATCATTTCCACCCTGGGAAGAAGTCTCTGGCTATTTACGCTGTCTGTAACTCTCACCATCTTGTTCAGCTCTATCAAGTTACCTCTCATCCTTCTTTACTCCAATGAGAAAAGCCATAGCTCCCTCAACCTTTTTTCATAAGACGAGCCCTCTAGTCCAGGCAGCATTCTGGTAAATCTCCTCTACACCCGTTCTAAAGCCTCCATATCCTTTCTATAATGATGCGACCAGAACATTTCATTGTGGTCTCACCAGAGCTTTCTAGACCTGCAGCATTATCTCGCGGCTCTTCAATTCAGTCCCCCTGCTAATGAAAACCAACACACCAAGCATCTTCTTAACAACCCTATCAACTTAAGTGGCAAATGAGAGACCTGCAGACATGGACCCCAAGATTCTTTGTTACTCCACACTGCGATGAATCCTACATTTGACCCAGTAATCTGCATTCAAATTCGACTTCCAAAATGAATCCCTTCACAAAATAGGAAATTGGAACAGAATTAGGCCATTTAGACCCTTAGATCTGCTGTGTGGGTTGGTCACAGCTAAAATGTTTCTCAGACACATTCTCCTGCCTTCACCAACTGACCATTGATTCCCTTATTCATGAAAAACATACTTATCTCTATCTTAAAGAAACCACTGTGTGTGCGGGCGTGTGCATGTGTTTGTGTGTAAGTGTCCATATCTGTATGTATACGTGTTGTGTGTTTAATGTGTCCATGTATGTTTGTGTGCATCTCTGTGAAATGATGGCTCTGTGATTTTGGGGGTAAATCCATTGAAATTGAGATAAACCCTTACTCCCCTCGTCCACCTCTCCGTCTGTCCCTGTTCAGGTTATAGTAATTAAATGCCACCCTCTCCACATGCCACTGCACAAGTGTCAGTTTTTTTCTATCTGATGACATCAAATACTGTGAACCTCTCACATTGTACGGCTGTTTAGTTTTGCAAAATTCTCTGGATGCACAGAACAGTTTTGTCTGACACCTAGTTATATTACCACCACCACTGGGCCCGTTTCAGGACTTTTCAATCCTTTCTCACTTACATCTTGTAGGGGTGAATTATAAAATATTTCAATTTAAAGAACGTGTAATAAATTCATGGCATCACCTTACAAATGGTTTGGTCAAAGTTGCTTGGATGCAGTTGCAGTGGAAATACTCTTCAAGGTGTACACTTTGTGTAACGAATAATCTTCAAAGACAAATCACATTCACATTGCAGAGCGAGCACAGATATTACTCAGGAACATTCGCCACTCTGAGTGTCCTCAGTACAATTATGCTCCTCCCTATACCCAACTGTGTGTGTGCATGTGCAGATGTTGCTGTTAGTTTGGATGGTGCTATGATCTACCTCCCTTTCCCCATCTCCTAGACTGAATCCCTTATGGTTTTCTCCCTCCACTGCCATCAGTGCAGTAGAGTGGGAAGGCCAGCAGAGGCGGACATTGCATCACTTTAAACACTACAGAGGCTGGCAGATCCGCTGTGCACACGGATACGCACAGAGACACGCAGATACACAAAGATATGCACATAGAGACTGGTGTGGTCACACAGATACTAAAGCACACAGAGACAAATCCCGATACACTGATGCACGTGCACACACAGATGTACAGGCATCAGTACAGATGCACCACAAACACTGACACACTGACGTGTATACAGACATGCAGAATCTGCCAGTATTTATTTTTCGCGTGATGACTTCCTCAATATTTCACTCGATTGTGTGGTGTGTGCCAATATTCCTGTTGATCCCTAGGGATTCCTCTGCACCCTCACTATAGCTTCTACATCTTTCCTATAACAAGGCGACCAGAACCAAAGACAATGTTCCAATGTGCTGTTACGACACAACAATGAACCCGTTTGTGAATTAAACCAAACACCCAGAAAAGCTTACCTTGCCTTATAATCTGTTAAAGCACCCATCCTCCTCCTCTAACCAAAATCAAAATACCTGTGCCACAGCATGGAAAGTTAACGAGTTTTTTTATTCCTTTTTTTTCCAACAGTCTCTTTGGGAATTTAGACTAGTGGGAATGGAGGTTAGGGCAGTTGAATGTTGCTCCTGCAGAATGTGGGAGGTAATGGTCACCACCAGTGTCATTGCTGACTACATCTGCTGGAAGTGCACCTGACTCCAGCTCCTTGAAAACTGCGTTAGGGAACAGGAGCTGGAGCTGGATGAACTTCGAATCATTTGGGTGGCAGAGGGGATTATTGAGAGGAGTTACAGGGAGGTAGTCACTCCTAAGGTACAAGAAAAAGGCAAATGGGTTACAGTCAGGGGACGGAAAGGGAACCGGCAGGCAGTGCAAAGATCCCCTGTGGCCATTCACCTCAACAATAAATATACCCTTTTGGATACTATCGGGGGGGGGACTTACAAGGGTAAAGCAGTGGGTAGACAGCTCTGGCGCAGCGTCTGTCCCTGCTGCTCAGAAGAGAAAGGGAAAGAGGAGCAGAGCAGTAGTGATTGGGGACTCTATAGTTAGGGGGTCAGATAGGAGATTCTGTAGTGACGAGAGAGACTCACGGTTGGTGTGTTGCCTCCCAGGTGCCAGAGTTTGTGATGTCCCTAATCGTGTTTTAGGGATCCTTAAGGGGGAGACGGAGCAGCCCCTAGTCGTGGTCCACATAGGCACCAAAGACATAGGTAGGAAGCGAGATGGGGATTTAAGTCAGAAATTCAGGGAGCTAGGATGGAAGCTTAGAGCTAGGATGAACAGAGTTGTTGGCTCTGGTTTCTTGCCCCCGCCACGTGCTAGTGAGGCAAGGAATAAGGAGAGAGAGAAGGTGAACACGTGGCTACAGGAATGGTGCAGGGGGGAGGGTTTTGGATTCTTGGATAATTGGGGCTCTTTCTGGGGTAGGTGGGACCTCTCCAAGCAGGATGGGCTTCATCTGAACCAGAGGGGTACCAATATCCTGGGGGTGGGGGTGGAATTCGCTCAGGCTATTGGTGTGGGTTTAAACTAATCCAGCAGGGGGATGGGAACTAAAATTGTAGTTAGAGTAAAGAAAGGTTGAGAGCATGGAGGTCCAAAATCAAGTTTCAGAGATGCAAGATGGCACCGGCAAGCAAGAGGTTGGATTGAAGTGTGTCCATTTCAACGCCAGGAGCACCCGGAATAAGGTGGGTGAACCTGCAGCATGGGTTGGTACTTGGGACTTCAATGTTGTGGTCATTTTGGAGACATGGTTAGAGCACGGACAGGAATAGTTGTTGCAGGTTCCAGGATTTAGATGTTTCAGTAAGAACAGAGAAGATGTTAAAAGAGGGGGAGGTATTACATTGTTGGTCAAGGACAGTATTGCAGTTGCAGAAAGGATGTTTGAGGACTAATCAACTGAGGTGGTATGGGCTGAAGTTAGAAAGAGAAAAGGAGAGGTCACCCCGTTGGGAGTTTTCTATAGGCCTCCGAATAGTTCCAGAGATGTAGAGAGAAGGATAGCAAAGATGATTCTCGATAGGAGTGACAGAGACAGGGTAGATGTAATGGGGAACTTCAACTTTTGAAATATTGAACGGGAACACTATAGTACGAGTACGATAGAGGGGTCAGATTTTGTCTAATCTGTGCAGGAGGGCTTACTGACACAGTATATAGACTGGCCAACAAGGGGCGAAGCCACATTAGTTTTGATACTGGGTAATGAGCCTGGTGAGGTGTTAGACTTGGAAGTAGGTGAGCACTTTGGTGATAGCAATCACAATTCTGTTATGTTTACTTAAGTGATAGAAAGTGATAGGTGTATATCACTGGGCAAGAGTTACAGCTGGGGGAAAGGCAATTACGATGCCATTAGGCAAGATTTAGGAAGCATAGGATGGGGAACGAAACTGCAGGGGATGGGCACATTAGAAATGTGGAGCTTATTCAAGGAAAAGCTACTGTGTGTCCTAGATATGTATGTACCTGTCAGGCAGGGAGGAAGCTGTACAGCGCGGGAGCTGTGGTTTACGAATGAAGTGGAATCTCTGGTCAAGAGGAACACGGCGACGTATGTTAGGATGTGATGTGAAGGCTCAATTAGGGTGCTTGAGGGTTACAAGGTAGCCATGAAAGACCTAAAGAGATAGCTTTGGAATGCTTTGTCTGCAACAGTAGTAGATTCGCCAACTTTAAGTACATTTAAGTCGTCATTGGACAAGCATATGGACGTACATGGAATAGTGTAAGTTAGATAGACTTCAGATTGGTATGACAGTTCGACTCAACATCGAGGGCCGAAGGGCCTGTACTGCGCTGTAGTGTTCTATGTTCTATGTTCCCCTACGTCCTCCGACTCCTGGCGCAAGTTCCCTCCACTATCCTGGTGAGCCCTACCCTCATTAAAGCAATCATCTTTTTCCTCACAAATGTATAGACATCTTAAGGTTTACATTAATCCTACTCACCAAGTCTTTTTCATGCCCGCTTCTGGCTCTCCTGAGATTATTCTTCACTTCCTTCCTGACTACCTTGTAACTACCTCTAGAGCCTTGTCCGATCCTTGCCTAGTTAACCCTAAGTCATTTCCTCCTTCCTCTTGAGATATTCTACATCCATTGGAGATATGGAGCTGGAAATGGATTTGAGCTGCGCATCCTGTCACTTCGAGCATGGGCTGCAGGCTTCCACACGCTGGGCAGTGATCTAACACAGTGTTACTGAACAATACACTGGGGTGTTGTACACAGCTCTACATGCTGGTAGGGTAACTGCTCCTGGTTTACAGATCCATGCCCTTGGGACGCGTACACTGCTCTACATGCCGGGAGGGTAAATGCTCCTGGTTTACAGATCCATGCCCTGGGGTGGCGTACACTGCTCTACATGCTGGGAGGGTAAATGTTCCTGGTTTACCTAACAATTCACTGCTGTTCACTGCATAGCTCCCAGTGCTGGAGAGGCAGTTCATGGACTGGTGTGGTCTGCACAGATTGCTGGGTTGTATTGAGCAGTACACTAGCCTGGTCTGAACACTGCAACATGCTGCACAGGTATATCATCTGGATTATGGTGTCTGATACTGTGACGTGGATTTCAGCTGATTTGTCAGCACATTTACTTTCTATTCTTATTTTTGTTATTGGACCTAAGAAAGTACTACCCATCCAGTTAATCCCATTTGACTGAGAAGAGCCACGTTTACTGAACTTGTCGATCAAGTAATCATCCAATTATAACATGAATATCTGTCCTTCTGTACCTTAACCTGGCCGTTGGTGCTCATATACCTGGAATCCCGGGGAAATCATTATGAAGCTCAGAAACAATGTGCAAAACGTATGGCGCGTGGTCTTCTGTACGTCCCGGCTGTGGGTCCCATTTGGATCCCGAGTGTATTGAGAGCTGGCATTGCGACTCTCAGAAACAATGAAATGGTATGTGTCAGACTGCTGTTCACTTCCCGGTGTGTTCCATGTGGTGCTCCATAGACAGGTGGATGTGTGCTGGGCTGTTGTTCACTTCGTGGTGTGTCTCATGTGGTACTCCATGGACAGGAGTGTATGTGTTTGACTGTTGCTCACTTCCCGGTGTGTGCCATGTACTGCTCCATGGGCAGGGTGTGTCTGTGTGTGTGTTTCGCTGCTGATCACTTCCCGGTGTGCCTCATGTGGTGATCCATGGACAGGGAGGTGTATGTGTGCTGGGCTATTGATCACTTCCTGGTGTGCCCCATGTGGTGATCCATGAACAGGGGTGTGTGTGCCCTGGGCTATTGATCACTTCCCGGTGTGACCCATGTGGTGATCCATGGACAGGGAGGTGTGTGCTGGACGATTGTTCACTTCCCGGTGTGCCCCATGTGGTGATCCATGGACAGGGGTGTGTGTGTCCTGGGCTATTGTTCACTTCCCGGTGTGCCCCATGTGGTGATCCTTGGACAGGGGTTCCGGCAGCTTTGAACCTTGGACTGTGCGTGTCCACTGAACACCTGCGCTTGTCCCTCTCAGATGATTGTGTGGTCAGTAACACGAGGAAACTTCTCGAGTATAATTGTAAAAGAGCAGCCATCTAACTTGTAGCTGAGGGGCTTCTGACTGACTCGTGTTATTGAAACGTTAGTGGATGGTTTGCGAGCGGTTGTGCTCAGACATTCAGGGAGACCTGAGGATTTGGTGACCCAACTCTGGTTGGACCATAGGGAGTGTAGTTACAACACCTGCATCTGTAAGATGAATAACAAATGGAGCAAAGGCTGCACAGAGAGGAATATCTGAAACCACGGAGTGAGTGTCCTTGGGGAAAGGGGCCTGCTGTATCCACACCGGGTTTTCCAGCAACAGCTTCCCAAGTTACATTTAACTCAGGAGCAGAGAGTGAGAGGACACTGATTGAACAAGGAGCTGGTCACAGAGTGGTGTCACCTCCTTCAACACGATCTGCAGCTTCAGACCAGGGGGAGGACGGTGCTGCCAATGGCTGTTAGGGTCACTGTTTCATTCAGCTTCTATGATCCAGAACTTTCCAGACAGGAGTGGGTGACAGATCCATCATCTCCCAGTATGCCGACGTCAACATCACCATTTGGAGACGGAGGATATATATATATATGGTAATTGAGAGCAGTGGGGTCCCTGGGAACATCAGGAAGATGGAGAAACACTTCCCGTGTCTGATCGGGTCAGAATGAACCCTCCAGTATACACTGCATCACAAAGTCCTGTAGCATTTTCCGTTTCAGTAACATACTACCTACCATTCTTCCTAAAGAAAATGACAGACTATATATTATCTTTAATTCCATTTGCTAAACTTTTATCCATTGACTTCATCTGTCCATATCCAATTACAGACTCTCCACCTTCCCTTGATAATTTAGTTTCCTGTTTATCTTAGTTTAATCGGCATACATAGTTACAGTATATTTGTTCCACTCCTCCTGATCATTGATCAGATTGGAAAGAGCTGTGGACCCTGCACTGGTCACTGTGTGACTCCACTGGTGACGTTCTGTCAAACTGACTAAGGTTGATTTTTCCGGAGTGCCTGCTTCCTGTCTGATAACCAGTCCTCCCCCATTTATGTGTAACACATTTGAAGCGCTGAATAAGAACGAGGAGCATCAGTTCGGCAATCCAGCCCCTCAGGCCTGTTCCGACATTGAATATAGTCATAGCTGATGTCATTGCGGCCTCAGTTCCACGTTCCTGTCCGCTCTCCATATTCCTTCACTTACTCAATATCCCAGCACCTACTGCACTCTGGGGCAGTGAATTACACTGATTCCCAACCCTGTGACAGAAGTATGTTCTCCTCACCCCTGTTTCATTTCTCCCCCACCTCATCCTAAAACTGTGGTTTTAGGATCAGGTGGGGGAGAAATGAAACAGAGGTGAGGAGAACATACTTCTGTCACAGGGTTGGGAATCAGTGTAATTCACTGTGGTTTTAGGATCGTTCGAGATTTTCCCACTTGTGGAAATATCAACTTCACATCTACATTGTAAATCATCTTTAACATCGTCCAGACCTCCGACATCTCCTCTCATTTTTCTATACTCCAGGCAGTGTTGGCCTGAACTGCTCAATATCTCTTCAGAGGACAATCTCCTCATCTCTGGAGTAAATCGAGTAAACCACTTCTGAACTGCCTCCATGGCAAATATATCCCTCCTACAGTGAGGAAACCAAGACTGTACACAGTACTCAGTTGAGATCTCACCCCTCCCACCCTTTATAATCCATTGTTTAAGAAATAAATGCCAAAGTTGCACTTGCCTTTCTCATTATCTGCTGTACCAACATCAGAGTATTCTGTAGTATGGACGCAGGCAGCCAGATCCCTCTGCACCTAATCATTCTGAAGTCTCTCTCTCCATTTGGATAATAATTTGCCTTTCTGCTACACTGATCCAAACGGATACACTCATACTTTTCGTTGTTCAGTTTTTTCTTTCAAATGTTGCCCCAACCTATCCATATACATTTTCTAACTTCTTGCATCTTCATTGCAATTTCTCACCTGAGTTAGTATCATCTGTTAATTTGGTTACAACATGTTCTATCCTCTCAACTACTTAAGACTATAGATTGTAAATAGTTGGGGCCTGGGGACCAAGACATGTGGTTTCCTAAAAGTTGAATTTTGCCAACAGAAAATTACCCATATTTTCCATCTCACTGCATTTTGTTGCTTCACTAAGCCTGTACCAAGTTGATAAATTACTTTTAATCGTAAACGATCTTATTTTGCAGATTAATCATTTGTGCAGAGCTATTCAATGCCTTCTGGAAGTCCAAATATTTCATCTCTCGGATCCCATGATCCCCATTATCGAAATCATGTTGATTCTGATGGTTGTGGTTTAACTTTTTCAAATTTCTTGTCATTAATTCCTGACTAATCGATTTTTAAAAATATTTCTTATATTTGAACAGTTTTGTCACTACTATATATTCCATCGTGAAGGTGATAATTCTAAATTCTTAACTCTCTATAAAATCCTTGTTCACTCAATCCTATATAATTGGCACATGGCGTGATATGACCTGCTCTGATTGCTCTGTAAGAGGTTGGAGTCACTGAACGGACTCATTCTCTTCCTTGTGCACAAAATTGGTGGGCTGATGTCTTTCTGGTGTCCCACATCACCAATTCGATGGTCTGCCTGACTTCCTCCTGTTGATGCGTAAGAGCCGGTGAGGGCTTATGCAATCTTCCTGTTGCTGTGTAACAGTTTGAGGGGCTGAAAAAAAACCTTCTCATATTCCTCCATCACAGGCTGGAGATACTGAACGGTCTTTCCTGCATCCCTGATATAGGACTGAGGGAGTGATTGGCCTTCTTGCGTTCCCATACACAAGACACGTGAGGTAAACTTCTTCCTCCTTTCCCATAAGAAATCTTATAGTTTGCATCTTTCTCCAATTCCCGTGCAACAGGCTCGATGGGACTGAATGTACTCCTGGTATCCTAGTGCATCAATCCCCAGTCCCTGTGTGACCTATTCCAGTTCCTATGTTACAGACTTGAGGAGGCTGAATAGACTGATCCTATTGCTGCATAACAGGGTACTGGTGCTGCATGGCCTATTCTGGGCCCAGTGGTATCGACTCGAGGAGCTGACTGGCCTCTTCCCGTAACTGTAAATCAGGCTCCAAGGGTTGAATAGCCTCTTCCTGTTCTGGTGTAACAGGGTAAATGTCCTTTGAGACACTACCTCCTAATAAATGTTGGAAGCCGCTGACCGAGAGAGTGCCTGTACTCTGAAGCACTCTCGTCTCCATATCTGAATTTCAGAGACTAACCATTAATATAGACTTTTTCTGTATAAAGTCCTGAAGCTGAAAGTAACAAAAGAGGTTCCTCACAGATATCTCATATTCCTGGCTCAGCTGCTCAAAATTCATCATGACCGCTACCTCCCAACCCCTGTCAAGCAATTCTCCCAATAATGACAAGGGTATAGATCAAGAATTGGTCCTTAATATTAGTGATAATAATGAAATGGAGAATAGTGACCAGGAGGTAGATATGATAGTAGAGGAAAGAGGAACAGATGAGAGGAGTCATCAGGATAATAATAATACTACAGAAAAATTAGGTTATAATGGTAGGTCACTAACAGAATTAATTAAAATAGTTGAAGATGATATGGGTAGGAATAAAGGTACTATTAAGGACTACGACAATATCATGGTTATGATAATGGATAAATTAGAAAAGAATAGTGAAGATGATAAGTCTAAAAAGTGAACTATGTTAAACGAGTAGGTTTTAAGCAAAGGGATAGTGGACAGAGAAGAAATAGGAAGGAAATTAAAGCTAAAAGAAGACATAGTAGAAAGAAGGGCAAATTTAAAGAAATACAGGTTTTATACAAAACTAAGAGGCAATACCTAGCGAGAACCCTAATGGGGGCCCCAGTCAAGTGCGAATGACCCCTTCGTAAGGAAGAGTTAGAGGATTATTATAAAGAGAGATTATCTAACCCTAATGATAAAAATAACTTGAAAGGTTTTGCTAAATATAAAAGTCAAGGTGAGGGATCAGTAGGTGGAATTCTGACCGGTCCTGTAACGGTGGAGGACGTGAATCAAGCTGTAAAGGCGATGGACGTGCAAACCGCTGCAGGACCAGATCGGATAACACTGAACGTGATAATGAAGATATTCAATAAAGACAATACGGTACTTCCTAGAATATATACTATTTGGATAAAAACAGGCAAAATCCCAGATCAAATGAAGATAAGTAGGTATTGATTCGGAAAGTGAGTGAGGAATAAAGGTTGAGAGATATTAATAATTGGAGGTCAGTTATGCTTAGGTTATTCACAAAAATTATAGCGAATAGATTAAGTAAAGTGATAAAATTTAAACAAAAGACAGAAAGGATTTATGGCTGGTGTAGCAGGATGTGAGGAAAACATTAAAATCCTGGATAATATTATTAATGGAGCTAAAAAGAATAAAAGAGATTTAGCGGTGGTTGTTGTGGATCTAGCAAAAGCCTTCGATACAGTGGGCCATAAACTAATTATAACTGCCCTTAAAAGACTCCAGCTCCCTTTAATACTGATTAAATTGGTTACAAATTTATATGATATTAATTTAATTCAAGTGGAAGGTTTTAATTGAAAAACTGGAAAAAATAAAATTTTAAGAGATGTCAAGCAGGGGTTTCTGGATGGTTTCCATCCGTTAACAGTATGAGAATTAAAAGACATAATAGGATATTAGAGGAATTAGTCAAGTTTGTTAGGAAGAATGGGTGGATAATTTATATAGAACCATGAATCAAAGATGATATTGGAAAACTTTGGATTGTCACCAATTCTTTTCAATATAATAATGGACCCCTTGATAAATACCATCGAAGAAAGGAAGAAAGGAATATTTTTAGGATTAGAGAGAGATAGTTTTCACTGCTCCACATTAGCGTTCGCAGATGATGTAGCTCTAATTAGTCAATCTATGATGGTATAGCTTATAACCTAAAACTTGTCGAAAAATGTTGTAACAATACTGGAATGGAAGTTAATATAAATAAAACGAAAGGATTCTACTTTACTTCTAAGAATAAGACATTCACATCTCACGATAAAGCAAATTGGAAGCTAAATGAAGGGAATATACAGTTCATAGACCCGAGAAACACAGATAAATATCTCGGAGCGAAGATAGACTCATGGATTGGCGTAAGCCAATCAGACTGGGAAAGCCAATTAAACATATCGATAGGAAATTTTTAATAATCCGCTTTAAAACCTGGTGCAAAAATTAGAACTTTTAAAAACGTATTTTATTCCTAGGTTGTATTATTATTTAGTTTTATCAGAAGTTTCAATTAATTATCTTAATAAACTAGACAACATAATGAAAAGCGCAGTTAAAGAAATTTTACACCTCCCGCAATCAATCACGGATGGAGCGTTATATGCTAAGTCCTGTAATGGTGGCCTTGCGTAAAACAGATTGTCAACCTTCATCCCAATCTCGATTTTGAGGAAGTATGGAACGCTACATAAATCCGAGGACAAAATTTTGCATGCTTCGTTTTGGTTCGAGGGTGATAGTGTGGCTGTGAAAATGTATAAATTCAGTAAATTAGAAGCGCTGGAAAATATCTGGAACCCGAATATAAATCGGCAATTGGGTGAAGACGGAATTATCGAGGAAGATAGTGAGGATGAGATGGACGAATTTAGAAGTACAAATTATGCAAATTGGAGATCCATTGAATTACAGAGGTGGATAGCCCTCCCCTGTCAAGGGGCAGGGGTCCATTATTATAAAAACGATAATATGTCTAACAATTGCTTGACGAAATTGCAATTTATGAAGACGTCCAAAGTTATTAATTCGATCTTGTTAAGAACAAACTTATTCCCAACACGGGCGTCGTTGTCATACGGAAGGCCGTTCAACATCAAGAATTGCAGGAGGTGTAATGATACTTCGGAGACGTTTGCACATATTTCTGGATGGTGTCCACACGTTAAAAGTATAAGAATTAAAATACATAATAGGATATTAGAGGAATTCGTCAAGTCTGTTAGGAAGAATGGGTAGATAATTTATTTAGAACCACGAATCAAAGATGATATTGGAAAACTTTGGATTCTGGATTTAATTTTTAAGAAGGAACATCAGATTGTCATGGTGGACGTTACTATTAGAACGGACCTACGGATTAACTCGCTTGAATCACCTTAGGATGAAAAGAAAAGCAAATATAAACATCTAGAAAAGGAGATAATGGACCTCACCAGAGGAGGAAATATATCTTTTTATGGTTTTGTGATAGGTTTCCGAGGGAGGTAGTTCGAGAAGACCACGGAATTAATGAAAGACCTCGGTATCATGAAATTTAAATCTTTTGCTCAGAATATCACAAACCTTGTTTTATCCTTGACTCTCGATTTTTCTATACTCTTAATATTCTCTATTAAAAAATTTAATAACTTTTCAATGTTAACTTTTAAATGTTAAATATTTTAATAATGTTAATTAGCAATTTAAATAGGTTTGATTTAAATTAGTATTTTAAATTTTACACATTTTAATAATAAAATTATAGCATTTTAAGTGACATAGAAAGGGTGATGAATAATAGCGGTGATAAATAATTCAAGTACACGCTACACCAAACATGTGATGAGTGGTAACATAGCCTAATGGTTGAAAAACCCAGCTCATCCCTTGCTTCTCTGAAATTCTGATTCATGTTGTTTTATACCGTCCCCTGAGGATCATCTAGCTGTGGTTTCGCTAGATAGGGGTATTCATTCGTCGTCGAGCGACGTTAAAATCTCGAAAAGGACATGATCCATCGCGTATGGTGAGTGCACCAAAGTATGGAAAATCGACACACCCCCATTCACTGTGGAAGCTGCAATTTGTCCAGGTTAATAGGAAGCCATCTTTGACGTCAAATGAAAGATCAAAGCCAACTGTTAAGCCTCTGTAGCGCCTGCCTCGGCAGCGTCAAAGCGAGCATTGGCATGGGATATCATAAACAAGGAAGGACATTCATTTGAACCAGAGCTAACCCAAACAGGATATTGGAAAATTCTGTCCTATCTTCTCTAGCAACTGCACGAATTTAGCTTTATATAATTGATCAAAGGCTTGGGTGATAAAAAATACCTAAACCTCCTTGCGACCATCTGGACGGGAATCAGATTCCAACCCAAGGTCGGGTACTCTAATAAGACCCCCAACAGAGATGGCCTCTGATTTCATAAAATTGAGAAAGAGCCAAATAAAGTAATCATTCGTATTATACGGGACACAGATACCATTGGGTTAGTTAGAAAGAGAGGAACAACATCTGCTTAAGGGGTGATCTTGTGCCTTCCTGATCCTACCTCCAGGCAGTGATATTGGCGTCCCTCCGGATGGCTTCTGCCAACAGCTCAATCATTAATGCAAATGGTAACGGTGAAAGGGGGGCAACTTTGTTGGCTGCCACTGTCAATACTAAAATGAGTGAAATCCACTAATTACCAAAAGTGAAATCCGCTGCTTTCGGGTCACTATATAACAGCTGGCAAAGACCCCTCCAAGACCAAACCATTCAAGGTCATAGAAGGCGCATATCTACTCCATCCTGTCAAATGTTTTCTCTGCATCCAGGGAGAATCCCGAGTCTGGAATCAAACCTTGCTGGCACACTGAAACCAAATTTAGCACTCTTCTAATATTATCAGAGGACCTATGGCCCCTAATAAAAATGGTCCTCTTCCACAATTACGGGCAAGATCTTTTCCAGCTTCAAAGCCAACATTTTCGATAAAATGTTAAAGTCCATACATAACAATGATATAGGCACATACAAAGTGCAATCCTCTGAGACTTTCCCTCTCTTGAGAATAAGAGAAATATTTCCTTCCCTGAGAGAGGATGGGAGGCAGTCCTGACTGTACGATTAATTGTACATATCCAACATTGGCCCAGCCAGCCTGTCTATGAACTCCTTCTAAATCTCACTCCGAAAATCTATCTGGGCCGGGGGCTTTACCACCCTGGCACTGGCTCACTGTCTCGTGTATCTTTCGGATTATCAGAGGGGCATTCTAAAGAGACGCCTGCTCTGAAATTACACCTGACAGGTCCAAGGTCTTAAAAAAGGACTCCATCGTCTCCAATCAGTCCTCCCAGCCCACTGACTGGAACATCCCAGAGTAGAAATTCCTGAATGCTGCGTTAATCTTTTTGGGATCGCAGACGATAATAGCAGCATTCTTCTTTCTGGCCAAGATCGCCTAATATCTTCCTGGTTATCACCATACTCTAATAATTTCTGTTTCGCAAAGGAAATCTCTCTCTTTGCTGTCTGGGCGAGAGCAGCATTCAGAGCAGTCCGGAGGGCTGTAATCTGTTGCAATTAAGTTACAGACAGTCTGCCAAAATATGGTATCTCAGCTGTCTTCAGCCGAGCCTCAAGCATACGCTGCTGCTCGCCCCTCTGCCGCTTCTGAGTCGCCGAGTAAGAATTAATCAAACCCCTTGTATAGATCTTGGCAGTCTCCCAGAGCATCATCGGATTACTGGCCGTACACAAGTGAATGTCCCCAAAAAATTAAATTCCCCGAAAAAATACTCAATGAATTTGCTATCCTTCAGGAGGAAAGGATCCACGTGCCAGTGCCGTGAGCCTGTCCCATCGCACAATCCTTGACCTCTATGTACACTGCCACATGATCAGAAATGGCTATGTTCCCAATTCGACAGGACAGCACTGAATCTAAAAAGACCAATGGGGCAAACGACATGTCAATCCTAGTATAGCATTTATGTGGCTTAGAAAAAAAGGTGAAGTCCCTATCTTCAGGGTGAAGACATCTCACACATCCACCAACCCAGCTACCTGTTCAAGCCCACCAGTTGCCTGGGTGGTGGGGAAATACCCGCGAGACCCGTCGACATCCTATCCACCTCGGGGTCCATACGTCAGTTCAAGTCTCCGCTTCATTGTATGACGTGCCCCAAGGATCATCAACCTGGACAGCGGACCTATTTGTAATTTGAGGGGGTGTGCTGGGGGCAATATTAATCAAGATCCCATATTCCTCTCCATGTATTAAAGCTTTAAGGATCAGAGACCACCCACATTCATTCTTAATTTGGTCAAACAACTGAAGTGGAAGGTTCTTATGAATGAGTATAGCTACTCCTCAACTTGTTGTATTAAAGAATGAAAAAACACCCGGCTGAACCTTCCCTGCTGTAACTTTAAATGCTCCTTATCGGTTAGCTGTGTTTCTTGCAGTAACCCTTTCCTTGTAAATGTTTGGACGTATATTGTTTTCTCTTAATCAGTGAATGGCTCCCTTTAACATTCCAGGTGCACCATTTAAACAAGCAGTTAGCCATAACCATCCGAAGCAGCCCATGACCCACTGGGAGAAGAACCTCATTTATAGCGCACCGAGTGAAAGCTGTAAACAGTTCGTATAAACTTGAAAATATAATTACAAAAACAATCATTCAAAACTTCTAACAACTACTTCTCCCATGAACCTACATGGAACACAAATAAGCAGAGACTGTCCCCCTTGCTCACAGGGGATGGTCATACTATAACTAATCCCCCATGGCTCCTCCTAGCTGAAACCGCTCCCAACCTGGACAAAACAAAGTTAGACACGGGTCTTAAAACAAGAAAATTAAAAGTGGGCATTCAACCCATCCCATCCATACCTTCACCCGAGGTAGTCCTGGTGAAACAAAATGTAACCACCCCACCTCCCACAACCCCCTTTCCCATTCCGTACTAAGAGATAAACGAAAAGCAAATGATAGAAAAAAAACAAAGGATAATGGGAGGGGAGGAAGAAAGGAGGAGAGAGTAAAAGAAAACATGGGACCTCCACATACTAAAAAAAACCCCAAAACGAGGTAAACCAGGCAAACCCCAGAGAAAACAAAGGGAACACAATTGTCCATATTATTTGAACCAGCCAGTCTATTTTAATGTGTACAAGAATTCCTTTGCGTTTTCTGGTGAGTCAAAATTAAGCACAGACCCTCCATGGCTGAAAGGTAATATTGCTGGCTATCTTACCAATTACAGAATATTCACATCCCTCAAAGTCATTTTTGCCTTATCAAAGGCTTGCCACTTGCGGATCACAATCGTAGAAAGGTTTTGGAAAAACATAATTCGTAATCCTTTCTAGATCAGGACCAATAGATCCTTCGCAGAGCTCTAGAAGGTTCCAGCACCAGTTTTTCTCTATCGTGCTGGAGTTGCACAAGGACTGGGCAGGGGCGCTGGTCTGATCCAGGCCTGCACACTGCGATCCGGCGGATCCCCTCGAGCCTCACCAAGTCTGCCCTGATATGCAGCTTCAAACATTGTGTGAGCCATTGTTCCAAGAAGCTGACGAGCTGGCTTTCTTGTTCTCGTTCCAGCAGCCAAACCAAGCAGATGTTCTTCTGACGGCTCTGATTTTCGAGGGTCCTCGACCTACTCCACTAAGGCCTGTATCTAACATTCCAGGGTTTAGACACGACCCGTTCAGGATTCTGCCATGGTTTCCAAAGCCGTGGTTCCCTCTTCCACTTCCACGACGTGTGGCCTGAGACGCTGTATCTCCTGGTCATGCTTCTGCAGCTTGGCTGAGATCAGTTCCAGCATGGTTCTGGTCTCCTCCATTGCTGAATCAATCTTCTCTTGCAGGCTCCTGCACTCCGAGACCAGGCTCTGCTCCACAAATAAGTTCGTGGGGTTCTCGCGGAAGACGACATCACAGCCGTGGGCGTATCCAAAGCTGCAGTGCCCTGCTGGTAGTGATCCTCGTGGTCATGTTTCCTTAGTCATTTTCCTTACTCACTTAAAATGACAGAGAGCAATACTGGGGATCAAAACCCTCCGATTTTACCACAATAGCGAAGAAAGAGAGGGTGAATGCATCACTTTGTCTGGGTTCTGGTGCAGATCTCACCAGGGCAGTCCCACTGGATCGTCGCCATCTTGGATCTCACCCGAATAATCACTGTTAACAAACTTTTTTTGAAATGGTTTGAAGATGGTTCTTGTAGGGGAGACAATGGAAAACTGTTGGATGTGATATATTTATATATTCAGGTGGATGTTTAAGAATTCAGAATGTGGATAATAAATAAAATTGAACTAACGTGGTTCAGGAGTGACTTTTGGAAATGGAAAGGTAAAAGTGAAGTTGGCCTTCAGTTAACGGAAATTGGAATATCGAAGTAAAGGTGTTCTGCACAGACTGAATGCAGTGCAGATGAGATTATACTTGTGTTCTGGACTGTTTCAAAGAATGAGAGGTGATCTCAAGGAAACTTCGAAAATTCACGCACAGCAGACTGACTAACACAGGGGCATGGAGAAGTGCAGCAGGCAAAGTTAGCGGGGAACCCAAGATGTTCTACAAATACATCAAGCTAAACAGAATAACCAGGTAAAAAATAGGATCCATTTCGAAATCAAGGGGGTAATCAGCATGTGAAACTGGGGAACACTGATAGCCTGTGACATGAGAGCTTCACATCTGTTTTAGTTGGGAGAAGGAAGATGCAGGTACAGAATTCAAGAAGATGGACTGGGAAGCTCTCGAACAGTTTGATATAAGATGCAAGTTGGGATTGATGGTTTTGGATGATGTAAAGTCCAGATAAGTTGTATCGCAGGATGCTATTGGAGACAAGAGAGGAAATGTCCTGACCTAATTGTTTAAGGTGAATCTGACCACACAAGGGAGGTGCTAGAGGACTGGAGAACAGCTATGTCATGCCAAGTTACTGGAAAGGAGGTAGAGATAGACCAGTGTCTGGTGGTGTACCACAGCGAGCAGTGCAGTGTATCTAATTATTTGTGGTATTCATAAATTATATAAATATGAATGTAGAGGGGGTGGAGGGGGTGGGAGCTGAGTGTAATATGCAATTTTGTGTTTGACACAAAGATTGACAGGTGGTTGGCAGCGAATAGGAAGGCCTTATGTTACAGGAAGATACAGGTGGAATAGTCAGATGGTCAGATCATTGGCAGATGGAATGGAACCCTGAAAAATATGAGGTGATGCACTTTGTAAGAAGTAACCAGACAAGGGAGAATTCAATGAATAGCAGAACACGAGGGAGGTCAGTGGGTGTTTCTTCACACATCCCTGAATGTGACTGGACAGTGCAATAGCCAGTTAAGAAAGCACACGGGACTGTAGACATAGAGTTTATTCATCGAGGCGACATAATATGAGTTAAACATGCTATTGGTTAGCCCATGGATAGAATACTGTGTGCAGCTCTGGCAGCCACGTTACAGGAAGGGTTTTGGTTTCTCAGTAACATCAGAATCTATTGGGGTCTCCACAGAGTTGAAAGCTTCAGTGGAAGTCTCCTGGCCGCAAATCTCTCTAAATTTTCATTAGATTTGTTTTTCCTCCTCGATTGGAGAACTGCATCTGAGAATCTATATCTGATCTTTCTTTTTTGCCAAGTACATGTTTATGGGATATTACTGTATCAGAACACTTCATTATTAATACCATCTAGGCCAACGCCTTCAAATATTTTTGAGGAGCTCTGCTGCCGTCCATAACACATGATTCCTTCTCTTCCTGTGTAATTGTTTGGAGACATTAAATGGGCTATCTCTACACTTCTCCAATAATTTAATTGAGCTGAATGCCTTCCTCATATTCCAGTGAACCTAGCGTGAGAACCTTTGACTGTGGAAATGTGCAGTGTCCAGCAGCACTGTTACATGAATGTTACGGAGACTTCCAACAGCACAAGCCTGAACGTTGTCTAGGTCTTGCTGCACATGGACACAGACTAGTTCAGGAGCTAAAGGGGGATATTTTTTCCTGAATATTGTGTGATCTTCAGTGAACACCACCACTTCTAATCTTATGGTGTGGGCAAGACATTTATGAAGCAGCTGAAGATGTTTGTGCTGAGGAAGCTACCTTGAGGATCTTTTGCAGACATGTCCAGGACTGCATGGATTTTTTTTACACAAACCACAATCATCATGGTTTATGCTTTAAATCACTCTAACCAGGGAAGTTTACAACTCATTCCCATTAAGTGCAATCCTGCTCAGGCTCCTTGAGTCCAACATCAGTTAAATGCTGCCTTGATGTCAGGGCCGGTCCCTCTTCCCTGAGCCCTTGTGTTCATGTCTTTTGCTCATATCAATAGGTCACAGTGTGAGGCAGGGAGTGCTTTTTGACCAGTCAGAGGTGAAGGCTGTGAAGAATTGGACATGAAAGAGGATATTAGACCTTATGAACTTATTGTGGGTGAAGCCATGCTTGCGGGGGGCGGTGGGGGGGCGGAGCGATGTGGATGAATGACATATCCCTGTTTGTGGGGTTTTCACATTCTATTATTGGAAAGTAGAGGGTGTTATTTTCCTGGAAGCTCTGTTATTGAATGTTGCCAGATTGTTTTGACCATCTCTGGTTGAGGTGTAGGGACTGTATTCACAGTGAAACTGGGTCTACAACATGACCAATAAATGAAGCGCATGTTGCAGAGAGGGGAAGCTCTGTAATGAGAGATGAACGACCACTTTCATACCCAGCCTGGGTTTTTCAATTACATTTTCCAAACCAGACCAAATTGTGTGGGACAGTTTTGAGTGGCTGAATGGTCTCCTGTGTTTCTGTGCACCAGGGTATCGCAGTAAGTAGCCTCTAACTGTTCCTGTCTAGCGGGTTTGAGGGACTGAATGGAACACAGAAACATTGGACTGACTAGCAGGAGTGGGCCGTTAGACAGTTTGAGTCTTCTCCACCAGGCACTAAGATGGTGGCTGATCAGGTTATGGTCACAGCCCCACTTCCCTGACTGTATCCCGTTATCCATGACTCACTTCTCTGTCAAATATTTAACTAACTCAGCTTTGAATCAATGTAAACAAAGAGGCATCTCAAACTTGTGGGGAAGAGAATTCCCACTTGAAATGCCTGTTTAGAATGTCTCCTCATCCCTCTTATAACAGTCATATAGCATGCAAATTTGTCCGCACTGACCAGACATCCCAATCTGATCGAGTCTGATTTGCCCGCATCTGGCTCATATTCCTCTAAACCTCCTTATTCAGATACCCATCAAGATGCCAGACTCCACCACTTCCTCTGGCAGATGATTCCATATGCACACCTCCCTCTGTATGAAAACATTGCCTCTAACTTCCATCTAAAATATATCCCCTCGCACCTTAAACCTATACCCTCTATTTTTAGAATCCCCTATTCTGGAAAATAGACCTTTTCTATTTACAAAATCAATGCCCCTTATGATTTTATAAACCTCTATAAGGTCAGCGCTAAGCCCATAATTCTGCAGGGAAAACCGCTTTAGCCTATTCAGCCTCTGCTTATAGCTCAAACTCTCCAAACCTGGCAACATCCTTTTAAATCCTTTCTGAACCCTTTCAAGTTTCACAGTAACCTTCGTACAGCAGGGAGACCAGAACTGCACACAGTATTCCAAAATGTGGCATCACTGACATCCTGTACAGCTGTAACATGACATCCCAACTCCGAAACTCAATGCTCTGACCAATGAAGGCAAACATGCCAAACACCTTGTTCACTATCCTGTTCACTTTGAAGGAGCGTTGCAGCTACATCTCTCTCTCTCGTTGCTCGGCAACATCCTCGAACATATTTCCATTAAGTACCCCGATTTGCTTCCCAAAATGCAGCACTTCACATTTATCTGAATTAAACACCATCTGCCAATCGTCAGCCTATGACCCCATTTGATCGAGGTCTCATTGCACTCTGAGATAATTTTCTTCATTACCCACAACACCAAAAATGTTGGTGTAATCTTCAAACTTGCTACCCTTACCACCTATGGTCACATCCACATCATTTATATAAATGACGAAAAGCAGTGGGCTCAGCATTGATCCTTGTGGCACACTACTGTTCACAGGCCTCCAGACTGAAAAACAATCCTCTACCAACCTCTGTCACCTTCCTTCAATCTAATTTTTTATTCAATTTTCTTGGGTGCGCTGGTTCCCATGTGTCCTAACCTTACTAACTTGCCTAATATGCAGAATCTTGTCGAAGAACTTGCTCCTGTCTATATGGAAAGCATCTACAACACTGTCTTCATCAATCTGCTTTGTCACCTCTTTAACATACTCAGTCAAATTAGTGTGAGACCTTTTCTCATGCAAAAAGCCATGGTGACTATCCCCAATCAAACCTTGCCTTTGAACATGCATGCAATTGGCTATCCCTCAGAATCCCGTCCAACAATTCACCCACCACTGATGTCAGGCTCACCGGTCCAGATTTCCCTGGGTTGTTGAGTCACTGTTTTCTTTTCTACTGCCACTCCTCTATTGGTCACAGCAAATTATCGGTGTGACCAGTTTGATGATATGGCTTATAATATAGGTCTCACATTGGGTCAGGGCCTTCGTAGGAAGAAGTCATACAGATTTCCTTCTCTGTTACAATAACAAATTCATGACTAAAACAAAGTTCCTCAAGCTATGATGTAAAGATGAACGACAAACAGTGTAGAAATTACAAAAATGTACATTGATATTTCCATTACTAAAAGTAATGAGGAGCACAAACATATGCAGACACACACAGATACATACACAGGCACACATAGACAAACTCAAACACACACAGACATACACACACAGGCACACTCAAACACACACACAGACGTGCACACGCAGACACACTCAACATCACAGAAACACAAAAACACGGACACACAGACACACATGCACCTGCAAATACACACACTAACACAGACGAATGCACGTACCATAGTGCGTACAAAATTAGAGCAGTAAAAAGGCCATTTGGCCCATCCAGTCTACTGAACTATTGATCATGGCTGACATGTTTTTCAAGCCAGTTCTACTACTGTGTCACAACAAGCCTTGAGCCCATCTTTAATCATAACTTATCGACTTATATCCTAAAGACGCTAAGATGCGTGTATGTGCGGCACGCGCATGCACGTGTGTATCTGTGTGTGTGTGTCTGTGTGCGTGTGTATGTCTCTTTGTGCGTCCGTGTGTGTCTGTGTGCATGTGTTGTCTTTGTGTGTGTGTCTGTGCGTGTGCATGTGTCTGTGTGTCTCTGTGTGCGTGTCTTTGTGTCTGTGTATGTGTGTGTCTCTCTGTGTGTGTCTGGGTGCGTGTGTAAGTGTGTGTCGTGTACGTGTCTGTGTATGTGTGTGTGTTTACCTAATAGCAGGAGACAGCATTATCGAGGATGATTGTTTTTCAGACTGGAGGCCTATTGTTATGGACCACTCAAAATATTCTTGAGCAGGCAGCGCAGACTATAACTTTGTAATTTGTTTCAGTAAGTGCACAGTGAAAATTATCAGGTTTTAAAATAGACAAAAAATATTCACAAAACTACACAATGAAACACAAAGAACAGAATAAAGAACCCCTACAGAACTCAATCTATTCAAACTAGACTTAATTAGCTGTCCTGGAAGTACACAACCATCCCAATAAGCGAACCCCCCTTAAAAACAGTACAAATGGAACAAATGATTGCACGTTCAAGTTAGAAGGGCAGAAGGAGAGACAGAGAGAGAGAGAGAGCGCCTGTCCACACAGCTAAACTACAAACTGGTTTTGGACTGAACTGCTCACCTCGAAAGCTGACCACTCCCCTTTCATTATACCTTTAATCACAAAACCGTTTTATCTCTGTACCAAACCAGTCACCTTGGAGCCGGGAACTATTTACGACGCCTCTGAAAAAAAAATCAAGGACACAATATCTTTGAGAAAAGGAAGCTTTTAGAGAAAAGGCACCAACTTTGTGACACTGTGCACAGTGGTGTTCCACAGGGACTTCTGCTCAATCCATTTTTGTTTTGACATTTAGACAAATGATTCAGATGAGAATTATAGAAGGCGTGGTTAGAAAGATTGTGGATGAAATCAAGTTTGGCTATATAGTGGACAATGAAGATTACACAAGGATCTAGATCAAATTGCTTGATGAATCTAAAGAGTTGTACAGCATCGAGGCAAACACTTTTGACCAACTCGTCCATGCCAACCTGATTTCTGAAATTAATCGTGCCCTACTTGGGGTGGTGCAGTGGCTCAGTGCTTAGCAGTACTGCCTCCCATACCAGGGACCTGCGTTTGATTGCTAGCACAGCTGATTGACTGTGTGGAGTTTGCACATTCTCGCTGTGTCTGCGTGGGTTTCTCCCACAGTCCAAAATTGTGCAGGTTATGTGAATTGGCCATGTTAAGTTGCACATAATGTCAGGTGCATTAGTCGGGGTAAATTTGGTGAGATGGATCTGGGTGGGTAACTCTTCAGAGAGTTGGTGTGGACTTGTGCTACACTGTAGTGAATCTAATCTATTTGCCAGCAATTGTAACATATCATTCTAAATCCTTCCTACCAATATGTCCATCTGGGTGCATTTTAAAAGTTGTAATTACACCTACCTCCACCACTTCTTCTGGCAGTTCATTATGTACACGCTCCACTTTCTGAGTGAAAACGCTGCCCCGACGTCACTTTAAAATCTTTCCCCTCTCACATTAAATCTATGCTTTCTAATTTTGGACTTCCAAGCATGGGGAAAAGATCTTGACTACTCACCCCCTGTCCGTGCACTTCATGAATTTATAAACCTCTAGAAGGTGCAAATTTGTCTCCCACGCAGCCTCTGTGGTTTCAGTCATTCGGCGCTTAAATTCTGAAATTCAATACTGACACCTCTTCCATCTCGATCAAACCACAATTTTAAAATCATTTTAGTCAACGCGTTCAGACATATTATCAAACACCTCTAGTTGGATGAGAACTTAGACCTATGGGGGCCAGAGGTAGGGACACTACCACCACTCCACAATAGCCCCAAACGTTGCAGCGTTATTCTCCTGTGTGTTCGTTCATCAGCCTGTTCTGACATGCTTCACCGGAATCCAGACAATCTGGTCTCGAGCGAGGACCACTACCAGACAAGTTCAGGAATTGGAATATAATCCAGAGCTCTGCCTCAGAGGCAGGGATACTACAGACTACACAAAATCTAAACCATGTCCAAATTTTTAACTTTAAATGCCAGCTTCCAGATCGGTATGGATTTATTGAGATCTGGTTCACTTCACTGAATTACCCAGTTAAAATAATAACGTTGTTAAAAAATGCAAGGTACTTGCCTCAACTGTAGGATGTCGAGTTTATGTGCTCTGCCTTCGAGATAAACTATGAACATCTTTAAATACTTGTCTATTATTTCCAGTTTAAATGGCTATTATCTGTAGTCTGCAATATGAGGAATGAAATCCTGCAGACACACTCTGCACTATGAAGGATCTCGAATAGATATCAACACTGAACACCAGAGACAAAGACAGAGCATACTTTCTGGCCTGAAACACCTATCACTGTTTCCCATCTCTAACGTGTGACTGTCCTCTTCCTAAAACCACCAAATGGTACAAGGTAACTGATTATGTTCCAGCCTTTCTTCCCCAGTATTATCACTCACTGGGCTAAAGAATTGCTGATGGAGTTTAATGTTGATAAATGCAAGGTATTGTACTTTGGTAAAACAAACTAAAAAAAACATATACAATTAAATGTTGAGCCATTGGTAGTGTTGTAGAACAGAGCAACCGAGGGTTTCAGGCATAATTGCTTGAAGTTTGCTTCATATGTTGACAGGATGGTTATGAAGGTGTTTCACTTGATGTTCTTCATTATGTAGACATAGTCATAGAGATGTACTGAATGGAAACGGACCCTCTGGTATAACTTGTCCATGTCGACCAGATACCCTAACATAATGTTGTCAATTTTGCCAACGCCTGTCCATATCCGCCTGAACCCTTCCTATTTATATATACTCATCCAGTTTTTTAAATACTTTATTTTTACCAGCCTCTGGCAACTCATTCCATACACATACCACCCTCTAAGCATAAAAATTGCCACTGTGGTCCCTTTTAAATCTTTCCCCTCACATCTTAAACCTATGCCCTCTAATTGTGGACTCGCGTACCCTGGGGAAAAGACATTGTCTATTTACCCTATGCATGCCTCTCATGATTTTATAAACCTCTATGATTCACCTTTCAGCCCTTAATGAATCAGAGAAAACAGCCTCAGCCCATTCCGGCTCTCCCTTGAGCTCAAATCTTCCAGCCTTGGCAGCATCTTTGTCAATTTTTTTCTGAAACTTTCCAAGTTTTACAACATCTTTCTGATAGGAATGAGACTAGAATTGTACGCAATATTGCAAAAGTGGCTTAACCAATGTCTTGCACGGCCGCAACATGACCTCCCGACTCTTGTACTCAGTGGTTTGAACAATAAAGGAATGCATATTAAACACCTACTTCACTATCCTATCTACCTGCAACTCTACTTTCCAGGAAATATGACCCTGTACTCCAAGGTCTCTTTATTCAGCAACACTGTCCAGGACTTTATCGTATATACGTCATGTTCTTATTTGCTTTATCAAGATGTAGCAACTCGCATTTATCTAAATATAACTCCATCTGACACTCCTCAGTCCATTGGCCCATCTGAACAAGATTCCATTTTGCTCTGTGGTAACGTTCTTAACTGTTTACTACACCTCCAATTTTGATGCCATCTGCAAATTTACTAGCTATATCTCCTATGTTCTCATCCAAATCATTTATATAAATGATGAATAGCAGTGAACTGTCCTTTGAGTACAGGTGTTGGGACGGTATTTTCAGGTTGCACAGGACATTCATGTGGCATGTCCTGGAAGACTTTGTGCAGTTCTGGTCGCCATGTCATATCGAGAATATTATCACGTTCGGGAGAGTTCAGAAGAGGTTTATCAGGATGTTGCTGGGAATGGAGTGTTTGCATATAAGGACAGGCTCAATAGATTCGGACATTTTCGACTCGAGCGTCGGCGGCTGAGAATTAACCTTATAGAGGTTCATAATATCATGAAGTATCGGTAATGTTGAATGGTAGGTAACTTTTCCCTCGAGTGGGGGATTGTTTTAAGATAAGAGGAGGGAGTTTGTTAAAAGACATGGCGTCATAGAGCTGTATAGCATAGAAACAGACCCTTTGGTCCAACGTGTCCATGGCAACCAGACAGCCAAAATTATTCTCCTCCCATTTGCCAGCATTTGGTCAATTTCCATCTAAACCCTTCCCATTCATCGGTCCATACAGATGCCTGTTAAATGTTGCAATTGTGCCAGCCTCAATACTTTCCTCTGGAGGCTCATTACACACGGACCATCCTCTACATGAAGATATTGCCCGTTAGAGCCCTTTTTGTCTTCGCCATCCAACCATAAACCTTTGGCATCTAGTTTTTGACTGCACTGCCCTATGGAAAAGACTTTGGCTATTCAATCTATCCGTTGCACCCATGATTTTACTAACCTCTAACATCAACCCTCCTCCTCTGATTCTCCAGGGAAAACAGGCTCAGCCTATTCAGCCTCTCCCTGTAACTCAAACCCTCCAATCATGGCAACCTCAGTGTAAACCCTTCTTGAACCCTTTCGAGTTTGACAACATGCTTCCTACAGAGCAGGGAGATCAGAATTGCATACACTATTCCAAAAGTGGCCCAAACCAATGTCCTGTACAGTCGCAATCCAGTCTCCTAACGCATATACACAATGCACTGACCAATAACATATGAAATACTTTCTTCACTGTCCTATCTACCTGCAAATCCACTTTCAAGGAAGTATAAATCTGTACTCTGAGATCATTTTGTTCAGTAACACTCCCCAGAATTTTACCAGTAAGTGTATAAGTCTTGCCCTGATATACCTTTCCAATATGCAGCATCTCACATTTATCTAAATTAAACTCTGTCTGCCACTCCTCGGTCCATTGGCCCACCTGATTAAGATCCCGTCGTAATCTGAAGTAACCTTCTTTGCTGGCCACTATACCTCCAATTTTGATGTCATCTGCAAACGTACTAACTGTCCTATGTTCATATCGAAATCATTTATATAAGTGACGAAAAGTAGCGGACCCAGCACCGATCCCTGTGGCACTCCACTGGTCACAGGCCTCCAGTCTGCAAAACAGCCCTCCACCACCACCCTCTGTCCTCTACCTTTGAGCCAGTTCTGTATCCTACTGGGTAATTCTCCCTGTATTCCATGTGATCTAATCTTGCTAACCAGTCTCCATGGGGAGCTATGTCAAATGCCCAACTGAAGTCCATATAGATCAAATCCAGCATTCTGCCATCATCAATCCTGTCCGTTACTTCTCAACAAAAACAAAATCAAATTAGTGAGACATGATTATCCACGCACACCCCCATTTCACGATGCATATAAAGGGCTTTTGTCCAGATCATGGATTTTGCTGTTCGTCAGATGCTGCCTGAGATGCTGTTATTTTGCAGTACCACTCTCATCTTGACTCTGATCTCCAGCATCTGCAGTCCTCACTTTTGCTTATCCCTAATCAGTCCTTGCCTTTCCAAATGCATTTAAATCCTGTCGCTCATGATTCCCTCCAACACCGTGCCCACCACTGATGTCAGGCTCCCCAATCTATAGTTCTTGGCTTTTTCTTTCCATTTTGTTTAATAGCAAAACTTTAGTCAAACTCATGACTTCCAGCATCTCACCTGTGGCTATTGATGATGACAACATCTCAGCAAGGGACCCAGCATCACTTCCTTAGCTTCCTACAAATGTATTGGGTCCACCTGATCAGGACCTGTGAGGTGATTTCTGTTTTACACAGCATGTGCTTCGTGAAGGGAATGTACTTTCTGAGGAAGTGATGGATTGTGGGTGAAGTTATAACATTTAAAACGCATTTAGTTAAGTACAAGAGTAAGAGAATATTTAGACAAATCTGAGCCAAGCGCAGGCAATGGGAATGATTTAGCTTGGGATTATGGTCAGCATGGACTGTATGGGCTGGAAGGCCTGTTTGCAAATACCCTGTATAACTCGATGAGTCTATGTGTGTTTGCATGTCCAAGTATGTGTCTGCATATTCTGTTGGTGTTTGTCTATTCCTGTGTGTCTACATATGTCTCTGTTAACCACTGTGTGCATGTCTATCTCTCTCTGTGCTTGTTACATGTGTTCCTGCATTAGTGTATGGATCTCTGTCACTGCATCTCTGTGCAATGGGAACACTTCTTGTTTTTGGTGTGAATCACTGAAACGGGGTCAAAATCACTCTTCCTTCCTCTCCCTTTCCCTCTTTTCTTTAAAGTGATACAAGCCCACACTCTGCTGGTCTGGTTTAGGTCTTTTCAATCCTTTCTCAAAGATAAGATTACTTGTAAGAGTAAAACATTAATAATTCCAAGTTAAAGGAAGTGCATTAAAATTAATCTCATTGCCTTGGAAAATGGCTCACCCGGAATTGCTTGGTTATAATTACAATGGAAATATGCTTTAATGTGTATTCTGTGTGTTGGAAATACTACCCAGTGAAAAACCATTTCTACATTGCAGAAAGAGCGCAGACATTTCTCCACATGAACGTGTTCCACTCTGAGGGCCTAAGTGCAATGACAATCCTCTCCAAACCGACCTAGTGTGTGCATGTGCATGTGCGTGTATGTATGTTTGCGCGTGCATGTATGCGCCTGTGTATATGTTTGGTGAAATTAAAGTTCAGGTTGGATTGTGCTGTGAGCTGCTGCCCTCCCTCTCTCCCTCTCAGACTGAATCCCTGGTCGTTTACACACTTCACACGATTACAGTGGGGTGGGGCATCGGGGTGGGGCGTGTGAAACAGAGATTGACAACAACAGAAATCTCAGCAGCTCTGGAAGCATCTTTGGACAAAAATGAAAGTTGACGTTTTGGATCGAGTGACCATGACTCAGAACTCATATCGGGGGATATTACATCACTTTAAACATCACAGAGACTGCCAGACCCGCCCCGCACAGATACACACACGAATACAGACACATAGAGGCACTCACTATACATTGACAGTAATACAGACATGGAGAGTGTGTCAATATTTCAAAAGCTCTGTCTGGTGTGTGTCATTATTTTTGGGTGGAGTGTGACTGTAGGACAATTTTAATATTTGCAGATACCAAACCTGAAAGAATTGTAAAGTATGTTGAGGACGGTGTGGAACTCCAACAGGAAAGTTATATGTTGGTGTCGTGTTCAGGTGTATGGCAGATGAGAATCAATGCAGCGCAGTGTGAGGTGATGCTCTTTAGTAGGAAGGACATTGAAAGACAATATAAAACAGGTTGTACTGTTATAAAGGAGGTGCAGGAACAGAGGGCCCAGGGTGTATATGAGAACCGATTATTGAAGATGTCAGGACAGGTGGGGAGAGCAGTAAATCTCACAGATTAGTTTTAGCATCTGAGCTGTTTACAGGAGGAGGTGTACGAGGGAATTTCCATGCTCCCTTCCTGAGATGTGATGGAGACGATGTGATGTGAGTCCACCTTCCTGCCCACCGAGACCGTGGGGATTCCATTTGTACCAGCTCGACACAAAAGGGAGATGGCATCAGGGCCACGGCTTCTAATTGTGCCGGGAGGGTAAACGGAACTGACAGTGAGTTTAAAGTGAGAATTGCCCTTCACTGAATATTGCTCCTTACTCAGTCGGTGGGACGTGGATAGTTCAGAATTTCCACATGAGGCTTGGTCATTTCTGCCTATTCCAGGCTGTTTCTCCTGGAATGGGAGAAAGGGAGGGAGGGAGGGAGGGTGGGAGAGGGTACCCCTGTTGTTAGTGCTGGTGTAGGTGGGGGGAAATATGGTGAGATGTCTGGAGGGAGTCAGTCCACAATGGCATATCCATGCAATGTTATTAGTGTGTGCGTGTGGCGGGGGAGGGGGGATAATGGGGAGAGAGAGAGAGAGAGAGGGAAGGTGTTGCAAGCAGCAGTGAGAGTGGTGGAGCAAGAACGTTGTTCTGGGTCGCTGCTGCAACAGATATACAGTGAGTGTGAGGGAGCAGAGAGAATTCGGTGACCCTTATCCTGAAAGAACGAGGCAGGTTATTGTTGGTTGTGCTGTATTGCTGGGCATTTCTTCAGACCGCAGGTACTGCATTGAGCTGGGTGGTGAGTTCAGACCATGCCAGGTGTGTCTGATAGTTGAGCCCCTTCTGAGAAGAGAATGGTCCCCCTCTGTACTAGTCCATCCACCAGGACCTCCGTGTCCCTGTCGACAAACCGTGCTGTAATTGCCCCTTATCTGCCATGCTCGGGGTAAACTGTACAAACCAGCTCCGACATCAAAAAAGCTCCACAGTGTGCCCACTGGCCTTTTAAAGATGGCACCAGTGCCAGGGATAACATAATATCCAAGGGTATCAGTGCAATTGTGAGTACCTCCAGCCGTGATGGGTGGGAGAATAAGGCTGGTATTGAATGAGAGGGGCACCATGGCGTGGGGGAGGTAGTTAATGAGATGATTTCGATAAGGTAGCACCAGGAAACGAGCTCGACCTTGTGCAGACAATCCCTGTGTCACACTCAATAAAAATGGCACTGAGATAATTTATTGTTCGATTCAGCCCAATGAGACGAAGACACTGTTGAGCCCAATCCCAGTTACAACGCTGCAGCTGCTTGACCAATGCTCTCCATCACAGAGAAGGAACTCAATGTCACCTCCCTCTTGGGAAATATGGCAGGGCAGGAGACTGAGGTATCAGTGAGGAAGCACTTTTGGACACATAATCATAATTCTACTAGTTTTAAAATAGAGATGGAAAAGGACGAACTGGGTTTAAAAGATAATGCTCTAAATTGGAGGAAGGCCAATTTCGATGATGTTAGCAAGAACTTTCAAACGGGTTTGGAACAGATATTCGCAGTTACGGGGCCAGCTGAGAAAGGGAAACCTTCAAAAATGAGATGTCAAAATCACAGCGACAGTCTATCCCTGTTAGAGTGAAGGGTAAGGCTGGTAGGTGTAAGGAATGCTGGAGGACTGGAGAAATTGAGTGTCAGGTTACAAATAAGAGGGAAGCATATGTCAGGTAGAGACAGAGAGAGAGCTGGAGTCAAGGTTTTTTTTCAGTACTCATTCACGGGATGCGGGTATCATTAGTTGGGCCTGCATTCATTACCCAACACAAACACATTGTTGTCGGTCTGGAGTCCCATGTAACCTATGCCGGGTACGGAGGCAGTTGGCTTCCTTCAAGACCATCAGCGAACCTGATGTGTTTTTCCAAAAATTGAAAATGGATTCATCATCGTCATTTGGCTCTTAATTCCAGATTTAAAGTGACTGACGAGAAGGGTCTAAAGCCAGTAGGAGTATACATAAGAGGGAAATCCGGAGGCCATAAAGGGGACATGAGATAGTTCTGGCAAATAGGGTTAAGGAGAATCCAAAGGGACTCTACACATACATTATGGACAAAAGAATAACTCAGGAGAGTTTTGGGCCAATTAGAGATCAGCAAGGTTGCCGATGTGCAAAACCGCAGGAGATGGAGGCGATACTAAACAAGCATCGTGCGTCAGTATTGACTGTGCAGAAAGACATGGAAGCCAAAGAACTTTGGAAATAAACCGTGACACGTTGAAAAGTGCCTGTATTACAGAGAAGGAGATGCTGGAGTTCGTAAAGCCCGTAAAGGTGGGAAAATCTCCAGGACCTGATCAGATGTACCCTAGAATACTGTGGGAAACGAGTGAAGTGATTGATGGGTCCATTGCTGAGATATTTGTATCGTCAATTGTCACAGATGAGATGCTGGAAGATAGGAGGCTTGCGAACTTGGTGCGATTACTGACAATGTTTAAGAAGGATGGTAAGGAAAAGGTAGTGAGCCTGACTTCAGTGGAGGGCAAGTTGTTGATAAGGATTATGAGGCACAATGTTTGCATGGATTTTGAAAAGCAAGGACTGATAAGTGATAGGCAACATGTCGCAAAGCATGGAAAGTTGTGTCTCACTAAATTGACTGAGTATGCTTTAAGAAGTGACTAAGAGGATTCATTGAGGCAGAGGTGTATATTGTTGGAATGGACTTCAGTAAGGCATTTGACAACTTTCTGCATGGTAAGTTGGTTAACAAGTTTAGTTCATATGGAATACGGGGAGAACTAGCCATAGGTATACAGAATTAGCCCGAAGGCAGGAGACAGAGGGTGGTGGTGAAGGATTGTTTTTCGAACAGGAGGGTTGTGACCATTGGTGTGCTACAAGGATTGGTACTGGATCCGCTACTTTTCACTATTCACATAAATCATTTGGATGTGAACATTGCAGCAATAGTTGCTAAGTTTGCAGCTGAAACCAAAATCGATGGTGTAGTGGAGAGCAAAGAAGGTTTATCTCAGAGTACAATGGGATCTTGATCAGATGGGCAGATGGGCTGAGAATTGGCAGATGGTTTTTAATCTAGATAAATGGGAGGTGCTGCATTTTGGAAATGCAAATCAGGTCAGGACATATACACTTAATGGTAAGGTCCTGGGGAGTGTTGCTGAACAAAGAGACCTTGGAATGCGGGTTCGTAGCTTCTTGAAAGAAGAGTCGCAGGTAGATAGGATTGTGCAGAAGGCATTTGGTATGCTTGCCTTTATTGGCCAGTCCTTTGACTATTTGAATTGGGTGGTTATGTTTCTGTTGTACAGCGCATTACTTTAGCCACTTTTGGAGTACTGCATTCAATTCTGGTCTCCCTCCTTTTGGAAATATATTGTGAAAATTGAAGAGAGTCAGTAAAGGTTCACAAGGATATTGCCAGGACTGGAGCTATAGGGAGCGTGCGAGTAGGTTATTCCAGTAGCATGAAGAGCATGTATAGGGTGTATAGCCAAGGTCTTTTTCCCTAAAGCTAGAGGGCATCGATTTCCGATGAGAGAGAAAAGATTTAATAATGACCTAAAGAGCTGCTTCTTCCCACAGAGTGTGGTGCATGTGTGGAATCAGCTGCCAGAGGAGGTGGTGGAGGTTTTTACAATTACGACTTCTAAATGGAATTTGGATGGGTACATTAAGAGAAAGGGTTTACATCAATATTGGTCAAATGCTGGCAAATGTGATTAGTTTAATTTGGGATATTCCATCAGCATGGACGACTTAGTCTGAAGCGTCTTATTCCGTGCTGTACACCTCCGAGACTCTGACTCTATCTGACCTTGCACCAATGTCGTATTAATTCATCATTCCCGGACATACTAACCTATATTGCTAGATATGATCGAAATGTTTTCAATTCAGCATTCTGACGCCTGCAAACACATCCTTCCATAACACTGACTCAGAGTCTCTCTCCCTTTGTCTATTTCCCAAATCCGTCCCATTTGTTGGTGTTTAAACTGCTTCCCCAGCATCCAGTTTTAATAGTCCAGTTTTAATGTGAATATCTGCCGTATATCTTTTCCTGCCCTTGAATGTTGCTCACCCAAGAGCATCAGCTTCCAACACTAAGAAGCTTAGAAACAATGTTCAAAATGCATTGCTTGCATTTTCTTTGACTTCCCAGTGTCCTGCCCTGTGCTCCATGTTGGATAGTGGGGTTTTAGCAGTTTTGAGTCACACGTTTGTAACTTGCTCTGTGCCTAACCATTGAAAGCCTGTGTTAATCACTCTCTGCTGCTCATGTACTCAGTAACATGTTAGTGATTTAGACCAGGCTTCTCACTTGCATTTGACTGACATTTGACTTAACTCTAGTTTTTGTACGTTCGTGGAAATGCTGAGGCTGATTTCATGGAGGCTGTGTTTTAAGCTGCTGTGGAAATTCATGAAGACCAGAGGCTTTGGTGACCCAACTCTGGATGAAACATGGTGACTGTAGTTGCAGCATCTGGATCTGCAACATGACCAACAAATAGAGCAGAGGCTGCAGAGAGGGGAATCTCTGTAAAATGGGATGAGGGAATAACAATCAGATCAGCCATGGTTTTGAAAAACGTTGGAGCAAGATTGAATTGCTCGCTAATGCAACTTATTCAGATATTCCTGTTAGTAACAAGCCAATTTCCCTTTTCTCCCAGTGTCCCAGACTGGTGGGTAGTGAGTCGTCTCCTCCTGTTCCTGGGGAACAGAAATCTGGGGCCTCACTAGCCTCCAGATTTCCCTGTTTCCCAGTCCCGAACAATTGAGTGACTGCCTCCTGTTCCCGTGTTCCGGTATCGAGCAGTTGAGTGTCTACCTCCTGTCCCTGTGTTCCAGTCTCGAACAGTTGAAAGACTGCCTCCTGTCTCTGTGTCCCAGTCTCGAACAGTTGAAAGACTGCCTCCTGTTCTTGTGTCCCAGTCTCAAGCAGTTGAGTGTCTACCTCCTGTCCCTGTTTCCCAGTCTTGAGCAGTTGAGTGACTACCTCCTGTATCTCCCTGTTCCTGAGCAGGAGTTTCAATGCTCTGAATGAAAGGTTAAGAAAGGACTTGATAACAGGGAATTTCAAACTTGGAGCAGCATTACACAAAGATATCTAGAAACTTCTCCACCAAACATTTTATACAGCTGTTGCTTTATTCCTGTCTCCTTTTATAAACAGGGTGAAACGTATACAACAATGCAGTGTTCCGACAATACTCCCACATACAGGGAAGACAGGTTATAAAGATTGAAAGATTTATGGTCTATCCCTCAGCAACCCTCATCCATTCCATCAAAACCAAGTAAATGTTCCCTTTTATTGTGTTATGTAAAATGATGTAAGGAACTGGTTAACTGAACCTGTTTGTTTGGTGACTGTCACTAATGTCAGTCTCCATGGATTCTAATTATCCCAGTGGAGGGTTTCCATCTTTTCATGATAAAAGGGCTCCATTCAATATGTTATCCCATAGTATGGGCGGGAGTAACACTGATAGCACTAACTGGGATCGACTGCTCCAGAGAGAGAGAGAGAGATCAGAAATTGAGAACATTGGACGGGAAAGTTCCAACAGTAGATCAGAATCTGAGAATGTTATACTGGAATGTTCCAACAGTGGATCAGAATCTGAGAACATTCGACTTGAAAGTTCCGACAGTGGATCAGAATCTGAGAACAATAGACTGGAATGTTCCAATAATGGACAGGAGGTTATCCTATTCTGTTTGGATTCTTTCTTCATATTATTGGTGGCCGTTAACATCGCGGATCAAATATGCACTTTACATTATTCAATGTTTTTATTATCCTATCCTGGCTATTGTTGGTGTCCCTGGTAAGTTTCACTGTCGATATATTATTTGCATTAACCATGTGCGACTGTATTACTGTTCTTTTCATTTACTCTACTCTGTAAGTATTCACGGTCCAAACCACAACAAACAGTGAACCTGTTCATTCTTTCTCTCCTTCGTTAGTTCTGGCACTGAGCCTTGTTGGTTGACCTACTCACTTTCAGGTATGAACCAGGATGCATTGCATTACTGCCCTTGCTAATTAAATATTGAAAGCCTCAAGATCACTGTCTTCTGTTCTGGACGCAAACTCCATTTCTGTCCTCTGACTACATCTCATCCCTGGCCAATAACTGAGGCTGAAACAGACGAGTCACAACTACGGTGGTCCCTTTGACCACAAACTGATTATTGACACTATATCCTGACCATTCCTAATTTTAACTATTGACAACTGCAGATTATACTTCACTGGTTCATCCCATCTGCTGTTTGAACCTTCATTTGAAACACAGTCTTAATAAAGCCAATGATCTGCTGCTGCTTAACCAAATCTGAGTCGGTATTCCATGGCTTTTATCTAAACGCAGACCAAAATCCCATCATTCCTGTATGGATTGCTTTATATTGTTGCTGGGTCTGGCAATGCCTTTACTTTAATATTCACAAGCACGGCGTCACCTCTGTCTATGACACGGTCCTCAGTCTCCCTCTGTTAATGACAAAAAGCCCTGTCAGTTGTGCACATTTAAGCTGATTTCCTCTATGTCTATTCTCTCTCAAATAGCAATTTACAAATCTACTGCCACCAACACACACACACACACACACATACACAAACAATCTCTTGCCTTATATTTCGGCAGTGGAGATACAGAGCCATACATTTGTGGGAGTCCATTTACTGTCACTCACTGCATGGGTTACAAATCTTCCCGTGCAAGACATTTCTGTCGTGCAAGTATAGTAGCAATATACTGGCAAAGGTTTGCAATGGTCCCCATGCTGGGCAGGTAGAACAGTTTATAGAGTAGTCCACGAGCATGGTGCGCATAGCTTGCCATTCTGGCTGGTCCCTTGTCCCAGTTTATGGTGCCTGGGATGGTTCTGTGAGGCAGATTCACAATTTGATGTAACTAACCATTTCAACCGAAATGGCAGTAATTTTTTTGAATGCTCTCATTCTTGTGATTGGACCCACCATTGTCTCACTTCTCCAGTTACTCCCACTCCCCTGTCTCCTTATCCATATTTTCACAACATGTTATCAGTTAATTAATTATTTGTTTTTCTGTACCTTTCCCTGGTGTTGTTTTTTTGGCTCCCAAGTGTATCGAGTGCTGGCATTGTGAAGTTCAGAAACAATCAAATGGCATGTGGCGGGCTGTTTCCCCAAGTTGTAAAGGGGGTCCCAGCAGTATTGAGACACGTCTTTGAAACTTGGTCTGTGCCTGACCACTGAAAGCCTGTGTTTGTCCCTCTTACATGATTGTGCGGTTCATCACATGAGGAAACGCCTCGAGAAATATTCTCAAGTAGCAGGTCTTTTACTTGGAGCTGAGAGGCTTCTGACTGACTCCTGTTATGGAAAGGTTAGTGGAGGGGCTGGGGATGGTTTTCTGGAGGTTGTACTGTGAGCTGCCTCAGATATTCAGGGAGACCAGAGGATTTGGTGACCCAACTCTGGATGGAGCATGGGGAGTGTAGTTACAGCATCTGAGTCTGCAAGATGAACAACAAATGGAGCAGAGACTGCAGAGAGGGGAAGCTCTGAAACCACAGCGTGTGTGTGGGGAAAGGGATCTGTTAAATCTGCCTGCGTTTTAACGTGGAGACATACATCCTTTCCCTCTCCCCTTTAAATACACCCATGCATATTCACCCTCTCCTCCCCGCACACAAATACACTCCCCCACTCTCACATGCACACACACACTCACCCCTCTCTCACACGCACGCACACCCTCTCTCTCCCTCCCAAAGACTCACATCCTCACCCTCACTCTCTCACAAACACACACACTCTCTCTCCATCCCACAGACATTCCACCTTATTTTCAAACACACACACGCACGTGCATGCAAACACACAGACACATCGGCACACACACACACACACACACATCTAATATGTAAGATGAATTTTCATTTGCTGGCTTTTATTTCAAGATGCATTGTATTTTCTCAACAAATACACAATTTGTAGACAGTCAGTCAATGTGATATTTTATGAACTCCTACTTTGGAAATAAACCCAGTCTGATTCCAGGTGAAGACACATACAGACCCCAAACAAGACCGCATGCCTAAAATACGTTGTCTTACTGGAAGGGTCACCTCCTTTACATTGATAATACCTGAAGGTATCTCCAGGCAGGAGTTGAAAGGAACTCTGGAATTTGCATATTCATCAATCAAAACCTGCATCTCCATTCTAACCGAATTAAGATTTAGCAGCCATCTTCGATGTGATCAATTCATGTGCATGTTTTATATAAGCCTTTTAGCTCTTCCTAATAAATTTTGTGCCTAAGGTCTTCTCTCTCTAACACCTGACGAAGGATCAGGACAATGAAAGCGTGTGTCTTCAAATAAACCCGTCAGTCTATAACCTGGTGCCATATGATTATTGACCTTACTCATCCCAGTCCAAAGCTAGCACCTCCATATCATGGTTTTTATTGGTTAGCCAATTCTCTCTCCAAGCAAATAAATTGTCCCAACCCCATGTGCTCTTGTCTTGCATATTAATCTTTCGTCAAGCATGTTATGCATTGCCTTCTTGAAGTCCAGATATAATACATCTTTCAGGTCCCCCTTATTCAACTTGTTTGTCACACTTCTTAATACAAAAAACATAGGAAAATCATTCAAACATGATTTATCCTTAATACAATCATGTCGACTTTGATGGATTGTGGTTTGACTTTCAAAGTCTTCTGTTGTTAATTCGTTAATAACAGATTTGAACAATTTATCTTTAGCCCCAATCGTTTGCTCATACCTTTCCACTCCCGAGTTAAGTTGGTTATTCTAAGTTCTTCTCTTTTCATAACCTCGACAGTCCGTTTCAATTCCTGTGAAATAGGCACGAGGCTGTGAAAGATCGGCTCCAATTGCTGTGTGAGGGGCATGGGTGGCTGATTGGACTCATTCTGTTCCTGCTTTACACACACGATGGGCTGAATGTCATCCTGGTGTTCCTATACTATAGCTTCGATGTCTTGCATGTCCTGCGCCTCTTCCTGACCAAGCCACTTAAGATACCATCGTCCTCATCCTGTTGCACAATGACAAGTATGGAGACTTATGGAATCTCCCTGCTGTTATGCCACATTTCGAGTGTTGAATTTAGCAGGCAGGTTGCGTTGTCCACAGTAGGTAGTTCAGTGGTTAGCACTGCTGCCTGCCAGCACCAGAGATCTGGTTCAGTTTCAGTCTCGGGTCACTGTGTGTGTGGATTATGCACATTCCCCCTGTGCCTGCAAGGGGTGTCTGTCGTGTCATGCAGTTTCCTCCCAAAGTCCCAAGATGTGCCAGTTAGGTGCATTAGTCATGGAAAATGTTAGGTTGCAGAGATTGGGTTGGGAAGGGGGTTAGGGAGTGGGGTTTGTATGGGATGGCCTTCGGGGGATCAGTGTGGAGTCGATGGGTCAAATGGTCTGCTTCCAAACTGTCGGGATTCTATGATTAACACCTTCATTGCAGAAATCAGTTGAGGGAATAATATCTGAGTTAATACCAATACCCTTTCTTAGTGAGGAGATTAAATCTGTGCACATTATTCCAGATGTGATCTCACTAAGACCCTGTACAGCAGCAGCCACACTTTACGAGCTTGTTGTAAGGTTCCCACTCAGGTTAGAGCAGGCTCAGCTGTCACGGGAATACACAATTTTGTTGAAAATGAATGGTGTGCTGACCTTCATTCCAGGATGTTTTGAGTACAGGTGTAAGGGTGTCTTACTGCAGATGAACAGCCCCTTGGTGAGACCCCATCTTGAACATTGTGCAGTATTGTGTGCAGTTTTGGTCTCCATACCTAATAAAGGACAAACGTGACATTGAGGGAGAGCAGCAAAGGATGACCAGACTGATCTCTGGGATGACAGGCTTGTTGTGGGAACAGAGTTTGGGGCGACTGTGCCTGTATTACATGAGGTTTAGGAAAATGGGTGAACTATATACAACTCTGACATGGCGAGACAGATTGGAAGCAGGGATGATAATTCCCCTGGGTGGGATGTCCAAAACATGGGATCAGTGTTGGGTACAGACAGGCCAAAGTGCGTCGAGATGAGACTAAATGTCTGCACTCAGAGACTAGTGAACTTGGGGAATTATTTCCCTGATCAGGCTGTGAAAGCTAAGGTACTGAATATAAATAAGAATTTCAAGACACAGAAGGGATGGGGAGAGTACAGGAGTTTGGTTGTGGAGGTAAAGAATCAGCAATAATTACAGGGAGTTATCCAATAATGTGGCAGCTGTGTTCCTGTGGAACACCGTAATATAGAAAACTGTGCAATATAAATAATGGGGCCAATGGGAAAAAGAGACTTCGGTGCGAACCCCCAAATTACCAGTAAAAATCAAAACAATAATAATAGTCAGCCTAACACAAACAATAGCACAGGCTACATAAATCTTTAAACTGTATATTGCAATGAGTTAGTGCAGTAAATGCCACACTTTAACACTACAGTCACTGGCTACAGTACTGTACCTTTCACCAAGATCTTCACCAGAAATTGCACGAGCTAACTGACCACGTGATGCCGATGCGGCATTCCAGTTCTCTCCAAGATATTCCCCTCCCGGTTTGAAATAAAATTCCTTCTAAATGTAGACCACAAATCCCACATTCAGGCACAGTTTCAAGGCTTGCAGAGCAGATTACATTCCTGCTTTATCTGAACACACTGAGGGTGCATTTGGCAAACAGAGGAATCCTGAGGCTGGGATTTGATGTTCAGCTAGTGCCAGAGCCGGACTCCCATAACAGTGAACGGGAGCTCGTTTTATAAAGAAAGGGGCACAATTCACGAATTGTGTTGCAGCGAAATTGCGTTTAATAACCACACCTTATTGGATAACTGCCTGTATATTGAATGGAGGATCAAAATTGATGGACCAACGCGAATACAGTAGTTCCTATTTTATGTGTTCCGACGTTTAAACATACTAAAGGATATGAACACTGTGTGGGGAAAACTGAATTGAGGAGATTTTCACCATGAACTAGAATGGAGGATGCTCAGTGTTTTGAATGACCTACTCCATTCCCGATGTTTCTGTGCAGTCCGCGGGAAAGCTCTGCAAATGTGCCACCAGCTCTCAGATGTTAGGAAGGAGGTCTCTGCAGGGTCAACAGGATAGTGTTTCCCGTTCCAATACTGAGGCTGGTGCTGGGTGATCTGTGCGGTTTTATTCTTTAAGACCTCGGAGCAGTTTGGTACAATAGAATGTCTTGCTTGGCTGTTTCCGAGACCATTGAAGAGTTTTTCATTTATCTGTGTGCCTGGAGTCACTTTTAGGCCAGAACAGGAAAGCACCCGAGATTCAATTCCTGAAAGTACATTGAGGAAGGAAATTGGTATTTACAATCGACATTGGCTTCAAGGTTACTGTTAATGACTCCAGGTTTTACATCTCGATATTTTATTAATTATAACTTCCACCGGCTGCCAGAGCATTAGCCTGGTCTGGATTAGTAATCCAGTGATATTTCTACAACAATACCATCTCCATATGAGGACCTATCTGAAACCACACTGAGCAGGTTATTTCTGTGCTACTTTACAGATCTGTCAAAAAAAAACTCCCACCAATGTGACTATTGCGAGGGGACTCAGGGCGTGGTAAATGGTCAGACTGTAGTTACTCCCTTGTTTTGGGACTGGACATAGCTGAGTAATTTTCCACATTGCCAGGGAGATGTCAGAGTTGGATCTGGAATGAAACAGCTTCCCCAGAGACACGGCTTGTTGTGCAGCACAAGTCTTCAGTCCTATTGCAGGAATGGGGTCAGGGCCCATTGCCTTTTTCATATCTACTGTGTTCAGCTGTTTCTTCATGTCACGTGCAGTGAATCAGACCGATTAAAGACTGGCATCTGTGATTCTGCGGGCAGCATGGCGAGGGTCAGGTGGATCATCAACTCAACACTTCGAGCTGAGGACGGTGCAGATAATACAACCATGTCTTTTACACTGATGTACAGGGCTGTCCCGTGATTTAGGATGGTGATATTTCTGGAGTCCTCTCCTCCAGTGAGTTGTTTAATAGTCCATCGACATTTATGTCTGGACGTGGCAGCACTGCAGAACTTCGATCTGATCTGTTATTCTTGGGATCATTTCGCCCTCTGTATCAGATGTTAGTTCTGCTGTTTCTAATGTAACCAGTCAAGTAGGGTAGCTTTAATAGATTATCATTAGGTTTAGTTACACATGTTTCCGACCCTATTATGTTCACTCATACTCGTCACTGAACCAAAAATCGGTTTGATGGTAATGGCAGGCTGAGGGATTATCCTGGGGAAAATGTTACAGAGTGTAATTGAATACAATTCTGCTGCTGCTGTGATTGTACCGCACCACATGAATCCCCACTTTGAGCTCCAATATGTTCAATTCAATTCTACTGACTGTCCCCCAGTTCACACCAAGACCCATTCACCCATCAGCTCTGTACTCAGTGTCTTAACCTGGTTTCTGATGTGGTAACACTTCAATTTTCCTATTCTCATTGTGCTGAGGGTCTATCCCTGGTGTCACGCGTCCAATTTGTTACTTTATTCAAATCCCTGAACATATGCCTCTGAATCATTTCCATTCCCCCAATGCCATCTTCTGTGTTTGATGTGAATGTGTTTCCTTCTGATTCTTTCCCTGACCATAATAAAGAGCTCTGCAGTGTCAGTGATGCCAGCATTATGCAATTTTCCATCAATGAATTTGGGCACCTTGCATTATCGGTCAATTTCCAGTGCATGGCGTTCCGTGTTAGACAGGGCGTTAGAGCAGCTTTAACACACGTCTATAGAACTTGTTTAAAAACAGAAATTGCTGACGAAACTCGGCAATTCTGGCAGTATTTGTGGAGTGAAAGCAGAGTTAATTTTTCAGGGCCAGTTACCCTTCTACATAGCTCCCATTTTCTCCAGCAATTTTCGCATTTTCATTTCCAGTATCCATAGTTATTTGTATAATTGATAACTTGTTCTGAGCCTATTCATTTCTAGAGAAAGTCAACAGGTCTGGCATCATCTGCAGAGACAGAGAAACAGAGTTGGCCTTTCAAGTCCAGTATGACACTTCTTCAGAACTGAAAAGGATTGGAAAATGAACTTTATAATCCTTGACAGATGTGGGGAGTGGGTTGAAGGGTAAAAGAGGGTGCGGCAAATGGTAAACATGCTTTTAGTAGTGGTGAACGAGAAGATCATGTGAAATAGCTTTAAATTAAGCTGTGAATGGGGAAAAGGGATTCTCTCTATTGAGTGAAAGATAAAGAAGATACAACCACACAAGGTCATCGGGAGACAGGAGGGAGAATGTACGGAAACTAGAGAACAGTTATAATGGGGTCAGTCTGTGAAGTTGTGAAATTGTACATAAACTCCCACAGGATGTAACTACGAAAGTGTAAAGTGAGTTGTTACTCGAGCTTGGGTTGTGCTTCCTTGGAACATTGCAGCAGCCCAGGGCCGAAATGTTAGTATGAGAGCAAGGGATATTATCGAAATGGGAAGCAATGAGAGGGTCAAGATTATTTCCACAGACAGAGTGGGAGCGTTCCTTAAAGCAATCTCTGTTTGGTCTCACCAATATAGAGAGACTGCATTGTGAGCAGCAATGATAGGAGACCAGATTGAAAGTTTACAAGTGAAATTCTGCTTCACCTGGAAGGTATGTTTGGGCCTTGCACAGTGAGAAGGGAAGAGGCGAATGATCAAGTGTTGCAGCTTCTGCAATTGCATGGGAAAGTGCCATGGGGGAGTGGGCAAGTGTTCGGAGTGATGGAGGGGACAGAGAGGGAACGGTCCCTGTGAAATACTGAAAGTGGGTGGGAGGAGAAGATGTGTTTGATAGTGCTGTCCTGTTGGAGATGGTGGAAATGGTGAAAGATGATTGTGTGAATGTGGATTCTAGTGCAGGAGGGAGTGTGGACAGGAGGAATCTATCATTGTTCTGACATGGAGGGGACGGATTGAGGGCAACACCGTGGGGGTGGAACAGTGACAACTGAAGGCCCTGTCCACCAGAGTTAGGGGATTTCTGGTTTGAAGAAAAAGGTGGCCACATTAGACGCAGCTTACAGGAATGTGGCATCATCAAACAAAAATAGCAGAGATAGAGAAACTGGGAGAATGGAGTCAGCCTCCGCTGATCATGGGCTCAGCCACATGCAGAAATCTCCCCTGAATGATTGAAAAGAACCAGGCATCTAAACTGAGGATTTCTGCCTCACATCCCGTCTGAAGCGGAATGTGAAAATAGACCCAGAGGAATGTCAGTGAGTATACGTGAGCAGACATTCAAGCAGATATCCCAAACCGCTCAGTAATTGTTCAAGATGAAGAACTCAATAAGAAGGTGAACCACCCATGGTTGACAAAAGGTCTCAAGGATGCTATTGATGAGCAATAGTGGAGGGCCAGATTTATAATGTTTATTTCAGGGACCATAAGCAGATGTTAGGCTTGAATTTCAGCTGTGCTTCCTGATTTACCCCCAAGAAAACCCTACCATTGCTGCTCCATCCTCTTCCCTGCTCGTCTCCCCTTCCTTATTCCAGGTTCTTCCTCTCAAATTACAGAGTACATTCTCTAACATTATGGTCCCTAACCACTTCATCTGAAACTCTTTGATCAAGCCTACCTACTCTGCAGTAGCATCAAGCTGAGTTTTATGCTGCGACTTTGCCTCTGGTCTCAGTGTGGCTCGGCCTCTCCATTCATGCTGTTTTACCCCTCCCATTCACATCTCACGCCGGAAAGTTTCCTTCTTGGAGTAAACCTTATTGAAAACACCTCTCCCCCTTTGCACTGAATTCACAATGTGATCCAAATTTCAAAAAGTATACTCAGCCTTCATCTCACTCTGCTAAAGGCAACTGCACGCTGACCGTGTGGTATAAGAATTCCCCTTCTTGCATGGTTGAGGCCAGTGATGCGCTTTTACTGTAGAGATCATCACTCCATTTGGACAAAGCTTTTCAGGTGTTTGACCTCTTATTGGTACTCGTAAGAGTTCATGCTGCCTTACTATTGTAACATGGAGAAAAACAAATCACAGTACGAAGCTTGGACTGAGCATTATTTACCTGTCATTTGAATACTGTTTCAAATTTGCAGTGCTTATCTTTAAATGCTTGTTCGTAAAGTTAGTGTCAGATAGCGTGTCGGTGGTTGTGGGATGATATTGTATAAGTTTATAAAATCATGAGAGGTATGAATAGAGTGACCAGCCAAGGCCTTTTCCACGGGATGGGGGAGTTCACCCATAGAAGGCGTAGGTTAAGGTGAAAGAGGGAAGATTTGTAATGGACGAAGGGTCAATGTTTTCACACAGAGGGTGATGGGTGTATATGGAATGAGCTGTCAGAGGAAGAGTGGGAGATGCCAGTACAGCCATAACATTTAAAACTCATTAGGGCAAATATATGAATGGGAAAAGTTTAGAGGCATTTGGACAGAATGCAATCAGATGGGACTAGTTTAGTTTGGAAAATCTGGTCAGCATGGACAAGCTGGACCAAAGGGTCTGTTTATGAGCTATATGACTGCATGAGTCGAGAAAGCGAGGAAAAGGGGAGAAAAGAGATGATGTAGTAAATTGGCGAGAAATACAAAAAACATGCAGCACAAGCTTTTTCGAGCATATAAAAAAAGTTTAAGATGAGTGTGTGACTTTAGGTGAAATTAAGTCAGGATAATTGGAGGGTGTAACTGAAGAATTGGCTACAGGGAGCAGACAGATAATTTACACCATAGTTTACATCTTTCATCACAGGGGAAGGCACAGTAAGTATTTCAATGATGTTAACAAAATGGTAATAGGATGGAAGTTCTTGAACCGTCTCTAACAAAAGGAACAAGGATTTTTCTATCAGATAAGACTAAGAGTAGACAGGCCAGCAGTAATTCGTAGCTGGTTTTAAAAGAAGTGGTCACAGCCTTGGGGTCATGGCGCCCTCTCTATCAGATGTTAGTTCTGCTGTTTGTTAATGTAAGCAGTAAGTGCGGTAGCTTGAATGGGTTGCCATCAGGTTTAGGTACACACGGTCCTGACCGTGGCAGGTTCACCCACACTCATCACTGAAACAGAGATCGGCTTCATGGTAATGGTAGACTGAGAGATTATATTGTGGTTGAATATAATTCTACTGCTGCTGCTACTACAGCTGTTATGATTTGCAGCATCACATGAATGCCCAGTTTGAGCTGCAATATCTGCAATACAATTCTGCTCAATTCGCATGGGGACCCGGTCACCCTTCTCCCCTGTACACAGTGCCGTATCCCGCTTTCTGATGTGGGAACGCTTCAATTTTTATAAAAATTCTCATCCTGTTAGGATATCTTCATGATGCCATTCCTCCAATTTGCCGCATTCCTCAATAGCATTTAACGTTTTCACCTGAATATTTTCCCCTCCAGTAATGCCATCTTCCGTTTAAAGCGAATGTGTTTCCCTCTGTTTGTCTCCATGACCATGATTCAGAGCTCTGTAGTGTAGGTGATAACAGCCTTATGTAGTTTCAGAACAAATGAATTTGTATACCTTGCATTATCATTCACTTCCCGGTGTATGGCGCTCCATGTTGGACAGGGCGTGTGAGCAGCTTTGATACACATGTTTGAAACTTGTTCAAAAACAGAAATTGCTGAAGACAGTGACAGGTCTGACAGCATCTGTGCAGTGAAAGCAGAGTTAATCTTTCGGATTCTGTGACAGTTCCTCAAAGCACCCAGTAAGTCCAACAATTTTTGTTTTTGTTTCAGATTTCCTGTATCCAATTATCTTTGCTATAATGAAAATGTATTCTGTAACTTTTCATTTTGAAGGAACTCAGTGGGTCTGACAACATCTGCAGAGACAGAGAAACAATGTTAATGCTTCAAGTACAGTCTAAATCTTCTTTGGACGTGTAAAGGATTGGAAAGTGAGCGCTTTAGTATCTTGGAAGAGGTGGGAAAGAGTGTTTGGAAGCCCAGTGTGAAAGACAAATGGGCTTTAAATTGTGGTGCAAGAGACACAGATATATAATGGGTGTAAATTAATGTGTAAATATTAGAAATTGATTTTCTCTGTTGAATGCAACATAGACAAGACACGAACTTAGGGAACCCAGGAGGGAGCGTGTACGGAAAATGGAGAACAGCCATAATGGGGTCAGGCTGTGAAGTTATGGAATTGAACATTAACTCCTACAGACTGTAACGTACCAATGTGTAAAGTGAGGTGTTACTCGAGCTTGGGTTGTGCTTCATTGGAACATTGTAGCAGCCTGCATTTTCTTAGAATCCCTACAGTGTGAAAACAGGCCCTTCAGCCCAATAGGTCTATACTGACCCTCCAAAGAGTATGCGAACTAACCCCATTCTCTACCCGAATACTATGCATAAACTCTTGACTATAGCGCCTAACCTCAACATCCCTGAACATAATCGGCTATTCAGCACGGCCAGTTCACCTAACCTGCACAACTTTGAACTGTGGCAGTAAACTGGAGCACCCAGAGGAAATCGAACCCTTTTCCCTGATGCTGTGAGGCAGCAGTGCAAACCATTGAGCCACCATGCGATCCAGGACCGAAATATCATCAGACCACACGAATATACGAGCAGAAATGAAGCCATTCGGACCATCAAGTCTGCTCCACCATTCGATCACGACTGATAGATTTTCAACCCCATTTCCCTGCTTCCTCTCAGTAACCTTTGATTCCCTTGTCAATCAAGAACTTATTTGCCTCTGTTATAAATCTACTAAATAGAACATTGAACATAGAAAAGTACAGCACAGAACAGGCCCTTTGGCCCACGATGTTGTCCCGAGATTTAATCCTAATGTAAAATATAATAACTTAATCTACGCAACCCTCAACTCACCGCTCTCCATGTGCATGTCCAGCAGTCGTATAAATGTCCCCAATGGCTCTGCTTCCACCACCAGAGCTGGCAGCGCATTCCATGCATTCACAACTCTCTGCGTAAAGAACCTACCTATGACGTCTCCCTTATATCTTCCTCCTATATCTTCAAACTATGACTTCTCCTACTAGTCAATCCTGCCCTGGGGAAAAGTCTCTGGGTATTGACTCTATCTATTCCTCTCATTATTTTGTACACCTCGATCAGGTCTCCTCTCTCCTCCTTGTCTCCAGAGAGAAAGGTCCAAGCTTGTTCAACCTTTCCTCATAAAGCAAGCCCTCCATTCCTGGCAGCATCCTGGTAAAACTTCTTTGCAACCTCTCCAAAGCCTCTGTATCTTTCCTATAGTAGGGCGACCACAACTGCACGCAATATTCCTAGTGTGGTCTCACCAGGGACTTGCAGAACTGCAGCAAAACTTTGCGGCTCTTAAACATGATCACACTGTTTATGAAAGCCAAAACACCATATGCTTTCTTGACACACTATCCACTTGGGTGGCAACTTTGAGGGATCTATGCACTTGCACACCTAGATCCCGCTGTTCCTCCACACTGCCACGAATCCTGTATTTAATGCTATATTCAGCATTCGGATTTGACCTTAAAAAACGCATCACTTCGCATTTATCCAGGTTGAACTCCATCTGCCATTTCTCAGCCCAGCTGTGCATCCTGTCGATGTCGCACTGCAGCCTGCAGTAGCCCTTTATACTATCGACAACACGTCCAAACTTTGTGTCATCAGCAAATTTGCTAATCCACCCCACAGCCTCCTCATCCAAGTCATTTATAAAAAAAACTACAAAGAGCAGAAGCCCAAGAAAACAGGCCTGTGGGATCCCACTCAACACTGTCCTCCAAGCAGAATACTTCCCATCTATAATCACTGTTTGCCTTCTGCCAGCCAGTCAATTCTGAATCCAGAGAGCCAAATCTCCCTGTATCCCATAATTCCTGACTTTATGAATGAGCCTTCCATGGGGAACCCTATCAAATGCCTCGCTAAAGTCCACATGCACCACATCCACTGCTCGATCGTCGTAAACCTGACTCGACACCTTCTCAAAGAAATCAATAAGATTTGTGGGGCATGACCTGCCCCTCACAAAGCCATACTGACTGCCTTTAACCACACAATGTTTTGTCAAACAGTCATAAATTCTATCCCTCAGAAATTTTTCCAAACTTTGCTCACCACAGACGTAAGACTGACTGGTCTCTAATTGCCAAAGATTTCCCTATTACCATTCTTGAAATAAGGAATAACATTTGCCTCCTTCCAATCCTCCGGCACGACTCCTGTGGAGAGTGAGGAGGTAAATATCCTCACCAGCGGCTTAGCAACCTCCTTTCTTGATTCCCGGAGCAGTCTAGGGTAAATCTGGTCCGGCCCTGGGGATGTATCCATATTAATGTTTCCCAAAATTGCTAGCACATCAACTTCATCAATCCTGACCTGGTCAAGAGTGATCTGGCCCAGTTCCTCTAAGGTTTCATTTACAACAAGTTCCCTTTGCTTGGTGAAAATCGAAGCAAAAAGCTCATTTAGGGCTTCCCCTATCTGCTCAGACTCCACGCATAAGTTCCTACGCTATCCCTGATCGGCCCTACATTCTCCCTGATTATTCCCTTATTCCTCACGTATGAGAAAAATGCCTTTGGTTTCTCTCTAACCCTTCTTGCCAAGCCTTTTTAGTGCCCCATCATGGCTCGCCTCAGTCCATTTCTGAGCTCCTTTCTAGCAATCCCTGTAATCCTCTAAAGCTGTGCTAGATTCTTGCTTCCTCCATCTTACGTATGCTGCCTGCGTCCTTTTGACGAGACATTCCTCTGTGCTCATCATCCGAGGTTCCTTAATCTTGGCCCTTCTTACCTGTCTCAGAAGAACAAATATGTGTATTAATCGCAACAACTGCTCCTTAAACAGTCTCCACATGTCTGCTGTGCCCTTTCTGTGGAACAATTGCTCCCAGTCTGTACTTCCCAACTCCTGTCTGATAGCATCATAATTTCCTTTTCCATTTAAATATCTTCCCTTGGAAACTGCTCCTTTCACTCTCCCAGACTATGCTACATGTGAGGCAGTTGTGATTACTTTCGCCAAAGTGCTCTCTCACCGTGAGTTCTGACACCTGTCCTGGCTCGTTGCCAAGCACCAAATCCAAAATGGCCTCTCCCCTCTTCGGTCTGTCTACATATTGAGCAAGGAAACCCTCTTGAACACAGCTGACAAAACCAGCTTCATCCACACCATCTGCACTTAGGAGGTTCCAGTCGATATTGGGAAAGTTGAAATCACCCATAATAATAACCCTGCTAATTTTGCATTTTTCCAGAATCTGCCCGCCTATGAGATCTTCAATCTCTCTCCTGTTATTAGGTGGTCTGCAGGAAACCCGCAAATGCGGTGACTGTTCCCTTGCTGTTCCTACCTTCCACCCATACCGACTCAGTAGTCAAACCTTTCTCAACAACCTTCATTTCTGTAGCTGTGACGAACTCACTGATTAGCAATGCTACACCCCTCCTCATTTTCCACCCACACTGTTCTTTTTTAGATTAAATTAGATTATTTACAGTGTGGAAACAGGCCCTTTGGCCCAATATTTCACACCAACCTTCCATAGAGCAACCCACCCAGAACCATTCCCCTACATCTAACACTACAGGCAATTTAGCATGGTCAATTCACCTCATCTGCGCATTTTTGGATTATGGGAGGAGACCAGAGCACCCGGAGGAAAACCACGTGGAAAATTTGCAAATTCCACACAGACAGTTCCCTGAGATAGGAATTGAACCCGGATCGCTGGCACTGTGAGGCAGCAGTGCTAATCACTGTGCCAACGTGCCGCCCCGAAACGTTTTTAAAAGTTCTAAACCCTGGAACATCAAGCGACCATCCCTGTCCCTGTGAAACCTACGTCTCCGTTATAGCCATGACATCGTAGCCCCAAGTACTGATCCATGCTTTAAGTTCGTCACTCTTATTTCGAACATTCCTTGAATTAAATCTGACACACTTTAACTGATCCCTTTGTTTCACCACACGAGAAACCTTCCAGATAGATTCAATATATCCTGTCACTGTCCCGTCTGCAACTAACCCCCTCTCAGATATGTGGTCTTATGTGCGTGCAGCTTCAAACTTAGAAAGCTCAACATTGTGCCCATTGGCCTTTTAAAGATGGCAGCATTGCCAGGGTTCATGGAATATCCAGGGACATCCGGGGCGATTGTGAGTACCTCCAGCTATGATGGGTGGGAGAATCGGGATGGTATTGAATGAAGTGGGTCGGGTAGTTAATGAGGTGAGTTCGATAAAATAGAACGAGGAAAATAGCTCGGCCTCGTGCAGACAATCCCTCTGTCACATTCAATGAAAATGGCACTGAGACATATTAGTATTAGATATAGCGCAATGAGTCGAAGACTCTGGTGACCCTGCTCCCAGTTACAAAGCTGCAGACCAAATACTCATCCAAAAATCTCCATCATCTGACCACATACCAATATCATGTTCACCTGGATACAGTGACCCAAATTGCAAGATGCTATTAAATGTTTTCATTTCACAGTTTTTATACCTAACATCAGATCCTTCTCTGAAATTCTTTCTCAATCTCCCTCCTCTTTTAACCAAGATCCTCCCATTTTGTGGTCTTTCAACTGATTCATGGTCTCTCTCTGGCAGAGTTCCATACCCACAGCACCCATTGACATGGCCTAATGGAGATATGGAGCTGTACATGGATGGGAGCTGTACTTCCTGTCACTTCCAGCATGGGCTGCAAGCTCCCCCACACTGGGCAATGATCTAACACAGTGTTACTCAGCAATGCCGTGGTTGGTGTAGACAGCTGCACATGCTGGGAAGGTAACTGCTCCAGATTAACACATAACGTCACTTCTATTCACTTTCACTGCACAGCTCCCCATGATGGACAGACACAGTCTGTGTTTATCGAACAATGAACTGGTGTGATCTGCACAACATCCTGTGCTGAACAGGTTATTTAGTCCAGTTTAAATATCATTGCACTGTTTGAGGGATAAGAAATGGACTGGTGAGCTCTGAACAGTGTTCAATCCTGGAAAGATTGCTGAGCAGTGCACTAGCCTGGTCTATGCAATGTTTCTTGATGAACAGATATCTCATCTTAGATTATGCATGTCCAGGCTTGATCTGTTAGGTGGATTGAGTAACCGACATAACTATCACTCCTCCTGCTCGGCCCATTCCACTGCCAAACCCCATATTTCTACAATATTTGTTCATTCAGTAATTAGCGCTGAAAACGTGTTGCTGGAAAAGCGCAGCAGGTCAGGCAGCATCCAGGGAACAGGAGAATCGACGTTTCGGGCATAAGCCCTTCTTCAGGAATGAAGAAGGGCTGATGCCCAAAACGTCGATTCTCCTGTTCCCTGGATGCTGCCTCCTGTTCCCTGGATGCTGCCTGACCTGCTGCGCTTTTCCAGCAACACATTTTCAGCTCTGATCTCCAGCATCTGCAGACCTCACTTTCTCCTCATTCAGTAATTACCCAAGTAAAACGAAAATATGTGTCCGTTTGTTATGGACCAGAGCATATCCCCTCCAAACACATGGAGAAATTAACCTCGGGCCGAAAGTTTTCTTATCTTAATGGTAAATGTGAGGTGTTGTGTTTTAGATACAATTCGCTTCTTCAAAATATTCGACATTAAGCAAAACACAGTTTATTCAAACATTGCCGACAAAATACAACAAAAGGAAGTGGAACTTAGAATAACTTAATTCTGTTGGAAAACTTAACAGAATAATAGGTTATTTAACTACGATACAGTAACTGCTGAAACATGGTAACATTCAATAAACACAGACGTGTCAAAAAACAAATTCAGTAAACATAACGTTCTCCAATCCAGAAGGAAAGAACATCAAAAGACAATTCTGAGAGAAATCTCAGACAGAGAGTGTAGCATAGGGGAGAGATTTCCTGCCTTCCAACCCTGCTAAGACCCCAACAATAACTGGCGAAAGGTAAAACTAAGAATTCTGGTTATGTGAGAGTTTGAAATTACTCCACAGGACCAGGCTGCTGCTGCAAGGACCACGGAATGCACCGTAGAGCCTGTCAAAAATGCCTAAACCCACCGAAGCCGTTAAATGATGGTAAGATAAATGTCAAAGTTGAGCATAAATAAATAAAACAAAAGGATGTGGAGGCCTGGTGATCAGACACGGACGGCCTCGTGATTCCAACAATTCCTACCCTGCTAAAACATATTAGGATCATCGAGCTTGTGAAGAGACAGCATCATCTCTGCCCCTCACCTCTCACTTCACAATTGAGATGTGCCATTCACCCAATAGTCAGCGATGTCAACATCCCACCCACACCAAGTATTATTGCGTTATATCAGGGTTATCGTGAAAGGGGTTAACTGAATCTGTTTGTTCAGCGACTGTGATTCATATCAGTCTTCCTGGATCACTGGAGGGATTTCCTCTTCCATAATTAGGTGATTCTTTCAACTTGTTATGCGATGTATCTGGACAGCGTCATCCTCAACACGATTGAGATCAGCAGCTACAGAGCGAGGGTTGGATCAGAATCTGAAAGCATTAGAATGTTCCAACAATGGATCTGAATCTGAGAACATTAGAGTAGAATGTTCCAACAATGCATCAGAATCTGAGAACATTAGACTGGAACGTTCCAACAATGGATCAGAATCTGAGAACTTTTTTACTGGAATTTTCCAACAATGGACAGGAGTTTATCCTGGGGTCTTTACTACCTTTATTGGGAGCGGGCATGGTTAGAGTTGCGGATACAAGCCATACTGATGATTATTCAAGCTGTGTACTATCCCATCCACGCTATTGTTGGTGTTCCTGGTAGGCCTATCTCTGTCAATTTATTAACCTATGATGAAGATTATTGCTATTCAAATTAATTATATTTTACAAATATATGAACTCTCAGTCACAAACTCCACTTCCTTTTCATGCATTTCCAAACTGCTTACACACAAACAGAAGTAACATGCCCGTTCGGAACTTTGAATGGCCTTTTTGCTCTGAACTGTTTTATGTCTCCATATTCTCTCTGTCATCAAATTTGCCGACACCAACATCCATAATATTCCCAGTCTCCAGCTCTGCCTCCGTGCTGGTGCTGAATTAGCCATCGTCTACCCCTTTGTCAATGAAAGATTTTACGGCTCCAGTTCTCTTCTGACGTATCTTCCAGTTTCAAATATTTTGCCCACAAGCAATTTCTTGTCTCTACAGTTACTTCACAACAGGGACTCTGTATCAGAGAAATAATGTCAGTGAGAATGTAATTCAGAGGCATAGGTAATGACTCTAAAAGCATTGTTTGAAATTCTACCATCGCCAATGACTAAACTTAAATTCAATGACAAAAATTGGAATGAAATCTAATTTCACTCATGGCAACCATAAACCATCAGGATTCTTTTCCTTATTTTACTGGTAACCTTTTGTAAAGAAACTTAGCATTTTTGCCCCATCTGGACTAAGTGTAACTTCAGACACACAACAATGTGGTTGGTTCATATTGCCTTGACTAGGAGCCGCGTGGTCAAGAGCCATTAGAGGTGGACAACAAATGCTGCCCTTGCCAGTGGTGCTGGCATCCTGTCTCACAACAACATTAAAGGTGAAATGACGAAGGAAATGTGGATTATGGAGATCTGAAATAAAATTCTCTGGCGTCTGAAAGAATGTTGGAGAATATCAGCAGGTATGGCAGTCTGTCGGACTGGAGAAACACAAATAACGTTTCGAGTTCAGTGACCCTATCAAAACTGAATGCAACTAGGAAATAATATTATTTGTATCAGGGATGTTTTCCAGGGTGAGTGGGAGGATTGAATGGATGGAGAAATGTCCAGCAAGAGGGAGAGTCAGAGAGAGAGAGAGAATTAGAGATAAAAAGAGAAAAAGAGAGAGGAAAAACAAGCAAAGGGATGGCTAATGATGGATCGGAAGTAAAATAGGATGGGAAGTTATTTTAACATTTCCCCTTTTCCCATATTCCTGAATACCACCTCCATTTCGGCATGTCCTGTTTAAAGTGAGTCATGTTCCCACTGTCCCTCTTCTCTGAATGTGGTGATCAAAGCCATCGGCAATACTGGTGCTGCCCTTATAGTTGCTGAGATAAAAAGAAATGCAATTTTACACTGTCAACTGCTCCTTTGGAGAGATAAACTGTTACTGTGGGACTGCGTGGAGATGTAACGGCTTTCTCAGCTATGAAAGGAAACTGAGGAGACGGATGTATTTTCAACACTGAATGGGTGAACCATGTGTGTGGGGAATTGACTCACTGCTGTCATTAGAAAGTCAGTGGAGATTCTGTGCATAGTGTTTTCAGGTTTGTATTGTCAGCGGCTGCGTTTCTTCAGGGAGACCGAGGGCCTGTTGACCCCACTCTAGACACTGCATTTACAGTTTATCTGGGTTCATGGAAAACAAATGGAGCTGAGACTACACAGAAGGGAAGCTGTGTAAACAGGGTGGGGCTGGGCACTGCTCATTTCTCCCTGGGATTTCCAAAAATATTTGTCTAATCTGGACCCCTTCCAAGTGTAAAGTGTGAAAACAGTTTGTTTCAAAAATGAGGTAGTCACTTAGCTGTATCCCTTCCTTCAGTATAACCTGAAGCCTCACATCAGTGACAGGACAGTGCTAACTCTCACCGAGAAGTGAACTGGATTGATTCTGGAACTTTCCAGGCTGGAGTGGGTAATATATCCACCATCTCTGAAGTGCAGTCCTCCGATGTGTTCACGAGCTAACAGAAGCCATCTGCCTGCTAAGAGAAATACATTGGTTCCATCTCCACAGGAGAAGGTACAGAAACTAACTTCCAGAAATACGAGAAAACAGAGTGACTGGTAAAAATGAGAAACCGCAGGAAATTGGAATTAAGGATGAGTATGAATTTGAATTTCTAATTTAATTGAAGTTTCAAAAGTTGCTGCATCTGATGAGCTACATCCCAGAGTATTGAGGAAGTGGCAACAGAGCCAGTGAAAGAATTATTGATTATTCTTCAAAGCTAGTTAGATTCAGGAAAGGATCCTGCAGACTGGAAAGCAGCTATTATAAGCCTAAATATTTAAAACAGGACGGAGAGGGAAAACAGAAAACTAAATAGCTTAATGTCAGCTATGTGAAAAACATTGTATTCTTTTATTAGAATGTGACAACTAGACACTTGGAAAACAGTGATATGATTTGGTAGATTCGGTCTAGATTCAGGAAAGGGAAATGATCATTGATAAACCTGCTGTAGTTTGTGGAGATTGTCCATTATAACATCAACAATTGAGAACCAATGGGAGTGGAATATTTGAAGTTTCCGCAGACGTTTGACACGGTTGAATATAGGTGAGTGGGTATGTTAAATTCCATGGGTAGGTACGTGTGGAATATATACGACTTGGATTAAAAATTGGATAGTGGAGACAATGAAGGGAATAGTGCTTTTCTCTGGACTGAAGGCTTGTTGTGTATCAGAAGGATCAGTGTTTGGTCAATAGCTGTGCATAAGGTATAAAAACGGAATCAGATGGGAACAACAAATATCATCATTCACATTTATATTTATTAAATGGTGAGAGTCGGCGAGTGCTTTTGTCGAAAAGGACCTGGATGTCCTTGGTCATAAGTCACTAACAAAATTCTTACGGGACAGGAAGTAAATGATATGTGGCTCTTTTTACAAAATGATTGGAGTACCAGGGTTATATATCTTACCAATGGTAGTGATTTGTTGAGACAGTATTTGGTGCATTGTGTACAGATTTGGTCTGTTTTATAAATAATGATCTCTTTGTCACCGAGACAGTGCAAAGGAGTTTCACCAGACTAAACCCTGGCATGATGTACCGTGACGAGAGAGTTCAGGATCTATGTGTTTAATCTGTAGCGCTGTCAGAGCATAAGAAGTTGAAACTTGATGGTTATGGACGGACACTCATTATGTCCCAAACAGCTGAATAGTGCGACAATTCCATACTTTCCATGGCATGTTTGATTCCTGATGTGTGCCTCTGCAGAGCCCCCATGTCGTTTGACAGAGAGGTACACGCTCTGAATGAATTCTGAACACTTTAATGCACAGTTACTGTGTGACACTGAATTGAATGTTACTTTGCAGACAATCCTGTCAGCAGTCAAAATACCTTCAGTCTGAAAGAGTTAACAATTATGCACCAGCATCTGACCTCCATATGGACCGTGAGTCTGTTTTCTTGAAAATTGAAGACATCTTGGAGAACGGTTAAAAAAGGTTGGCTTCATTCATACTACCGGAAAACCATGTTAAAGTAACACATAGGTAGTATGAGTAATTACGCCATGTGGACCAGATTGGAGCAGTCTATCCATTCAGTCACTGCTCCATTTGTTGCGATGTTGGAGGATCTGTGACAACTTCCTGTTCCTGTATTAATGACATGATAAGCTGAATGACCTCTTCCTGTTTCTTTTTAATCACTCCGAGTGTGAAATGATCTCTTTCTGATCCTGTGTAAGTGAAGTGTGGGAGTGAGCAGATTTCTTCTCTTCCAATGTAATAGGCAGGAGGGACTGAGTGAGCTACCACACGTCCTGTCCAATAGTTTGATAGACTGAATGTTTTCCCCATATTTTTGTGAACTCAGCTTGAGGTGCTGAATGATCTCCTCCATTTATTGTGGAAATTTGCGGTGTCCAGCAGTGCTGTTACATGAATGTTACCCAGATTTTAAAAGCATGGTCTTGAATGGTGTCCAGTTCTAGTTGCATACTGACTACTTCAAGAGCTGAGGAGTGGCAACTTGTTTTGAACATTAACTAACCTTCCATGAATATCCCCACTTCTGCTCAGTTTGGAATCAATGGGCTGAATGACCTCCTCCCACATTTTCTATAATAACCAATTGTACATGCCTGGGCTGAGGGAGCTACCCTGAGGATCTCCTACAGATGTGTCCCATGGCTGAGATGATTGATGTCGACTGACGATAAACATCTTCCCTTGTGCTATGAATGACTCCAAACAGTGGAGCGATCACTACCGATTCTCATTAAGTGCGATTTTCCTCAGGATCCTTAATGTCATCTCAGTCTAACACTGCCTTGAGTTCAGGGCCAGTCTTTCTTACCTGAGACCATGTGTTCCCTATTTTGTTCATATAAATAGGTCATGGTGTAGAAGCGGAGAATGTTTTCTTCAAACAGACGGTAGTGACTGTCAGGAAGTATCTTACACAGAGACTTAGGGGAGCTAACTCACTGAAAGGGACCAGTGGTGTCCCGCAGGGATCGGTTCTGGCACCTCTGCCCATTGCGACTTTTATACATGACTTGGATAAGGAAGTGAAAGGTTGGGGTTAATAAGTTTGCCAATGACACGAAAGTTTGTAGAGTAGTACATAGTGTGGAGGGATGTTGTAGGTTGCAATGGGACATTGACTCTAATGCAGAGCAGGGCTGAGAAGTGTCAGATGGAGTTCAAATTGGAAAAGTGTGAAGTGATTCCCTTTGTAAGCTTGAATTTCAATGCAGAATACAGTGTTATATGCAGGATTCTTGGCAGTATGGAGGAACAGAGGGATCTTGGGGCCCACGTACATAGATCCCTCAAAGTTGCTGCTCAAATTGATCGGATTGTTAAGAAGGCGAATGGTGTGTTAGCTTTCATTAACAGGGGGATTGACTTTAAGAGCCGTAAGGTTATGCTGCAGCACTATAGAGCCTTGGTTAGACCACACTTGAAATATTGTGTTCAGTTCTGGTCACCCAATTATAGGAATGGAGATGGAAACTTTAGAAAGAGTGCAGAGGAAATTTGTCAGAATGCTGTCTGGACGGGAGGGAGATTGGGCTTTCCTGGTTGGCGTGAAGAAGAATGAGAGGTGACTTGATAGAGATAAACAAGGTGGTGAGAGGGCTACATATACATTGCATAGCCAGAGACATTTTCTCAGGGCAGAAATGGCTATCAGGATGAGGCATCATTTGGAGCAAGGTTTCGAGGAGATGTCAGAGGTCGGTTCTTTACACTGAGAGTGGTGGATGTGTGAAATGCACTGCCAGCAGTGGTACATTAGGGACATGTAAGCGACTCTTAGATAGGCACATGAGAAGATAGTACAAAGTAGTGCATGTAGGTTAGTCTGATCTGAGAGTAGGACAAAAGGTCGGTGCAAAGTTGAGGGCCAAAGGAACTATAATGTGCTATAATGTTCTATGTTCTATCTTCTATGAGAGTTTTTAAAGAAGATTTAGATGGATTTTGACCGATCAGAGAGGTGAGGGCTATTATCAATCGGGCATGAAAGAGGCTTTGAGACGTAGAGCAGATCAGTCATGATCTTAGTACGAGCAAGGCATGATTGGGGTTTGAACAATTTCCTCCTGTTTCCGATGTTCTCCCATTCTGTTATTGGAATGTTAGTGGGTGTTATTTTCCTGGAAGATCTGTTATTGAATGTTGTAGTCAGAGAGACCAGAGGATTCTGTGAGCCATCTCTGGGTGAGGTCTCGAGGCTGTATTCACAGTGAATCTGGGTCTACAATATGACCAACAAATGGAGCACAAGTTACAGAGAGGGGAAGCTCCGTAAAGAGAGATGAGGGGCCTGTTTCATACCCAGCCTGGATTTTCCAATTCTATTTTCCAAATCTCCTAAACCGTGTGGGACAGACTTGAGAGGCTGTTTCTGTGCACCAGGTTATAGCAGTAAGTAGCATCCAACTGCTCCTGTCTAGCAGTTTTGAGGGGCTGAAAGGAACACAGAAACATGGGACTGAGGAGCAGGAGTGGGTAATTAGACACTTTGACCCTTCTCGACCAGGCACTAAGACTGTGGTTGATCAGGTTGTTGTCTCAGCTCCACTTTACTGTCTGTATCCCAATTCTATTTTCCAAATCTCCTAAACCGTGTGGGACAGACTTGAAAGGCTGTTTCTGTGCACCAGGTTATAGCAGTAAGTAGCATCCAACTGCTCCTGTCTAGCAGTTTTGAGGGGCTGAAAGGAACACAGAAACATGGGACTGAGGAGCAGGAGTGGGTAATTAGACACTTCTCGACCAGGCACTAAGACTGTGGTTGATCAGGTTGTTGTCTCAGCTTCACATAACTGTGTTTTTAGATCACTGTTCCCTTTTCCAGTCCCATTCTTCCACTGGTCACAAAAAAATTAATTATTACTAGGTTAGTGAAATGGCCAATGTTATAGTTCTCAGAGTGTGTCGGGTCAGTCATAGAGTTAAAGATATGTACAGTATGGAAACAGACCCTTCGGTCCAACCCGTCCATGCTGACCAGATATCCCAACCCAATCTAGTCGCACCTGCCAGCACCCGGCCCATATCCCTACAAACCCTTTCTATTCATATACCCATCCATTTGCCTCTTAAATGTTGCAATTGTACAGCCTCCACCACATCTTCTCTGCGTGAAAAAGTTGCCCCGTAGGTCCCTTTAAAGTATTTCCCCTCTAACTCTAAACCTATGGCCTCTAGTTCTGGGCTCCCCAACTCCAGGGAAATGACTTTGCCTATTTTTCCTATCCATGCCCCTCATAATTTTGTAAACTTCTATATGGTCACCCATCAGCCTCCGACGCTCCAGGGAAAATAGCCTCAGCCTGTTCAGCCTCTCCCTTTAGCTCAGATCCTCCAACCCTGGCAACATCCTTGTAAATATTTTCTGAACCCTTTCAAGTTTCACAACATCTTCTTCTGAATAGGTCAGGCAGATTTCTTTAATCTGCTAAAACAAAACGTTTATGACTAAAACAAAGTTACTCAAACAATGATGTAAAGAAGGATGATGAGTGGGTATTGCAAACATGTACATTAATACTTCCCTTTGAAAAATACTGAGGAACACACACACACACACACACACACACACACACGTTTGATAAAAAAATGGAAATCAAAATCTCTGCGGTTTTAACTTGAAAGAACATTGTCCAAATATTATTGGAACTCATGACAAAAGGAAAAAAATAGAGTTTGGCCCAAATGTTATTCTACTTGTAGAGTCAGAGAGCCCTACTGCGTGAAGACAGGCCCTTTGGTCCAAACTAATCTATGCTGACCTTAATGTTCATCCATGCTAACCCCATTTCCCTGCACTTGGCCCATATGCTTCTGAACCTTTCCTATCCATGTACTTTTCCAAGTGCCTTTGAAATATTGTTAATGTTAATGCCTCAACCACTTTCACTAACAGCTCATTCCATATGCGTATTGTGCTCTGAGAAATATTTGCCCCTCTTGGTCTCTTTTATTATTTCCCCTCTAACCTTAAACTGACGCACTCTCGTCCTCGATTACAAAACTCTGGGAAAAAAAGACTTGGTCCGTTCACCATATCCGTGCTTCTCATGATCTTGCGTATTTTCTAACAAACCCGTCCCACCATCAGTCCCCCTCAGTCTCCTATACTCAAAAAAAAATGTCATTGCTTGACCAACCTCTCCCTGTAACTCACACTGTTGGATCATGTCAACATCCTTGTAAATTCCGTCTGCAATCTTTCCAGTTTAATAACATCCTTCCAATAGCAATGTGACCAAAACTGAACACAGCAATGCAAGTGGGCCTCACCAACATCCTGAAACGTGCAACAGAACTTCCCAACTTCCAGACTGATGAATGCCCATGTGCCAAAAGCCTTCTTCACTTCCCTGTCTGCCTGTGACTTTACTTTCAGAGAACCATGCACCTGTACTCCAAGGTCCATCTGTTTCACTACACCATTTCACGCCCTGCCATTCACGACGAAATTCCCGCCTTGATTTTACTTTCCAAAATGCAAAACTCACGTCTATATATATTAAACTATATTTTCCTATTTCTCAGCCCAATTCCCCAGCTAATCAAGGTCCTGCTGCAATTTCTGAAAACTTCCCTCACTGTCATCATCAAATTCGCTTCGGCTTACTGGTCTATATTTCCCAGGTATTTCTTTCCTTCCCTTCTTGAATAAGGTAACAACATTCGCTACACTCCAGTCTACTGGGACCCCACCTGTAGCTAACAATGATGCTAAAATATCAAACAGGCTCCCTGTAGTTTCTTCTCTGTACTCCTGCTGTGTTCTTTGATACATGTGGTCAGAACCAGGAGATTTATCGACCTTTCTACTTTCTAATACCTGTACATCCAACACCTCCTCTACTATGATATAGATTGTCCCCAAAGATATCACCACTAACTTCCATAAGCTCCCACACCAAGTCTTCACGTATTTCTCTACAGTAAATACAGAGGAGAAATATCAATTGAGAACCTTCAGAATTTCCTGTGGTTCCACATATACATATCCACTTTGGTCCTTGAAGGGTCATATTCTCACTGTAGTTATTCTCTTTTCCTTAATATATGTAAATGAACTTTTTGGATTCGTCCTGATCTTCTCAGCCAAGGTTATCCCGTGCCCCCTTCTCACCCTCTTGATTTCCTTCTTCAGTTAACTCCTGTATCCCCAGTATATGTCCAGGGATTCCCTTGATGCTATCAACCTGGACCTTACTCGCACCTCCTCCTCTTTTTTTTTTGGTTAAAGCCTCAATATCTCTTGTTATCCAGGGTACCCTCTTCATGACAACCTTGCCCGTCACCCTCACAGAAATATATAGACATTGAGCTCTTGCTATCTCACTTTTAAATGCCTCCCAGTTGCTGGAGGTCCCTTTGCCTGCAAACAAACTACCCCAAACAGCCCATGCAAGTTTCAGACTAATTCCATCAAAATTCACCTTGCCTCAAGTTAGAACTTGCACCTGTGGACCAGTATGTCCCCCTCCATAACTATAATAAAATTAATAGAACAATGGTAACTGGTCACAAAGTGCTCTCCCACTGTCACCTCAGTCATCTGTCCTGCTCCATTTCTCAAAAGTATGTCGAGTTTTGCCCCTTCCCGAGTAGGCCCCTCTACACACTGCTTGAGGAAACTTCCCTGAACACACTTAATACGTTCACCCAATCTACGCCCTTAATTCTGTGTCAGTCCCAGTCTATGTTCGGAAAGTTAAAATCTCGTACAACGACAATCCTATTGGCCTTGCAAGTCTCCCCAATCTCTCCACATATGTTTGTTCCTCGAATTCCCGTTGACTATTTGGGGGCCTATAGTAAAACCCCAATAATGTCACCATTCCCTCCATATTTCTTAGCTCCGCCCACAAAGCTTCACTGGAGGATTCTTCAATTGTTTTATATCTGATCACAGCTGTGATACTCACCTTAATCAAACATGCAACTACCCCTCCGCTCCTTCCACCACCACTATCCCGCCAAAAGCAGTTATAACCTGGTACCTTAAGCTGCCAATCTGTCTCTCCCTTAGTCATGTTTGTGTAATGGCTATAATATCTCCATCACACGTACTTACCCACGCCCTGAGTTCATCAGCCTTAGCTGTCAGCCATCTTGCATTGAAACAGATGCAATTTAATCCAACAGGCTTTCCTTGCCCTCTGTCGTGTTCCAGCCTGACCTTTCTCTTCACTTTACTGTTTCTGATTACTGTATCTCCTTCCATCCTCGCACTTTTCTCCCTGCTGTTGAGGATCCCAAGCTCAATAGCCTCCCCAGCCCCAGCCAATCTAGATTCAACCCTCCCTTGTAGCACGAGCAAACTTGCCTGGCAACATATTGGACTCCCTCCAGTTCAGGTATAGCCCGTCCCTCTTGAACAGTTTGCTTGTGCCCCACAAAAGATCCCAATGATTTAAAAATCTGAATCTCTGCCCCCTGCACCAATTCTTTCGCCACACATTCATCCGCCATAACCTTCTGTTCTTACCGTCACTAGCATGTAGTACTGGAAGTAAACCCGATATTACCACTGTCATGATCCTGGCTTTTATCTTTTTTCCTAGCTCTCTAAAATCACTCTGCGGGACCTCATCCCTATTTCTACCTCCGTCATTTGTACCAACGTACTCAATGACTTCTGGCTGCTGCCCCTCTCCCTTGAGAACGATTTGCAGCCGCTCTGAGACACCCTGGACCCTGGCATGTGTGAGGCTACACACCATCCTGAATTCCCATTTGCAGCCACAGAATCCCACAGAATCTCCTGTCTGCACCCCTCGCCCCACCACTATCGAGTCTTAGTAATTACTTCTGAAGTTATTCTGCTCACACAAGCTTCTGAAAATGTGATTCCTTCCCGGAACAGATGAAATTGGCTGAATTCCCTTTCCTTCAAGCAGTGGGGAGATTCCAATGAATCCTCATCCGGAATCCTCCATGAGTGATAAAACCGACTGCGCTTTCTTTTTGCTTGCACACATTGCTGTGATGAGGGATAGGGAAAGAGAAAGGGAGGAACAGACTGTTCCTTCTCAGACAGATTACACTTTTCCATCTCTAAATTGATTCAATGACGTTATTACTCCCCAAACTGGACCATGTGAAATCTCCTTGAACATTGTCTGAAGGATATGACTCCATCACATTTCCTGCTTCATGTAAGTGCAATAACCAATAACCAATTTCAATAACCAATAATTTACCCTACTTGATTTGAGGATGTGTTTATATGTGCCTGCGTAATATAAAAATAAAACGTTTAATGTCTTCACCATATCTGCGTTAAAATGCATGTGTTTTATTCTGAAAGAAATACAGAAATTGCTGGAAATGCTCAGCAGGTCTGGCAGCATGTCTGAAGAGAAATGAGAGTTAAAGTTTCTGGTCTAGTGACCCTGCATCAGAACTTGTCTTATTCTTAAATTACATCCCCAGTTTTATTCTCCCACACAAGAGGAAATATCCGTCAAATATTCACCAGCTGCACTCTCCTCGTGATCTTGTATGGTCAATAAGAACATCTCTCATTCTCAGGCCGAAACTGGTAATCCGTCATGTGCCTTCATCGGAAGGCCAAGTAAAGATAAGCATCTTTGTAATATTTGAAACCAATTTAGCTTTTTTTTCAGTTGTGGGGATCATAACTTCAAACAATACATCAGACGTGGTCTCTGCAATGCCTCGTACTGATGCAGGAAAATATCGCTAAATTTAAACCCGATACCCATTGCACAAAACAGCATCATTCCGCTTCCCTTCCAAATCAATTGCTGCATCTTCAGAGCAACTTCCAGTCACCCACATTGTACTGCTTTTTTTTTTGTCACAGCTTTACTCACTGCCCTCCCCTGTCTGTATGCCATTGCAGATGTTCTGCCTCCACTTGACACCTTATTGAATGTTTGTCCTGGTGTGTGAGCAAACTGTGCTCCAGTCCTATCAGCCCCTTCATCCAAGGCATTAGTCTGGATTGTAATCTGTTGATAAACTCACACTGATCCCTGAGGAATTCAACTAGTTACAGCTTTCCACGCTGAAAATTATCTCTACTCTATATTTCCAGCTGGTTATCCAGACCTTCCCTGTTCCTGTGTAGCTGCCCAGAAAGGTTGCATGGCCTCCTCCAGTGAGATGTAATTTAGTCATTGTGTTGAATGATGTATTCTATTCCTGTGTAACTCCACAGAGGGGCAGAATGGTCCCCTTCTGTCTCATTATTACGCACCTGACTGGCTGAAAGGCACTTTCCTCTCTCTCTGTAACAGCCTCGAGGGGCGAATTGGGAGTACCACATGTGGGATAAGAGCATCACTTGGCAATTCGTCCCCTCCAACCTGCTGCTCAGTTTAGAAACATCAGGGCTGGTCTGAGTGTAGCTGACCACCCCCTTCCTGTCTCTTGTCAATAAACATTGACTCGTCTGCCCATCAAAGATCAGTCAAGATCAGCCTTGAGTATCTTCAATGATCCAGTCTTCACTGTTCCCTGGGGAAGACAGCGCCACAAATTGCACAATCCGAAGGAGAACAGAACAACGTTATCGCAAATGTCAATGGGAGATCTTTTAATTTTAAAGTGTGTTAACCTCACAGAAGGTCGCCTCCTCTTCTGAGAAATAACAGCACAACAAATAGGAACAGACGTAGACTAATCAGCTCCTCAAACCTACCCCACAATCGCATTGACTGTTCAGTAAAGTATTTATCAAACTCAGCCTCCATTGCACTTTCCAAAAAAATATTCCTGTCATCTGACGGCCACACAGTATAGGAAATTGAAATAAGATCATTAGGCCCATCAACTCTACTTTGCTGTTCGGACCTGCCTGACATGTTTCTCAACACAATGCCCCTACATTCTCAATGTAACTCTGAACCCATGTTTTAATCAAAAATTATCTATCTCTGTATTAAAGATATGACTACCTGTATCTCGATATTGGTGTGTGTGTGTGTGTGTTTATCTATTTCATCGCAGGACACAGGGTGGCGGTGGAATGTTATGTGTGCGTGTTTTGTATATATCTGTTTAATGGCAGGGCACAGGGTGGTGGTAGAGGGATGTGTGTGTTTCTGTGTGTAACTGTTTAATGGCAGGAGACAGGGTGGTGGTGGAGGGTTGTGTGTATGTGTTTCTGTGTATATCAGTTTAATTGCAGGAGGCAGTGTAGTGGTGATGGGTTTTGTGCGTGTGTGTTTCTGTGTATGTCTGTTTAATGGCAGGAGACAGGGTGAAGGTGGTGGGTTGTTTTTAAACTGGAAACCTGGGATCAGATGTGATTCACAAGAAAAAGTGTTGGATCCCCTTTTGTTTGTCATTTATATCAAAAACTTAGATTAGAATTGTAGAAGCCACGATTAGCAAATTTGCAGATGACATCAAGATTGGTTGTATCGTGGACAAAGTTATTTAATGTTTTACAGTCCGTGATTATAACGATATCTTGATCAATTGAATATGTGATTCGTAGAACTGTACAGTAGAGAAACAGACCCTTCGACTCATCCAAGCCGACCAGATATTCTGAATTAATCTTATCCTATTTTCCAGCATTCGTCCCATCTCCCTCTGAAACCTTCCAATTCATATACTCATGCCTTTTAAATGTTGTAATTGTACCATTCTCCACCACTTCCTCTGGCAGCTCATTTCATACACGCACTATGCTTTGCGTGAAAACGTTGCCCTCTAGGTCCCTCTTCAATCTTTCTCTTCTCACCTTAAACCTATGCCCTTCAGTTTTGGTCTTCCCTACCCTGGGAGATAGACCTTGACTATACCCTTCCCAAGATTATATAAACATCTAGAAGTTGCAAATGCGACTCCAATCAACACGAATGGCTGTGCTTTCAGTCATCATGGGCCTAAATTCTGAAATTTAATCATGACACTTCTTCTATCTCCATCAAGTCACAATTCAAAAATGATTTTAATCCACGTGTTCAGACATATAATGAAACATCTCTGTCGGATTAAAAACTTGAACCTTTAGGGTCAGAGGAAGGGGCACTCCCACTAATCAGCAATAGCCCCGAAAGCTGCAACATGATTCTCCTGTGTGCTTGCTCATCAGCCTGTTCTGACATGCTGTAACACACCTCCACAACAGGCAGGACATGAATCCAGATCATCTGCTCCAGAGATTGTGACACTAACACAGGTTCATGGAATGAAATCAAATCCAGAACTCTGGCACAGAGGCAGGGGCGCTTTCCATTACACAAGACTTAGACCATGCCCAGAATTTGGGTCATATTTTAAGTGTCAGCTTTCAGTTCTGCATGCATCTATTACATTCTGATTAACATTACTGATATACACAGGCCACTGTTCTTATTGTTAAACAAATAAAAGGTATTAGACTCAACTACAGGATGATAATCGCATGTGCTCTGCTATTGAGATAAACTATGAACATCTTTAATTGCTTGGCTATGATTTCCAGCTTAAATGGTTATTATCTGTTGTCTGCAATATTAGCAAATGAAATCCTGCAAGCACACTCTGAAGGATCTCGAAAAGATATCAATGCCGAACAACAGAGATGAGGAAAGAGCCCAGTTTCTGGCCAAAACACACTGGTCACTATTTCCAATCTCAGACATGTGGTTTCCGTCTTCCTAAAACCATTAAGTGACACAAGGCAACTGCTTACTTTCCAGCCTCTCCATAACCACTGCACAATCTGCCTACACAAGGCAAACCAACCTCTGGGTCTTTCGAAAACTCAAGGTTGGTATCTGTAGACCTTTGGTGAGGGGAGGCTCTTTTAAAGCTGAAGGGAGAGGATGAGGGGGCATTAATAACACTCACTGGGCTGAGGTGTGGCAGATGGTGGTTAACTTGGATAAATGCGAGGTATTGCATTTTGGTAAAACAAACAAGGGAATGACTTATACAATTAATGGTAGTGCGTTGGTAGAGTTATAGAACACAGGGATCCAAGGGTGCTCAGATCATTGACTTTAGAAGTTAGGAGTCATGCTGAGATTGTGCTAGACATTGAAAAAGTTTCTTCTGTTGTACTGTGTGCAGTGCTGTTATAGGAAGGAGATTACTAAGCTGGAGAGTTTTCAGAAGAGAATTCCCAGAATGTTGCCAGGAACATCTCATCTTCTGCCTCGGGAGCCTACAAACGCATGGCATGAGCATTCGATTCATTGATTTACAAATCTCCCCTCACCCATCCTGATCCCAGATCCAACCCTCCGAATCAGATCCACCCTCTCGAGGGGATCTACCTGTCCATCTTCCTTCCCATCTATACACTCCACACTCCAATCCGACATATTACTATCACCGTGTTCCATGTAGTGCCTACCTTTCTCCCTTCCTCACCCCCACCAGCCCCTTTTACCCCTTCGCAGTTCTGAAGAAGGGTCCTATCTGAAATGTTGACTCTCTTGCTCCTCGGATGCTGTCTGACCTGCAATGCCTTTTCCACCACCACATTTTATCAACACTAAATTCTCCAACATCTGCAGTCACCATTGTCTCAGGTTAACATGCAATGCCGTCTGTCTGCTTTAACTCCACGTTGTCTTAGGAACATTTTCTCTCCTGATTATGAACTATAAAAGTTCTCTCAATGTCTTACTGATATTGTAATGTCTGAGCAGTAGTTGCAGGATGTATGTTTCCATTTATAAATAGAGAAGCATGCTAATGTTCCGATAAGACACCAGGATTACTCCCATATCCAAGTCAGATTGAATGATTATACTCAATTGATCTACCAACGCCAACATTTATTCCCTCAGTCACCCTCACATATCCTATCCAGAATATGTAAAGTTTAATTTTTTTTTAGTTTTAGTAAAACAGTATTGAACTGTATTCCATGTATTACCCCGTAGTATGAGTAGGAACATCACCGACAGCACTAACAGGGATGAGCAGTTCCAGAGAGAGGGGGAGGAGAGATCAGAATCTGAGACTGGAATGTTCCAACAATGGGCAGAAATATATCCTCAGGCCTTTACTGGCTTTCCCAACCTTGGATATCAAGAGCATCACGGATCCAGGATTCCCTTTGAATTATTCAAGGTGGTTGCTATCCCATCCTCGCGATTGTTGGTGTTCCTTGAAAGTCAGTCTAACTGTCCATTAAAGCCGGTTGAAATGAATTGCTGCTCATACTATTTAAAATATGAAAAGTTGGAAGTCAACATTTTCAGTTCCAACCAAAACATCCATTCGTTAGAAATAATAACTGATAAATTACCATTTAAAAATTTCTCACCAGTATGCGGGCAGGAAGTAGACTTATAAAACTCTATAATCCTTCTAGCCCTGCACAGATGTGCATTTCCATAACCTCTCCACTCACTAATCCTGTCCGATACCACCAACAAGGTATCCCAGTCTCCTCCTCAGCCTCATTGCAACTTCTGTGTAAACCATTATTTTTGCCTTTGTTAAATCCAGATACAGCTGTTTCAAGACCCTTCTAACCACATATCCATTAGAAAATAATTGCATTTGAGATATTTCTCTTGTTCTCTGCACAGACTCTGTCAGACGGGAAGATAGTGCATGGTGCTCAAGTCATTCACTCACAATCTAGAGCCACAGAATAATAATCTGTTGATATGTCATGAAGGAAATTGGTGCCATTGAAATGAAACCAACATCATTATTTATAAAAAGCCCATCTGCTTATCTCATACCCTTGAGATGGCAATGGTCATCCTTCCCTGGTCAGGTCTCTGTGTGACTGCAAACCCACAGCAATATTTTTTTTACTTCTTACTGTCCTGTGAAACAGCTGAACCAGCTATTCAGTTCAAGATCAGCACAACCTGCTGGCCTGGCCAGGGCTGCACACATCCCGTGAGGGAAGAACAAAAAGAAAGTTAGCTCTCTCCCTCTGCCTGTTTCCCATATTCCTACAGCTCATTTTCAGTCAGGTTGGTGACCATTCCTTATTTGAAGTGCATTCTTTCTTACTCTCTCCCTGACAATGATGTTCATCTCCATTAGCACCTCTGGTGCTGGCTTTGTTGATGCTGACATTCAGATGTAAGGAATTTCTAAATTCCACATCATTCCCAGTGCATCGAGAAGGAATAGGGTTTTTATGGAACAGGAAAGAAACGGAGATGTCTCAGTGAGGAAAATTAGTCATTGCAATCAACCCTGATAGTGTTGTTGAGGCATTCTTTGGGATATTGTGGACTGATTTTCTCTCATTTATAAAGAATGATCGCTTGCCACGAAGTTTCTCCAGACTAATCCCTGGTCCGATGTTACCATGAGGAGTGAGTGAAGATTAATCTCTAGTGCTGTGAAATAATGAGAGGTGATTGTATTGAACCTTGAGGGGGAGTGACAGTCACTAACGATGTTCTGAACAGACACTGACATGGTGATTAAATTCCATGACTTATGTTTTACTTGGGTTACATGATTGTCGATAGTTTAAGAGCCTCTGAGAATATTCCCTCACACTACCCCACTCCCCACGTCGATTGAGAGAGACAGAGGGCCAGTCTTTGAATTAACTCTCCCTACGTTAAAATGGTTCGTCTCGTGTGTGATGCTGCACTGAACGTCATGTTATTCTCAATACTGACAGCAGCCACGATACCTTCATTCGAAAACAGTTACCTATTCCTACCATCTTCTGACCTCCATGGAGAACATGTGTCTGTGTTCTTTGAGATGGAAGATGCCTCCTTGAGACTTGGCACAAATCATCTGGCTTCCTTCCTCACTGCCAGGAAACCACATTAAAGTATTACGTGCACCACAGGCAACGGAGTCACGAGGAACATGTGGAGCCGTCTATGAATGCATTCTCTGGTTTGTTATGTTGGAGAATCAATGACATCCCCTATTACTGTATAAGTGTCTCGAGGGGCTGTATGGCCTCCACCTCGTCCCATGGAACAGGTTCAAGCGTCTGATTGAGCTCTGCTTGTTCCTGCTTCACAGTTCGCTGTACTGACTAGACCCCTCTTCTTCCAGTGGAACAGGCAGGAGGACTGAATGTGTTATCACTCTTCCTGTTCAGTAGTTCCGATGGGATGAATGGCTTCCACATATCCGTGTGTAACCAGCTTGAAATGCTGAATGAGCTAATCTTTTAACTGTGGAAATGTGCAGTGCCTGGCTGTGCTGTTTCATGAATGTTACTTGAACAGCACAAACCTGAATGCTGTCCAGGTCTTGCTGCACATGGGCATAGATTGGTTCGGGAGTTGAGGAAGGGACAAAATGGTACGGGGGGGGGGGGGCGGGTGCTGGTGGTAGGGTGTGCAACCATTGATGAAGCAGCTGAAAATGTCTGTGCTGAGGAATCTACCCTGAGGATGTCCTGAAGAGATATCCCAGGACTGAGAGGTTGTCGGCCACTGACCACAAGCATCTTCCTTTGTGCTCTGAAAGACCCCAAGCAGTGGGGAGGTTACACCTGATTCCCATTAAGCTCAAAGAAGTAAGTGGTCCAGATGACATCCTCAATCTAAAACTGCCTTGATATCAAGGCCATTCACTCTTTCCTGGGCCCCTGTGTTCCCCTCTGGTTCATATCAATATGTGACGGTGTATGTGCAGGGAGAGTTTTGCTCTCACAGAAGGTAATGAACATTAGGAATTATCTGGTCTAGAGAGCTAGGGGATCTTCATCACAGAAAGTATTTAAAGAGCAGGTAGATGGATTTTTGACCTGTCAGAGAGCTGAGGGGTGTGAAGAATTGGACATTAGAGAGAAGTTCATTTTAACAGTAGATCAGCTATGATCGTATTCAATAGCGTGATCGTCCAAATTAACTGATCCTGTTCCTTATGTTCTCATATTCTGTAATTACAAAGTTAATGGTTGCAATTTTCCTGAAAGTTCTGTTAATTAATTTTGCAGTCAGAGAGAGCAAAGTATTTTGTGACTCATCTCTGAGTAAGATATGGGTGCTGTACTCACAGTGAATCTGGGTGTACACCATAACCAACAAATGAAGCACAATTTGCAGAGAGGAGACACTGTGTAAAGAGACCAGAGGCATCTTTCGAATTCAGCCTCGATTTCCCAATAACATTTTCCAACCCACTCCAAACTATATGTGACAGTCTTGATGGACTGAATGAGATCCTGTGTTACTGTGGACTATGTATTTGGAGCAAATCGCCCTCATCTGCGCCAGTGCAGGAGGTTTGATGGTCTGAATAGAACATAGGAATATAGGACTGAGGAGCAGGAGTTGTTCATTAGACACTTTGTCATTGCTTCTCCAGGCGTAAGATCTTACCTGATCTGATTGTGATCGAGCATCACTTTTCTGTCTGTATACCATTTTCCTACATTCATTTGTCTGTCAAATGTTTGAATGCAACTCATCTTTGAATAAGTGCAAGCATCCGGGCACCACAAAAGTCTGGGAAAGTGAATTTCCACTCGAATAGCACTTTGAGAATTTCCCATTTGTTGGAGGATCATTGTTTCCTTTTCCAGTTTCATTCCCCCACTGGTTACAACAAATATTAAATGGAACAGTTTAGGGATATAACCAATGGCATCGGTCTCAGACTGGGACATTTTCAAAAACAAATGTGAGACATAGGAATTTGAACTCGTAACAAATGGTAAGATAATAAAGTCCCAAATTTTATTCTGCCTTTGAAGTTATTCTGCTCACACAAGCTGCTGATATTGGAATTTCTTTCTGGAACAGTTCGATTTGGTTGAATTCCCTTTCCTTCGGGCTGTGGAGAGATTCCAATGAACCCTCGTCAGGAATCCTTCACAAGTGGTAAAGATAACTCAGGGATTTTATGATCTCACGCTTTGCTATCGGACGGGACAAATAAGAAACAGGGATCAATCGGCTGCTCCTTCTCAGTTTTGGAACATTATTTCTCCCACTCTGTGTTGAACTGTGCAATAATGTCAACCGAACACCAAACTGGGACATGTACGATCTCAATGAACATTCTCTGGAAAAGATTATAATGGGTTATATGCAGGTGCATCATCGCTGTTGTTGTACATAGTGCCTGTCATTAGTAAAAAAATGTCCCCGCTTTATAACTTGATGTCATGTTTATGTGCATTTGCGTAATTTGTAAATATTGGTCTGTACCTTCATAATATGTGCGTTCATATAAATACATCTTATTCATAAATTTATTCTCTAGCTTTAGTCTCCTTTACAAGAGAAAACGTTCATCCAGCTGATAGACTTTCCAGAACGTCATGTATGGCTAAATAAAATTTCTCATCTAAGATCGAAACTGATAATTCCCCATAACAAAACACCTTCATTCCAGGATTGAGTAAAAGGAAACAGCTTTGAAAATCTTCTGAAAGAATTATATCCTTTTTTTAGTGTAGTGGATCAAAATTGCACATAGCGTTTTAGATGTGGTCTCAGCAATACCCTTTGCCAGAAACAGCATAATTCCACTTACCTTCCAAATCACTTGCTGCATCTGCAGACTGACTTCATATGATTCATGTACCAGGAACATGGAAAACGCCTATATACAGGGTTCTGCAATTTCTCCCCATTTAAACTGACTACCATAGTTTTAACTTTCCTTCCAAAATGGACAACTCGCGGTATGTTATTTCTGCTGAAGTCTTGCTCACTAACCTTCACTGTATGTATCACAATGCAGACTCACTACCTCCATTTGACGACATATTAAATGGGCATTTTGGTTTATGAGCTAATTGGGCTTCATGCCATTTAGTCCCCTTCCTCCAGATCTTTGATACAGGTTATTGGTCATTGATAACCCCACAGTGATCTCTGAGGCACTCCATAAGTTAGTCTTGCAACCTGAAAATGAACATTTATCTCTACTCTATTTTCTGTTCACGACAGCTTCCCTGTTCCTGTGCAGCAGTTCAAGCGGGTTGAATGGCCTCCTCCTGGGCTGTGTAATGTACTCAACGAACTGAATTACTTCATTATATATTCATGTGTAACTCCTTCGTGGTGCAGAATGGTCTCCTCTCGTCTCATTGTAACAATCCTGCCTGACAGAATGGGGTAGTCCCCTACCCTGTAACAGCATCAAAATGTGGATTGAGAGAACAACACATAGGGTAAAGGCAGCAGTATATCTCTGTAACGTATCTAGGCGTGGATTGAGAGAACAACACATGGGGTGGGGCGGCAGTATACTACCGTAACAGATCGAGGGGTGGATTGAGGGAACAACACATGCGGTAGGGGCAGCAGTATATCACTGTAACAGCCTCGTGGGCTGGATTGAGGGAACAACACGTGGGGTAGGGGCAGCAGCATATCTCTGTAACAGCCTCGTGGGGTGGATTGCGGGAACAGCACATGGGGTAGGGGCAGCAGTATATCACTGTAACAGCCTCGAGGGTGGATTGAGGGAACAACACGTGGGATAGGGGCAGCGGTATATCTCTGTAACAGCCTCGAGGGTGGATTGAGGGAACAACACGTGGGGTAAGGGCAGCAGTATATCTCTGTAACAGCCTCGAGGGTGGATTGAGGGAACAACACATGGGGGAGGGACAGCAGTTGGTCATTCGGCTGCACCATTCAGAATGCTCATGGCTGATCCGATTGTGTCTGACCATCCGTCTCCTGTCCAGCAAAGGTCAGTCGAGCTCAGCATTGAATATCTTCAATAACCAAGTCTTTACTGCTCCCTGAGGCTGAGGACACCACAGACAGCACAATACTATTTCATTGCGGGACCCGTTATTTTAAACTGTGTTAACCCAACATCAAATCGCCACCACTTTTCAGGAAAAAAGATACAGTAATTAGGAATAGACAGACACCATTCCGCACTCCAAACCTGTCCCACATTCCCACTGTCTCTTTCTGATCAAATACTTATCAAACTCAGCTTCTGCCGCTGTCTCAGGAAGAGAATACCTGATAGCATCACACCACACGAGAATTAGAAAAGAAGCATAATTAGGCCATTCGACCCATCGAGTCCGATATGCCGTTCAATAATTTCTTATATGTTCCTCAAACTCATTCTTCTGCCTTTTGCCTTGAATCCTAGATCCCCTTATCAATTAAAAACTGATCTATTTGTGTCTTAATGAGACGAGTGTCTGTGTGTGTCCATCTGCTTGTTATATGAGGATTTGTTTGCCTACGTCTGTCTGTGTATCAACCTGTGTATTTCTATCTGTGTTTGTTCCTATTGTGTGTGACTGTACATGTCTTTGTGTGCTTCTATGTGTGTGTATGCTTGTCTCCTTGTACATATTGTACATGTTATTATATTGGGGTATTTACCAATATTTCCTGGTAATTCTATGACTGCATCATTGTGCAGAGAGGTATCTGTTTTTTTTATTTGAGAGTGAGAGAGCTGGAACTGCCAGAGAGCTGACGCTGGAACTGCCAATGGGTTTAAAGTGAGAATTGCGCTTCGCTGTTCATTGCTCCTTACTCGGTTGGTTGGACGTGGATGTTTCAGAAACTCCACACAAGTCGCCCCAGTCCTCTTCAGCTTGTACCAAGGTCCTCCCCACACGGCGTGGGGAGGGGAGAGGGAACAGATTTCAGGCACCCCACCACCTGGGTTGGCCTTCTTCTGTCCTATTCCAGGCTGTATACCCTGGAATGGGAGAAAGGGAGGGAGGATGTAAGGGTGGGAGAGGGTGGCCCTGCTGTTAGTGCTTGTCCAGGTGGGGTGACATGGTGAGGTGTCCTGAGTGAGTCAGTCCACAGTGTTGTATCCATATCGTGTTATGAGTGTGGAGGCTATTGCATAAGTGACAGAGAAAGTGGGTGAGGGAAGTTGCTGAATTCAATAGTGAGAGTGTTCCTGCCTGAGCCTTATTCGGAGATAGAGCTTGAACCTTGTTCGGGGGTAGTGCTATAACAGTATACAGTGAGTATGAGGGGGCAGACAGAATACAGTGACACTTTTCCGGGCAGAGCGGGGAAGATTATTGATGCTTGTCCTGTATTGTTGGACATTTATTCAGATCATGCCAGCATCGAGGTGATCCTCCCCGAATGTCTTTTCCATGTCTATCATTAATAACGACACAGACCACGTCCCTCAGCTTTCACAGAATCAGTTTATATAGAGCTTACAGATAGCAAGGAGAAGCAAACATTGCTGTTTTATATATTGAAACCAAAACGGTAGCAGAAAATCTAAACATCATGTGCTCTGGAAATTACACATGCAAGTATTGTGAATACTGCAGTCTTATTGGATGGTCTCAAGTTGCATCTAAACTGCGTTAACTAAGTGACTGCTCATGCTGTGAATAAGTGTATATGAGGTGGGTTGAAGTGTGTGGTGAAACAAAGTAGAGAGCAGGCTAGTTCGGAGTTGGTGTTGTGTGGTAAGAAAGCCATATTTCTAACCTTACACTGAAACAGCTTTTGAGGAATAGTGACGTTAATAAGGTGCATTTTGCATGGCGTTCGCATTCAATATCAAATGTGTGAACATTCTGGTCAAACATCATGGAAGCCTGGAGGGTAGAGGGTCAGGTTTGCTCCAGTAAATTGGGAAAATACAATATAACATTCAGTGGGAGACAAGCAATATTTGTTCGAGTTATAGAGTCCTAGAGCATGGACACAGGTCCTTCAGCTCAAAGTGGTCCATTCTGAACAAAATGTCCATTCACACCAAGCCGTTTCCCTGCCATTGCCCTGTATCCTTCTAATCCTTTCCTATCCGTGTATTTGTCCAAATGCCTTTTAAATGTTGTTAATGTATCCACCTCAACCGCTTCCCCGGCAGCTCATTTCATCTGCTTACCAAGATGTGTGTAAAGATCATTGCTTGTCAGTTTCCCTTTTATTCTTACCCCCTGACCTTAAACTGATGCCCTCTAGTCCGTGATTGCTGTCCAACCCTGGGAAGAAAAGACTGGGTGCATTCACTCTATCCATGCCTCCTGCGATCTTTTCACCGTCTATAAGATCCCTCTCAGTCTCATATACTCTAAAGTAAAAAGTCCTAGCTTGTCCAACCTCTCCATAAAATTCAGACCATTAAGAGCTTGGCAACATCCTTGTCAATTTCTTCTACACTCTTTCCAGTTTAATAGCATCCTTCCTATAGCAAAGTGAACAGAACTGATCATGACGCTTAAAATATTGCCTCACCAGCGTCCTGTATAACTGCGACGTAACTCTTCAACTTCGATACTCATTGCTCTGACTGATGAAGGACAGTCTACCAAAAGCTTTCTTCACTGCCCTGTCTACCTGTGAATCAACTTTCAGAGTACCGTGCACCTGAACTCCAAGGTCCTTCTGCTCCACTGCACTCCTTAAGGCCCAACTATTCACGATGAAACTCCAATCTTGACTCGACTTTCTAAAATGCTTACACCGATCTGTACTAAACTGCATTTTCCATTTCTCAGTCCACCTCTCCAGCTGATCAACGTACTGCTGAAATTTCTGAAATTCCTGATAACCTTCCTCACTCTCCATGATGCTACCCCTTTTAGTGTCGTCATCAAACTTACAAATCATGCCTGTGCATTCTCATCTAGATCATAGATGTATGTAATTGGTAAATTATATATATATATATATATATATATATATATATATATATATATATGTGTGTGTGTGTGTGTGTGTAACATATTACATACATCTATGATGTGGATGAGAGAATATATATGTATATACACATCTATATATAGAAACAAACAATGTTCCCAACACCAACCCCTGAAGTATTCCACTATTCACAGGTCTCCAGTCTGACAAGCATCCTTCCTATATTACCCTCTGCTTCCTACCACCAAACCAGTTGTGTATCTAATTTACCAGTTACCCCTGGATTCCAGGCGATCAAACATTCCAGAGTAGCTGATCTTTTGTAACCTTATCAAAGGCCTTACTGAAATCCACACAGACTATGTATACCATTCTCCCTCATCAATGTTCCTCGTCACTTCATCAAAGCACTGTAACAAGTTTGAGAGCCATGATCTCTCATGCACAAAGCCATGCTGACTGCTGCCAATCAAACCCTGTCTTTCAAGTGCATGTACAGAGTAACCACCATTGTCCAAATATCAATTATACGAAATTTGGATTATCCGAAGGGGACCTCAAGGTCCCAATAGAAACATTATGTCTTTCAACCCTGATTTCGTCTATTGTTTGTAGGTACGATTATTAAAGAAAAACTTGACTTACTAAAATGCTGCCAAGAACAGTCCAAAAACTGTCTCCAAAAGTCTGACCTCCCGCCTTCTCTGTCTCTATCACCCCACAAATTCCCTGGAATTGTACACAGGGGTTTACCCTTAACACCCCCTTCCCCAGATAACTGCACCAACATTGTCCTGTACACAGCAAAGGTGAAATTTGTCAAAACGTGTGTGTGTTTGTGTGTGTGTGTGTGTGTGTGTGCTATTTGATGAGATACCCAACAAAGACAGCAGCAGCAGCAGTTCTGTTGGTGTACAGTCTGGCTGCCCCAAGGTAGGTGGTTGAGGATGAATGTTTGGGGGTACAGCACTAGGGGGCAGATGGGGACGCAGACGGGAGTCCAAAGATGGGTAGGTATGATTGGTGGTGCGGGGTTTGGGGACACGGGGATGGTGGCGCAGGGATAGAGGCGTGCGGGGGTGTGGATGGGGCTTGGACAATGGGTGGGGATGGTTGGGCTTGCAGAGTTAGGGGACCGATGTTGGTGTTGCAGGGTTAGGAACGGGCGGGGACAGACGGGAGTGGCGTTGGACGGGGTTGTGGGCGGGCGGGGGGCGGGATGAGTGTGGACAGGGTTAGGGGTGGGCGGGACATAAATGGGGCAGGGTGGGAGTGGACATGGCGAGGTGGGAGCGGATGCAGGGTGGGGTCTCGCACGCAGTGTGCTTTTGCCTTGTCTCCTGAACAGGGAGGAGACTTCACAGAAAACTCCGAGCCCCAGAGTAGATCAATTAACCGAATAATCAATTATCTGAATGAAGTAGTGCTCCGTTCATCTCAATCCTCTGTATATCTTATCTCAGAATCTTCTGAAGTAACTATCTACTATTGATGTTAGTTCTACTGGTCTATAGCTCCCAGGTTTATCTTTGTTGCCCTCCTTGAATAAGGGCACAGCAATCACTATCATCCAGTCCTCCGGGACCTCACCCATTGGCCAGCAAAGTTGGAAAAGTACCCACCAGGGCTCCCGTAATTTCTTCTCTATCCACCTGCAGAATTCCTGAATAGATCTGGTCAGGATCAGGAGATTTATAGAAGTACTGCAAAGTCTTTCCAGAACTTAAAAACACCACAGAGTGAGCAAGTGACTTAATGATGGTTAACATAACAAATTAAAGATTATATTAATCATAGGAAGTGACTTCAGAAGAATTCCAGAAATTGTGGAAACCTGAGAATTCAAAGAAATTGTTGATTCAGAAAAGGAGGGCCATGAAGCTGTTAAGGAAATCAAAATGCGAACATTCATGCAAACAAACAGGAACACAAAGACTGCATCAATCTACTATTTATAATTCAAAGGAAACAAAATAAAAGCAATGTCAAATGTGGAAATTTGTAATCGGGAGAGGAGAGGTTAATGTGGAGAACAAGGAAATGGCCAAGAAAATAATCAGTTATTTTATATCTGTCTTCATGTAGGATGATCCAGAAACTCACCCAGAAAACCAAGTGATCAGATGGAGTTTATGGGACTAAAGACATAAAGCCAATTTATATCAGTAACAGGGCAGTACTTGAAAATGTAACTAGATTGAGCATTGCTAAGTCTGACAAAGCAGATTTACTTCGTATCAAAATGTCAGAAATAAGGCACAAATGGAAGTATTAATTGCGTAGTCGATAACTGTGTTTTAATTTTCCTGAACTTCCTGCAGAGACTGGAAACCATTGTAGACTAATGGAAGGTAGTAACTGTGTTCCAAGCATTTTAGATGAATGGAAGGGATCCAAGCAAATATTTGTGATTCGGAGGAGTTGGTGTTGGATTGGGGTCGACAACATTAAAAATCACACAACACTAGATTGTAGTACAACAGGTTTAATTGGAGCCACAAACTTTCAAAGTGCACAACCACCTGATGAAGAAGCAGCGCTTTGAAGGCTAGTACTAGCGAATAAACATTTTGGACTGTAACCTGATTTTGTGTGATTTTTAACCTTATCACTTATGGTTATCATAAATGATGGAGATGAGAATGTGGAGGGGAGAATGGGGGATAGTGTGATAAATCAGTTTGAGTTGGACACAAAGATTGGCCGGGTGGTTGGCAGCGAGGAGGAAGACCTTATGTTGCAGAAAGATACAGACGGAAGGGTCAGAAGTGCAGATCGACGGCAGATGAAATGTAACGCTGATAAATATGAGTTGATGCACTTTGGGGGTAGGAACCAGGCATGGGAGGACTCAATGAATGGCAGCATACTAGGAATCTCAGAGGGTGCTTTTCCACACTTCCCTGAATGTGGCTGAATAGGTTAATAGTCGAGCTAAAAAGGTTTAGGAGTCGTAGACATAGATTATAAGAGTTATACAGGAGTTTGTTTAGGGCAAGATGGTATGTAGTGTGCAGTTCTGGATACCACATCATGAAATGATGTCATTACACTGAGGGGGGTGGGGTTTGGTGGGGATTCATCAGGATGTTCCCTGGGATGGAGAGAATCAGCTATGGAGAGCGGCTGGATAAACTCGGTTGTTCACTTTGGAGCAGAGGAGGCTGAGGGGACGTGATTCAGAAGGATAAGATTACGAGGGACATGGACAGAGTGGATAGACATCACCTGTTCCTTTTCGTCAAGAACAAGGGAACAAGTGAAGTGCTTGAGGTTTAGAGAGAATTTAAAGATATTTTGTCACCCAGAAGATGTTGGGATCCGGAAGAGAGAGAATGGTTGTCACGGGTAACTCCACAACAACGCAAAGTCCTTGGACGAGTTTTTGCAGAGTCATAACATGCCTGGTTCTGGGCCTCATGTCAGAAGGTGGGACAAATGTCGATCGTGCTGTATTTCAAACGATATGGAGTCTGTGTTTCTGTGATTGTATGATTGTGAAATGCACATCATTAAACTGTTTAAGACAGAAATTGATGCTTTTCCGAACAGTATATCAATGAGAGTTATACGAGTGAACTGTAATAGCTTCTAAAGATATGCCAGTGTGAAAGGTAAGATAAAGCAATTGCAGCTCAGTACAGCCGGAAACCAGAGAATGGAGAATGGAGAACAGGGAAATGGCAGAACTATGAAGCAACTACTTCATTCTGTATTCACAGAAGATACAAAAGCAAAAACAAATCTTCCCAGCAATACCATGCAATTTTAGTCTGTTGAGAAAAAGAGAATAGAATGAAATTAGCAACTAAACAGTTCGAGAGAAAGTATTGTAACAGAACATAATGGGCATAGACAAAGTCAACACAGATTTATTAAATGGGAATCATATTTGAGAAAGTGAATTTTAGCAAAATTATGGAGGAGCTATCAATGCAATACGATTGGATTTTCAGAAAGATTTTTGATAAAGCCCCAAGCCTGTTGTGCAAATGAGAATCCTATGGGACTGGGGCTAATATATGGTCATGGTTTTAGAATGGGAGAGCTGACAGGAAACAGTGAGTGGGAATAAAACTTTTTTTTAGAATGGAAGGCTTGGAGGATATTGCAAGGATCGGGGTTTGGCACACAGGTATTCCCAATACACATCATATCTTAGGTTGAGGGTCTCAAATGCAATATTCCCAAGTCTGCTGATGGCATTAAACGATGTTGGATTGTGAGTGGGTGAGCAGGATGTCAAAAAGCTCCAAGGTGATTGAGACAACTGGAGTGACTGTGCAACTACGTGGCAGATGGAGAGCAATGGGGGGAGATGTGACGTTGTACACTTTGTTGGAAACAATAGAAAGCCAGCCGATCAATTGAAAATGGATTGATTGAAAAATGTTGATCTATAAAGGAACTAAAGCTGCATTTTTGTTTCCTTCTGCGCCGACCTGTGAAGGCCATGCAGGGCTGTGTGTTCTGAAACCAGAACTCAATATTGTGAATAGCACTGACCCACTGACCAGTGTGCATAGACCCACCAAGTGGGTAGCTCTAACATTGAAAAGGTTGAAAAGGATTTGGATCTCTTTGTACACCAGTCACAGTAAGCAATATTGCAGAAACAGAAAGCAGTTTGGAAGATAAATAGCCCATTGATCTTCATTTCAAGAGTATTTGAGTATAGGAGTAAGGGTGTCTTACTGCAGCTGTACAGGCCCTTGGTGAGACCCCATCTCGAACATTGTACAGTATTTTGTGCGGTTTTGCTCTCCTTACCAATAAAGGACACATCTGACATTGAGGGAGAGCAGTGAAGACCAGAATGATCTCTGAGAAGACAGGCTTGTTGTGCGAACAGAGTTTGAGGCGACTGGGCCAGTATTTCATGGGGTTTAGGAAAATGAGTGGTGATCTCAGTGAAATATCTAAAATTCTGACAGGGTGAGACAGATTGGAAGCAGGGATGATAATTCCCCTGACTGGGACGTCAAAGAACAAGGGGCCACAACATTAGGTACAGACAGGCCACTCTGAATTGAGATGAGAATAAATATCTTCACTCAGAGACTGCTGAACTTGGTCAATTTTCTGACACATAAGGCTGTGGAAGCCAAGACACTGAATATAAATGAGGATTTCTGGAAATTAAAGGGATAGACAGAGAGCAGGAGTATCGTGTGAAGATAGAGGATCAGATATCATTCCATGTTTTTCTCCAATAACACGGTAGTTGTATTCCTGTGGAACACCGTGTTGTAGAAAATCATGCAATATTAATAATGCGGTCTATGGGAAAAAGTGGGGAACCGTCAAACCACCCCTCCCCCCCAAAAAAATATAGATCAGTAAAAACCAAAAATTTAAATTAATCTAACACACACGAGCATAGTCTAAGAAAATCTTTAAATCATATAATGTAATGAAACAATGTTGTACATGTTGCACTTTCACCCTAATGTCACTGACTACAGCACTGTACCTTTCACCAAGCTCTTCGCCAGCAAGCGCGTGAGCCGACTGACCACATGATGCTGACATGGAATTCCGGTTTGAAATAAAGATCCGTCTAAATGTAGACTACAATTCCTAGTTTCAGTCTCAGTTTCAAGGCTTGCAGAGCAGATTACATTCCGGCTTTAGTGAACACACTGAAGGGTGCATTTTGCAGACAAAGGATCCTGAGGCTGGGTTTTGCTGATCAACTGGTGCCTCGGACGGAAATGCGTTACAGTGAATGGGAGCTCGCTTTATAAAGAGGAAGCACAATTCACGAATTGTGATGCAGACAAGTTGTGTTTAATGAACATGCGCTATTGGAGAACTGCCTGTATATTGAAGGGTGGATCAAAATTGATGGACCAAAGCAACTACTGCAGTTCCAATTTTATATATCCCGACGTTTAAACATGTTAAATGATATGAACACTGTATGGGGCAAATCGCACTGAGGAGATTTTCTCGACTGTCTAGAATGGGGGATGCTCAATGGATTGAATGACCTCCTCCCTTCCCGATGTTTCTGTGCAGTCTGTGGGTTAGCTCTGCAAATCGTGTCACAAGCCGGTGGGCGGCACGGTGGCACAGTGGTAGTGGGCGGCACGGTGGCACAGTGGTTGTGGGCGGCACGGTGGCACAGTGGTTGTGGGCGGCACGGTGGCACAGTGGTTGTGGGCGGCACGGTGGCACAGTGGTTGTGGGCGGCACGGTGGCACAGTGGTTAGCACTGCTGCCTCGCAGCGCCAGAGACCCGGGTTCAGTTCCCGCCTCAGGCGACTGACTGTGTGGAGTTTGCACGTTCTCCCCGTGTCTGCGTGGGTTTCCTCCGGGTGCTCCGGTTTCCTCCCACAGTCCAAAGATGTGCAGGTCAGGTGAATTGGCCATGCTAAATTGTCCGTAGTGTTAGGTAAGGGGTAAATGTAGGGGTATGGGTGGGTTGTGCTTCGGCGGGGCGGTGTTGACTTGTTGGGCCGAAGGGCCTGTTTCCACACTGTAAGTAATCTAATCTAATCTCTCAGACGTTCGAAAGGAGGACTCTGCGGGGACGTCAGGACTGTGTTTCCCATTCCCATTTCCAACAACAAGGCTAAGACCAGGTGTTCTGACCCGGTTTATCCTTTAAGAATGATGAGCAGTTTGATACAATTGAGTGCCTTGCTTGGAAGTTTCAGAGACCATTGAAGAGTTTATCACATGTCTGTGTATCTGGAGTCACTTTTAGGCAGACCAGGAAAACACGGGAGACGCACTTCCTGAAACTACACTTGGGAAGGAAAATGGTAATCACAATTGACATTGGCTTCAAAGTCACTATTCCTGACACCAGATTTTAGATCTCGATATTTTATTAATTGTTTATAACTTCCACCAGCTGCCAGAGTATTAGCCTGGTCAGGATTAGTAATCCAGTGACATTTCCACAACAGTACCATCGCCACATGGGGACCGATCAGAAACCACACTGAGCTGGTTATTCCTGTGCTGCTTGACAGCTCTCTCAAAAAGTACTCCCACTAATGTGACTATCGTGATCGGACTGAAGGGATGGTAATTGGACAGATTGTAGTTATTCCCTCTTAGCGGAATGGATATAGTTGAGTAATTCTTCACATTGCCAGGGAGTTGTCAGAGTTGGAGCTGGAATGAAACAGCTTCCCCAGGGACACGGCTTGTTGTGCAGCCCAAGTCTTCAGTCTTATTGCAGGAATGGCGTCAGGGCCCATTGCCATTGAATCATCCACTCAACACTCCTGGCTGAGGACGGTGCAGACACTATATCCTTATATTTTACACTGATGTATAGAGCAGTCCATTATTTAGGATGGAGATACTTATGGAGTACTCTCCTCCAGTGAGTTGTTTAGTAGCCCATTGACATTTATAATTGGATCTGGCAGGACTACAAAGCTTAGATCTGATCTGTTGGTCTTTAGATAATTTTGTCCTCTCTATCAGATGTGAATCCTGCTATTTAGAATGTAACTGGTCAAGTACCATAGATTTAATGGTTTGTCATCAGGGTTAGGTACACATGATTCTGACTCTGGTATGTTCACCCACGCTCCTTACTGAACCATGGATCAGTTTGATGTTAATGGTAGATTGAGAGATTATCCCAGGGAAAAAAAATTACAGATTGTGATTGAACACAATTCTGCTGCTGCTGCTATGATCTACATCATCACATGAATGGCCAGTTTGACCTGCAATATCTGTAATTCAATTCTACTGACTGTCCCCCAATTCACACCGAGACCCATTCACCCATCAGCACTGGACTCAGTGATCTAACCTGGTTTCTGATGTGGTGGCATTTCCATTTTCATATTCTCATTCTGTTAGGATCTCTCCATGGTGTCTCGCTTCCAATTTGTCACATTACTTAAATTCTTTAACATATAAATGTGAATCTTTTCCATTCCCGAAATGACATCTTCTATATTTAAAGTGAATGTGTTTCCCTCTGTTTGTCTCCCTGACAATGATTAAGAGCTCTGCAGTGCCCGTGATGCAGCCTTATGCACGTTTAGCGCCAATGAATCTGTGCACCTGGTGTTACTGTTCACTTCCCTGGTACCCAGCGCTCAGCATTGGACAGAGCTTTTGAGCAACTTTGACAGAGAACTGGGGAACTAGTTCAAAAACAGACATAGCTGAAGAAACTAAGCAGGTCTGGCTGCATCTTGTGGAATGAAAGCAGAGTTGATCTTTCAGGTCCAGTTTCTCCAGAAATATTTGTGTTTTTATTTCCAGTATCCATAATTATTTGTTTATTTGAAAATTTGTGCTGTGCCTATTCAACTCTGGAGAAACTGAGCAGGTCTGGCAGAATCTGCAGAGACAGAGAAACCGAGTTAGCGTTTCAAGTCCAGTGTGGCACTTCTTCAGAACTGAAAAGTATTGGAAAATGGGAATTTTAATCCCTTGACAGAGGTGGGGGAGTGGGTGATGGGTAAAAGAGAGTGTGGCAAAAGATAAATAGGCTTTTAACAGTGGTGAACGAGAGGCTCATGTGATAGATGCGAATTGGGGGAAAGGGGTGCTCTCTATTGAGTGCAAGATAAAGAGGATACAACCACACAACGTCATAGCCAGACGAGGAGAGAGAATGTATGAAAATGGAGAACAGTCATAATGGGGTCAGGCTGTGAAGTTATCGAATTGAATATTAACTCCTACAGGCTGTAACGTACCAAAGTGTAAAGTGAGGTGTTACTCGAGCTTGGTTTGTGCTTCACTGGAACATTGCAGCAGCTCAGGACCGAAATGTTAGCATGAGAGCAAGGTAGCTTTTTGAAATGGGAAGCAATGAGAAGGTCAGGGTTATTCCTACAGACAGAGTGGGAGTGTTCCTCAAAGCAGTTTCTGTTTTGTCTCCCCGGTGTGAAGGATACTGCATTGTGAGCAGCAATGACAGGACTTTTTAGATTAGATTAGATTCATCCCAACAAGTCCATACCGATCCTCGGAAGAGTAACCCACCCAGACCCATTTCGCTCTCATGGATCTAAGATCATGGGCAATTTAGCATGATCAATTCACCTGCCATACATATCTTTGGACTGTGGGAGGAAAACGGAGCACCCGGAGGAAACCCTCGCAGACACAGGGAGAACGTGCAAACTCCGCACAGCCGCCCAAGGCTCTAAATGAATCCAGGTACCTGGTACTCTGAGGCAGCAGTGCTAACCACTGAGCCACCGTGCCGGCCTCCAACTGTGTGGAGACTGATTTGAAACAGTGCAAGTGAATGAGAGTGCAGTGGGGGCGGCAATGTGGGAGATAGGTCAGTCACAGCATAGGGCCCTGTCCACTGTAGTTAGGGGATTCCTGGTTTGAAGGAAAAGCGCTCACGTCGGAGGCAGCTCACTGGAATGTGGCAGCATCAATCAGAATCGTCAGAGACAGAGAAACTGAGAGAAAGGAGTCACCCTCCACTGATCATGTGTTCAGCCACATGCAGAAGTTCCCTCTGAATGATTGAAAAGAACCAGACATTAAATGGAGGAGTTCTGACTCACATCTGGTCAGAAGCGTGATGTGGGTAGAAACCCAGAGGAAGGTCAGTGGATATACATGGGCAGACGTTCAAGTAGATATCCCATAATGCTCAGCAATTATTTGTTTCTGCAAAAAAAGAAGGACTTGATGAGGAGATGAACCACCCATGGTTGACTAAAGCTCTCAGCGATACTATTCAATCACAAATTGATGAGCATTGATATCTGGCCAGATTTAGGATGTTAATTCAGGGACTACTGGCAGATTCTAGGCATGAATTTCAGCTGTGCTTCCTGAATTATCCCAGAAACCCCTGCCATTGCTGTTCCATCCTCTTCCCTGCTCGTCTCCCCTTCCTGATTCCAGGTTCTCCCTCTCCAATTACAAAGCATATTCTCTCACATTATTGTACCTACCGACATCACCTTAAGCTCTTTGATCCAGTCTACCTTCCCTGCACTAGCATCAAGCTGCATTTTGTGCTGCCACTTTTCCTCTGGTCTCAGTGTGGCTCGGCCTCTCCATTCACGCTGTTTTACAACTTCCACTCACATCTCATTCTGGAAAGTTTCCTTCTTGGAGTAAACCTTATTGAAAACACCTCTCCCCCTTTGCCTTGAATTCACACAGTGATCCAAATTTCAAAAAGTATACTCAGTCTACATTTCACTCTGCTAAAGGTAACTGCATTCTTACCGTGTGGTATAAGAATTCCCTTCATTACAAAGATCTGGCCAGAGATACGTTTTCACTGTAGAGATCACCACCCCCTTTAGACAAAGGAATTCAGGTGTTTGATGCCTTTTTGGCACTAGTAAGAGTGCTGCCTTGTTATTGCAACATGGAGAAAAACAAATCATAGTATGAGGTTTGGGCTGAGTGTTGTTTACCTGTCATTTTCAATCTGTATAGGTTAGATGGTTTTTTGAAGTTGGCTCTGTGGGTCGGCACATCATCGAAGGCCGAAGAACCTATACTGTACTGTCATGTTCTAGGTAATATTGATGGAAAGTAATTGTACAGGAATATGCATAGAAACTAGAAGCTGGTGTGGGCTATTTGGCCCCTTGCGTTCTGACATTCAACAAGATCACGACTGACTCATTTCCGATTTGTATCCAACATTCTCCTCTACCCTCAAAAATGCTTGATCCCCTTCTTAACGGGAATATGAATATATGCACCCGCACTCTTAAATTTATGCAAATAATCCATCTCCATTACATTTTTATGGTTTGACAAACGTAATGAGGAGGTCAGATGAACAAGATGAAGCAAATGTCTGAGATGGGGAATTGCGAAATCGTCCAATAGAAGAAGGAAAATAAGATGAGCGATGACAAAGTTATATAAAGCAATGCAATCTGCTGCGTGCACTTCTGCTTTTTTTGCAAAACGTTTTATGCAGGTACAATAAGTAACGAGGCAACGACACAGAATTGTATCAGTTATTGTGAGCAACATTGAATATAAATGTAGATGTTAATGTTTCAGTTGTATCAGGCACTGGGTGTTGGCAAGTTCAGTTGCTGAGATAGCTAGTCTATCAAACAGAACAATACTAATAGCATGGGTTTAATTCCTGCTCTCACTTGATAGTTTAATTGAGTATAACATGTCTGCAGAGCAGATCCGCTGAAAGAGAAGCATCTCGGAACTATTTTTGGGATAATGAGCTTTAACCAGTGCAGTGCCAGAGGGATCACTGCTGGAGCCAGAATTATTAACCGCACAATGAGTTGGGTGACAGAAATGAAAATACTACCTCCGCATTTGTGAGTAACACAAACAGAAGTGGGAAGGCAAATGCTGAGGATGATGCCAGGAGTTTATCATGAGATAGAAAAAAATAAGGTGAGTGCACAAAAAGTTGGCATCTGACATATAGCGTTGGAAAGCTTATACTGATTAACTTTGCCAGGTAAAATAGGAGAGTGAATCTAATTTACAAGAGAAAAGACTCAGGAATTTCAGGCCCTTGGCTTGACAGTTAAAAAGTTGGCATGCAATTCAGCAATTATAGGAAATTCGAATGCACTATTAGCAATTATTTCAAATGTGGTGGTGCATAAATATCATTCTAAACATGTACACGTTTCTATGCAGACTGAACGTGCAAAAATGTGAACGGTTCTGGTCTAATTTTCTAAGGAAATATGTAGAGGAGATAACAGACATATTGGTAGCAGGTGGGAGAAGCTCCACAGAATTATTCTGAGAATTGAGGTATTTTCTTATGGAGTGAGCTTGAGTAGCTTAGTGAAAAAACTCATTGGAGTTTGGAAGAATGAGAGGAGATCTCAATGAAAACAAAAACAGATTGTCAGTAGGTTTGACAGGCTCATTGCCAACAAGGTTGTCTCAATTTGTGGGAGAGTCCAGGACCAGAGGGTATAGCCTCAGTCAAAGAGAGCATATCTTTATGAGGGAGGTGAGGAGTGCCTTCTCTCTCAGAGGGTTACTGAATGATAGGCCTGTTGAAACCCTGTCGCTAAGTCTAATCAAAGCAGGTGGTGGACAGATTTCTAAGCAGTGAGGGAATCAAGAGCTATGGGGATAAGGCAAGAAGGCGGATTTGAGGATCATCAATCAGCCATGATGGTAATGAATTGTGGAGCAGACTTGATTTGTTGAATCGACTATGTTAGCTTAAGGTCTGATAAACATTCTATTGGATTCTGACAGATTAGCATTGGATAGAATGCTTAAATTACGTATAACATGCAAACTTATAGTTCATTTGTTAAACATGAGGGATCACCCATTCCAAACTGCAATTAACTTTCCTTTCTGCAGGTGGTTTTATTTTGGATTTCTCTAGCTGAACATTTAGTGGAAGCAGAGACCCTAAACACCTTTTGAGGCAGAAGTAGATAGGTTCTAGGTCAGGAAAGGGTTGAACTGATTTGCAGATTAGTTGGGAATGCAGGTTGAATGCTATAATCAGCTCAGCGTGACCTTATTCAATCAGGGTAAGCACAAGGAGCTGAATGGCATGCTCCCAGTTCGGCTGTCTCCGTTTGTACATTCTTTGACATAGTGTTTAAAAAATCGTACACAACTCATCTTTGATATCAAAAGATAAATAGCAATGTTCAACTGTAGGTGGAGCCACCAATACTTTACATCCTCATTTTCATATGCACATTGTGAATATTATACAGTACTTTATAAATTCATTCCTCTCTCCTGAGCACACTCATGTAAACAAGGCCAGCTTATCACCCTTTCACAAAAGATAGCCTGAATATCTAAAGTTTCAATTGAGTAAACTTCCTCTGGCAGCATACAAGGTATTTGCATACTTACAAAAACGACTGACAAAATCTGCAAATAGGATTCAAGAGGTAAACTCACGAATTCCTGCATAACTGTCGTCCAGCATCCTTACTGAAATGTTCAATATCACTCCACCCCACCCCCATCTCTGCACACAGACAATGAGGGAGCTGTGCTCTGTATCTTACACAGGCCATGCTTTTGTTTTGGCGATCAATCTTTTGGAGGCTGTAACAGTGTTTAATTTGTGAAGTGCTTATTCTAAGTATCATATCAATGATAGAATTAGTGACATGCTCTATTTTTTATAAATTCATTTCTATTTCTGCCTTCTGCTCCATAGATCATTCATGCATTAATCAATACTGACTGTTCTGTTATAACACAGGAGCCCGTATCATCAAACTCTGCTGTGATCTCCCACATGTACTGACTTTATTCCTCTCCCAGCTTTTACCTGAGCCTGAACAAGTTTGTGTACAATCTCAGCATTCTATTTTAAACTGAATTACGTTTTTTTCCTAATTTTCCTATCTGTCACCAACACGTTCCCCATTTCCCAGCTCTATTGCAGCCTCGATACGCATCCCTGCCTTAGACACTTTGCTTCTGAAAACGTCATCCATGTCTAGGTCTGCTCCAGTCTCAACTATTCTAATAATCGTCTCATTGGCGTCTCACTTCATACTCTCCATGAACCTCAGTTTATCCTCAACTCTGCTGCTTGTCCATCAACTCACACGAAGTCTAATTCGCTTATCACCCCTATAATCGTTGACCTACAGTGGCTTCTGGTCTGGTAATATCTAATTTTAAAGTTCTCATTCTTATCAGTGTCTCTCTCTGGCATCATATCTCCAGTTAGTACCATTCCTCAAGTAATTTCTCAAAGATCCCTCAATTTTGTTTTCCCTTCCAGAATTGTGCTTAAAATGAATGTTTTTCTCTCTGTTTCCCTCCTTGACCATGATTTGAGCCCCTGTACAGTTGATGGTACTGTGTCATTGCTTGTATTTTCATTCACTTCCCAATGCGTCACACGTGAAGCTCCCTGTTAGACAGGGATATCAGCAACTATGACTCATTACTTTCACAATTATTCTCTGTCAATCCATTGAAACTCCATGTTAGTCATCGTCAGCTGATCATACTTGAACCAAATGGGAAAACCCCTTGGAGGTTTGAGAAGAATCAGGCATGAATTACAGACTTTTGGTCTGCAGGTACAAGAAGTGGTTAGGAAGGCAAATGTAATGTTCTCCTTCATTACTAAAGAGGTTGAGTTTAAAAGCAGAGGAGGTAATGTTGCAGCTGTACAAGGTGCTGGTGAGATCACATCTGCAGTACTGTGTGCATATTTTGTCTCTGGACTTGAGAAAGGATGTACAGGCACTGGAGGAGGTGCAGAGGAGGGTGTGTCCGGTGTTGAGGAGAGTTGATTTATGAGGAGAGACTGAGTAGATTGGGATTATATTAGTTGGAATTCAGAACAATGAGGGGGGATCTTATCGAAATATATAAAATAAAATGGATCAGATAGAAATAGACTGTATGTTTCACAGACATGTGAAGCTAGGATAAGAGGGCATAGCTGCAAGACTAGAGGAAGCAGATTTAGGCCTGAATTGAGAAAGAATGTCTTCATCCAGAGAGTTGTTAATCTGTGGGATTCTTTGCCCAGTGAAGTAATTGATGCTATTCAGGAAACTGTTTTAAAGTAAGGTATATTTTTTCTAAAAATGGAAGAAAATAACGGATACAGTGAGAGGTTGAGTAAGTGGAGCTGAGTCCACAAAAAGATCAGCCATAATCTTATTAAATGATGGAGCAGGGTTGAAGGGCTGGACGGCCTACTCCTAGTTCTTATGTTATAATCAACAGCTTAAGCACTTGTTGCTAACAATGAGCTGGAAAATAGATTGAAAGGAATTCCAGTTGATAACGTTGACAGATATTTAAATTAACATTTCACAATTATCAAACATGACGGGGAGACGATTGTCTTGTAGTGTTATCTCTAGATTGTTAATCCATAGACCCCGATAACGTTCTGGGACCCGAGTTCAAATCCTGCCACGTCAGATGCCAAAAGTTTATTTCAGTAAAAACAATCTCGAATTAAGAATCTCATGATGACCATAAATCCATTGTTAATTGTTGGGCAAACCTCTCTGGATCACTGAAGTCCTTTAGGGAAGGAATCTGCCATCCTTACCTAATCTGACCTACATGTGACTCCAATCACATAGCAATGTAGTTGTCTCATAACTGCCCTCTGTGCAATTAGGGATCGGCAACTAATGCTGACCTAGCCAATGATACCCTAATTCCGTGAACAAATTTAAAAAACATCAAAAAGGAATTGATGAGATGGTAAACTTTGCATGATTAGCAAAAATAGTCAGGGTGTGTACCCAATGAAAACAAAGGAGCACAATGATGAAAACTGCTGGTAGACCAGAGGTTTGGGACTATATTTTTAGAGCCCACAAGCTGAAAGACGTAAAGCGAATAAAGTTGGAGACAATTGATTTAGGAAGGTCAATTGTTGCAAAGTATGAACAAAAACAGCACGAGGCTGCATATGGAAATAAAAATAATAATAATAAAAAAGCTAAAACCTTTTTTGGAACAACTGGAAGATGACATCAGGAAATTTCACACAGGAAAAACGGAAATTCTCAAATAACTCAAACAACTATTTTATATTAGTTGTGACACTTTTTCGACAAAGAATATCCCAAAGGATCTCAGGCCTTATCTTCAGGACAACCCCTTTGATAAAGGAAATGATTACGGATAAACTATCCACCAAAACCTAATGGTCTGTTCCTGGATTTCGAAACAATGTACTCCAGACATATTCCAGGCATTTGTTGAAATATCACTGCAGTCCAAGGGGATTTCAGTGGATTCAAAGGTCTTACTGTGATGCCTGTCTTCAAGGAGGTAGGAATGCAGAAAGCAGGAAAATAAAGGCCAGGTCGCCTTATGTCTATTATTAGGAAACTGCTCGTGTCCATTATAGTGTGATTTACAATAATTTAATGGAATCAAAGAGACTCAATAGAGTTATCTGAAAAGGAGAAGCAGTGATAATAAAAGTGAGCCCTTAGATTGTGTAATTAGATTTGTAAGCATTTTGTAAAGTAACATCTAAAGCGTATATTGCACACGGGAGGAACTTGTGGGTTATTGTTCAGAGATTGAACACAAAGGAGTGAGTTTTGATGAACATGTCTGTGTGAGTTCAGAGAGACATAATAAGTGGAGTGCCACAAATGTCAGCCCTTGGACTCCCAGTTGCTTGCTCTCTGTATTAAAGTTGTTTTTGTTGGGGGGGGCGGGAGGTGTAGAATGCAAACAATGCATATTTGATGATGGTAAAGATAGGTTGGAGTGCATGGTGTGATTAGGATGTAAGAAATCTGCACTGTGTAATTGGAAGATAGAGTTCATTTTAATAAAGTGTGTGGTCAAGCACTTCAGAAGGAATAATAAAAAAGCTAATGATTATTTATATGGAGAAAGATTGTGAAAACAAAAGACCAGCGCAGAGAGATTTGGGTGTTGTTGTGCGTGCAAGGTCTGAGAAACCATAAGGATTAATCAATTTCCGGGAGCGGATAATGTGTATGCCAGGGCGTTGTGGAAGGAAAGATATGTAGGTTCGAGAGTTGGGCTGAGAAGTTGCAAATGGAGTTCAATCCTGTCAAATGCGAGATCATGCTTTCTGGAAGATCCAATTCAAGAGCGAATTATACAGTAAGTTGAAATGTCTGGAGGAAAATTAATGTGCAGAGAGATCTCTGGGTGTTCAAGTCCTTTGATCCCTGAAAGTGGCAATGCAGGTTAATAGATTTGTCAAGAAAACATATGAAATGATTTCCTTTATCGAACTAGGTATTGAGTACAGGATTTGGCAAGTCCTGTTACAGTTCAATAAGACTATGGTTCAGCATTATATCTGGTACATTTCTGGTCGCCCACATTACCAAAACGATGTGGATGAGTTGGAAAGAGTACAGAAGAGGTTCACTAGGATATACCTGATATGGAGGGTGCAAGCTATGAAGAGAAGTAGATTAGGATTATTTTCATTAGAAAGACAGAGGCCGGGGAGGGGGAATCTGTATGATGTCTGCAAAATCATGAGAAGTATAGATAGGGTGGATAGCAAGAAGATTTTGTTCCCCCCGAGTGGCGTACTGAATTTCTAGGGGCCACGAGTTCAACGTGAGATTGGATATGTTGATGGGAGGTATATGTGGTAAATTCATTATGCAGAGGGTGGGGGTGACTGGAACGCGTTGCCAGTAGTGGTGTTAGTGGTGGACACAATGAACATCATTTAAGATCTATCTAGACAAATATATGAACGGGCAGGGAGCAAAGTAATACAGATCCTTAGAAAATATGCTTTGATAGAAGAACTGGATCGGCACAGACTTGGAGGGATGAAGGGCCTGTTCCTGTGCTGAAATATTCGTCGTTAGTTTTCTTTGCTCTTTGTTCTTTTAAACTATGGGAACCCAGCAGATATAGTTGAATCATTTATACACACGTGAAGTACTGGAGGACTGGAGGATGGCTAATGCTGCGCCTTTAGAAAGGCCGGAAGGAAAAGCATGGAAACGATAGACTGTGTGTCTGACATTGGTGATGAGTAAGTTGTTGGAAGAGATTCTGAAAGATAAGATTTACATGTGCAAGCGGGCATCAGAGCCGCCCTGCTTTTGCCACGGGACTATGCCTACATCAGTCAACTATAAGAATTCATTTTGTGTTTTAAACAGCAGTCGCAGCTTTAAACCCACAGAACTCAGCAGCTGCCGGTCCGCCCACGTGACCGGGAGATAGGAGACAGAGGACAGATAAAATCCACACTATACCAACACTACCCATGACTCATAGACTAAAACTCCGGAATTAATTAATATGGAAACCCATCTCCTAATCACATCAAGAGACTGATATCAGACCAATACACACCAACACCCCAAGGGAACAAAGGGGGGTGCTAGCCCCTGCCCTCACAGAGAGAGACAAGCAGATAATACCCGGACCGGTTTTACATAAACCAATTAGCACCCGATTGTGCGTGCCCTGCAACTCTCCTGTGATGGCAGGAAACATTCTATTTGCACCTACTCCAGTGATGATGGGGAACTATCATCCCATTCATCCTCAAATTCCACACATCCTGACAACTAAAAGTATATAATATGTAGCTGCGCGCGGGAACAGCAGAGCAGCCGAGATTCGGACCTCGGTTGGTCTCCGCCGGCGTTACTGTAGTGCGGTTACCGATTGTTGAACCGCACTCTCGGCTCGGACTGATATCATTTCATCCGCGCTAACACATGCATGGAGAGAGAAGGACTGATTTCTGTTGGTCAGAAAGATTTTGTATGAGAGGAATCGTGTCTTATAAACATGATTTTAATTTGTTTTAAATGAAGTAAACAGAAAGATTGATTGTAGCAGAATGGTAGATGTTGTTTAAATGAACATTAGCATGGTAGAACAATTAATAAAGTTAGAGCACATGGGATTGCGGGTAAGCTTGACAACTGGATGAAAATTCGGCTTTACAGAAGGAGACAGAATAGAGGATTTTACTTTCGCCTGGAAGCTTATAACAAGCAGTGTTCCACCGGGATCAGTACTGGATGGACTTTTGTTTGTCATTGATGTAAAAGATTAGGATGATAAGATCGAAAGCATGGTTGGTACATTTACAGATGACACTAAGATTGCTGTTATATTGGGCAGTGAGACAATTGTCTGCGATTGCAAAGATATATTGTGCAATTCGGTCAATGGATTGAGGAGTGACAGATGGAGATTAAATAAACTAAACGTGAGGTACTGCATTTTGGTAAAATAAACAAGTTCATGACGTAAAACAAATAATTATACGGTCCAAGGTAGTACTTCAGGCCATAGAGATCGAGGGATCTTGGTACATAAATCTTTGAACTTTGTATCACACGTGGAAAAAGTATTTTAGAAGGCATTTAACACGTTTGCCTTCGTCACTCAGACGTTTCGCTATAGGTGTCGTTATTTCATATTGAGGTTGTACAAATCATTGATAAGACCTCTTTTAGAGTACTGGGTCCACTTCTGATCACTCAGTCAGGGGAAGGGCATTATTAAGCTTGTTAGAGTTAAAATATATTTACCGGAATGTTACTAAGAACGGAGAGATTGGGGTATAAGGAGAGATTGGATTGGATCTTATTTCCTTAAAGGGCAGAAAATCCAAGGGTTACATTATAAAATCATGAGGGATATTGCTAAGGTGAATGGCATGTTTCTGTTCCTTCAGATGGAGGAATTCAAAACCAGCGTGAATATTTTAAAGTGAGAAGAGAAAGATTTCGAAAGTACATGCGGGGCAATTTGTTCTTAAATAGAGATATTAGTGTGTGTAATGCACTTTCAAAGGAAGTGGCAGGTGCAGGTACAGTTACAACATTTAAAAGATGTTTGGGTAGGTACAAAAATAGGAAAGGTTTGGAGGGATATGGGCCAAACTCAGGCTGGTAGTATTAGTTGAACAAAAGGTGTGGTTCCATGATGTTCGATTCTGTGACTATGATTCTTTTACCTTTTATAAAAAAAGGTTAATGACTTTTCAATATCTGTGTCAAAGTGAATACTTATTCTTAAAATGAATTCCCTAGTTTTAGTCTCCCGAACAAGAGGAAATGTCCACCAGGTATTCACCTGATGCACGGTTTTCAAGATCTTGTTTAGTACAAAAGCAAGAACACTTACACTGAAACCTAAAATGCATATCTTTCATAATACAAAGCCTTCAACTCAGAAATGATAAAGTGAAGTATCTTTGGAAGTTTCTAAATGTAATGAATCTTTTTTTTCCAGAAACCAAAAGCACGTTGGATAACAGATATAAACCGATTCCTGGAGCATTCTACTGGTTTCAGTTTTTCAACCTGAAAATCAATATAAAATTCCACACACAACTTCCTGTTGTAAATCAGGAACGAAAACAGAATTTCCTGGAAAATCTCAGCAGATATGGCAACTTCTGTGAAGAGAAATCAAAGTTAACATTTTGGGTCTGAATGGTGTCCTTCCTCAGTTTGAATCTTTCTTTTTGTCAGTTTAGGATTCAAAACATTTTACATAGCATCAGGCGTGATCTCAGCGATGCCCTATACTAATGCAGTAAAACATTCCTACGATTAAACCCGATACCCTTAGCAGCATCATTCCATTTACTTTCCTAATCATTTGCTACACATGGTGACTAACTTCACATGATTCATACAACAGTACTCACAAATCCCTTGTGTGTCACTAAGTTCTGAAATCTCTCACCATTTAAACAGTTACTGATTTTATATCCTTCTTCTAAAACACCCACTCTCATAATCAACATTAAACAGTTTCTGCTGAAGATTTTCGCACTAAACCACCCCTGTCTGTATCCCATTGCTGACACCCTGCGTCCACTTGACAAAGCATTGAATGACTATCTTGATAAATTAGCTCATTTCGGTTCAATCCATCGGGTCATCCAAATAACTGTAACTAGTGGTGTACCTCAGAGATTAATATATATCAGTTCTACAACCTGCAAACCAATACTAATCTCGAAGCACTACTTCCTGCTATATTCAAGAGGCTGCTGTGAATGCTCAGCACCGAAGGCAGTTTGAATGGCCTCGTCCTGTGGTGTGTAGTGTGTTCTGGAGGGCTGAATACCATCACCTCGTTTCTGTCTAACTCCTTAGACGGTCAGAATGGTCTCCCGCTGTCTTATTGCCTTACTGGCTGAATGTGGTCTTTCTCTCCCTCTGTAACAGCATTGAGGAGTGGATTGAGAGAACAACACAGGAGCTAGGATCATGAGTTGGCCAATCGCCCCCTCAGGCCTGCTGCAACATTGAGAATGCTCTTGGCTGATATGATTGTGTCTGAGCATCCTTTTCCTGTTTGTTCCCAATAACCACTGACTCTGTTGTCTAGCAATGGTCAGTACAGCTCAGCCTTGAATACCTTCAGTAACCCAGTCTTCACTGTTCCCTGGGAATGTGAAAATCGACAAGGAGACAAAATTATCAGTCTTAATTAGAAGGCGCTTATTTTATAATATATTTGATCAGATTAGATTCAATTAGAGTAAGTTAGATTCCCTACAGTGTGGAAACAGGCCTTTGGCCCAGTCAGTCCATACTGACCTTCTGAAGAGTAATCCACCCAGAGCCATTTCCCTCTGACTAATGCACCTAACACTATGGGCAATTTAACATGGCCAATTCACCTGACCTCCACATCTTTGGACTGTGGGAGAAACCGGAGCACCCCGAGGAAACCCACGCAGAAACGGGGAGAATGTGCAAAATGTGCCAAACATGCCCCACATTACCACTGACTATATTTTGGTTAAATATCTATCAAAGCCAGCCTGCACAGCACCCTCACAAAGCCATTTCCAGACATCAAAGGATCATAAGAAACACGAACAGAATTAGCTTAATCGAATCTGCTCTGCTGCTTGATCATGGCCGGTTTGTTTCTCAACCTCATACTCCTCACTCCTCCCAATTACCCTTGATTCACTTATTAATCAAAAGTTTACCAAACTCTATTTCAAAGACTGTGTAATGGGATCTCTCTTGTTTTGGGGACAGGCGATTAATTGAAATGGGGAATAACACCTTGTTTATTCGTATGTTTAAAATGATGTAATATAATCTGATTAGATTAGATTAGATTATTTACAGTGTGGAAACAAGCCCTTCGGCCCAACACGTCCACACCGCCCCGCCGAAGCGCAACCCACCCATACCCCTACATTTAACCCTTACCTAACACTACGGGAAATTTAGCATGGCCAATTCACCTGACCTGCACATCTTTGTGTTGGGGGAGGAAACCGAAGCACCCGGAGGAAACCCACGCAGACATGGGGAGAATGTGCAAACTCCATACAGTCAGTCGCCTGAGGCGGGAATTGAACCCGGGTCTCTGGCGCTGCGAGGCAGCAGTGCTAACCACTGTGCACAGTGGTTAGCACTGCTGCCTCACAGCGCCAGAGACCCGGGTTCAACTCCCGCCTCAGGTGACTGTCTGTGTGGAGTTTGCACATTCTCCCCGTGTCTGCGTGGGTTTCCTCCGGGTGCTCCGGTTTCCTCCCACAGTCCAAAAATGTGCAGGTTAGGTGAATTGACCATGCTAAATTGCCCGTAGTGTTAGGTGAAGGGGTAAATGTAGGAGTATGGGTCTGGGTGGTATACGCTTCGGTGGGTCGGTGTGGACTTGTTGGGCCGAAGGGCCTGTTTCCACACTGTAAGTAATCTAATCTAATAATCCTCTGCTGGTTCACCAACTCCACTGAGCAAACAGTAGGCTTCATAGAAGACATTCAGTTTGGAATTCATTCCATCTAGTTCACACTGACCAGCCATAGAGAGTCCCACAATCATTCTCATCCCTTTAACCCTGCGTTTCACATGGCTAATCCATCTAAGCTGCACATCCGTAAGCATTATGGACCACTTAGCGTGGCCAATCTATTTAATCTGCACATCTTTGAACTACAGGGGGAAAGTAGAGAACTCATCGTTTGCTTGAGAATGCATCAATAACTGTGAATCACCCACATTCATGCTTCAAAGAATAGCCGTGGCAACAGAGAGGAGTTTGTCTGATCCCTTGCAATGCTGTCTCTGAGATATTAGAGAAGGAGGTGGACATGTCTATCATTGACCTGCTGGCACCATTGGGTCATTAAAAATGCTTTCGCACTTATCATTTGTCAGAGTGTAGAGCAAATAAAATGCAAGTAGCAGAACGTGCAGAGCATGCTATCAAATTATCTCATCTTCTTCCACAATGGTTCACTTATAGACGTCTGAAGACAAATGCTGTGGAGCACGACATTTCTCCATATGATCCTCAGTACAATTGAAATCCTCTCCTCACCAGTCTAGAGAGAGAGAGAGAGAGAGAGAGAGTCTGTGTGTCTGTGTGTGTGTGATTAAGTCTGTCTGTCTGTCTGTGTACTGTTGATGTTGGTGTCAGTTTGTATGATGCTGTGACCTGCTGCCCTCCCTCCTTCCAGATGGTTTTCACCCTCCGCCACTGTCTGTGCAATGGAGTGGAAAGGCCAGCAGAGTGTGGAATTCCATCACTTTAACCAACTCAGGGACCACCAGACCATTCCCATACAGAGGTACACGCACACACACTAATACACACAGTTACATGCACTATTACATGCACAAAGATGCAGACATATGAATAAATACACACACAGAGATACACTGACATGAGACAAACATGGGAGTCAATCGGTATTTCTCTTTCTCTGTGGCAAATTCTCACTATTTCACCCACTCTGTATAGTGTACAATATTATTTCTATTTCTCTGTTTGCAGCATGTCAGTTTTCTTAAATGGCTCTTTGGGATGTGTGTTGTTATTTCTGACGCTCCTTTACTATCAGTGTACACCTTGATCACATCAGTGAATCTGTCAGTATTTCAATTGTTCTGTAGGGGAAAGTAAGGACTGCAGGTGCTGGAGATCAAAACCGAGATTGTGGTGCTGGAAAAGCACAGCAGGTCAGGCAGCATCCGAAGACAAGGAGAATTAGCATTGTAGGCATAGGCCCTTCATCAGCCCTGTCAAAAATCCGGATTCTGGCCTGACTTACTGTGCTTTTCCAGCATCAACTCTCCGCTTTGATCTCCAGCATCTGCTGTCCTTACTTTCTGACTTGCTGTGCTTTTCCAGCACCACATTCTCTTTCAGTTATTTTGACTGGCGTGTGATACTATGACAACTTCGATGCTTGTTGATGTCAGGATACCTGGAAGAATTATGAAGTGTGTGGAGGATGGAGTGCAACAGCAACAGGACAACGCCAACTTGGTGTAGAGTTCAGGTATATTTCATACGGCGATCAATGCAAGACAGTGTGAGGTGATGCAGTTTGGAAGGAAAACAGGCTGTGCTTTTATAAAGTGGGTGCAGGAGCAAAGGGACCTCGGTGTGTATGAGCACAGATTATTGAAGACGTCAGGACAAGTGTGGAGAGCAGTAACTATCACAGATTAGTTTCAGTATCTGAGCTGTTTACAGGGGGAGGTGTAGGACGGAGTCTCCGTGCTCCCTTCCTGGGAGGTGGTGGTGACGATGTGTTGTGAGTCCACCCTCTTGCCCACCGCCTGGATTCCATTTGTAGCAGCTCGATACAAAAGGGAGATGCCATCAGGGTCACGGCTTCTAAGTTGGGCCAGGGGGAAACGGAACTACCAATGGATTTAACGTGAGAATTTCCCTTCACTGAACATTGCTCCTTACTCGGTCGGTGGGACGTGGATGTTTCAGAATCTCCACACGAGGCGTCCCGGTCTTCTCCGGCTCGTACCAGGGTCCTCCCCACATGGCCAGTGAGGGAACGGCTATCGGGCACTCCACCACCAGGCTTGGCCCTTTCTGTCCTATTCCAGGCTGTTTCTCCTGGAATGGGTGGGAGGGAGGGAGGGAGGTTGGGTGTGGGAGGTCCTGCTGTTAGTGCTGGTGTAGGTGTGAGGGGGGAATGAAGAGATATTTGGAGCGGCGTCTGTCCACAGTGTTGTATCCCTGCAGTGTTGTTAGTGTGGGGGGTATAGTGGAGGTGAGAGAAGCAGAGAGAGAGGGGGAAGATGCTACATGCAGCAGTGAGAATGTTGGAGGATGAGCCTTGTTATGGGGTAGGTGCTATAACAGATATACAGTGAAAGTGAGGGAGCAGAGAGAAATCGGTGACCCTTATCCTGACAGAACAGGAAAGGTTATTGATGCTTGTCCTGTATTGCTGGACATTTCTTCAGACCGCAGATACTGCACTGAGCTGGGCGGTGAGCTCAGATCATGTTCGTTGGGTCTGGTGATGTGGCCCCCATCTGGGAAGAGAATGTTCCCCCTCTGTACTAGCCCATCCGCCAGGACCTCCGTGCCCCTGCCGACAAACTGTGGTGTAATTGCCCCTTATCTGCCATGCTCGGGGTAAACATTGCAGGGCAGTTCCTAAGAGAGAAAGCTCAAAAAAGTGCCCGTTTGGCCTTTTAAAGCTGGCCACAGTGCCAGGGATCACGGAATATCCAAGGGTATCCGAGCGATGGTGAGTACCTCCAGCCATGATGGGTGTTAGAATCAGTCTGGCATTGAAGGAGAGGGACACCATGGGGAGGGGATGGTTGTTAATGAGGTGAGTTCGATACCATAGCACCAGGAAACTAGCTCAGCCTCGTGTTGACGATCCCTCTATCACATTCAATAAACATGGCACTGAGACAAATTATTGTTAGATTCAGCCCAATGGGTCGGAGTCTGTGCTGATCCTACTCCCAGTTACAATGCTGCAGAACAAATTTTAATCTAAAATTCTCCAGAACTCACACCAATATCCCATTCACCTATCATTCCTGGAAGCACTGGCTAATGTTACAGGATACTGTACGCTGGTGAGTGATCTCATGCAGTGTTACTGAGAAACGTACTGGGGTGGTGGACACAGTTCCACACCCTGGTCGCATGTCTCATCTAGGCTTATAGATCAATACACTGCTGTGATCTGCATAACTTTCCACTCTGTGTAGATTAGGGATTTTATTGTACAGTACACCAGTCCGGTCTGCACAGTATATCATACTGAACACATATCTCATCTGGGCTTATAGATCAATCACTTCAGAGGTCTGCACAGTGTTCTACTCTGGACTGATTGCCTTGTTGTGTTCAGCAATACACGAGCATGGTCTGCATAGTGTTGCATGCTGAACAGATATTTTCTCTGGGTTTATGGTGTCTGGGCTGGTTCTCTGAGGTGGATTGAGAATGTGATAGAACTGATGACTTCAACTGATATGGCAATGCTTTTAGTTTTGTTCTCATTCTTGTGGTTGGACCATCCAAATTCTGACTCCACCGGCCAGTCCCATTCTTCAATCTATCTCCATCGTTCAGTAACGTGTTTCCCCATGTGTTATTGTCCATTTCAAATGTGAGTAAAACTTCTATTTCCCTGGCCTTTGACGTTGCTCTCCCTGGAGAATTGGGATTCACTGCGATAAACCTTAGTAAGGTCACTCCTCAGACTCAACACTCCAGGGAATATAGCCCCAGCCTATTCGTACTCTCCGTTAGCTCAACACCACCCACTCCTAACACCAGCAACATACTTGTAAAAGTTTTCTGCACTCTTTCAAATTTAGCAACATATTTTCTAAAGCAGGGAGAACTGAATTCAAGGCAGTATTATGGAAGTCGCTGAACCTAGTGTGTTGGCGAAAGTGAGTACTGCAGGTACTGAAGGTTAGTGTCGATAATGTGGTGCTGGAAAAGCACAGCAGGTCAGGCAGTATCCGAGGAGCAGGAAAATCGATGTTTCAGGCAAAAGCGATCTCGGATGCTGCCAGCCTTGCTGGCCTTTTCCAGTACCACACTCTGAACCCAGTGTATATCCCAAATGGTATCCTTCTTCAAAGATCGCAATTTTCCCTCCCACGTGGTCGACGATGCCCTCCAGCGCATCTTATCCACTTCCTGCACCTCCGCCCTTGAATCCCACCCTTACAAACGCAACAGGGAAAGAACACCCTGGTCCTCATCTTCCTCCCTACCAAACCACTAGATGCAATGCATCATCGACACCCATCTGGGCCACCTACAAACAGACCCCACCACCAGTGTTATATTTCCCTCCCCACCCTCCCTGTGCTCCATAAAGAACATTCCCGGTTCGACTCGCTTATCAGGTCCACGCCACCCACCAACCCACCCTCCCATCTTGGCACCTTACCCTGTCACCGCAGGAGTTGTAAAAGCTGCATCTTCACCTCCCCCTCACCTCCGTCCAATACCCCAAAGGAAACTTCCACGTCAATTGGATTTTTACCTGCACTTCCACACGTGACATCCACTGTATCCGTTGCTCCCGATGTTAACTCGTCTACACTGGGGAGACAGGACACCAACTTACGGAACATTCCAGAGAACATCTGTGGGACACCCGCACCAACCAATCAAACTGCACCGTAGCTGAACACTTTACTCCCCCTCCCACTCCGCCATGGACATGCTCGTCCTGGGCTTTCTCCACCTCCACTCCTTCACCACCCGACGCCTGGAGGAAGAAAGATTCATCTTCCGCCCTGGGACCCTGAAACCACATGGGATCAATGATGATTTCACCAGTTTTCTCATTTTCCGACCCCCACCTTATCTCAAATCTAACTTTACAACTCAGCACGGCCCTGTTGATGTGTCCTACCCGTCCATTATCCTTCCCACCTATCCCTTCCACCCTCCTCTCCGACATACCACATTCATCTACCTCTCACATTCTCAGCTTCCTTCCCACCAACCCCACCCCATCCCATTTATCTCTTTACACCCTTGGGCTTCAAGCCGCTTTCCTAATGAAGGGTTTACACACAAAATGTTGATTCTCCTGCTCCTCGGATGCTGCCTGACTCGCTGTGCTTTTCCAGCACCACATTCCCGACTCTGATCTTCAGCATCTGCAATCCTCACTTTCTCCCTTGAGTTAGTGTATCCAGAAATTTCCTCACCAGACATCTTCTGCAGCTCGCCTGACATTTAAACCCTGTCTCCTTTTCTCGACAGAGTGGGACATGAACAAACCTGCAGTGCTCTTACAGTACCCGTACAATCAAGGAAAAATATTTTTTAAATGTACGATTCATAGTCCATCCAGTAACCCTCATCCATTCCATCCAGAATGAGTAAATATTATTCCCTTTTATTGTGATATGAGATGTGATGTAAGGAAAAGGTTAACTGAGCCTGTTTGTTCAGTGATTGTGATTAATGTCAGTCTCCATGGGTTCTAAATACCCCAGTTGGGAGTTCCCATCTTTTAATCATAAATGGGTGCCGTTCAATGTGTTATGCCATAGCATGAGCGGGAGAATCACCAACAGCACTAACAGGGATCAGCAGCTCCAGACAGAAGCGAGGAGAGATCAGAATCTGAGAATATTAGATTGGAATGTTCCAACAATGGATCAGAATAGGAGAATATTTGACTGGAATGTTCCAACAATGGATCAGAATCTGAGAACATTAGACTGGAATGTTCCAACAATGGACAGGAGTTTATCCTATTTTATTTGGTATCTTTCTATGTATTATGGTCGGTTGTCATTATCATGGTAGCCCGGTGGCACAGTGGTTAGCACTGCTGCCTCGCAGCGCCAGAGACCCGGGTTCAATTCCCGCCTCAGGCGACTGACTGTGTGGAGTTTGCACGTTCTCCCCGTGTCTGCGTGGGTTTCCTCCGGGTGCTCCGGTTTCCTCCCACAGTCCAAAAGATGTGCAGGGTCAGGTGAATTGGCCATGCTAAATTGCCCGTAGTGTTAGGTAAGGGGTAAATGTAGGGGTATGGGTGGGTTTCGCTTCGGCGGGTCGGTGTGGACTTGTTGGGCCGAAGGGCCTGTTTCCACACTGTAATCTAATCTAATCTATTGTGCACTTCGCATTATTCAATAAATTTATTATCCTCTCCTGTCTATCGTTGGTGTACCTGGTAAGTCTCACTGTCCAGATACTTTTTGTATAAACCAGTTACGACTGCATTTGTGTTCTTTCGTGTAGTCTACACTTCTTGCCCCCAATACTGTTCCTGGTGAGACTTGAATCCAGTTCAATTCCTGTCTCCCTCTTTGCATCTGGCTGTATAACTCATGGGTCTCTATGTTGACCTACTCAGTTGCAGATATGAACCATTGCCTCTCTGCCCTTGTTATGTAAATATTGGGAGTGTGGAGGTCATTGTCGTCTATTATATTTACAAACTCCATTTTCTTCCTGGGGCTCCATCCCGTCCCTGGCCAATATCTTTCTTCATTCATTTCTGGGTCTTGGGCATCGCTGGCTGCAGAGCATTAATAGCCCATTCCTATTTGCCCTTGAAAAGGTGGTGAGCTGCCTTCTTGAATGGCTGCAGTCCACTTGCTGTGGGTTTACCCACAATGCCAGTAGGGAGTGAATTCCAGAAATTTGACCCAACGATTCTGAAGCAACAGCAGTATAATTCCAAATCATGGTGGTGAGAGTTTTGGAGTGTGGGAGGTGGGGGGCGGTGGGGATTGGTGCATGTAGGTGAAATATGCAGGTTGTGTTTGAAACAGACGAATCACAACTTTGATGAACCCTTTCGCCATGAGCTGATTCCTGACACCATGTCCTGACCATTATTAAATTTAACTACACACTGCTCCCGAAAGTACTTCACTGTCTTAAGTCATGTGCTGTTTGAATCTCGAACTGTGAAATACAGACTTAATGATGACAACAATCTGCTGATGACACTCTCAGGTTAAAACCTGCAGAAACAAATCTGATTCGAACTCACACCAAAATTCCATCCATCTGACATTGCTGTTCACGCTGATCTGTATCGCTATTGTGTCTGGCAATGTCTTTATTTTACTATTCTTAAGCACTTTAACTCATCTGTTCTTGAAACCTCCCTCAGTCTCTCTGTGTCGTTTATCCAAATCCCTGCCAGTGGTTCATATTTAATCTGTTTTCCTTCATGTGTATTTTCTCTCATGCAATGATATTTGCATTCAACACCCAAATGCATCACACACACGCACCCGCGCGCGCGCGCACACACACACACGCACACACACACACACGTGCATGACACACACACACAGTCACAAACACATGCATGCTCGCGCACATGCACACACACACCTTGACTTATACTGGTCCAATGGAGATGGAAATCCTCTCCTTTTCGACAGTAATCTGTTGTGTGTATCATTCCCATAGGATAATAAAGTTTTGCAATACTCCCCATGCTGGGCAGATAGTGCAGTTTAATGAGCAATACACTAGCATAGCGTGCACAGCTCTCCATGCTGGGCTGTCATCTTGTCCCAGCGTACGTTATTTGAATTGTTCTGTGAAGCAGTTTCAGAATTTGATTGAACAAACCATTTCAATTCACCTGAAAATACCATTATTCAATGATCTCATTCTTGTAATTTTGCTTTCGAAGGATTCACTCCTCCAGTTAGTCCCACTGCTCTGTCTTTTTTTCCCCATATTTCCACAACAGGTTCTCAGGTAATTAACTATCTGTTTCTGTCTTTAATGTGCATCTCTCTGTCCTTCTGTACCTGTCCGTGACCTTGGTTTCTGGCTCCCTAGTGTATCGACTGCTGGCATTGTGAAGCTCAGAGACGATGAAATGGTGTGTGTCAGGCTGTTGTTCACTTCCCAGCGTGTCCCATATGGTGCTCCATGGACAATTGGGTGTATGTCAGGCTGTTTGTATCCCTATTGGAGGAGGTATCTGGGGAGTATAAGGTGAAGAAAGCATATGAGCTTGTGGCAGAAGCCGACAGACAATGTTTCAGGAATCTAAAAAAGGGTCCCTGATTTAAACGCAAATTGAGTTTGAAAGAATCAAAGTAATTTTGAAAGGTGCGTAAGGGTATAAAAATCTGAGCAAACCTATAACACTCTTAGAAAGGTTCTTTTTTCGAACGAGTTCAAAAATTCACTTCCTGCAATAGTGAGAAGTCGTGCAGAAGAGTAAAGAGTTACAATGGCAAGATTAAAAGCAGAAATGGCTGATGATTATGAGTTCGTCCATAAATCAAAGTTTGGATACCATGATGGATTGAGAAGAATGTATCAGAACTTCTTAAAATATACACCTGTGAGAGTAAGATTGACTGGCATAGGCCAGGAGTAGCAGGAAACGACGTTACAACATTAAGAGGTGCAGAGGCATGTAATTTCTTGATGCTGAGAAATGAGGAGACATGTCATTCAGAAGAACTATTGGAGAGATGCAAATTGTTCCATTATGTAACGTGTGGTTGGTGTGCCCAAGACAAATCTATATAGATTAGATTACTTACAGTGTGGAAACAGGCCCTTCGGCCCAACAAGTCCACACCGACCCGCCGAAGCGTAACCCACCCATACCCCTACATTTACCCCTTTACCTAACACTACGGGCAATTTAGCATGGCGAATTCACCTGACTTGCACATCTTTGGACTGTGGGAGGAAACCGGAGCCCCCGGAGGAAACCCACGCAGACACGGGGAGAACGTGCAAACTCCACACAGTCAGTCGCCTGAGTCGGGAATTGAACCCAGGTGTCTGGCGTGCGAGGCAGCAGTGCTAACCACTGTGCCACCGTGCCGCCCACCGTATGATATACGATCATAACACCTAAACGTCTTTGGAGAAGTTTAGGGAGAAAACATCTGGTCTGTTCAGATATAGGTTTTTATTGCTGCCATTCGATTTGGAAGTTATACAGGTGACAGGACAAGAAACTGTACTTGCTGACAAGTTGTCGAGACTTGAATGAAGAAAGACAGAGGCGTTCTGCGGCAGGAGTATACAGACTGAAATAGAATGGAGTTGTGAATGTTTGCATACTTACTGTCAATGTCGTATATATGTATTGTGGTCCACTAATAGAGTAAGAATAATGGGTTTAAAAAGAAGCTGCTGTTGTGTATTAACGGTTCGTTTTGTCAAAGGAGCAGATGTGACAATGCTGTCATTTTGAAAATGTTATTTTCTCTTTTTTTTTGAAGAGAAGTCTGAAGGCAGAGATGCCTAACTGCCTACTGAAAACGGCTGAAGTAACTAACTGAAGAGGCCTTTAGGTTTTATTAAAACAGTGGTAACAAATGTAGGGCAGTGTCCAGCTCTCCCAGACCAGATCTTCTCATTTTGATTTCAGCTGCAGCTTTCAGAAGCTGCTCGGTGTCCCAGGCGGGTTGGAAGCTTCAATACATGATCTCGAGCTGCCCCTCTCTGTGAAACCTCTCTTGAAGATGCTTCTTCCTGGATTGGAGAACTGCAGTTAAGAATCTGTGTTTGAATGTACCTTTGTGTCAAGGAACATGTTTATGGGACAGCATTAGCACAGTTAATTAGTAGAAGGCATTGTATCTATTGTTTGTGTAAGTGTTCCAATTGAGAAGCTATCTCAACTTGTTCATCTGTTTGATTGTGTTTTAACTGGATTGTTTGAATGGATTACATATTACTTAACGTTGAGTAGGTTGACCAGTTGCAACATTTGTGGAACGCACAGTTCACATCTACAATTAAAATAACGAAAAGTTAGGGTCTCGGCTACCTTTTTAAAATATTTTGAGGGGTCTGGTCAGTCCATAAGTCTTGTAGCTGAGGGGCGTCTGACTGACCCCTGTTATTGAAATGTTAGTGGAGGTGCTGGGGATGGTTTTCTGGAGGTTGTGCTGTGAGCTGCCTCAGACATTCAGGGAGACCTGAGGATTTGGTGACCCAACTCGGGATGGAGCATGGGGACTGTAGTTACAGTATCTGGGTGTGTAACATGCACAACAAATGGAACAGAGGCTGCAGAGAGGGGAAGCTCTGAAACCATGGAGTGAGTGCCTGTGGGGAAAGGGATCTGCGGTATCCGTTTGTGTTTTCGCCTGGACAAACACACACTCTCACTGTCCCCGTTACATAGACTCATGCACACTCTCCCTATCCTCTCCACACACACACACATACACACACACACACACTCACACTCCCCCTGTCTCACATGCGCACATGCACACTCTGCTCTGTCACACGCAGGCACACCCAAACCCACTATATATTCATCCCGCACTCACACACACACTCCCCCTCAGTCTCTCTCACTTGCACACATTCTCTCTCTCCCCCTCACACAGGCACACCCCCTCACACACACGTACACGCACACACACGTATGCACATACAAATCTGCGGCGTGTATTTGCATTTGTATTTGCAGATACGCTTTATTTTGTTCCAAAAACATACAGTTTGGAGACAGTCAATCAATGTGGCATTTTATACACTCCTGAACTCGGAACAAACCCAGTCTGACTCCAGATGAAGACACAGACAAACTCCAAACAAGACCTCACTACTGAAATACATTGCCTGATCGGAGGCGTCACCTCCTTTACATCGATAATGTCTGCGATTTGCATATCCATCAATCAAAACCTACACCTCGATTCTAAGTGATTAAGGATTTAAGAGCCATTTTATGTGTGTACCATTCATGCACATGAGTTGTAAGGTCTTCATCTCTCTCTAAGACTTAACGAAGAAGCAACGCTATGGAAGCTTGTGTTTTCAAATAAACCCGTTGGACTCTAACCGACTGTCGTGCGAATTTTGACATTGTCCGGCCCAGTCCAAAACTTATTATTGCTTATCCCATTATCTCTCTTAGTAAATAAATCTTTCCTTTCCCCATGTGGCCTTGTCTTGCATATTAATCTATTGTGAGGCACATTACACACTGCTGTCTGGGAATCGAGATATATTACATCCAGATGAGCCCCATTACCCATCTCTTAAACGAGGAATCAGCGGGCTAAACGTTGACATGACATGGATTTAACGAGCACAATTAAGGAGAATCCCAAAGCATCTTATTCTTATATAAGAAGCAAGCGGGTAACTAGAGAAAGGATTGGTCCACTAAAAGATAATGAAGGAAGGCTGTGTGTCGATCCTGAAAGAATTGGTGAGATTCTGAATGATTACTTTGCATCAGTGCTCACTGAGGAGAGGAACATGACGAATGTTGAGATTAGAGATAGAAATTTGATTAGTCTGCACCATGTTGACATAAGTAAGGAAGGTGTGTTGGGTACGCTAGAGGTTTTAAGGTGGACAAATCCCCAGATTGCTGAAGGAGGTGAGAGAGGCCCTGACAGATATCTTTGTGGCATCCTTAAATACATGTGAGGTACTGGAGGACTGGAGGATTGCACATGTTGTCCCCTGTACAAGAAGTGTACTAGGGATATTCCGGGTAACTACAGACCATTGAACTTGATATCAGTGGTGGGAAAGTTGCTGGAGAAGGTACTGAGGAATAGGATCCATTCATATTTAGAAAAGAATGGGCTTGTCAGTGATAGTCAACATGAATTTGTGCAGGAGAGATCGTGCCTTACCAACTTAATAGAGTTCTTCGAGGAAGTGACCAAGTTGATAGAGGAAGGAAGGGTTGTTGATGTCATACACATGGACTTTATAAGGCGTTTGATAAGGTTCACCGTGGTAGACTAATGGAGAAATTGTAGTCATATGGTGTGCAGGGTGTTCTAGCCAGGTGGATAAAGAACTGGTTGAGAAACAGGAGACAGAGTAGTAGTTGAAGTTAGTTTCTCGAATTGGAGAAAGGTGACCAGTGGTGTACTACAGGGGTCAGTATTGGGGCCACTGTTGTTTGTAATATATGTAAATATTCTGGAAGAGGGCACTGTTGGTATGATCAGCAACTTTGCAGATGATATGAAGGTTGGTGGAGTAGCAGAATGCATAAAGGACTGTCAGAAAATATAGGAGGATATAGATAGACTGGAGAGTTGGGCGGAAAATTGGCAGATGGCTTTCAATCCAGACAAATGTGAGGTGATGCATACAGGCAAGACTAATTCGAGAGCAAACTATACAATAAAGAAGAGCCTTGAGAAAAGTTGATGGGCAGAGAGATCTGGGAGTGCAGGTCATTGTACCCTGAAGGTTGCTGCACAGGTGGATAGAGTGGTCAAGAAGGCATATAGTACACTGGCCTTCATTGGACGGGTATTGAGTATAAGAGCTGACAAGTCATGTTAACATTGTACAAGACATTGGTTCGGCCGCATTTTGAATACTGTGTACAGTTCTGGTCGACACATTACCAAAAGAATATGGACGCTTTGGAGAGGGTGTAGAGAAGGTTTTCGAGGATGTTGCCTGGTATGGAAGGTGCTCGCTATGAAGAAAGGTTGAGTAGTTTAGGTTTATTTTCATTAGAAAAAGGGAGATTGAGTGGGGACCTGATTGAGGTTTACAAACTCATGAAGGGTATAGACTGGGTGGATAGAGACAAGCTCTTTTTCCCAGGGCGAAGGATTCAATAACGACAGGTCAAGCTTTCATGGTGAGAGGTGGAACGTTTAAGGGGGAGACACGCAGCAGGTACTTCATACAGCGGGTGGTGGGCGTTGCCAGCAGAGGTGGTAGAGGCAGGCACGGTAGATTCATTTAAGATGCGTCTGGACAGATGCATGAGTAGGTGGGGAGCAGAGGGATACAGAATCTTAGGAATTGACCAATAGGTTTAGACAGTACATTTGGACCGGCTCAGGCTTGGAAGGCCGAAGGGCCTGTTCCTGGGTTGTAAATTTTGTTTGTTATTTGTTTGTCACATTTTTAAGAAAGCTAGTCAAATCATTCAAACATGATTTATTCTTCATAAAACTATGTTGACTGTGCTGGATTCTGGGAGAAAGTGAGGACTGCAGATGCTGGAGATCAGAGCTGAAAATGTGTTGCTGGAAAAGCGTAGCAGGTCAGGCAGCATCCAGGGAACAGGAAAAATCGACGTTTCGGGCATAAGCTGAAGAAGGGCTTATCCCCTAAACGTCGATTCTCCTGTTCCCTGGATGCTGCCTGACCTGCTGCGGTTTTCCAGCAACACATTTTCAGCTGTCCTGGATTCTGGCTTGACTTTGAAAATTTATTGTTATTAATTCCTTCATAATGGACTCTAACAATTTGTCTTCATTACCAATAGATTTCTTACAACTTTTCATTCCCTAATGAATTTGGTTATTATAATTTCTTTGCTTTCTATAACCTTAAAATTTCCATTCACAATACCTGTGTAACAGGCGCAAGGCTGTAAAAGATCTGTGCTAATTGCTGTGAAAGAGACATGAGGAGCTGATTGGGCACATTCTGTTCCTGATTTATACACTCGCTGGGCTGAATGTCCTCTTGGTGTTCCTACACTATAGTCTCGATGGCGTGCATGTCCTGCTCCTGTTCCTGACCAAGCCTTTCAAGATCTCAATGCCCTTCTCTTGTCGCTCATTGACAGGTCTGGGTCTTATGGAACCTCCCTGCTCAAATGTCACTTTTCAAGCGCTGAAATATGCAGGCAAGTTGTGTTGCCCACACTGGGTAGGTCAGTGGTTGACAATGCTGCCTCACAGTGCCAGAGATTCGTGTTCAATTACAGTCTCCAATTTCCTCCCACAGTCCCAAGATGCACAGGTTAGGTGGATTGGCCACGCTAAATTACCCATAATGTCCAGGGATGTGCAGGCTCGGCGCATCAGTCATGGAAATGCCATATTATAAAGATTGGGTGGGGTCATATTGGGGGGAGCGGAACTGAGGAAGCTGGACTTGATCCCAGCGATCATCGAACTCGATCCCCCCAGTCATCATACTAGATCCCCAGTGCTAGATCCACTTGATCACTGCACCGGTCCAACTGGATCCCTTCCCTCGCTGGACTTGATCCCAGTGATCATTGAACTCGGTACCTCCAGTCATCCTACTGAATCCCAGCGCTAAATCCACTGGATCACTGCGCTGGTCCGACTGGATCCATTCACTCGCTCTACTTGATCTCAGTGATAATTGAGCTAGATCTCCCCAGTCATTGTACTGGATCCCTGCACGAAATACACTTGATCGCTGCACCGATCCAACTGGATCCCTTCCCTCGCTGGACTTGGTCCCAGCGATCATTTGTATGTATATGCTTAACTTTGAAAAATCGTTTGATGTCTTTATAATAACTGTGCTAAAATAATACACTTTATTCTTAATATGTATTCGATAGTTTTTGTCTCCCTGAGAAGAGAAAATATGCATCCAGCTGATTTTTCTCAAAGTTGTATATGCTTCAAAAGGATTTCTCATCTAAGTCCCAAACTGATAATGTTTCAGAACAAAAGGCCTTCATTCCAGGAAAGTGTGAAAAAAACATCGTCGATAAGCTTCTAAAACTTTGTTTTTAGGTTAAGGGATCAAAACTGCACATAATGTGCCAGATGTGCTCTTAGCAATGCCCTCTACAGACGTAGACTCGTAAAATGTGAAGCTGGAAAACCACAACAGGTCAGGCACACCCAACGAACAGGAGTCTCGATGTTACAGGCATATTCCTGATGAAGGACTTATACCCGTGACGCCAATTTTCCTGCTCCTCGGACGCTGCCTGATTGGCTGTGCTTTTCAAGCCTCACACTGTTCGACTCTGAACTCCAGCATCTGCACTCCTCACTTTTACCGGTACAGATGCAGTAAAACATTCCTGACTAATCCTGGTACCCTTTGCAGAAACACAATCATTCCACTTAGCTTTCAAATCACTTACAGCAAGTGCAGACTAACTACATATGATTCGTGTACCAGGATCATGAATACCGTCTGTATCACAGAGTTCTGCAATCTCTCTCCACTTAAATTGTTAACCATTGTTTTATACTTCCATCCAAAATAGACAACTCACATTTTGCTATATATGGATAAGGTTTGCTCACTAACCTCCCTTTGCCTAAATCACAGTGATGACACACGACCTCCATTTGATGACATACTGGATAACCAGCTTGATGTTAAAACTAATTAGGCTCTAATATATCCAGTCCCTTCCTCCAGATCTTTGATACAGATATTGATCGTTGATGATCCCAAAGTGATTTCTGAGGCAGTCCACCTGTTATAGCTTTGTAATGTGAAAATAAGCATTTATCCCTACTCTATTTCCTGTTAGCAACAACCTCCTGTGTCGCAGCTCACGCAGTTTAAATGGCCTCCTGAGCAGTAAAATGTCCTCAACGAGCTAAAATGATTAGTTCTATTTTCCTCTGTAACTCGTTAAATAGGCAGAATGGTCTCCTCCAGTCTCATGGTAGCGATAATGACTGGCTGAATGAGAAGGCCCCCTATCTCTGTCACAGCGTCGAGGGGTGGATGGAGGGCACAATACATAGGGTAGTGGCAGCAGTATATCCCTGTAACAGCATCGAGGGTGGATTGAGGGAACAACACATTGGGTAGGGCCAGCAGTATATTTCTGTAACTGCATCGAAGGGTGGCTTGAGGGAACGACACATGGCGTAGGGACAACAGCATGTCTCCGTAACAGCCTCGAGGGTGGATTGAGGGAGCAACACATGGGGTAGGGGCAGCCGTTGGTCATTCGGCGCCACTAGTCAGAATGCTCATGACTGATCCGATTGTGTTTGACCATCCGTCTCCTGTCTGTTCTCAATAAATATTGACTGTCCTGTCCAGCAAAGATCAGTGGATCTCAGCCTTGAATATCTTCAAAAACCGAGTCTTCACTGCTCCCTGAGGATGAGGACCCTACAAATAGTACAACACTAAAGTGAAAGGGGCGACCGTATTTCAATGTGGGACCTGTTATTTTAAACTGTGTTAACCTAACATGAAATCGCGACCTCTTTTGAAATAAAAGGACATAATAATTAGGCATAGACATAAACTATTCAGCCCTCTAAACCTGTCCAATATTACCACTGATTCTTTTCAATCAAATATGTATTAAACTCATTCTCTGCTCCTTTCCCAGGAATTGAATAACTGATAGCATGACACCACACGAGCATTAAAAACGCAGAATTAGGCCATTCGGCCCATCGACTCTGAATGCCATTTAATACTGACTTAGAGATTTCTCAACATCATTCTCCTGATTACTCTCTGTTACTCTTGACATGCTTACTCATCAAAAACCTATCTATCTCTGTCTTATAAGCACTAGTGTCTGTGTCTCTATGGGTCCGTGTGTACACTTGTGTGTGTTTGTTCATGTGTCTATGTGTTTGTGCATTTATGTGCTGACATCGGTTCATCTGTGTATTAGACTGTGCGTTTTACTTGTGCTTGTATCTATTTGTGGGCGACTGTCAATGTCTCTGTATGCCACTACTTTTGTGCGGTTCTATCTCCGTGTATGCACTGTTAGTGTCAGTATATTAGCGTGTTTACATATGTCTCTGAATATTGTTGTGTCTGTAACTCTCTGCAATGAGATATTTGTTGTTTTGGGAGGGAGAAAATTGTGAGAACCGACAGAGTGGTAAAAGTGAGAATTGCCCTTCACTGAACATTGTTTTTTACTCCGTTGGAGGGACATGGATGTCACGGAATCTCCAGACGACACGTCCCGGTCCACTCCGGCTCATACCAGGGTCCTCCCCACTTGGCGGGGGAGAGGGGGTGTGATGGAGGAGGGATCAGATATCGGGCACTCCACCATCTGGCTTGGCCCTTTCTTTAAGGTAGAATCACCGAAGAAAGGGCAAGTGACTTAATGAAGGTTAACATAATAAATTAAAGATTATATTAATCAAAGGAAGTGAGTTCAGAAGAATTCTAGACATTGTGGAAACCGGAGAATTCTCAGAAATTTGCTTGTGTGGAGGTTGCATATTCTCCCCGTGTCTGCGTGAGTTTCCTCCGGGTGCTCTGGTTTTCTCCCACAGTCCAAAGATTTACAGGTTAGCTGAATTGGAAATGTTTATTTTCTAAAAGTGTTCAGGGATGTGTAGATTAGGTGCATACGTCGCAAAATGTAGAATCGAACGGGAGTGGGTCTGGGTGGTTCCTCTTCGCAGGGGCAGGGTGGATTTATTGGGCCCAAGGGCCTTTTCCACACTTGTGGGATTTTAATGATTCTGTGAAAGAAGAACATAAAGACTGCATACATCTACAATCTGTATTGCAAAGAAAACAAAATAAAAGCGAGGTCAAATGTGGAATTTTGTAATCGGGAGAGGAGAGGTTATTGTGGAGAACAGGGAAATGGCCAAGAAAGTAACCAGGTACTTTGCATCTGTCAACACGGAGGAAGATCCAGAAAATCGCTGAGAAATACCAAATGATCACATGGAACTTGTGGAACTGAAGACATAAAGTCAATTAATAACAGTAACAAGGTAACAGTTGAAGGCTAGCATAGTTGTATTGTAGCTGGATTGAGCATTGCTAAGTCTGATGAGCCAGTTGTACTTCGTATCAAAATATTAGAAATAAATCAGCAATAGACGCATTAATTGTGCTGTCGCTGACTGTTTTATTTTCCCGTACATTCTGCAGAGGCTGGAAGTTAGTAAATGTGTTCCAAGCATTGTAGATGAATGGAAGCGATTCAAGCATCTGCAAAGGGAAGAAGAGATAGTGTGGAGAACTGCAGACCAATTAACTTGACATCTATAGGGAAACTGATGGAATCTATTATACAGGATCAGCTATTGGATATTTCTAATTTAACAGCAACATTGTAGAGAATCAGTATACACTGATAGAGTCTGACATACTTGAAAAACTTCAGAATGATTTGAACTTGTTTATTACAACATAGAAATGGCATATTTCGATTTTCAGAAGGCTTTTTATAAGAACTCATGCAGTGAATTCATAAATAAAGTAATGTGAATGGCAATTGGAGGAATATATAGAAGTGGAAAGTTAAAGTCAGGTTCGCCTTCATTTAAGAGAATTAGAACATAGTTGGAAGGTCATGTTGAAGCAGTTTCACAGCTTGCTAATGAGACTGTACATAGAGTATTGACCCAATCTGAGAAAGAATATACTGACCACCGAGGATGTGCAATGGACATTCTCCAGATTAATCCCTCAAATGGCGAGATTGCCTGATCTGGAAACTCGGCCAGTGTTCTTTAGAGTTTCGAAGAATGAGAGGTGATCATAGTGAAATTTAGAAAAGTCACTGAACAAATGACAAGGTGGAACTAAACAGGATTTTTCTCTGGTTGTCTACTCTACATTTACGGCAAATAATGGCAGGTAAATGATAGAACATTTCAGACTGCAATAAGAAGGCAATTCTTCATTTGAAGGGGACTGACGAAGACAGCAACATGGAAACGTGCTGGCAGGACAAGATTAGGGAGAATCCCCAGATATTCTACAGGTACGTCAAGTGTAACAGAATAACCAGGGAACAGGTAGGACTCATTAGTGACTTCCAAGTTGCATCCAAATCCACTTAGTGGTAGGAGAGAGAAGGTCTGCTGGTAGAAGTCTGTTTGTTTGACTGGAGACTGGTATCCAATCGTGCACCACAGGGATCAGTGCTGTGTCCCATATTATTTGTGATTCGGAGATGCCAGTGTTGGACTGGCTTTGGCAAATTGCAGAACACTATATGAAAGTCCAACAGTTTATTTGGAGGCACGAACTTTCAAAGTCATAATCACGTGATGAAGAAGCAGCGCTGCGAAAGCTAGTGCGTCGGAAAAAAAAAAACTGTTGGATTATAACATGGTGTTGTGTTATTTTTAACCTTATTATTTGTAGTATTCATAAATGATGCAGCTGTGAATATGGATGTGTTGGGGTGAGTGATAAATCATTTTGCGTTTGACACAAAGTTTGGCTGGTTGGTTGACAGTGAGGAGGAAGGCCTAATATGATAGGAAGATACAGATGGAATGATCAAATGGGTGGATCATGGCCGATGGAATATAACCCTGATAAATATGAGGTGATGTACTTTGGAAGAAGGAACCAGACAGGGGAGGTCTCAATGAATAGCAGCACACTAGGAAGCTCAGAGGGTGCTTCTCCACATATCCCTGAATGTGATTAAACAGGTTAACGCACAAGTTGACAAAGCATAGCGACCATAAACATAGCCTTTATTCATGGAGACACAGATTATAAGAGCTATGTGGAACTTTGGTTAGGCCAAATGGAATACTATGTACAGTTCTGGGAGCCACATTACAAGAAGTATGTGATTGCTTTGGAGAGGGTGCAGTGGAGATTCACCAGGATGTTCCCTTGGATAGAGTAGATCAGCTCGGGTTGTTTACTTTCTCTCAGCCCTCTCAGAAGGCTGAGAGGGACGTGCTTCAGAAGGAGAAGATTACCAGGGGCATGGACAGGATGGATAGACAGCAGCTGTTCCTTTCAGTCAAAGGGCGAAGAACAAGGGAGTGCCATTTTAAAGCGAAGGGTTTGATAGTTAGTGAGGATTTGAGGATTGGTTTTCAGCCAGAGGCTGTTGGGGTCAGGAATGCACTTCCTGGGAGGGCAGTTGGCAGAGGTAACCTCACAACTGTTAATAAACACATGGTCATGCCCTTGAAGTGTCATGGCATACATGGATATGTGCCACGTATTGGAAAGTGGGACTAATGTAGGTCGTGCTGTATTTATGACAATGCAGAATCAGTGCTTATGTGATTGCATGGGTTGGATGGTCAATCATTGTGCAGTATAAGACAGGAATTGATGAGTTTCTGAAGAATGCATGAACTAGGATTATAAAAGTGAACATGTCTCCTTGAGCTAGAACAGGAAAAGCCAAAAGTGTCTAATGCCCTGCTCCCTTCCTGATGTTTCTGTGCAGTGTGCGGGAAAGCTCTATCATTGTTGTCACAAGCTCTTAAACATTAGGAAGGCAGCATCTGTCTGGTTGAAAGGACTGTGTTTCCCGTTCCCTTTTCCAAAACTCGTTGCCGGTGTTCTGTCTGGATTTATCCTTTAAAAACTCACAGTAATTTGATTCAATTGAGTGTCTTGCTTGGCTGTTTCAGAGACCATTGTAGAGTTTATCACATGTCTGTGTGTTTGGAGACACTTGTAGGCCAGACTAGGAAGTACGGGAGATTCACTTCCTGAAAGTACATTGGGGAAGGGACAGATGTTTACAATGGACATTAGATTAAGGTCAATATGACTGGTACCAGGTTTTATGTCTTGATATTTTATTAATTGTTTTCAACTTCCACCAGCTGCCAGAGCATTATCCTGGTATGGATCAGTAATCCAGTGACATTTGCACAACAGCACCATCTCCACATGGGGACCTATCGGAAACCACACTGCGCACATTATTTCTGTGTTGCTTGACAACTCTGTCAAAAAGAACTCCCACCAATGTGATGATCGCGACGGGACCGAGGGCGTGGTAAGTGGTCAGACTGTAGTCATTCCCTTGTTATGGGACTGGGTATAGTTGAGGAACTTTTCACGTGGCCAGGTAGATGTCAGAGTTGAGCTGGATTGAATCAGCTTCCCCAGCGACACGGCTTGTCGTACAGTACAATCTTGATGCCTATTGCAGGAATGGTGTCCGGGTCCATTGCCTTTGTAATATCTACTGTGTTCAGCTGTTTCTTCATGTCACGTGCAGCGAATCGAATTGGTTGAAAACTGGCATCTGGGATTCTGTGGGCATCACGAGGAGGGTAAATTGGATTATCGACTCAATACTTCTGGCTGAGGATGCTGCAGATACTGCATCCTTGTCTTTTACACTGATGGACAGGGCTGGGAATATTTGTGGAGCCCTCTCCTCCTGTAAGATGTTTATTAATCCATCGACATTGATGACAGGATGTGGCTTGACTGCAGAGTTTCGATCTTATCTGTTTGTCTTGGGATCATTTCCCCCTCTCCACCAGATGGTAGGTCTGCTGTTTATAATGTAACCAGCCAAGTGCGCTAGCTTTAATCGGTTGTTATCAGGTTTAGATACACATGGTTCTGACATTGGAATGTTCACCCAAACTCGGCACTGAACCATTACTCGGCTTGATGATAATGGTAGTATCATGGATTATCCTGGAGGAAAAGTTATGGATTGTGATTGAATGCAATTCTGCGGTGTGAGCTGCAATGTCTGCAAATCAATTCTTCTGACTTTCCCCCAGTTCACACTGAGACCCGTTCACCTATCAGCCCTGTACTCAGTGACCTAACCTGGTTTCTGATGTGCGAACACATCCAGTTTCATAATCGCATTCTGATGAGGGTCTCACACTGACGTCACGCCTCCAATTTGTTACATTACACAGATACTTTAAAATATTAATCTGAAACGTTTCCTTTCCCGTAATACCATCTCCTGTGTTTCAAGTGAATGCTTTTTTTCCCCTCTGTTTTTCTCCCTGGTCATGATTAAGACCTCTGTCGTGTCAGTGATGCCAGCCTTATGTCGTTTTAGAGCCAATAAACGTGTGCACTTTGCGTTTTTGTTCCCTTCCCAATGTAAAGCGCTCTCTGCTGGACAGAGCTTTTGAGCAAATTCGACACATGTCTTTCGAAAATGTTCAAAAACAGAAATTGCTGAAGAAACTAAGCAAGTCTGGCTGCATCTTGTGAAGTGAAAGCTGAGTTCATCTTTCGGATCCAGTGACCCTTCGACAAAGCTCCCACTTTCTACAACAATTTGTGCATTTTAATTTCCAGTATTCATAGATATTTGTTTAATTGAAATTCTGTGCTGTGCTTATTCATTTCTGGAGAAACTCAGCAGGTCTGGAAGCATTTACAGAGACAGAGAAACAGGGTTAGCGTTTCAAGTCCAGTCTGACACTTCCTCAGAAAAATGATTGGAAACTGGGCATTTTAGTCCCTTGCCAGAGGTGGGGGATAGATGACAGGGAAAAGAGGGTGCGACAACAGATAAACAGGCTTTTAGCGGTGGTGAACGAGAAGATGGTATAAAATGAGTTTAAATTAAGATGTGAAGGAGGGAAAGGAGTTCTCTCTATTGAGTGCAAGATAAAGAAGACACAACCACATATGTTCATAGGGAGGCCAGGAGGGAAAATGTTGAACATATGGTATTATATAGATCTGGCCAGAGATACATTTTCACTGTAGAAATCATCACCGCCGACAGACAAAGGAATTCATGTGCTTGATGACTTATTAGCAATAGTAAGATTTTCATGCTGCCTCAGTATTGTAACATAAATAAAAAAAAAACAAATAACAGTCTGCAGTTTGGGCTGAGTGTTGTTTACCTGTCACTTTTAACATTGCTTCAAACTTGCAGTGCTGATCTTTAAATGCTTGTTCTTGAAGTTAGTATCAGATGGAGAGGAGATTGAGGGGTGACATTATAGAAATTTACAAAATCAGGGGAGGCATGGATAGGGCGAAAAGCCAAGGTCTTTTCCACAGGATAGGAAAATTAAATCAGAGAACCATAGGTTTATGGTGGAATAGGGAAGATTTAAAAGGGAGGAAGAGGCAATTGATTTTACACAGAGGGTGACGTGTTTATGGAATGCGCTGCCAGAGGAACACTGGCAGATGCAAGTACAGCTCCAACATTTGAAAGACATTAGGACAAACATATGAATGGAAACCGTTTATAGGCCTATGTGCCAAATGCAAGAAGATGGGAATAGTTTAGTTTGGAAAACCTGGCCGGCATGGAGAAGTTGGACCAAAGATTCTGTTTGTATGCGGTAAGACTGTATGAATATCGAAATCAAAGAAAAGGGAAGAAAAGATGTGATGTAAGCAAATTGGCAAGAAATATAAAAACAAGCAGCAGGAGCTTTTCCATGTATGTAAGAAGGGTTCAAGAGGTGTGTGTGATCTTTGGTAGAAAGGAAGTCAGGAAGTATATTCAAGACATTTGGAGTGTGTGACTGGGGAACTGGATACAGGGAACAGAAAGGTAATTTACACCAATATTTTATTTCGTTCCTCACAGGTGAAGGTACTGTAAGTATTTCAATGGTATAAACGAAATGGTAATAGGAGGGAAGATCCAGAACTAACAAAAGGAACAAGACATTTCTCAAACAGATGAGACCAAGGGTAAACAGGTCATCAGCAATTCATAGCTGGTTTTCAGAAAAGTGGACACAGAGTGGCAGGTGGCACTGTGTGAAATATTCCATAACTCTCTGGATTAAAGGAGTGTTCCAGTGAAACTGGAGACCCTCCAATGTGGCGCCTGTCTTCAAGAAACGAGCGAGACTAAAAGCGGGAACCACCTAGCCTAACCATGATTGCTGGGAATCTGTGAGAGTCTGTTATTAAGGAAGGGACTGCAGGCCATATAGAAAAGCTTCACAGAGAGTCAGCATAGTCATGTTAAAGCCGAACTATATTTTGTCTGTAAAATAATTCAAATGTTTTCTGGAGATCCATTAGAATGTAACAAGCGGCCTTGATAAATGGGGACTGGTACACATAGAGTCATAGAATCATCGAGATGTACAGCATGGAAACAGAACTTTCAGTCCAACCTGTGCATGCCGATCAGATATCCAATCTAATCCCACTTGCCAGTACCCGGCCCATATCCCTCCAAAACTTTCCTATTCATATACCCATCCAAATGCCTCTTAAATATGCAATTGTACCAGCTTCCACCACTTCCTCTGGCAACTCACTCCATACACGTCTGCATGAAAAAGTTGCCCATTAGGTCTCTTTTATATCTTTCCCGTCTCACCCTAAACCTATGACCTCTAGTTCTGAACCCCACGACCCCAGGGAAAAAACTTTGTCTATTTATCCTATCCATGCCCCTCATAATTTTGTAAGCCTCTATAAGGTCACCCCTCAGCCTCTGACGCTCCAGGTAAAACAGCCCCACCCTGTTCAGCCTCTCCTTATAATTCAAATCCTCCAACCCTGGCAAAATCCTTGCAAATCTTTTCTGAACCCTTTCAAGTTTCACAACATCTTTCCGATAGGAAGGAGACCAGAATTGAACGCAATATTCCAACAGCGGCCTAACCAATGTCCTGTACAGCCGCAACATGACAACATGACCTCCCAACTCCTGTACACAATACTCTGACCAATAAAGGAAAGCATCTCAAACGCCTCCTTCACTATCCTATCTGCCTGCGTCTCCACTTTCAAGGAGCTATGAACAAGGCCTCTTTGTTCAGCAACACTCCCTAGGACATTACCATGAAGTGTATAAGTCCTGCTAAGATTTGCTTTCCCAAAATGCAGCACCTCGCATTTATCTGAATTAAACTCCATCTGCCACTTCTCAGTCCATTGGCCCATCTATTCGAGATCCTGTTATAATCTGCAAACTTACTAACTGTACCTCTTATGCTCACATCCAAATCATTTATGTAAATGACGAAAAGTAAAGGACCCAGCACCGATCCTTGTGGCACTCCACTGGTCACAGGTCTCAAATCTGAAAAACAACCCTCCACCACCACACTCTGTCTTCTACCTTTGAGCCAGTTCTGTATCCAAATGACGAGTTCTCCCTGTATTCCGTGAGATCTAACCTGGATAATCAGTCTCCCATGAGGAACCTTGTCACCATCCCCGCCCCAGAATCCTGAGACGAACTCCACCCCTGCTCATGACTCCACCCACATTCCCCCCCACCACGCCAACTCCGTTACATTCTCCGCCCCCACTCCCATCTCAATACCCCACACCGATTCCCAGCTCCCAGCCCTGCCGAGTTTTCATTACCCCTCCAGACCTGCCCCTCACGGTGGATGAAAGATCAGTCCACGGCAAAGGATTCACCTGTATCACCCTCTTCCCACACATCAATGAATTTAATAAACGCCGTGATGTCAAACACTTCTTCTGCCACCTCCGTGCTCACATTTACAATCAGGACTCCAGTCCACCTTCCGAGGACCCCTTCACCCACCTCCAACACGCTCGATCTACCTCTACACCCCGTGCCAGCCTATTACCCGCCCTCGACCTCTTCATTTCCATTTGCCGCTGGGATGTTAACCGCCTCAACCTGTCTACGCCCCCTCCCCCATTCCAACCTCTCACCCTCACAACGTGCAGCCCTCCACTCCCACTGTTCCAATCCCGACCTCACTATTAAGACAGCATTCAAAGGGGGTGCAGTGGTAGTCTGGCGCACTGACCTCGACACTGCTGAAGCCAGACGCCATAAAGAAGTCACCTCTTCCCAGCACCCCCTCGACCATGACCCCACCCCATCACCAAACCGTCATCTCCCAGACCATACAGAACCTCATCACCTCAGGAGATCTCTCACCCACAGCTTCGAACCTCACAGTCCGGGAACCCCGCTCTGCCCGATTCTACCTCCTTCCCAAGATCCACAAGCCTGACCACCCTGGCCGACCCATTATCTCAGCATGTTTCTGCCCCACTGGACACATCTCTACCTACGAGGAGAAAGTGAGGTCTGCAGATGCTGGAGATCAAAGTTGAAACTTTATTGCTGGAACAGCACAGCAGGTCAGGCAGCATCCAGGGAACAGGAGATTCGACGTTTCGGGCACAGGCCCTTCTTCAGGAATTCCTGAAGAAGGGCCTGTGCCCGAAACGTCGAATCTCCTGTTCCCTGGATGCTGCCTGACCTGCTGTGCTGTTCCAGCAATAAAGTTTCAACATCTCTACCTACGTCCACACTGTCCTAACCCCCCCAGTCCAGGAACTCCCCACATACGTTCGGGACACAACCCACCCCTCCACCTCCTCCAAGACTTCACTTTCCCCGGCCCCCAACACCTCATCTTCACCAAGGATATCAAATCCCTCTACATCTCCATCCACCATGACTATGGCCTCCAAGCCCTCCATTTATTCCTCTCCCGACGTCCCCAACAACACCGTTCCACCGACACTCTCATTCGTTTGGCTGAACTGGTCGTCACCCTCAACAATTTGTCCTTTGAATCCTCCCTCTTCCTCCAGACAAAAGGGGTAGACATGGGCACCCATATGGACCACAGCTGTGCCTGTCTCTGTTGGCGACGTAGAAAAGTCCATCTTACGTAGTTACACCGGCATCACTCCCCATCTCTTTCTCCACTATATTGATGAATGCATTGGCGCCACCTCGTGCTCCCACAAGGAGGTTGAGCAATTCATCAACTTCACCAACACATTCCATCCTGCCTTTATGTTTGCCTGGAGCATCTCTGACACCTCTCTCCCCTTCCTGGACCTCGATATCTCCATTAATGACGACCGACTTGACACTGACATTGTTTATAAACCCACCAACTCCCACAGCTTCCTGGATCACACCTCTGCACACCCTACCTCCTGCAAAACATCAATCCCATATTCCCAATTCCTCTGCCTCCCCCGTATCTGCTCCCATGTGGACCAGTTCCACCACAGAACACACCAGATGGCCTCCTTCTTCAGAGACAGCAATTTCCCTTCCCACATGGTTAAAGATGCCTTCGAACGCATCTCATCCACATCCCGCCCCTCCGCACTCAAACCCCACCCCTTCAACTGTAACAAGGACAGAACCCCCCCGGTGCTCATCTTCCACCCTACAAACCTTCGCATAAACCAAATCATCTGCCGGCGTTTCCACCACTTCCAAACGGACCCCACCACCAGGGATATATTTCCCTCGCCACTCCTTTCCGCCTTCCCTAAAGACCATTACCTCCATGACTACCTGGTCAGGTCCACGCTACCCACCCTGCCATCCTGGCACCTTCCCCTGCCACTGCAGGAACTGCAAAGCCTGAGCCAACACCTCCTCCCTCATCTCCAGCCAACGTCCCATAGGAGCCTTCCACATCCATCAAAATTTTACCTGAACATCCACCAATATCATTTATTGTAACCGTTGATCCCAATGCGGTCTCCTCTACATTGGGGAGACTGGACGCCTCCTAGTAGAGCGCTTTAGGGATCATCTCCGGGACACCCGCAGCAATCAACCACACCACCCTGTGGTCCAACATTTCAACTCTCCCTCCCAGTCAGCCGAGAACATAGAGGTCCTGGCCTCCTTCACCGCCGCTGACTCACCATCTGATGCCTGGAGGGAGAATGCCTAGTCTTCTGCCTCAGAACACTTCAATCCCAGGGCATCAATGTGGACTTCACCAGTTTCCTCATTTCTCCTCTCCCCCTCATCCCACCTCCAGCCTTCCAGCTCAGCACTGTCCCCATGACCTGTCCTACCTGCCTATCTTTCATTTATCTTTCCACCCTAAAGGCACTCTGCCTCTACTCTTGGTGAAGGGCGTTTGCCCGAAACGTCAATTTTCGTGCACGACGGATGCTGCCTGGACTGATGTGCTTTTCCAGTACCATTCTAATCTAGAATCTGGTTTCCAGCATCTGCAGCCCTTGTTTGAAACTTGCCAATCACCTTACCGATGTCCATATAGATCACATCTACTGCTCTGCCCTCATCAATCTTCTTTGTTTCTTCTTCAAAAAACTCAATCATGTTTGAAAGACATGATTTGCCACGCACAAAGCCATGTTGACTATCCCTAATCAGTCCTTGTCTTTCCAAATACATGTACATCCTGTCCCTCAGGTTTCCCTCTAACAAATTGCCCACCACTGAGGTCGGGCCCACCGGTCTATTGTTCTCTGGCTTGTCTTTACCGCCCTTCTTAAACAGTGGAACCACGTAGGCCAAACTCCAGTCTTCTGGCACCTCACCTGTGACTATCAATTTTATAAATATCTCAGCAAGAGGCCCATCAATCATTTCTCGAGCTTCCCAGAGAGTTATCGTGTACACCTGAACAGGTCCTGGGGATTTATCCACCTTTAACCATTTAAAGACATCGAGCACGTCGTCCTCTGTGATCCTGACATTTTGCAAGGTGCAGTCAGTCCTTGCCTTTCCAAATACATATACATCCTGTCCCTCAGGATTCCCTCCAACAACTTGCCCACCGCTGAGGTAAGGCTCA